>NW_027202271.1:14382914-15054164 GCF_024711535.1 Dipodomys merriami
GGCTGGTTTTGAACCATGATCCTCAGATCTCAGCCTCCTGAGTAGCTAGGATTACAGGTATGAGGCCCCAGTGCCCGGCACCTGCCTTCATTTTTACCTTACTGTTCCTTTCATGCTTTCTCTCTGCAGCTATGCTGAAAGGCACTTCCCTGAATGTGCTGTCTTTGCACTTCTATGTGTGGCCTTGCTCTAAACATGCCGCTCTGGTGTGTTCTTCCCTCTTGTCTGTTCCACTCAGTTTTCTGTGAGAAGCATTTCTTCCTCAGCTCTCTTAAGTTTCTGAATAAGTACCACTGGGTTTTGTGTGTGTGTGTGGCCTGGTGCTGGTGGCTGATGCCTGTAATTCTAGCTACTCAGGAGTCTGAGATCTGAGGATCATGGTTCAAAGTCAGCCCAGGCAAGAAAGTCCGTGAGACTCTTATCTACAGTTAACCACCAGAAAAACCATAAGTGAAGCTATGGCTCAAAGTGGTAGAGTGCAAGACTTGAGTGAAAAAAGCTCTGGGATAGTGCCCAGGCACTGAGTTATAAGTTTCAGTACCAACAAAACAAAACAAACAAACAAAAACCCACAAAACTTTTCAAGGGCTGGGAATGAGACTTAGTATTAGAATGCTTGCCTAGCATGCATGAAGCCCTGGGTTTGATTCCTCAGTACCACATAAATAGATAAAAGCTGGAAGTGGCACTATGTCAAGTAGGAGAGTGCTGGCCTTGAGCAAAAAGAAGCTCAGGGACAGTGCTTGGGCTCTGAGTTCAATCCCTAGAACTGGCAAAACAAACAAACAAACAAACAAACCCAAACCTTTTCTATTTGTTGGGTCTTTGAGCCCCAATGTCTAATATTACCCTACTATGGTTATTTTTCAAATTGTTTTAGAGTTATAAAATTATCATTTGCAAAAATATATTTACCGGCCTGGGAAGGTGGCTCATTGGTAGAGTGCTTGCTTTGCATGCTTGAGGCCCTGGGTCCGATTCCCCTGCACCACATAAGCAGAAAAACCAGGAAGTGGCACTGTGGCTCAAGTGGTAGAGTGCTAGCCTTGAGCTGAAGAGCTAAGGGACAGTGCCCAAGCCCGGAGTTCAGGCCCCACAACTGACCAAAAAAAAAAAATGTGTATATATTATACCCTCATAATAAGCTGCTTGAGGGCAGCATATGGGATCCTTTAGCTTAAATGTTTTTCAGTTCAACTAGAGAACAAACAAATGTAGAATCTCATCAACCTTCCTGTTTGTTTATTTATATCTAGTATCTGACACTCTTCTATTTCTCAGCTTTTTTATGCTTTTTCCTTGAAAGTCTTGTTGCCTTTGCAGTGAGTGTTCTCCCTGTCAGGACTGCTTTTTCTCCTGTTAACATCCTACCCCTGTTCCCAGGCCCGACTCTATCCCCTCCATTATGAAACCAGCTGACTGCTTTAGTCCATATTAATCTCTTCTATTTTTAGACTATTGTATTCAGCAACATAGTTTAACACTTAATTCACCCCTACTTGTTTCATTTATGTCTTTTTTTTTTTTTTATCCTCCTGTGCTTGTTTCTTAGTTTAATTTTTTTGAGGCAGGATCTGGAGCTCACTATATTGCTCAGGCTGGCTTCAAACTCAATCCTGTCTCACTCAGCCTTTCAAGTGCTAGGATTACAGGTGGGAGCCACCACACCTGGCTTTTTCTCCCTCTTGAGTTAGACTTCACATTTCTTAAATGTAACGACAATGTCTTTTACATTTTGTAGCTTATACATTACCAGTAAGTTGCTGACTATCAGTGTGTCAGTAAAGATGTGTGGAATACATCCACTTTTTTTTTTTTTTTGGGTCGGTTGCGGCGCTTGAACTCTGGGCTTGGGCGCTGTCCCTGCGCAGTTAAGCCATCATATTTTTTAATGATTGTGGGAAGCTAGCACATGACCACATCTCTATTACTGTCTCTGAAACTCAGTTCAAATAAAATAATTGCAAAGTTTGTGGCAAAAATACCAAGAGAGGGCTGGGAAGGTGGCTCAGTGGTAGAGTGCTTGCCTTGCATGCCTGAGGCCCTGGGTTCGATTCCTCAGCACCACATAATCATAAAGAAAAAAAAACCGGAAGTGGTGCTGTGGCTCAAGTGGTAGAGCGCTAGCCTTGAGCTGAGGAGCTGAGGGACAGCGCCCAGGCCCAGAGTTCAGGCCCCACGACCAGACCCAAAAAAAAAAAAAAACAAAAAACCAAGAGATTGAATGAGAACACATGAGGATAAAGTTAGAGTATGGAGGATTGATGCAATAAATGTAAAATGTAAAAAAACAAAAAACAAAACTTGTTAAAAAAAATTAGTAAGGGCCTGGGAATATGGCTCAGTGGTAGCGTGCTTGCCTAGCATGCATGAAGTCCTGAGTTTGATTCTTCAGTACCACATAAACAGAAAAAGCCAGAAGTGGTGCTGTGGCTCAAGTGGTAGAATGCTAGCCTGGAGCAAAAAGAAGCTCAAGGACAGTGCCTAGGCCCTAAGTTCAAGCCCCAGGACTAGGAGAAAAAAAATCAGTAAGACTTTTATTTTATTTATTTTATTTTTTTTGGGTCCGGTTGTGGGGCCTGAACTCCGGGCTTGGGCACTGTCCCTCAGCTCTTCAGCTCAAGGCTAGCACTCTACCACTTGAGCCACAGTGCCACTTCCTGGTTTTTCTGCTTATATGGTGCTGGGGAATCGGACCCAGGGCCTCAAGCATGCAAAGCAAGCACTCTACCAATGAGCCACCTTCCCAGCCCCTCAGTAAGACTTTTAGGAGGGAGGTGTGGCTCAGGTGCCAGCCAAGTAAGTAAGCCAAGTGAAAGCGAGGAGGTCCTGAGTTCAAGCCCTTTTTAAAAGACAATTTAGAAGGAAAAATAATAGAAGTTTTCCTGAGCTAAAAGAGAACAAATGGAAAAGATTATTTGGATGAGTTCACTGTGTTTCTGGCAAGATTAAGGCAAAAGGGCACTAAGACAAATTCTGATAAAATTCTTGGCTGCCTGTGGCCTGTTGCCTGTTGCCTGTATTGATAATGTTGTGCATGGCTTGAGAGTGATGTTGTAAGTATCCAAAGGGCCCTTGGCAGATAGTCTGAAATGAGGAACCATTTTTATTTTTTATTTTTGCTAGTCCTGGGGCTTGAACTGAGGGCCTGGGCACTGTCCTTGAACTTCTTTTGCTCAAGGCTAACTTGAACCACAGACCCACTTCCGATGTTTTCGGTTTATGTGGTACTGAGGAATCAAACCCAGGGCTTCATGCATGATAAGCAAGCACTCTACCACTAAGCCACATTTTTGCTAGCCCCAAGGAACAATTTTAAGGTAAGTTGGTTGAGGAGTCCATAGAATGTAAGGAATCCTGAGTTTCTTGGTGAGTGTTGGTGATTCATGCCTGTAATCCTATTTACTCAGTAGGCTGAAATCTGAGGGGTCAAGGCTTAAAGTCAGGCCCAGAAAAGTCTATGAAACATACTTTTATCTTCAATTAACCGCTGAAAGGCAGGAAGTGAAGGTGTGGTTTAAGTGAAAAAGGTAAGGGACAGTGACCAGGCCCTCAGTTCAAGCCCTAGTACTGACACAAAAAAGAAAAAGAAAAAAATCCCAAACTTCTTGTTTTATTCTTCCAAGAGGAGCATTCTGGGTCCAGATAATTTTTTTCTTACACTGTCTTTCCAATGCCCTTTAGATAGGCAAAGCTTAACATTATAGCAGCCAGCAAAGGAAAGATATCTAAAGGAAACCCCTCTCTCCCACTTTTTTTTTTTTTTTTTTTTTTGTCGGTCGTGGGGCTTGAACTCTGAGCTTGGGTGCTGTTGCTGCGCTCTTCAGCTCAAGGTGAGCGCTCTACCGCTTGAGCCATGGCGCCACTTCCGGTTTTCTAGTGGTTTATTGGAAATAAGAGTCTCACGGACTTTCCTGCCCAGGCTGGCTTTGAACCGTGATCCTCAGATCTCAACCTCCTGAGTATCTAGGATTACAGGCCTGAGCCACCGGTGCCCAGCTTTCACTCAGGGCCTGGGCATTGTCTCTGACCTTTTTTACTCAAAACTAGTACTCTATCCCTTGAGCCACAGATCCACTTTTGATGTCTTGGTGGTTAATTGGAAATAAAGAGTCTCATGGATTTTCTTGACTGGGTTGGCTTTGAATTGTAGTCCTCAGATCCCAGTCTCTTGAGTAACTAGGATTACAGGTGTGAGCCATCAGTACCCATCCTACTCCCTTTTTATTGGTGTTCCTGGGGCCTCACACTAATTGGACACTTTATTAGTTGAGCTAGGTCCCCCAATCCTTTTCTTTCGATTTTTCATGTAGTGTCTCTCCATAACTCTACTTATCCTTAAATTGGAATCTATCTTCAGCTTCTAAGTAGCTAAGATTACAGACATGTACTAGTACAGTTGACTTAAAAGATCCATTTTAATGTGCATAGAACAGTTAATGATGGGTAGTTAGAGCAGAGAGATGATAAATTGATAACTGACACACCCTTGATTGCTTTTTTCTTTTTTATAATTTTTTTATTGTTATTAAGTGACTACATAATTTCACAAATTTCACAGTATTGTGAGATAGTGATACTTAAAGTCACAAACACATTCAAACCTTCATGGGGCATATTGTCTTTATTGTGGTCTACAAAGTTTATGAGTTCTATGGATTGCTCTCTTTTCTTTTTTTTTTTAATTTTTTTAATTTTTTATTTTTTGTCGGTTGTGGGGCTTGAACTCTGGGCCTGGGCGCTGTCCCTCAGCTCTTCAGCTCAAGGCGAGCACTCTACCACTTGAGCTACAGCGCCACTTCCGGTTTTCTGGTGGTTTATTGGAGATAGGAGTCTCGTGGTCTCTCCTTCCCGGGCTGGCTTTGAACCGCCATCCTCAGATCTCAGCCTCCTGAGTAGCTAGGATTACAGGCGTGAGCCACCAGCGCCCGGCTTTTATTTTGTTTTTTTTGGGAGGGGTTGGGTCGTGGGGCCAGAACTCTGGGCCTGGGTACTGTCCCTCAGCTCTTCAGCTCAAGGCTAGTGCTCTACCACTTGAGCCACAGCGCCACTTTCTGGCTTTTTTTCTTTTTGCTTATGTGGTGCTGAGGAATCGAACCCAGGGCCTCATGTGTGCAAGGCAAGCGCTTTACCACTGAGCCACCTTCCCAGCCCGGATTGCTCTCTTTTCTTAAATCCATTTCTGCATGTCAGGTCCATCTGAAGCTGTCTTGAGAATATATCCTAAGTCTGCTCCAGCCCATCAGTAATTGCAGCTAATCATCGCCTTGCTTGTGTTACCATATCTCTTGCTTCTGGAATGCCTTACCTGACATTTCTGCTTTCTTTCTATCTTTTTTTTTTTTTTTTTTTAACATTTACTCAGTGAAAACCTCTTTTATTCATGTTTCAGTACAAATCTCAAGTCCAAAGTAGTGAATGACTCAATTATACAATTTATATAGAACTCATTTGTAACATTGTTCATGATAGATCCTCTAAATCTTTTTTTTTTGCTGGTCATGGAGCTTGAACTCTGGGCCTGGGCACTGTTCTGAGCTCTTCAGCTGAAGGCTAGCATTCTACTACTTGAGCCATAGCACTCACTTCCAGCTTTTTCTGTGTATGTGGTACTGAGGAATTGAACCCAGGGCCTCATGCATGCAAGGCATCTGCTTTCTTCTCTAAACAATATTTCACCAAATAGCTGGAAAACCTTTTAAAGTGCAAAGCAGGTCATGTTGTTTACCTGTTTTTTTAATAAGACCCAAGCCCTTTAGCATGGCCTTGGAAGCCTACACAGTCCTGTTTGTTGCCCTTATGTGGTTTCTCCTACACTGCTGACCCATTTTCTTCCTTCTTTTCCTTCCTTTTCTCTCCTCCCTTCTCTCATTCTTCCTTTCTATTTTCTTTTACCTTGTTTATTTTTATTTATTTTTTGAAGGTAAATAGAATTGGTTTATTTGAAACTGAAAGAAGTAGCAGAAACCATGAGGAGGAGTCTAAAGAGGAGTCCTAGCCGGGCACCGGTGGCTCACGCCTGTAATCCTAGCTACTCAAGAGGCTGAGATCTGAGGATCGCGGCTCAAAGCCAGCCCGGGGAGGAAAGTCTGTGAGACTTTTTTTTTTTTTTTTTTTTTTGCCGGTCATGGGGCCTGAACTCTGGGTCTGGGCGCTGTCTCTCAGCTCTTCAGCTCAAGGCTAGCGCTCTACCACTGGAGCCACAGCACCACTTCTGGCTTTTTCTGTTTATGTGGTGCTGAGGAATCGAACCCAGGGCCTCATGCTTGCAAGGCATGCACTCTACCGCTGAGCTACCTTCCCAGCCCAAGTCTGTGAGACTTTTAACTCCAAAAAACCACTAGAAAACTGGAAGTGACACTGTGGCTCAAGTGGTAGAGCATTCACCTTGAGCTGAAGAGCTGAGGGACAGCGCCCAAGCTGAGTTCAAGCCCCACGACCGACCAAAAAAAAAAAAGAGGAGTCCTTCCTCTTTCTTTCTTTCTTTCTTTTTTTGAGGGTCCAGGCCTTTAACATGGGGCCTAGGTGTTGGTCCATCCCTGAGCTTCCTTTGCTCAAAGACAGTGCTCTACCATTTGAGCCACTGCTCGACTTCCAGCTTTTTTGATAATTTATTGGGGATAAGAGTCTTACAGACTTTCCTGCCCGGTCTGGCTTTGAATCTCCATTTTCAGGTATCAATCTCCTCAGTAGTATGATTACAAGCATAATCCATCAGTGCCTGTCTCCACTTCTTCATTTTATTTGTTTAGCTGATATTTATTGAGTGTCAGTGATAGAACAGAGGTTCACAAAATTCCTGGCCTTAGGGAGCTTACACCCAACCTGTAGGAATCAGGACAGAAAACAATGTATCTCTTTTAGTGGAGAAAAAAGCATAGAGGCATAGAAAATACTGGGACAGGATTAATGATAATATTTTAAAGTCGTCAGGGAAGGCTTCAATGTAAGATAATATTTGGACAAAATCTTCAGAGTGATGAGGCTTCCTGTTTCTTGAAGTTACCAGGCTGTGGTTGATAGATTCTAGGTTTGCCCTTGGCTTTCTTCTGCCTGGAATGTTTTGTTGCAAGATCTGTGCTTGGCCAACTTAAAGTTAATTCTTAGAGATTCCTTCCCTGGTCCCCAAGTTTAAATTAGCAACTTCTTCCCTCATTCTCCATCTCAGACTTTTTCCTGCCTTAAAGTTTCTAATTAATACCACCATTTGAAATGATCTTGTTCATGTATTTATTGTTCATTATTGAATTTTCCCAGTAAAATAGTAGTACAAGTGCAGATAGAGAGCTTGCTATCATGTTCTCCGCTGTCTCTCAGGGTATAGAATATGCCCTAAATAGAATTGTTCAAGTGAATGAGTGGACATTGCAGGGAAGAGATTCTAATGGTTTCCTTCGGTGGTGGCAGCTTTGAAGATTCAAGTTTTGTCCCGGGGTCTGTTTCAGTAAGGCACCCCTGTGGAAGCTAGCCACAGCAGGAATACGAAAGCCTCTGTATTATTTGGGTAGTTTCTTCCTTCACCTGTTTATGTGCCCTCTGATCCTATTTGTGATTTTTGCAATTGGATGATGTGTGACAACTTTCCATTTCATCAGCCTGCTTGGCTGCTTTGCCTATTCAGTTCAGATGATATTTACTATGCAAATACCGTTGGCACTCACTGCTCTAGGCCTCCTGGCATGAGAGCTGGAACCCTACCATGCTCTCTGCAGAGGGGAATTCTCACTTTTTGTTGTTCTTTATACTTTGCTTACCTGTAGATTCTTGTTCTTTCTGCATTAACCAATGTATCACCCACAAGTTCTATTCTCTGACATAAGTTGCTTGGATGGATTTTCTGTAGACTACACATTGTCAGCAACCTTCATTTTGGTTTAACTGGTTCTAGCTGGAATAAAACTAAATATTTTACATTCTAGCTTTTCCAACATTTTTTCTTAGCTCTCTCATATCTTTTGCAGCATGTTGGAAAATCAGAGGAATGAAATATTCAACCATATGGTACATACTGGGTTTGCTGAACTAAGTCAGACCTTTGGTCAATTTATTCTAGCATATGCAAACAGTGTGGTGACTTCCAGAGTCATTCATGGGCGTCCATAATGTGTCTAGGTGGACACAGAATATTTGTCTCTGAGGTTCTCCAGCATTCCTCACAGGTGCCTATTGACTACCCATGTCAAAGATAATGTTTCAACACCAAATTTATTATAATTGCACATATAGACCAAAAAATCTCAAAATGTCCATTTAGTTGGCATTCTGTCCTGAATTTTAAGTTTCTTTCTGTGCTTGATAAGTAGCACTTGGAACATCTTTTTTTTTTTTTTTTGTCGGTCGTGGGGCTTGAACTCTGGGCCTGGGCGCTGTCCCTCAGCTCTTCAGCTCAAGGCGAGCGCTCTACCACTTGAGCTACAGCGCCACTTCCGGTTTTCTGGTGGTTTATTGGAGATAGGAGTCTCACGGTTTCTCCTGCCCGGGCTGGCTTTGAACCGCGATCCTCAGATCTCAGCCTCCTGAGTAGCTAGGATTACAGGCGTGAGCCACCAGCGCCCGGCTACTTGGAACATCTTAATAATTAAGATAGTTCTGTGCTGGGCGCTGGTGGCTCACTCCTGTAATCCTAGCTACTCAGGAGGCTGAGATCTGAGGATCGTGGTTCAAAGCAGGCCTGGACAGGAACATCCGTGAGACTCTTCAATGAACCACTGTCAGTGGTGCCTGCCTGTAATCCCAGTGATCAAAAGACTGCAGATAGAGGGTCTCCTTGGAGGGCATTGAGCTACTTAGTGACATTCTGTCTCCAAAAAAAAAAAAAGATTATCCTATACCAGCAAAAGACTGAAAAAACATTAGTTACTGGCATCATCATGGTCAGAAATAAATTGTTCAGGATCCTGAATTTGATGGTCTTCAACTTTTCTTTATAATTATAAAGTGCTTTTCATTAGCAGTACAGTTTCTCCCTTTCATTGATCCCTTTTCCTTTCTTTGTGTTTAGATTTAGATGCCTCAGTTTTCTCCTATACAAATGAGGATGGTGATAGTATTTAACTAATAGGATTGATTTGAGGTCTGAGTTCATGGAAAAGTATAGTGATTGAAATATATGTCTGCTACACTGGGAACAATATAAGTAAATGATTAGGTCTGGGAAGGTGGCTCAGTGGTAGAGCGCTTGCCTTGCATGTATGAGGCCCTGGGTTTGATTCCTCAGCACCACATAAGATCTGAGGGACAGCGCCTAGGCCCAGAGTTCAGGCCCCACGACCGGACCAAAAAAAAAAAAAGTATTTTATTATTTTTGCAGTATTATTTTATTTCCAACTTTCATCGTCATAGAACTTATGATTAATAAATGTAAATATCTGCACTGGGCATAGAGAACTAGATTTGGGTCTAACATTAGTCCAGACAGCTGTATGTATGTATGTATGTATGTATGTATGTATGTATGTATGTATGTATGTATTTATTTATTTGTCAGTTGTGGGGCCTGGACTCTGTGCCTGGGTGCTGTCCCTCAGCTCTTCAGCTTAAGGCTAGCACTCTAGCACTTGAACCACAGTGCCACTTCCAGCTTTTTCTGCTTATGTGGTGCTGAGGAATTGAACCCAGGGCCTCATACATGCAAGGCAAGCCTTGTACCACTGAGCCACCTTCCCAGCCCCAAAGAGCTGTATTTAACCATGAGAATAAGTGAAAGAGGGCCTGAAATAAAAGTCTCTCAGAGATGCTGGGGAATGCTGGTAGCATGGTAGAGGGAAGAATGCCCGCAGAGACATGGCTGGAAGCTTATCAAGAAAGCCAGAGAAGGAAAATCGAATTTGAGGGCCAGGAACATATAAAAGAGAAGGTGATTAAATGTTGCTGCAAACACCAAAGTAGTAAGGATTAACATGTATTCATTGGACTTAGCCACAAGGTGATTAATGAACTAGGTAGTTTTAATGTAATGGTATAAGGATCAGAAGCCAGCTAATGATAAAAAAATGAGGAAATGAGAGGAGGTGAATGAATTTTGAAAACCAATTTTCAGTAAGTTTGACAATAGGAGGAGAGCAGGACATAGCAGCAGTTTTTGGTTTTTGGGTTTTTTTTGACCAGTCTTGGGGCTTGAACTCAGGGCAGAGCACTGTCTGTAAGCTTCTTTTGCTCAAGGCTAGCACTCTACCACTTGAGCAACAGCGCCATTTCTGGCCTATTCTGTGTATGTGGTACTGAGAAATCAAACCCAGGGCTTCATGCATGCTAGTCAAGTGTTCTACCATTAAGCCATATCCCCAGCCCCATGGCAATAGTTTTTTTTTTTTTATAGTTCTTAGGGAAGATATGATATTGCAAATAGTTTCTTCTCCCCTTCTTCCGTTCATTTTTTTTTCTATGCCAGTACTGTGGCTTGAACTCAAGGCCTCACACTCACTGATTTTTGCTCATAGCTAGTGCTCTACCACTTGAGCCATGCCTTTGGCTTTTTGTTGGTTAATTGGAGATAAGAGTTAGTTGGACTTGTGTGCCTAGGCTAGCTTTCAATTGAGCTCCTGAGATCTCAGCCTCCTGAGTATTACCAGAGAATTACAGGCATTAGTTACTGTTACCTGGCAGCATTGTTGATATCTTGAGAACATCAGCCAGGACATTCATCCCCACCATTATGGCAGCATGGAAAGGCGGTGGAAAGAGCAACTCTTAACTTTAATTCTGTCAGTCTTCTAAAGGGGATTTGTAGCAATACTATAGAATAAGTGTGGTATGTCTTCTATAACCCTTTTAAAATGAAGTCTGGGGAAAATTAGTGCCATACCCAAAATATGCATATATTTTAATGCAGAGTTGGAGATCTAAGATAAAATACAATCTAAAGTTTAAAATTTGTGAAGAATAAATTTTGCTCTAGTGGTTGGCATCTTTATGCTGTACATCCTCTAAGCCTTCTAGCCCTTGCTTCTTACCCCTTTTTTTAAATTTGTTTTTGGGTCCGGTCGTGGGGCCTGAACTCTGGGCCTGGGCGCTGTCCCTCAGCTCTTCAGCTCAAAGCTAGCACTCTACCACTTGAGCCACAGCGCCACTTCCAGCTTTTTTCTTTTTGCTTATGTGATGCTAAGGAAGCGAACCCAGGGCCTCAGGCATGCAAGGCAAGCGCTCTACCACTGAGCCACCTTCCCAGCCCACCCCTTTTTTTTTAATAGAAAGAATTCAAAGAATGTTCTCATAGGCCAGGGAGAATTACTGAAGAATTACAATTAAGAGTGTATGACATCTTCATTTGGTGGAAATCACTCTGGGGAAGGATAGTTTCAGGCTCCTGTGTCACAAACCAAAGGGACACCATTTACATGGAGTATAATGCGAAATAGTCCTAAATAGGCTATAAAATGAGAAAATGAGTCGTCTCTGCAGTACAATTAGGGAAGATGTGATAAAAAGGCATTTAAAGAGGCAGAGTTGATGAGACTAATGTGGAGAAGCAGGAGATCACATGGATGTATAAATGTGTAGAGGGAACCTAGTGGACTTAATCTCTGGTGGCTTTTTTATGATACTATTACTGGGACTTGTTCTCAGAGCCTGTGCTCTTGCTCAACTTGTTTGCTCAGGGCTGATACTCTGCCACTTGAGTTACACCTGTAATGTGGCATTTTGCTGTTTAATTTGGAGATAGAGTGTCAGGACTTTTCTGCCCAGGCTGGCTTCGAACCTCAGTCCTCCAGGTTTGAGCCCCCTGAGTAGCTAGCATTATAGATATGAGCCACCAGTACCTGGTTTGGTCTCTGGCTTCTTGACGAAGAGACCATTATTTCCTAATGTAAAGGAGAAGGAATAGGAGATGGCTGAGATACAATTTCACTGAATCTGGGGATGCGAGAATGGAGGTCTGTAGCAGGCGGTGTTCTTCAGCTCTACATTGAACATTCCTCAGTATGTCTCAGTGATAATAGAAGCCATGGCCTAGTTGAAGTCCAAAAGAGCAGGGAGAAGAGACTAAATAGACTGCTGGTGGGTACTGTTATTTAATAAGATGCTGCAAAAAGGAACCTGAAAAAGAGAGTGATCAGGGCTGGGAAGGTGGCTCAGTGGTAGAGCACTTGCCTTGCATGCATGAGGCCCTGGGTTCAATTCCTCAGCACCACATAAGCAAAAAGAAAAAAGCCGGAAGTGGCGCTGTGGCTCAAGTGGTAGAGCACTAGCCTTGAGCTGAAGAGCTGAGGGACAGCGCCCAGGCCCAGAGTTCAGGCCCACGACTGGACCCCAAAAAAAAAAAAAAAAAAGAGAGTGATCAAAGAGAGGAAAAAGAACAAAGCAACAGGGAATTTCCTAATTGTGTATTATTGTAGAGTTTAAGATATGGACTGAGAAAATGTCACTGAGATTTACAAGGAGAGAGGGGTCGTTAGTGGTGACCTTTGTGTGAACTTTTTTTTTTGGTTGGTTGTGGGGCTTGAACCCTGGGTCTGGGCATTGTCCTTCAGCTCTTCAGCTCAAGGCTAGTGCTCTATCACTTGAGCCACAGCACTACTCCCAGTCTTCTGGTGGTTAATTGGAGATAAGAGTCTCATAGACTTTCCTGCTTGGGCTGGCTTTGACCGTGATCCTCAGATCTCAGCCTCCTGAGTAGCTAGGATTACAGGCATGAGCCACTGGTGCCCAGCTTCGTGAACTCTAGTAGTAGCACTAGGAGCAGAATGGTGTGGGAGGCTGTACCCTATGGGTTTCTATGTGCTTCCTATGGGAATGCAAGGCAGAGGGGAAGTAGAGGTAGGTACTGTCCTATCAAGCCTAGTTGTGTGAAGTGAAGAAGAGAAAAGAAAAGCAAACAAACAAAAAGGTAGCTAGGATGCTTGTACATTTGTCTGTCTTTGTTTCTCTTGTTTCATTCACTGCTATATTTCTAGGGTTGAAAAGAGGTGCCTGGTAGGTATGTGACAGTTGAATTAATGGATTCTGTTAAGGGGAGACTTGAGTATGTTCACTTGGGTAGAGGGGCAAGGGTCTTGGAGAGTAGGTGTTGTGGAGTAGGCCTTCCTTAAAGTTGGAGAGCCCAGCACTGCTAGAATGCTCATCTGGATATCAGGAGTGACTGCTTTTCTGTTAAAATGGAAGGGAAGGAGGAAGGCAGATATTTATAGATGGTGGAGGAGGAAGTTGAAAGACTTCTCTCTTGATGGCCTTATGTGAGTATTCTTTCCGTTAAAAATAGAGTGAGTGTATGTATCTTTGGAAAATGCTTTGTGAATACATTAAAAAAAAATATCCACCCTCGTTTAAATGAGTCGGCTTGCTTGGAAAGTCATAGCCATATAATTGTAGGCCTGTCCAAGGTTGTGATCATGACATAAAGGGGAGGTGAGGTCAGGATGAGTAGGTCTTTCACCTCAGACCTGAAAGTTGGGCATGGCTGTGAGCTGACAGAGGGGAATAGACACACCTGTGTGCACCCTAGCTGTTCTGCCCTGGAAGTAGTAGAATTCAGTCCTTGGGCTTTTATGGAAGTGGGGGAAGAAAGGGTATACAAGAAGCTCACATTTTCCTTTGTAAGAGAATGAACAGGCCTTGAGTGAAATCACTCCTTGTTACCAGATCCTTATCCTTGAGTCTTCCTCAGGCTTCTTTCCAATGATGTGTTTCTGATTCATTCCACAGGAAACTGCTTTCCCAACTTTGCCCAACCTGTTTCTCAAAAAAGTCTCTCTATTTAGAGGTAAAGGTAGTAGGAGAAAAAGGACATGACAGTGTCACAATGAGTAATAAAAATCCAAGTCATACAGACCACATTTGTCTATCACATTGTTTTAGTAAGAGAACATTAAAGTACTTGCTTAGAATTCTACGTTTTCAGTTTAATCAAATTCAAGACTCTGTTAGGTCCTGGTAGCTCATGCCTGTAATCCTAGCTGTAAGAAAAGAAAAAGAGCAGAAAGACAAACTCAGCAGATTTTATTTGGGAGGAAAACTTGAAAGGGCAATCAAGTCCCCCAACGAGGATCCCTTTAAATATTAGGCAGAGAAAGTTGGGGCAGATGGACTTGGGGTGAGGTGGAGGTGGGATAGGTGAGGAGTTTCAAGGTCTCAATAGCATCTGTGTCCACCAGGGGCTTAAGCACCAGCTGTGGCCTTGGTCTCAGGCTTTCTTCCAAGATAGCAGGGGAAAGGGAGATGATTGGCGGGGAGGAAGGGGGGAGATGGGTGTCTTTAGCAAGGACAGTTCTAAGATATGGCTGTCAGGGGGAAAGGTGAGTGCTTTCAGTTGAAGTTATTTTTCCATCACTAGTGACTCAGGAGGCTGAGATCTGAAGATCAAGGTTCACAGTCAGACTGGGCAGTAAAGTCCATTGAGAATCCCACCCCCCCCTCCCCAACCCGCCCCCCCCAACCCACCCCCTCTTTGGTTGTGGGGCTTGAACTCTGGGCCTGGGCGCTTGTCCCTGAGTTCTTCAGCTCAAGGTGAGCACTGTACCACTTTGAGCCACAGCACCACTTTCAGTTTTCTGGTGGTTAATTAATTGGAGGTAAGAGTCTCATGGACTCTCATGGAATCCGGGCTGGCTTTGAACCACGATCCTCAGATCTCAGCCTCCTAAGTAGCTAGGATTACAGGTGTGAGCCACCAGCGTCCAGCCCATTGAGACCTTATCTCTAGTTAACAACCAAAAAGTTGGGAGTTGTGGCTTAAGTGGTAGAGTGTTAGCCTGGAGTGGAAAAGTTAAGAGACAGTACCCAGGTTGTAAGTTCAAACTTGGTCTGGCATGTTCTCTCTCTCCTTTCCCCTCTTCCCCCCTCTCCCCTTTCTCCTTTCTCTCCACCCTATTTCTCTAGAACTTTTTGAAAGTTTGGAAAAGAGAATAGAAAGGATGGGTTTACAATCTGTTAGACTTTAGTTAAAACTGAAAACAAGCTGGTTGTTTTCTCATGTTGTCATCTGCATCAGCCAGCATTGGGAACCAACTTCTGGCAATTAAGCTATACAAGGCAGGGTAGAGTTGGATGTGAGCTCTGGCTTCCTCTGTTTTTGCATTTCTCACATGTTAGAACATGTTCCCTGGAAAGTGGCAGAGGATCCTTCAGGAAGGAAGTAGGTTCTAGGATACAGAGGGATTTTATTGAGACAAAGCTGCAGATTCTAGTCATACACTTGCTTCTATCAAGGGAGATAACTTCATAATGTAAAAAGCACCTGTTGACATTTTAGAGATTGAAGGAAATACTTTTTCTTCCTTGATAGAAGGTGATATCAAAAATTGACAAAGATATGATAATTGGAACTCAGCATACTAATTGGTTCAGTATTTAAGATTTTTTTTTTTGAGTCCAGTCGTGGGGCCTGACCTCTAGGCCTGGGCACTTTCCCCCAGCTCTTCAGCTCAAGGCTAACGTTCTACCACTTGAACCACAGCACCACTTCTGGCTTTTTTCTTTTTTGCTTATGTGGTGCTGAGGAATCAAAACCAGGGCCACATGTATGCAGGGCAAGCACTCTACCACTGAGCCACCTTCCCAGCCCCTCTAGATTGTTTAAACATTAGTTGATTAATTAAAACTCCACTGAGGCATTTAGTTTGGGGAAGAAGAAAGGACTTTATCAGAATTGTGGGAGAGAACAAGAGATTCATGTGGTTAATTTGACATTGATAACATAAGCATTTATTTCTCACTTTCACAGAGAACTAAGTTATTCCTTATTTTTCTGGAATTGATGTTATATGTTTGTGTCTAAAACTCTACTTCTGGTAATTTTGAATCCAGGTATGGTGGTGGAGGACAGAATGGGAAACATAAAACCTTGTCTCAAAAAAGAGGGAGGGGAATTTAGACCCTTGAACCCTTTTTATAGACTTTCAGTTACAATCTGTGTCACCATACCTGGCTTTCTCTCTCAAAGTTGTAATTACTGCTGGGTGCTGGTGGTTCATGCCGATAATCCTAGCTACTCAGGAGGCTGAGATCTGAAGATCGAAGTTCAAAGCCAGCCCAGGCAGGACAGTCCGTGAGACTCTTTATTTCCAGTTAACCACCAGAAAACCAGAAGTGGCACTGTGGCTCAAAGTGGTAGAGCACTATCCTTGAGCAAAAGAGCTCAGAGACAATGCCCAGGTCCCAAGTTCAAGCCCCATGACTGACTTAAAAAACAATTGTATTCGTGTTGTGCTGTGCTTCTGTAGTTCAGAAGTACCATGCAAGAAAACCTGAGTTTGATTTCCAGCTATGCCAAAATAGTAAAATATTCATCTTACAAATTGTTCTATAATCCAAATATACAGTAGATTGGAAACCAGTATTTTGAAAATAAAAACCAGTATAAAAAAGTAGATTGGAACATGTAGAACAGTGCAAGTCTTGCATGTCTCTATAATAAATAATTTTCTTATATTTTCTTAACACATCATTAGGGTCAGAAATCTGTTCCATTGCTGGTTCCTTTTTTTTTTTTTTTTTTTGCCAGTCCTGGGGCTTGAACTCAGGGCCAGGGAGCTGTCTCTCATCTTCTTTTGCTCCAGGCTAGCACTCTACCACTAGAGCCACAGCACCACTTCTGGCCTCTTCTTATATGGTGGTAATGAGGAATTGAACCCAGGGCTTCATGCATGCTAGGCAAGCACTCTACTACTGAGCCACCTTCCCAACCCTGCTGGTTCCATTTCTTTGGAGTTAAATTTTCTTTTTTCTTTTGCTGATACCAGGGGTTAAATTTCAGGGCCTTACTATTGCTTGGTTTGCTTGCTAGCTTGCTTAGCTGATGCTCTACTACTATGCTTCCAGCCTTGTTTTTGCTGATTATTTTTGGAGAGGTAGTCTCATAGACTTTGCTGCCTGGGCTGCAGTTCTGTTATAAGCCTCTTAAATAGATAGGTCTATAGGCATAAGCCACCTACACCTGGCAGCAAGTTACTTTCCCTACTTTAACTTGTTCTTTTGTCCCTGAAACTGGGACTTATTTGCTATGGGATGCTATCATTGGCTGGTGCTCTACCACCTAAACCATGCTCCAAACCCCCACTTTAACTTTTTGTTAACTGTACTGTCAGAATCACTGCCTAAGTTCCTGGAAAAAATAAATTCCTTTGATTTAGATTTTGTTTCTTCCTGTAGTTGGACAGCTTCCTGTTTGCGCTACTGTACCTTCAGTTCTCTCTGTCTCTGCCTCTCTCAAACAGAATCTTCCCTTTTTTCTTTTCTTTTTTTTTGGGGGGGGGGTCCGGTCGTAGGGCCTTAACTCTGGGCCTGGGCACTGTCCCTCAGCTCTTCAGCTCAAGGCTAGTGCTCTACCACTTGAGCCACAGCGCCATTTCCGGCTTTTTGCTTGTGTGGTGCTGAGGAATTGAACCCAGGGCCTCATGCATGCAAGGCAAGCACTCTACCACTGAGCCACCTTCTCAGCCCAGAATCTTCCCCTTTTTATCAACATGATATCCCCTTGAATCTCTCTGAGTATGTTAATTAGATATTTTTATCTAAAAAGTTCTTTTCTAATTCCTGAAATACCTTACATTTCTTTTGGGGAAAGTTTTTCTGCTTGTTCACTTTAGCGTTTTGTTGTTTCCTCAAATGCCATATAATTGATGGTGGTTCAGCTAATGTGAATGACTTGGCTATTTGTATGGATAATTGGTGTGGTTTTCTTCTGTAAGTGAAGAGTTTTTTTTTATTAGTATTTAAATTATGATGGTGGAATATTACATGCAAAAAGAGTAATAGGTGAGAAACAGTTGTAACTTGAACACTGCTACGTCTGTTGTCCAAACAAACTCAAACAAAATTATCTATAAGGCCCAGTGGGCCTCTTCTGTCACTTACATGTCAGATGCAGCTATTATCCCAATTTGGTTCATTGTCTAAATTTGCTTTATATTGTGTATTTGTCCCAAATAATAGATTAGTTTTACAAGTTTCTGAACTTTATTTGATGGAATTGTGTTCTATGTAGTCCTGAGCACCTTGCATTTTTTTGGCTCCGTATTGTTTTTGAGATTATTGCTGGTGTAAGTTATTGTAGTTCATTTTTTTCCTTGCTGCTGAAGCACTCCATTATATGAGTGCATCTCAGTTTATTAGTCCATTTACCACTTGGCAGATAGTTGAGTAGTTTCTGCTTTTTTGTTATTGTAAATGTTACAGCTATGAATATTACATATTTCACATTTGAAAATATGTACTTGCACCATTAGTCTTGGATTTTCAAATATATATGAGATACAACAAGAATTTTGGGTAGGAAATTGTGATTAAAATATATTTTGTAGACTTATTTGTGTTTTTCATAGTTTCTTAAATACATTTAGTTTTGTGTTCTGGGTTTTAAGAAAATAATTTAGCATAACTTTCTTTAAAGAATACAGAAGGAGGTGAGGGTTACAGAGAAACTTGAATTAGTAATTGTGGACCAATCTGTTCACCTTTGGGGAATAGTCTGGTGTAGGACCTTCTTTTAAAGATATATGTCAAGCTGGGCACCGGTGGCTCATGCCTGTAATCCTAGCTACTTAGGAGGCTGAGATCTGAGGATCGTGGTTTAAAGCCAGCCTGGGCAGGAAAGTCCATGAGACTCTTATCTCCAATTAACCACCAGAAAATCAGAAGTGGTGCAGTGACTCAAGTGGTAGAGTGCTCGCCTTGAGCCGAAGAGCTCAAGGCCCCCTCCCCCCCCCAAAAAAAATATATATGATAAACTTCACTCATAGACCTTTGGGACTCCTGTTTAAGTCAGATATGATGAGTGTTTCCTGATGCATAAACACAATGATACATTCATTTAAACATGTTTTGGGAGTTGTTGGAAATATTCTGATGATCACCATGGCAATTACACTTGGATAATGGAACTTGCTTGGACATGATAAAAACGTAAGCAGGTTTCCTTGGTTGGGCTTATGAAAGAACCTAAACCTGGGTTTGGAGGGATCCCAGGTGTTCTCCTCACTCACACCTTCTCTTTGCAGCAACACGCACTGCATAAACGTGAGAACAGTTGGCCATGCTTCCAGTCCTAGTTCAGGAAAGTCAAGTTTTAGAGTTAGGGTGGATGAAAACAGCTTCATGATAATAGCTGAGATTTAGTGTGGCTTAAGAGATCAGAAAGGGAAAACAAACCCACTTGATGTCCATATTAAGTCTAAATGTGAGTCCTTAATTTTCTCTTAACATCTCCTTTTCATATTTCACCAAACAGAATATTCACAGTTCTTTTCTCTCCCCTGCTGTGGAAAAGCATTTTAGAGAATATATTTGAATTTGGATGATGTAATATTTGTAAACTTATTATAGAGAAGTGTTACCTTTTCCCATATGGAGTATAAATGTATGTCATTGAGCCTCCATTTCTATCAAAATCGGAACAGGAATAAATACAATAATACATTCAGCATTTTTGTTATTGTAAAGAAATGTTAGTATATTAAGGAGATGTAAATGTACTTGGATTGAATAAGAATAAAAATTCCTAAAAGTGCTTAGGGTATTAGTAATTTATTTTTTCAGTACTGTGGTTTGAATTTAGGACCAAAGGCAGGGAGTGTTCTACCACTGAGTCATGCTGCCAGCCCCTAGTAATGGTTCTTAATTCTGGTTTGAAATTTGCATCATTGTGAGAAGAGGTGATATAGCCTTACAGTAGGAATTTTTTTTTTTAAATACATGGTCACAAACTGTCTGAAGAACAGAGAAAGACACACTAAGAGAAATACAAATGGAACATGTTAATTCTGTATTGTGGCTTACTGTAGCATTTCACATTCCTTTAAATTTTGAACTAGAATTCCTTCCAAAAAAATGTGTGACCCTGGGTGTTATGTGTGGTTGCCAGTTGTCTGACAGATTTGAAACTTTCTGGAATCTGACTCTTCTCTAAGCTGTACTATACAAAAGAACATAAGACATCCTACACATACATACTATTAAGGAAAGATAGAAAGTCTGATTAACTAGAATGGCAAAAGGCTGCACTTGCCTTGGAATTTTTTTTTTTTTTTTTTGTCGGTCGTGGGGCTTGAACTCTGGGCCTGGGCGCTGTCCCTCAGCTCTTCAGCTCAAGGTGAGCGCTCTACCACTTGAGCTACAGCGCCACTTCCGGTTTTCTGGTGGTTTATTGGAGATAGGAGTCTCGCGGTCTCTCCTGCCCGGGCTGGCTTTGAACCGGGATCCTCAGATCTCAGCCTCCTGAGTAGCTAGGATTACAGGCGTGAGCCACCAGCGCCCGGCTTGCCTTGGAATTTTTAAGTGTTTAAAAATATAAGTCTTGGGGCTGGGAAGGTGGCTTAGCGGTAGAGTGCTTGCTTTGCATGCATGAGGCCCTGGGTTCGATTCCTCAGCACCACATAAAGCAGAAAAAGCTGGAAGTGGCACTGTAGCTCAAGTGGTAGAGCGCTAGCTTTGAGCTGAAGAGCTGAGGGACAGTGCCCAGGCCCAGAGTTCAGGCGCACGACCAACAAAAAAACAAAACAAAAAAAAACAAAATACAAAAGTAAGTCTTTTCATCTTTATTGATATGTGTTTTTGTAATTATTTTCCTTATCTTCATTTTCCCATGTCAAAGGAAAAGATTCACTTTCTCTGAGTTATCCCTCTCTTGAAATGTCAGTTTTACTTAGACTTGTACTGTGAAGAATGTTATGTTTATGCCTGTGTCTGACGTGCAAAGTGAGACAGACAGAGAGTGGGTGACTGACTCAGATGTAAATGATCTTATTATACCTGGGTAGCAACCACACCTAGAAACCTTGACAATAACAGGGTCTATGTTTGATATTCCTTACTTGTTAAATCCTGTCTGGATTTTAGCATGTCATGTGTGCTGTTCATCAGCAAAACTGAACAGGTGCTAGAACAATTACAAAGCTTTAATCAGACTTATGATGACACTCCTTCTCTCTTAGGCTTTACAAAGAAAATGACACACAATAACCAAAACAAATTTTTGCTTGTTCCTTGTGGTCTTGGTCTGGTTCAGTGGTTTTAATGCTATACATCTTCCACCAAGATAGACAGCTCGGTGCTGGGCAAATTTGTCTCTCTCTCTTTTTTATTTTGTAGTGAATTCATTTTGTAAAAAAATGTAGCATACTATTTTTGAGTTGTAATAATAGGGAGTTTCCTTGTGAATCTCCATGCATACTCTCAATGTGCATTGAACAAATTGACCACTTCTGCCATACCCCCATTTCTTTCTTCTTTTTTTCAAAAGAAAGTGATGACAGTAAAAATGCAGAATCACGGATAGTGTGTAAAGTTACCTTCAGCTTATGTATATAAGATGAAACATGAATTTTGCATTTAGACTTGGATTCCATTGTGTTTAGACTTGGATCCCATTTCCAGTATTTCATTATTCATATACAGATAACCCAAAATTTGAAAAAATCTGAAATCAAAAAACACTTCTAAGCATTTTGGATGAGTGTTTGATTTGTTTCTACTTGTAACAGTTGGTTTTGTTTTCTTTCATTCTGGTAAATATAGTTTTATTTTCCTAGTACTTTTTTTCCCCTCATGGTTTTATTTTTTCTTAATGTACTTAATATACTAATGTATATTGGCTTTTTTTGGATATCCTTTTTTGTGGAGTATATTAGCCAAGCATATTTTGGCTACTTAAAAATTGTGTTTGTCTTTCTTCTTACTGACTTATAGACATTATATATTCTGGATATTGGTTGTATATGTTGCAGGTATCTTTTCTTGTTTGTTTTTGTTTTTTTTTTTTTGGTCAGTCATTGGGCTTGAACTCTGGGCCTGGGCACCGTCCCTGAGCTCTTCAGTTCTAGGCAAGCACTCTACCACTTGAGCCACAGTGCCACTTCTGGCTTTCTGGTGATTAATTGGAGATAAGAGTCTCACGGACTTTCTTGCCAGGGCTGGCTTTGAACCGTGATCCTCAGATCTCAGCCTTCCTAGGATTACAGGCATGAACCACTGATGCTGGGCTTTTCTTGGTGTCTTGACTTTGGTGTTCCTTAATTACACATTAAACTTATGGAAATAAACATTGCTATTTTGGTTTTAAAAAATATGTGCACACACCACATCTCTGTAGAGATCATTATGGGAACAGCCTAAGAAAATAGAAAGATCAGAAGTTCTGGTATAGTTCTAGCTATGCCTCTTCAGTAATGCTGGCTGTCTTAAAAATAAATGTGGGCTTTGGTTGCATGGAGAAGCAGCCAAGCGTAAGGATGGATCAATACAAATTCATCTCTAACCCTGGAGACTAGTAAAAGCTCAATCCCTGATGATACTGGCTTAGTAGAGCCATGCTTTTATATAACGTATAGCACATACAAGCTAATGCTTAAGTTGTACATCAGTGTTTAGGATCTTGATACATTTTGGTGTACCTGTTTGAAAAAGAGATAATGTAAACAAATTAAATTGACTTCTTTTTTTTTTTTTTTTTTTTTTTTTTTGTCGGTCGTGGGGCTTGAACTCTGGGCCTGGGCGCTGTCCCTCAGCTCTTACAGCTCAAGGCGAGCGCTCTACCACTTGAGCTACAGCGCCACTTCCAGTTTTCTGGTGGTTTATTGGAGATAGGAGTCTCATGGTCTTTCCTGCCCGGGCTGGCTTTGAACCGCGATCCTCAGATCTCAGCCTCCTGAGTAGCTAGGATTACAGGCGTGAGCCACCAGCGCCCGGCAAATTGACTTCTTTTATCCCCAGAGTTAGATTAAAATCCAAAATAGCTCCAAGTCACAAGTTAAAATATGTAGATACAGAGGACAAAAGACAGACATTGTTTCATTTAATATTAAGATCTCAGTTTGGCTGTAAGTTGGTAGTTTAAGTCTATTATGTGGCTTCCTTAAGCTTCAGTTTCCTCATCTGTGAAAAGGATAACAGGAACCTACTTCATACTGTTTTGTGAGGATTAAATGAGATGATTTGTGGTGATTGGTTCACAACAAAGCTCAGTAAATGTTTACTATTATGTATTAGGAAGTAAAGAATAAGGCTGAATGTATTCAATTTTTTTTTGGGGGGGGGTCTGGTCGTGGGGTCTGAACTCTGGGCCTGGGCGCTGTCCCTCAGCTCTTCGGCTCAAGGCTAGCGCTCTACCACTTGAGCCACAGTGCCACTTCCGGCTTTTTTCTTTTTGTTTGTGTGGTGCTGAGGAATTGAACCCAGGGCCTCAGGCATGCAAGGCAAGCGCTCTACCACTGAGCCACCTTCCAGCCCTGAATGTATTTAATTTGTAAGGACAAAGTGAATTTTTATATTCTTCTTCAAAAAAGTTTTTTTTTTTTTTTGAGACAGGGTCTTAATTGTGGCTCGGCTAGTCTTGCCTTAAGTGGTAGAATCCCAGTGCTAGAATCTGAGAAGCAAAAAAAATTTCTTTTTTGGTCAGGGGGGCCAGTCCTGGCGCTTGAACTCAAGGCCTGGACACTGTCCCTGAACTGTTTTTGCTCAAGGCTAACACTCTACCACTTGAGGCACAGTGCCACTTCATGCTTTTTCTGTTTATGTGGTACCGAGGATTGGAACCCAGGGCTTCACGCATGCTAGGCATTCTGCTACTGAGCCACCTTCCCAGCCCTGAGAAGCAAAATTTTAAGAGGACAAGGTTAAAGATAGTAATCGTTTCAAGAGTACAAGTTTATGTATTAAATTTTTGTTTTATCCCACTTTTCTCTTTGGCCTAGGGTTATCCCTGGATTTGAAGTTGCCTTTCCTGTTGTCTAAGCTTGCAACCCATGAAGCTAGCCTTCTGTAGCCTGCAGTTGACAGAAACACCAGTTCAGTTTACTTAGCACAACCACATTTACTTCTGAAAAACAAATTCACTGTTAATACTTCAGGCAAGAAGCTGAAATCAGAGGATTATAGTTCCAAAGCCAACCTAGGCAGAAAAGTCTGTCTTCTTCTCCAGTCAAGTCAGCAAAATACTGGGCTGTAGATGTGGCTCAAGTGCTAGAAAGCCAGCCATGAGCAAGTGAGTGCATAAGGCCCTGGTTCAAGGTACAGTACTGCTACATACAAATGCACACAAAAGCACAGCCCATAGTGGGAAGTGCATGCTCAGCATCTGTGTAGCCCTGAGTTCAGTCTCCAGCACCAAAATAAAATCATAGTACTTGCACTGTTTTTTGTTTTTAATGTTTTTTAAGATGTGAGATAATGCTGTGCTACTCAGGCTGGCCTCAAACTCCTGGGCTCCTGATTCCCCCCACCTCAACCTCCTGAATAGCTAGGACTATATAGGCATATATGCTTACCTACACGCAACACTTGCACTATTTTTAGCTTTTTTTCTTTGCTAAAATGTTGTTCCTCTCCAAGAATACAGCAGTGCTATTCTGTATTAATCACCTATCTCTTGATTTGTTTGGAAGACAGTGTGGAGATACTAGGATTAAATTCTCATATTCTCTCTCTCTCTCTCTCTCTCTCTCTCTCTCTCTCTCTCTCTCTCTCTCTCTCTCTCCCTCTCCCTATCCCTCTCCCTTTCCCTTTCTCTCTCCCTCTCCCTCTGTCCCTCCTTCTACAGTGTGGAGATACTAGGATTAAATTCTCATTCTCTCTCTCTCTCTCTCTCTCCCCCTCTCTCTTCCTCTCTCTCCCTCTCTCCCTCTCCCTCTCTCTACCCCCCCCTCTCCCCCTCTCTCTCTTTCTCTTTCTCTCTATCTCTCCCTGTCTCCCTCTTCCTCTCCTTCTCTCTCTCCCTCTCCCTCTCTCTCTCCCTTTTTCTTCCCCTCTCCCTCCCTCTCTCTCTTTCTCCCTTTCCCTTTCTCTTTCCCTCCTACTTGGGGTTTGAATTTAGCTGTCCCTGAGCTTTGTCAAGACTAGTACTCTTCCACTTGAGCCACAGCTCTACTTCCAGATTTTTGGTGGTTAGAATCTCATGGACTTTCTGGCCTATGTTGGATTTGAACAGTGATCCTTGAATCTTAGCTTCTTGAGTAGCTAGAATTACAGATGCCAGCTACTGGCGTCAATGAACTTTTTTCTTTTAAGATTAGGTACACATAAAAATAATCTTCTGGCTAAGCGAAAATAAGACATATGTAGTATTTCATACAAGTGAAAGGAACTGGTGATTAGTTAAGTTTGAAAGTATTCTTGCTGTCATAGGTTTATAAATGAACAAAAGGCAGGAAGAAGCTTTCATCATTACCTTTGTAGATTATTTAGAGTAGTGCTTTTTCAAAACCTTTCTTATTGTAGAATAATATCTCAAACATTGATATAAAAGTAGAGAAATAAGATAAATACATCCTTGTGTACCTATCACTCAATTTAACAATTATGAACTCATGATCAGTCTTATTAGTGTCTTCCCCTCCCCCTGTATTTAAAAGCAAATCTCCCGAGTATCTTGTCATCTCCCTCCACCTTCCCACTTACAGGTTTAAGACATGGGTGCCTGGCTAGCCTCTGCTTTCTCATTGCTGGGATTATGGGCATGTGCCAGTACATCCATTTTTTTTTTCTTAACCAGTCCTGGCACTTAAACTGAAGGCCTGAGCACTGTCCATGAGCTGCTTTTGCTCAAGGCTAGCATTCTACCACTTGAGCCACAGGGCCACTTCCAGCTTTTTCTGTGTGTGTGGTACTGAAGAATGGAATCCAGGGCTTCATGCACTTTACTATAAAGCCATATTCCCAGCTCCAATCAAGTCGTTTTGTTTTGTTTCCTTGTTTTGTTTTTGATGTGCTGGGCTTGAACTCAGGGCCTAAGCGTTGTCCCTGCGATTTTTTCCTCCCCCCTCAGGGCTAGCACAGTTCCACTTCTGGCTATTTTAATTGGACATGAGATTCTCATGGGCTTTCCTGCCTATGCTGGCTTCGAACCATGATCCTCAGATCTCAGCCTCCTGAGTAGCTAGGATTATATGCATGAGCCACAGGTACCTGTCATATATACAGATAGATTATAAAACAAAATTCACACATAAGTGTGCAATCCAGTGGTCTTTCGCATATTCATAAAGTTGTGCAGCCATCACCACTATCTAGTTCTAGAACATTTCCTCATCCCCAGAAGAAGCCCTTACCAATTAGCATTCTCTTCTTTTTCGTCGGTTGTGGGGCCTGAACTCTGGGCCTGGGCACTGTCCCTCAGCTCTTCAGCTCAAGGAGAGTGCTCTACCACTTGAGCCACTTCCAGCTTTTTCTGCTTATGTGGTGCTGAGGAATGGAACCCAGGGTCTCATGCATGCAAAGCAAGCACGCTACCACTGAGCCACCTTCCCAGCCCCCAGCATTCTCTTCTTATTTACCCTATTTGCTACTCTGGTAACCACTGAATGTTTTATATCCTTATGAATTTGCCTATTCTGTATATTCATGCAAATAAAATCATACAGTATGTGCCCTTTGGAATCTGACTTCTTTCATTTAACAATACTTTCAGTGTTCATGATATATCAGTAACTTGTATCAACACTTGAGTCTTTGTTTTGGCTGAAAATTTCACTGTGCAATCCATTTAATTTACACATCAGTTAGTGGAACCTAACTTTTTGGCTATTGTGAACAGTGCTGTTGTTGTGAACTGGTGCCTATTCTTCCAAGTCACTTTTTTTTTTTTTTGCTGGTCCTAGGGCTTGAACTCAAGGCCTGGGCACTGACCCTGAGCTTTTTTTGCTCAAGGCTAGTGCTTTACCACTTGAACCACAGCACTAGTTTTGGCTTTTTCTGAGTAGTTTATTGGAGGTAAGTGTCTCACAGACTTTCCTGCTTGGGCTGGCTTTGAACCCCAGTTCTCAGATCTTATCCTCCTGGATAGCTAGGATTACAGGCATGAGTCCTTGGCACTCAGCTTTAAAGTCACATGCCTTGCATGTGTGAAGCAGACTTTCTGCCACTAAACTATATCCTTCAGCACATACATTTGATCCAAAACTTTTGAACTATATTTTTACTGTATTACTACTACTACTTCTGTTTTCATATATTGAGACAAGGTCTTTCTATGTTGCCCAGCCTGGCTTTGAACACTCAATTCTCCTGCCTCAGTCTCCTAAGAACTGAAATTACAGATGTCATCACCTGCCCTTATTAAATTTATATTTAAGTTTCTTCTATTTTTTTCTAATTCTTTCTCCTGCCCACCAGAGTCACCTTATTTCTTCTAAAACTGGAATCAAGGAGTCAAGGGAAGAGAATATAATTCATTGGTTGAGTGCCTGCCTAGGGTATGTGAGGTCTTGAGCCCTAGATTCAATTCCTAGTACCCCTCTCCCCCCCAAAAAAAATACTTCAAATTACAGTTACGATTCATTTTCATGGCTAGTTCCTGAATGGCTCATGCCGTAATTCTCCTTAGTTGGATGGCTGACATTGGGGGCATCAAAGTTGGAGACCAGACTGGGCAAAAAGTCTGAAAGGACACCCCTTCTCCCCTGCCATCTCAATCAATAAAAAGGTGAGTCTGTGGTATACACTTGCCATTCCAGCTATTCAGGGAATATAAATAGGAAGGTTGTGGTTTAGGCCAATCTAGGCATAATATGAGGTCAGAATGGCAACTAATGAAAGCAAAAAGGGCTGAGATTTTTGTTCTTTTTTTTTTTTTTTTTTTTGGGGTCCAGTCGTGGGGCCTAAACTCTGGGACTGGGTGCTGTCTCTCAGCTCTTCAGCTCAAGGCTAGAGCTCTACCACTTGAGCCACAGCATCACTTCCGGCTTTTTTATTTTTGCTTATATGGTGCTGAGGAATCGAACCCAGGGCCTCAGGCATGCAAGGCAAGCACTCTACCACTGAGCCACCTTCCCAGCCCGGGCCATGAGACTCTTATCTCTAATAAACTACTAGAAAACTGGAAGTGATGCTGTGGCTCAAGTGGTAAAGTGCTTGCCTTGAGCTGAAGAGCAGAAGGACAGTGCCCGAGCCCAGAGTTCAAGCCCTACAACCACCATTACCACCACCAACAAAAAAAGAGTACATTAAAAAAAATAACACAGATCACTGGAGACTGGTGGCTCATGCCTGTGATCCTAGCTACTCAGGAGGCTGAGATCTGAGGATCATGGTTCCAAAGCCAGCCCTGGGCAGGAAAGTCCGAGAGACTCTGATCTCCAATTAACTACCAGAAAACTGGAAGTGGCACCGTGGCTCAAAGTAGAGAGCTTGCTTTGAGCATGAAGAGCTGAGGCCCAGAGTTCAAGCCCCACAACTGACAAAAAACAAAACAAAAAACACAGATCAGTGTGATATGGCAATACCTATGGTATTAAGAAAGCCTTTGACACTTTTAGTAACTGTCTTGTTTCTTCCCACAGAGCTGACAAATGGCCTATGAGTAAAGCAAAGCCACAATGTTAGTGGTCAAGGCATTTCTTGATGAGTAGAACAGGAAAAGCCATATCAGGCAAGATCATACCCAGAGAATGATTTTAAAGTTGCAGATGAATGATTTACAATAATTTGGAATTTTTACTTTTCTTTTCTTTTTTTTGGGGGGGGGTCCGGTCATGGGGCCTGAACTCTGTGGGGCCTGGGCGCTGTCCCTTAGCTCTTCAGCTCAAGGCTAGTGCTTGAGCCACAGCGCCACTTCCGGCTTTTTTCTTTTTGCTTTTATGGTGCTGAGGAATCAAACCCAGGGCCTCATGCATGCAAGGCAAGCGCTCTACCACTGAGCCATCTTCCCACCCTGGAATTTTTACTTTTCATAAAATATGAATACCTACATTTCAGAATGTACACCTTGAAATAGGTTTATAGAATACATTTATGAACTATTTTTTTGACAGAATCAGAGCATAGTATAGATAAGTAAGATTTTCTGAGGAATTGTATAGCTTGGTAGATGTGAAGGTAGAAAACCTCTTATTCACTTTGTGTTCTTTCTAAGGGGAAGCTGAGGACAGTGGAAGCCAGCAGGCTGCCATACCTGCCCATTTTGTCTTCACTTTGCACAGACTCCATTATCTTCCTCTAATCTAGGCTAACTGGATGAACTTTCTTTCTCAACTGCAGTGGACGCAGTCTGTCATGTATGTGTGCATTGACATATTTGCACAAGGCTAACAAAAGCTGACCTTGCACTTCTTGAGAAGTACTCTTAACAAGTGAGAGGCAGAATGCTGTACTTGAAGGATAGCATATAGTTTTCTTTGAGAAAAAAATAAGTTAGATAACTCTGAAGTTAAGCTGCCTTTTTAATAACATAATTTAGAAATGCAATTAAAAATATATATCACTTTTGCCAGATGTGGCAGAACATGCCTATAATCTCACCACTTGGTTGGGGTGGGGGTGGGGGTGAGGCTTTACCTGGGACCTTGCTTGGACCAGGGTGCTTTGTCTGTCGCCCTCCATGTAGCTGGGATGACAGCAGGCAGGCACATATTACCATGCTGGCTTGTTTTGTTGAGACAGGGGTCTCATTAACTTTTTGCCTTGAACTGTGATTCTCCTCATCTCCACCTTCTGGGTGATTTAGGATTATAAGCATGAGTCATCACACCTGGCTTCACCTTAGCTTATTTTTAGTACCTTCTTCCCTGACCTTTATAGCATTGTTTACCACCAACTTTGGCAAAAGTCTTTTTATCCCTTGGCTTTAGTGAAAACACCACTGGTTTTTGGGAGGAGGAGGTCAGTTCTGGGGCTTGAACTCAGGGCTTGTCCCTGATCTTTTTTTGCTCAAGGCTAGGTGCTGGTGGTTCATGCTCATGATCCTAGACAGGAGGTAAGACTACAAACCAAAAATGACCAGAACAAAAAAGTTGGGCTGGAGGCATGACTCAGCAGTAGCATGTCTGCCATTATATGTATGAAGTCCTGAGATCAAATCCCAGTACTGCTGAAAAAAAGACAGAGACAGAGAAGAAAATAAATGAATGAATAAAATTTATGTTTAGTGAGAGTTTTATTATTACCCAGATTTTTTGAATATTTGCTAAAGATTAATTCTTTAAGCTATCACACAGATGTCCCGAATGGCAGTACTTCATTGGTTTTTTTTTTTTTTGGTCCAGTCGTGGGGCCTGAACTCTGGGCCTGGGCGCTGTCCCTCAGCTCTTCAGCTCAAGGCTAGTGCTCTACCACTTGAGCCACAGGGCCACTTCCGGCTTTTCTCTTTTTGCTTATATGTGGTGCTGAGGAATCGAACCCAGGGCCTCATGCATGTAAGGCAAGCGCTCTACCACTGAGCCACCTTCCCAGCCCAGTACTTCATTGTTTACTGAGCTTTTGTACTTATATTTTTCAGAGGAAAGAATACTATTGTAAATTGTAAGTAGTCAATAAATAACTATTGTATGTAAATCTGTTGGCAATGACATCTGGGAAGAAGAGATAAATAAAGTTTATTTCCTGTAAAAATATTTTATGTTTAGTTAAAAGGAGTGAAAGTTTCTGAGAAGTAATGTTTTTTTTAAATCTACAATTGAATGATGTTTGTGTAACATTAGGAAAACGTAATTTATGATACTGCTTTTGTGTATGTATATGCCTATACCATCTCTTGAACTTAGGAACTCATGCTCTTACTTGGCCTGCTTGTTCATAGTTGGCATTTTACCTCTTGAGCCTTGCCTTCAGTCCAGAATTTTGCTGGCTAGCTAGAGTTTGAAACTCATGGGCTTTTCTGCCCAGGCATGCTTCCATCTGTGATCCTCTGATCTCAGTAGCTGGGATTATAGTCCTGAGCCACTGACACTAAGCTTTTTTTGGAAGGTAAGTTAGCAGTAACTCTAGCAGGGTTAATATTGTTCAATCTGGGAGTCAACAACTGTATATTAGTCAGGCTTCCAAGAATCATAACATAGGCTGAGCACAGTGACTCATACTTGCAATCCTAGCTACTTGGGAAGTGGAAATAGGAAGATCATGGTTCAAGGCCCATGATTCATGGGCCAAAAGTTAGCAAGACCTTACCTCAAAGAACAAGTTGATCTAGGCTCCAGTGCCTCATGCCTACATTTCTTCCTAATCAGGATTTAGGGTTACTGTTTGAAGCCTGCCCTACTAGACAAATCTGTAAGATTCTTGTCTCCAATTAACCAGCAAAATAAGTTGGAACTGGAAGCGTGGCTCATGTGGTTGAGGGACAGCCATGATTGAAGGAGCCATGTGAGAGCTAGAGGTCCTGAGTTCAAGTCCCATATTGGCAAGAAAAAAAAAAGAAAAAAGAACAAGTGGAACATAGTGTCACATTTCTGTAATCCCATGATGTGTGAGGTGGAAGTAGAAGGTCTAAGGCTAGCCTTGTGCAAAATTGTCAGACTCTTATCTGCAAAATAACTAAAACAGAAAGTGCTGGGGGCATGGCTCCCAGAAAAAAAAGTCATAAATGATTTAAAAAAAAAAAAAACATGTGTAGAGGACTGGGAAGGTGGCTCAGTGGTAGAACGCTTGCCTTGCATGCATGAGGCCCTGGGTTCAATTCCTCAGCACCACATAAGCAGAAAAAAAGCCGGAAGTGGTGCTGTGGCTCAAGTGGTAGAGCGCTAGCCTTGAGCTTAAGAGCTGAGGGACAGCGGCCAGGCCCAGAGTTCAGGCCCCACGACCGGACCCCCCCCCAAAAAAAAAAAAAAAAAACATGTGTAGAGAGAAACCAATTGAAACATTGAGTCATAGTCACTTAATGATGGGGGTATTTTGTCTTTACAAGATTTGTTGTTGTATTACTATTTTAGAGTATATGAATGTTCCTGTGTATACATGAACTCAGTTATATATAGGTCAGTATAAACAGTTAGCCAATATGGCCTTTTTCTTTTTTCACGGACCCCAGGTCTCAAGCATGCTGAATAAGCACTCTATTACTAAAGTTAATACCTGAAGTACTCCTAACTCCCTTTTTGTTGCTGGAGATTGAACCCAGGGCCTCTAGCATGCGCTGTAACACTACGCTACCCCCTAGCCACTTCATGTGGCCTCTTGAGGTAGTCAGGAGGTTTGGTAAACGTGAGGTGAGGCACTTGGTTTGTATGAGGCTTCTGCCAGTCTACCATAGAATGCTGTTTTGCACTATCAGCTTTTTTCTTAGTAGGAGTAAATTCATTCATTCATTCTTTCTTTTTTTTTTTTTACTTAAAACAAATTCTATTAATTTACATTAGTTATACAGAGAGATTTTATTGTCACCTTCCACACATTTGCATTATATTCTAATCCATCTCACTCATCCTGTCACCGTCCTTTCCTCCTTTTTCTTCCTTTCTTCCATTCCTTTCTTTCCCCAATAGGAGTAACTCTTAATGATAAAGAATATAGTATGTAAACAATAACATTATTATCAGTATTATTATGTACTTTATTAACTGCACGTGCTATACTTTTATGATGGGCAGTGCACACTATTGTCACTGGAAACATGTGAGTAATGCCTTGGGCTGTGATGGGCTGTGGTGTCCACAAAGAGACAGGAATTTTCCGCCTCCCTTACAGTGTTCAGGGCCACCACGTATGCATATTGGACTTGTGATTGATCAAAACATCTTTTTTTTTTTTGTTGTTGGTCCTGGGGCTTGAACTCTAGGCGTGGGTGCTGTCGCACCTCAGGGCTAGTGCTGTGAGCCACAGCATCACTTTCGGGTTCGATTCCTCAGCACCACATGAGCAGAAAAAGCTGGAAGTGGTGCTGTGGCTCAAGTGGTAGAGCGCTAGCCTTGAGTTGAAGAGCACAGTGACAGCACCCAGGCCCAGAGTTTAAGCCCCACAACTGACACCCCCCCCCCCCCCCCCGCAAAAAAAGTACAATAATCTCTTGGTGGATTTCTCTAGAATTAGGTTAAGAGGAACGAAGTAAGGACTTTTTTTTTGTCAGTCCTGGGGCTTGAACTCTGGGCCTGGGCACTGTCTTTCAGATCTTCAGCTGAAGGTGAGTGCTCTACCACTTGAGCCACAGCGCCACTTCCTGTTTTCTGGTGGTTTACTGACAATAAGAGTCTCATGGACTTCATTGTTCAGGCTGGCTTTGAACTGTGATCCTCAGATCTCAGCCTCCTGAGTAGCTAGGATTACAGGGATGAGTCATTGGCACCCGGCTCTAAGTAAGGAAATTTTGACTTCATACTAGATGTACTTCCAAAATAAATGACAACTATAGATAACACATGTTTTGTATCTGCTTTTCTGACATGTTTTAGAAAAAACAGTCTTAAAAGCACAATTGATGGCTGGGTGCTGGTGGCTTATACCTGTAATCCTAGCTACTCAGGAGGCTGAGATCTGAAGATTAAGGTTCAAAGCCAGCCCAGACAGGAAAAGTCCGTGAGACTCTTATCTCCAATAAACCACCAGAAAACCGGAAGTGGTGCTGTGGCTCAAGTGGTAGAGTGCTCACCTTGAGCTGAAGAGCTCAGGGACAGTGCCCAGGCCCAGAGTTCAAGCCCCAGGACCGAAAAAACACAACAAAGCAACACAAAACAGAACAAAAACACAATTGATGCAAGCAGGAAGGGATTTCCCTTAAAAATGTAGATATTTACCAGGAGCTGGTGGCTTGCACTTATAATCCTAGCTATTCAGGAGGCTGAGATTGGAGGATTGTGGTTCAAAGCCAACCCAGGCAGGAAAAAGTCTGTGAGACTCTTACCTCCAATTAACCACCAGAAAACCGGAAATGGTGCTGTAGCTTCAGTGGTAGAATATGTGCCATGAGCTGAAGAGCTGAGGGACAGAGCCCAGGCCCAGAGTTCAAGCCCCATGACTGACCAAAAAAAAAAAAAAGTAGATATTCATATGTATACTCATGAATGGCATGTACATCTATAAATATATTTATAGAATATACAATATATACTACAGACCTAGCACACAGAATAACTCTAGGTATGTAGGGCTTGAACTTTGGGTCTGGGCTCTGTCTCTGAGCTCTTCAGCTCAAGGCTAGCACTCTACCACTTGAGCTACAGCACCACTTCCTCTTTTTATTTTTTGGTATTTCTCAAGTGCTAGGGGGGAACTGAGGCCTTGGGTGGTAGGCAAGTGCTCTCAGTGAACTGTATCCAGTTTGTGTTGGCATGCAGATGTGTTGGTATGATATGTTCTTACAGTTCTTTAAATGATAGAGATTTTTTTTGAAAATGTAGTGGCTTTTTGTTTTGTTTTTAGTGTTGTATTATTGTGTTTAGATTTTCTTAATGGATTATAGCTTGTTTGTGTTAGTGAGTTTAAATTTTATGGTAATTAACCAACTGCATGATGTTTATAAAGACGAAAGTATTCTACACCAGTAAAATTTTGAATACAACTGCTCTGGCTTAGACTGTGTATTTGAATTTCTTTCCATTGAGCAAGTTGGAAATGAGAATGGGAACTGGTAGACAGGAAGGGAGGGAGGGAGGAAAGAGAGAGAGAGAGAGCGAGAAAGAGAAAGAAAGAAAGAAAGAGAGAGAGAAAGAGAAAGAAAGAAAGAAAGAAAGAGAGAGAGAGAAAGAGAAAGAAAGAAAAGGAAGGGAGGAAGGGAGTGAGTGAGTGAGGGAGGGAGGGAGAAAGAAGCAAGCAAGCAAGAATGCTGGCGCAGGTGGCTCACGCCTGTAATCGTAGCTACTCAGGAGGCTGAGATCTGAGAATCATGATTCAAAGCCAGCTTGGGCAGGAAAGTCCATGAGATTCTTATCTCCAAAAAAACCACTAGAAAACCGGAAGTGGTGCTGTGGCTCAAGTGGTAGAGTGCTCGCCTTGAGCTGAAGAGCTCAGGGACAGTGCCCAGGCCCAGAGTTCGGCCCTGGGACCGACCAAAAAAAAAAAAAAAGGAAAGAGAAAATTTGGTTGGTTGCTTATGATTTCTGAATTTGTTTTATAGGACATTAGTAGCCTGTAAATTGACTTACATTGATAATACATAGCTGATATCTGTGAGCTTTTGTTCCCTTATTCATTCATTAATTTTTACAATGTTAGAGATTGGGCCAGGAACGTCACACATATTATTAAGCATGTACTCTACTACTGAGCTGTATCTCTAGTTTTTATTCTGGATCATTTCTTTTTCTTTCTTTTTTTTTTTTTTTTGTCAGTTGTAGGGCTTCAACTCTGGGCCTGAGCGCTGTCCCTCAGCTCTTCAGCTCAAGACTAGTGCTCTATCACTTGAGTCACAGCGCCACTTCCTATTCTGGATCATTTCTAAAGAATTGTATGACTTACTCTTTCTTGGATAGATTAGATACTAATGAAAAATTTGGATCCATATTTAGCAGTCAAATTACCTAGTTGTGTGAGATTAGGCAGTTTTCCATGTCTTTGGCAATTTTGTATTTTTTTTTTTTAAGGGCAACTTTTAAGGCCAATGCAAATACTGTAACCTGTTTTCCCCCTTTAGTCAGCAGAATGTTAGCTCTTTTACTCTGTTAGCTCTTCATCTAGTGAAAAAGAATTAGGTGCCTAGAAACTGAGTGTTATTTTTCATACCTGATTAGTTTTGTCTGTAATGTTTAACACTACATTTTTTTTTTGTCGGTCATAGGGTTTGAACTCTGGGCCTGAGCACTGTCCCTCAGCTCTTCAGCTCAAGACTAGTGCTCTGCCGCTTGAGCCACAGTATCACTTCCTGTTTTCTGGTGATATTATTGGAGATAAGAGTCTCACAGCCCTCCCCCACAGTATAACTCCTGCTTTCACTATATTTGATGTCGGTATAATCTGTGGAGGAGATGGGGAAAAACAAGTCGTTTAAGGATACAGGTGGACCCGTTGCAACTATGAGAAGTACAAGTTGTCATGTCGAAAACGAACTTTACAACTTTGGTGCTGGGGGGGCAAAGGGGGGGATTGGGTGGGAGGGTGGGGGGAGGCTGGGAAGGGATGTGAAGGGTAAACAAAGGAGGAGGCTGCAATGCTTGATAAGAAATGTACTCATTATCTTGCCCATGTAATTGTAACCCCTCTGTACAGTATGTTCACAAAAAATAAAAATTTAAAAAAAAAAAAAAAAGAGTCTCACAGACTTTGCTGCCTGGGCTGGCTTTGAACCGTGATCCTCAGATCTCAGCCTCCAGAATAGTAGGATTACAGGCATGAACCACTGGTGCCTGGCATAACACCATGTTTTGTTTTTGTTTTTGGTCGGTCATGGGGCTTGAACTCTGGGCCTGGGCGCTGTCCCTCTGCTCTTCAGCTCAAGGCTAGTGCTCTACCACTTGAGCCACAGCGCTACTTCCTTCTTTTTTTCTGCTTATGTGGTGCTGAGGAATCGAACCCAGGGCCTCATTCAAGGCATTCAAGGCAAACACACCACTGAGCCACCTGTCCAGACCCAATACTATATTTTTTTTAAAACTCCAAGTGGTCTCTTGGATTTTAAATTTAGGGTCAGCTTGGTTTTTGAGAATTGAGAATTCTTACAGATTTGTTGAATAGTATATTTAAATTTTTTTCATTCATATTTTTGTTATTTCCACTTATTTTTCTGACTGGTGGTTTTTAAAAAATTGTTATTGTAAAGGTGATATACAGAGAGGGGTTACAGGTACATAGATCAGATAAAAAATACATTTTGGGGGGAGGGCTGTTGTAGGGCCTGAACTCTGGGCCTGGGCGCTGTCCCTCAGCTCTTCAGCTCAAGGCTAGCACTCTACCACTTGAGCCACAGCTCTACTTCCAGCTTTTTCTGCTTATGTGGTGCTGAGGAATTGAACCCAGGGCCTCATGCATGCAAGGCAAGCACTCTACCACTGAGCCACCTTCCCAGCCCCAAAAGTACATTTCTTTTTGGACATTGTCACCCCTTCCCTCACTATCTCCCAGTTTTTCCCTCCCATTCACACCCATAAGTTGTATAGTTCATTTTCAACATCGTGTCTAGTGAGTACCACTGCTGTAATTGTTCATCCTTTGTCCCTCCATTTCTGTGCCTCCCCTTACCCTCCCAAAGACAGATAAATGAACAAACAAGAATCGTTCGTGTTTTTTTTTATGAGGCTAGGACAGAATCTAATTTTGAATATTTATTTTTTAATTTTGAATATTTAATAAGACACCTAGTCTAAAATAAGGGTTAACCTTGAAGGTATTCTTTATAATCATTTATCAGTAGCTCTATAAGTAAGGGACAGGACTGGGAAGGTAGCTTAGTGGTAGAGTGCTTACCTTGCATACATGAGGCCCTGGGTTGGATTCCTCAGCACCACATAAGCAGAAAAAGCCGGAAGTGGTACTGTGGCTTTAGTGATAGAGCTCTAGCCTTGAACTGAAGAGCTGAGGGACAGTGCCCAGACCCAGAGGTCAGGCCCCACGACCGACAAAAAAAAAAACAACAAAAAAACCCAACTTAAACCTACTCACAATCGTTCCCTGTTTTCCTCTCTTTCTAAGCTTCAGGCAACCATTAAATTATTTTTGTATCCATGGATTTGCTTGTTCTGGATTTTTTATATAAATAAAACCCTCCAATAATATATATATTCTTTTATAACTGGCTTCTTTCATTACCTCTTTTAAGATGCCAATCAAATGTTATATCAGTCACAGTGGTTTTATTCAGAGCAAAGTAATAATGTTATAATTCTTTCATTGTTGAGTAATACAATATTTTGAATATATAGATTTCTCAGATGACTGGAGATTATCTTAAATGCATTTTAAGAGCTAAAACTGTGACATTTGAGTCATGGTTGATTGAAGTTTTCCTAACGTGAATGACATGATTCTCTAATTTCTTAAAAAAAAAACAAACTGCTGGGCACTGGTGTTATCCTTGCTACCCAGGAAACAGAGATCTGAGGATTGATGTTCAAAGCCAATCTGGGTAGGAAAGTCCATGAAACTTACTTCCACTTAACCATCAAAACACAGGAAATGGAGCTGTGCTCAACTGGTAGAGTCCTACCTTTGAGCAAAATAGCTCAGGCACAGCATCCAAGCCCTAAGTTTAAGCTCCAAGACTGGCACTGAACTATAATACAGAAGACATACTTGGCACTTAAGTATCATACCAAGTAGTACATGGTAAATTGCAGACCAATAATTATCTCTTAATCTATTTTTTTCATTTTTTGGTCTGAGACTGGAACTTGAACTTGGTACCTGACACTTATGTTCATTGGCTAGTGCTCTACCAATCGAGCCACAACTCCAACCCCAATAATCTCATAATTAAGTGAAGAGGTAGACAGGTCATTTTTCACACTGCTTTTGCTTATCTCTGAATTTTACTTTTTCTACTATGAACATATATCACTGTGAATGAAAGGGGAAGTGGAAAAAAAAACTTAAATTCTAATCTAAAGTGAATGAATACAAGCTCTTCTGGCCTTCCCATTTTCCTCGGTTTCTAGGTGTCTAGACCCAGGAACATAGTCCTTTCTTCCATACTTGTCAGTTTGCCTCTCTTCCTATGCTTTTCTACTCTACCACATACAAAACACACTTACCAAAGGGTAGGTTACAGTTATTTGGTTAGCTGCTCAAGAAACTCTTTTAAATAATAGCAAAACCATACACCACTCTTTGGAAATTGAATCCTTATTGATTTAGTACATGTTCTGACTTTGTTTCTTCGTCATTCTTGCTGTCCTTTATTCTGTGTCATGTCTCTTGCGCCTTATCTTTTTATTAACTATTCCTCTATTGACACATCATCTTTGCAGAGTTTTTCCACTATGGAAACATGTATTTGCCTTTTAAGTAAAATAAACATTACAAGGAATAGATTAACCCTTACATTGGGAGTTAAAAGGACTAAATGATAGATATTGTTGAACTCTGAATATTGAGTTGTGGTCTTTTGTCTATAAAATGGGAATTATAATCTCTTCCTATATTATAGGACCTGCAAAAGCAAAGGAAGTTGAATGAAAGTGACTGGGAAACTCTGGAATAATATATAGTTTGTGTGCCACGCCCATCCTGACTCTGCAGATGATCTGAGCCAAGGTGTAAGAGCTATTTTTATGCCTGTGGTGTGAACACCAGTAGGACCAAGTGGATCCCCAGAGGTTTCTTGTGGCTTGAGAATATGCCCATTTTTGGTTGGTTGATAGCCTTTCTTTGTCTTACTGGTCTGACAAACCTTAGGCATTGATTGTGCCATTCTTAGTATGAATGCTGATGTTTTCAGTGAAAAGAGCTTTTTAGACAGAGGACATCTGCAAAGAGTTCTACAGACTGAACTGGGATTATTGAAATGTTCTGTGTAGAGGCCTTTGAGGGATGTGGTAGAATTCATGGCAAGCAAAAGCTAGCAGTTTTTTGTTGTTGTTGTTTGGTTTTATTTTATTTTATTTTATTTTATTTTTTGGTGGGACTTAAACTCAGGGTCTGGGTGCTGTCCCTGAGCTTTTCTGTGCAAGGCTGCACAAGGCTATCACTTTGAGCCACTTCTGGGTGGTTAAGTATCTATTTTGTCGGTTTTGGGGCCTGAACTCTGGGCTTGGACACTGTCCCTCAGCTCTTCAGCTCTAGGCTAGTGCTCTACCACTTGAGCCACAGCACCACTTCTGGCTTTTTCTGCTTATGTGGTGCTGAGGAATCGAACTCAGGGCCTCATGCATGTTAGGCAAGCACTCTACCACTGAGCCACCTTCCCAGCCCCTATCTAATCTATCTATGCATGTCTTACTTAGACCTGAAGGAATATAGGTCATATAAATCAATCAACTTTTTGCACAGTCTAGAGTTCTTACTTTCCTTAAGATTGAAGTTCCCTCTCTACTGTGTTTTTTTTTATTTCACCATTTCTTGAAGAAAAGGAAAATAATTACACAAATGTTACTCCTAGAAATAGTACACTTCAACACCATCTAATATAAGCTGTTACAAGTTTCAAGATTGATGGAATTGTATTATATGGTTAACTTGGCATAGTTCAAACGCATTGTGGCTATTGCAGTATTTTGATTAGTCTCCTTTACCTATAGGAGAAAATAAATAAAAAAAGATTAAATGCTTCTGCATATTGTAGTATTGGTTGAAAGCATCAGAGTGATTAAGGTTTTTGCTCCTGCCAAGGGTGATACTCTTCTAGACTGGGAAGGAACCTTAGGAACTTCAGACTTCTTATAGATGTGGAAATGAAGGTCCTCACAGGTCAAGTTGGCAGCATTTTATTTCTGAAGTTGTATGCTACCAACAAGGAGCATCTCAAGGGGTAAAATATGGGAAAGCAGAACAGTTATGGAGCTTCCAGTAAAAGAAGGAAGAATGGCTGTGTCTGGTAGTTCTGTTCTTTCTCAAACCTCACAAAGTGACCTTGAAGAATAGGGAAGAATTAGCCAGGTGCTGGTGACTCATGCCTGTAATCTAACCTACTCTGGAGGCTAAGATCTGAGGAGGCTAAGATCTGAGGATCATTGCTTGAAGCTAGCCAGGGCAGGAAAGTCCTTGAGACTGTTACCTCCAATTAACCACCAGAAAACCAGATTGCTAATCTTGAGCAAAAGACCTCAGGGACAGCACCCAGGTCCTAAGTTCAAGCCCCATGACTGATTTTAACTAATAAGGATAGCTGTTTTTTAAGTCAGAGCTTTTAGTTGTATTCAGTGGGAGAACAAGGCTGTTGTAGACTTATTCCGAATCTCAGCTGACATCAGAAGTATGTTATTGTATCTCTTTTTTTAAGACATTAAAACTTGATGGAAACTATCTCCATTAAAAATAGCAAAGCCAGGCACTGGTGGCTCATCTTTGTAATTCTAGCTACTCAGGAAGCTGAGATCTAAGGATTGGGGTTCCAAGCCTGCCCAGGCAGGAAAGTCTGTGAGACTCTTATCTCCATAACCTCCAGAGAACTGGAAGTAGTGCTATGGGTCAAAATGGTAGGGCACTAGCTTTGAGCAAAAAAGCTCAGAGACAATGCTCAGGCCCTGAGTTCAAGCCTCATGATTGACAAAAAAATAAAAAGACAGAAAATAAAAAATCTCAAGGACAACACCTAGGCCCTGAGTTCAAGCCCCACGACCCTCCACACATACACGCGTGCGCGCACGTACATACACATACAAACATGCACGCGCGCGCTGGCCTGCACATGTGCTTGCGTGACAGGAAAAAACTTGTCTATGAACGATATTGCCTACGTCTTCCACATTGAGTACTGATAAACCTTGTATTGCCTTTTCATTATTTTCTTCCCTTATAGGTATTTGAGTTGAGGTGAAGAATGATGATGGAGGTAGTGGCATTTCCAAAGTTATGCCTTTCTCTTCTTGGTTAATTTGAAATAGTCCCTGAGTTGCATGGTGAAATTTGCTTTTTAGAATATAATTTGCTAATTTCAGGGTAGATAAAGTACCAACTAACAGATGAACTGCTTAGTAAGTAGATTTGTAAAAGCAGAGAATTAGTTGGTATCTAACATATTATCCATAGAACTGCCTCTCATTTTAGGGAAAGCATTAAGTTGTTATCCATGAATACGTTAAACTTCCTTGGGAGTGTGGAGAGTTAAGTTGGGACTGGGCCTTTCTGTAGATCAAATATATTAGGCTCTTTAATGATGACATGGTAAATTACTTTTCATTTCTGAAAACCAAGGCTTTCTTATGTAGCTGGTAATAATGACCTTTTTAACCTGCTAGACATTTGTAGGTAAAAGGGAGTGTGCATGTGAATTCTACCATTCTGAGTCATAATAATAACCCTTTCTCTTGGCCTGGTCTTGTCACAATTATTTCCAGGGAGTTGATGATCAGGCTCTTAAGAAAAGGCTGATGCTTCTTTTTTTTTTGGGGGGGGGGTCAGGTTGTGGGGCCTGAACTGTGGGCCTGGGTGCTATCCCTCAGCTCTTCAGCTCAAGGCTAGCGCTCTACCACTTGAGCCACAGCACCACTTCCGGCTTTTTTCTTTTTGCTTATGTGGTGCTGAGGAATCAAACCCAGGGCCTCAGGCATGCAAGGCAAGCACTCTACCACTGAGCCACCTTCCCAGCCCCAGGCTGATGCTTTTAACCCCTATCTACCTGGCAAATTGAGATTGCTTTGCCTATTGTTGGCTATCAACTCTTTTTGTTGTTATTGGACTGTTATTCTTTACCAAAATATGGCTTGAGAGCCAACTGTATTTTATATTAAGATTTACTTTTGCGGTTTAAAAAAAAATAGAATCTAGCTATGTAGCTCAAGCTGTCTTTCTTTGTGTGTGTGTGTGTGTGTGTGTGTGTGTGTGTGTGTTTGTCGGTTGTGGGGCTTGAACTCTGGGCCTGGGCGCTGTCCCTCAGCTCTTCAGCTCAAGGCGAGTGCTCTACCACTTGAGCTACAGCGCCACTTCCCGTTTTCTGGTGGTTTATTGGAGATAGGAGTCTCACGGTCTTTCCTGCCTGGGCTGGCTTTGAACCGCGATCCTCAGATCTCAGCCTCCTGAGTAGCTAGGATTACAGGCGTGAGCCACCAGTGCCCGGCTTCAAGCTGTCTTTCTGTTTCACATTTTTAAGTCCTTGGATTATAGGTGTGTGTCACCATACTTAACTGTCTTTGTTTTTTTTTGTTTTTGTTTTTTTTTGTGTTGGTACTGGGGCTTGAACTCAGGTTTCATGCTCTTATTTGGCTTTTTTGATCAAGGCTGACATTCTACCACTTGAGCCATGCTCTGCTTCTGGTTTTTTGCTGGTTAATTAGAAATAATAGTTTTATGGACTTGCCTGCCTGGTTGGTTTCAGACTATGATCCTGAGCATGAGCTACCAGTGCCTGGCTAGCTACACTTGTTTTATTACTATTTAAACATATATGTATATATATGTATATATGTATGTGTGTATATACACACACATATAAATATGTATCTCACATAAATGGTCTTTTGAAATTATTTTTACATATTTTTAATTTACTGGGAAAGAAATTTAAAAAGAAATGTTTAAAAAAGCTTAGGAGGAATAACAACTAAATTTTTATGTGGACAACTGCTGGTTGTTAAACTCTGGAGTCTTGTCAGTTGGTTGTAGAAACTTGTCACCTATAAATAGTTTTCTCTGATTTCTTTATGAGAGATTCAGTTGTTTGGAGGTCTTTACTGTCATTATTCCTTTAATACTTATGAACTCAAGAAGCCTTTCCAACTTCTGAGTTAAATTGAGAGTTCTCTGTTTTTTCTTAAAATTTTTTATCTTGAAAGCACATCTAGGGAATTTGTCTTTGATATTTTGTAGTGTGTAGTACATATATTCAATATACATATATGTATGTATCTGTGAATGTATCTTTATCCATATGATAAAGATACATATGTACATTTATATTTATACCCACTGTGTTCTAGGCAGATTACTTGGATTTATAAATATATATAATTAGTTTAAGCATTGTTTTGTATGAGTCATTGATAATATTCTAAAATATGAATATAATAATAGTAGACAAGTATATAATGCATGAACAAATACTTTTTTGAAGTACTTGATTATTTGAAGCTTTAAAGGCAACCTTTTTCTGAGACAAGGTTCTTAGACGCCTTGGCTTCATTCTTACAACAAAACTTTTATTGACTGCTTAACTATTTAATAGATACTAGATGTAGCAAAATGACTATGACCCAGGTCTTGTTCACAAAGAACTCATAGTGTAATCAGGAACTGATTGTAATGAAAAGGAAATTAAAAATGATTGTATGCTGAGGTAAGTGATAATAGGGTATGAAAGCAAATGCCATGGCAACTGAGGGGAGGAGCTGAGGAAGGATGGGGTTGCCAGGAAAGCCCCACAGAGAATACAGATTTGTTTGCAGCCTCTTCTTGAATGACTTTGACTGTAGGTGTTGGAAGTCCTGTCCTCTACTCTTGGAAATTGGGCCTTTTAATTATTTATTTATCTTTGACGTACATCCAGGACTGGAAACTTACTTTGAAATGCATCTCTTTCCAGTTAAACTTTTCATTTAACTTTTATTCCTTTAGGAAAAGACATGTCTGGATGCAGCTGTAGAAACTTATTCCTTAGAGTCCATTACAACAGAGCTCCAGTTGTACTGCTGGAGTGCCAGTGTAAAAGAAAGCAACTGATACTTATCATCAATACCTGTAATTCCTGAAATTGCTTAGGTTGTTCCTTCCTATTTGACAGAAAATACTTCTCATTGGTCTTCATTCTTTCTGTAAAAATAAAGCAAAACTTAAATCCCCCCACACAAATTTGGATGTTTATTATCAAGTCCTTTGTTTCTTCAAAGCTATGGTGTCCATCACATGCTAGAGACCAAGACCATGGTTACCTTAAACTGAATCTATAGCTTTCCTTTCTAAAAAAAAGAAAAGAAAAGAAAAGAAAAAGCACTCATACAGAGGAGAGTTTGTTGGTTTTTCTTATTTTTGTGCATATGTGGATATATATGTGTATGTGTGTGTATGTATATACATATATATATATATATATATAAATTTATATAGTTTTTATTTTGTCAGTGGTAGGGCTTGAACTCTGGGTCTGGGCGTTATCCCCGAGCTCTTTTTGCTCAAGGCTAGCTTTCTACCACTTTGAGCCATAGTACCACTTCCAGTTTTCTGGTGGTTAATTGGAGACAAGAGTCTCATGGATTTTTCTGCCCAGGCTGGCTCTGAACCTTGATCCTCAGATCTCAGACTCCTGAGTAGCTAGGATTACAGTCATGAGCCTGTAATTATAGGCATGAGCTCTTTTGCATATTGTTAATATCTATTTCTTAGAAAAATACTTTGAGGGCTGGGAAGGTGGCTCAGTGGTAGAGCGCTTGCCTTGCATGCCTGAGGCCCTGGGTTTGATTCCTCAGCACCACATAAGCAAAAAGAAAAAAGCCGGAAGTGGTGCTGTGGCTCAAGTGGTAGAGTGCTATACTTGAGCTGAAGAGCTGAGGGACAGCGCCCAGGCCCAGAGTTCAGGCCCCACGACTGGACCCCCCCCCCCAAAAAAAAAAAAAAAAGAAAAAAGAAAAATACTTTGAAATAAGAGGAACTGAGAACATTTACTAAGGGGAGGGTTAAGTAAGGGTTGCACTTTGTATCTCTCTGGGAATGCTTTTGTGTTGGATTCAGCAAAGATTTACCGGATGCAATGGGGGAAAAAAACTCCTAGGATCCTTCTGATGGATAAGAAGTTGAGGAAAAGACCCCTCTGTTCTGAAGGAACTGCCAGTTTAGTGCACTGTTTCTGAATCACTTTGTACCCAAAGATGGAGCTTTTTTTTTTTTTTTTTCAAATTTTTTATTGTGATTAAGTGGTTACATAATTTCCCAGATTTCACAGTATTGTGGGATAGTGATGCTCAGTTAAAGTCACAAACACATTCTAACTTTCCTGGAGGAAATTGTCTATCATGGTCTGTAACATTTATGAGTTCTATGAGCTTTGCAATACAGTTATTTCTTCCACATTGGGTAGTTTGTACATTTCTTTTGTTTTGCATAGCAAAGATGAAGCTCTTTGGCATTTCCCAGACAATGAAAATTAGAGCTCTAATTTAACAATTCTATAAGCTGAAGAGGCTGTAGAGGGTTTTTTTTTTTTTTTTTGCTTGAAATGTTGAATACAGTTTGTCCATTGATGTGACATAATTTAGAATAACAGCAAACATTTTGATGTTTCAGAATGCCTCCTTCCATACAGTCTTTCATAGAGTGTTATGATGTGGCCCCCTCTCATGCTGTGACTCTTCATAGACAGTATTAAATCAGATCTGCGCATCTCTAGGAGACAGTTGAGAGCTGGAGAATATGTCTTGGGTCAGCATCTTGGCTAGGAGGTACTGTTAAAACAAAGGACTCCCTTGGCACTCGAAAACTGTTTAGGAGTGGGGTGCCAGGGATTCACACTTGTAATCCTATCTACTCAGAAGGTAGAGATCTGAGGATCACAGTTCAAAGTCAGGAAAGTCTATGAGATTCTTATCTCCAGTTAATCCTGGACAGCACCCAGGCCCAAAGTTCAAACCCCAGGACCAGCAGCCCCTTCTCCCCCCCCCAAAAAAAAAACCCACAAAAACATTTTGGTAGGCATGTACCATGTCACATGTGAGCTCTCCTAAATAAGGCTGCATAGCATAGGGTGCCATGTGTCTTCATTTGGGCTCAACTAAAGAGCATCTTTTCAGGCTCTCCCTAAATCAATGCAGACTTTTAGCACATAATCCAGAAGAAATAAACCTCATAAAGTCTACAAGGTCAGCCATTTACCCAGAAGCCAGAATTCTAGTTTCACCTGCCTCAGCATGCAGTTCCTTTAATGAAAAAATGGTGTGTAAACTTCTGTGCTGGGGACTTTGGGGAAATGGAGAGCATGGAATTTCATGTTGTCAAGTTGTTTCAGATTTCCTAACACATTCTGTTCTTATTGTTCCACTTGCTATCCTATTTTCAGTTCTTCCTGGCCCCAAATGATGTTTACATTTAGAAATGATTACGGCAAATGTACGTATTTGTGATAGGGGTCCGTATGTGGTCTGCAAGTACTATCTGACCTTTACAGAAAAGATTGATTGCTATCCTGAGTCAAGTCCTCCAAAACATCACTTTTAATTGTTTTCCTTCTTTCTATCCACACTGTCCCATATTTCACTCAGAGTAACACACTAGCCTTCCAACTCGTCTGGCGCGTCAGTCCTGAGTTGCTGTCCCTGAATTCTTTTAGCTCAAGGCTGGCACTCTACAACTTGAGCGATAGCTTTGCTTCTACCTTTTTCGTGGTTAATTGGTGACATTCCTGCATAGGCTGGCTTTGAACCACTATCCTCTAATCTCAGTTTCTAGAGTCACTAGGATTACAGATAGGAGCCACTGGCACCTGGCTTTTTTCCTCCACTCTTTATAAAACACAAATACAATCATATCCTTTCACAAAAGATACTGTAGTGTATGCTACAGCTTCCTCCCTCTTCTTGCCTCCCTCCCTTAACAACCTCTTCATCCTTTAGGACTCTCTTCAGTTGTCACATTTTCTGTAAAGCATTTCTGTCTTCTCTGGCATTGTTATACCCCTACCCCAGCTCTTGGACATGTAGACTGGGACTGAGAAGTTATATGCCCTTCAGTCATCCCTTCCACACAGCACCTTGAGAGCAGGTTTTGGTTCTATTTGCCTTTATATAGCCCCTACACCCAGCATCCTGTCTCACATGATGTAGGGCTCTAGTATTATATACTTTTAGGAACAATTTCTAGTCCTAAGACATGAAAAAACAAAACAAAACACCAATCCAGTAGTTTCAAGATGTGTGATCAGTTTAACTTGTCAGGCAGGATTTATAGCTTTTAAAGCTGGTTGATATGATGATCATGCTCTATCCTATCAATTTCTATGTTTCATCACTTACTGAAAAAAATTGTAAACCTTTTTATTTTAAGGTTATTATAAGAAATAATGGGGCTAGGAAGGTGGCTCAGTGGTAGAGTGCTTGCCAAACATGCATGAGGCCCTGGATTCGATTCCTGAGTACCACATAAGTAGAAAAAGCTGGAAGTGGCTCAGTGGTTCAAGTGGTAGAGTGCTAGCCTTGAGCTGAAAGCTGAGGGACAGTGCCCAGGCCCAGAGTTCAAGCCCCACGACTGACCAAAAAAAAAAAAAAGTAATAATACAGGAGTCCTATCATTATTTACTCATTTGCCCAGTGTTAGCATATGGCAGAAGAATAATACAGCATTGCAACAAGATGTTGACATTGATACACTCAAGATAAGAACATTTCCAGCTTGGCACTTGTGGCTCATACCTGTAATCCAAGCCAATCTGGAGACTGAGCTCTCAGGATCGTGGTACTAAGCCAGCTGGGGCAGGAAAGTTTGAGAGGCTCTTATCTCCAGTAAACCACTCAGAAAAAAAACAAAAAAAATAAAAAAAAAACAGAAATAGCACTGTGGCTCAAGTGGTAGAGCGCTAGCCCTGAGCTGAAGAGGTAAGGGACAGTGCCCAGGCCCAGAGCGCAAGCCCCATGACCAACAAAAAAAACCATTTTCAGCCCCCAAGCATCCCTCCATTTGCCCTTTGATAGCCACACCCATCTCTGCTTCCTCCTTAGGTCCTGTCTATCGCTAATCTGTCTTCCATATTTATAATTTTGAGAGTTTAATATGAACATAGTAGAAATGTACTCACAAGATATATAATCTTTTGAGATTGAAGTATTTTACTAGCATCATTCTTTACAAACATATCTGGATTGTTCTATGTGTCAGATTGCTTTTGTTTTTGTTTGTTTAAGACAGGCTGCCCTCATACTCCTGCCTCAGCCTCCTGAGTGCTGGAATTACCAGTTTACCACCATGCTCAGCTTCAGAAGTACTTTTGTTGTCAAATTTTCAGTTTTTTTAAAAAAAATTATTTTTATTGTGAAAATACTGTACAGAGGGGTTACAATTACATGGGCAAGATAATGAGTACATTTCTTATCAAGCATTGTGGCCTCCTCCTTTGTTTCCCCTTCCCATCCTCCCTCTGCCCCCCAAATTTTCAGTTTTTAAGCATGAAGCAGTCCGTTTATATATCCTTGTTTATATCTCCTTGAAATTTCTTTTAAAGCTAATAAAAGCTTTACCTTTGTTTATAAAGGTGATTTTCTAACTTTACAGTTTTTTTGTTTTTTGAGCATTCTCAGGTTTGAATTTAAGGCCTTGTGCTTGTTGTATAGGCCCTCTACCAATATTAATTTTTATACTATAGTACTTAAAAATCTATTGGTCTGGGGCTGGGAAGGTGGCTTAGTGGTAGAGTGCTTGCCTTGCATGCATGAGGCACTGGGTTCGATTCCTCAGCACCACATAAGCAGAAAAAGCCGGAAGTGGCACTGTGGCTCAAGTGGCCATTCAAGTAGAGTATTAGCCTTGAGCTGAAGAGCTGAGGGACAGCACCCAGGCTCAGAGTTCAGGCCAGGGGGGGAAAAATCCCCCCAAAAAACCAAAAACCAAAAAACTGTTGGTCTGTCTTGTACTTTGAATAGATGTTACTCATGCTTTCTAAAATTTTTTTTTAGAAAAATATGTTTTGGGGATTTGGAAAAATACTGAATTTTACTGAGCCTTGGCCCAAGTCTTGGCATATTTCAGTTAGTAGCACCAACAATTATAATGCTAGCTGGTTAAATTCAAGTCTTGCAAGATTTTTATTTTTGCTTAAAATCACTGTCAGCTCACTGAAATTTATCATTGTCAATAGTGTTCCACTATGGAACATTCTACCTTAATTTATGAGAAATATTTGCTAGATAGATATCCAAATTTTTTTTTATTTTTGGGTCCGGTCATGGGGCCTGAACTCTGGGCCTGGGCTCTGTCCCTCAGCTCTTCAGCTCAAGGCTAGTGCTCTACCACTTGAGACACCGTGCCACTTCTGGCTTTTTTCTTTTTGCTTATGTGGTGCTGAGGAATCGAACCCAGGGCCTCTGGCATGCAAGGCAAGTGCCCTACCACTGAGCCACCTTCTCAGCCCCCAAATATTTCTTATTTATTCTTTCAGATAGAAATGGAGTTAATTAAAAGAGCAACTAACAGTTTATCACTCAGTTATACATATGCTTTTCATTGAAGCACAAAAAAATAGGGACTTGGAGTTAATGTGATTAAAAGCAGCCAGGTACAACAGTGTGGGCAATCCCAGCCCTTGAAAGAACGAAAGCAGAGAATTGCTATTAGAGGTCAGCTCATGCAAAAGCATAATACTCTGTCTGAAAACAAAGCAGAAAAGTTTAATATGAAAGCATATACCTGTAATCTCAGTTATTCAGGAGGCAGAGGAAAGATCTTTGTCTGAGGCCGGAGTAGGCAAAAACATGAGACCTTATATGGAAAACAAAATCTAAACATGCAAAAAGATTAACTGGTATGGTCCCTTGAACTCAGGTCCTGAGTTTAATGCCCATTACTATTGAAAACAAAACAAAAAAAGATTCAACAGAATCAATAACTTTTTTTAAATGAGTACATGGCTTAATCACTCCTGCCTTAATTTGTGCTTTTGTATCAACAGCACAAATGAAGTATTTTTGTACTGTATGTAGAATAAAAAGTAAATATTTCAAATAGACCTTTACATAGTAAAAAGGCTACTAATGTCTAACCATTCACTTTTTTTTGGCGGGGGGGGGGGGGGAGGAGGTGGAGACGATGGGGAGGTGTCTCTTAAGGTGCTTACTCTCAGGACCTGGGTGTTGTCCTTGAGCTCCACAGGTCCACTTCCTGTTTTCTGGTCATTAATTGGAGATAAGAGTCTTACAGACTTTCCTGCCCTGGCATGCTTGGAACCTCGATCTCAGCCTTCTGAGTAGCTAGAATTAGGAGTGAGCCAGCAGTGCCCAGCTACCATTGACTTTTTTTGTTTGTTTTGTTTTGGGGCCTGAACTCTGGGCCTGGGCGTTGTCCCTGAGCTCTTAAGCTCAAGGCTAGTGCTCTACCACTTGAGCCACAATGCCACTTCTGGCTTTTTCTGCTTATGTGGTGCTAAGGAATCGAACCCAGGGCCTCATGCATGTAAGGCAAGCACTCTACCACTGAGCCACCTTCCCAGCCCTACCATTGACTTTTTTTTTTTTTGGGGGTCCAGTAGTGGGGCCTGAACTCTGGGCCTGGGCACTGTCCCTCAGCTCTTCAGCTCAAGGCTAGCGCTCTACCACTTGAGTCACAGTGCCACTTCCGACTTTTTTCTTTTTGCTTATGTGGTGCTGAGGAATCGAACCCAGGGCCTCATGCTTGCAAGGCAAGCACTCTACCACCGAGCCACCTTCCCAATCCCCTACCATTGACTTTTTTTCTTTTCTTTTTCTTTTTTTTTTTTTTTTTTTTGGTGCGGTCGTGGGGTCTGAACTCTGGGCCTGGGCGCTATCCCTCAGCTCTTCAGCTCAAGGCTAGCGCTCTACCACTTGAGCCACAGCGCCACTTCTAGCTTTTTTCTTTTTGCTTATGTGGTGCTGAGGAATCGAACCCAGGGCCTCTTGCATGCAAGGCAAGCGCTCTACCACTGAGCCACCATCCCAGCCCCCCTACCATTGACTTTTAAACTTATTATTTATCTATTTTTAACTTTCTGGACTCCCCTAAATTCTTGGGAACTTCCCAGAAAGTATGGATGACTTCGTAGTTAGTAATTTCTGACTCAACCTATTTCTTACTCTTCTGATTTCAACTCTTTGTCTTTGTTTTTTGCTGATGCTGACGTAGAGCTAGTTTGTAGGTATGCTGTTCTGGGCAGAATACCTGTCCAGGTCAGTTCTCACATTTGCAGGCAACCTCAAACAGATAGCAGGCAAGTTCTGGGAATAAGTGTTAGCACCAAGGGGAAACCAGTTTATAGGCTCATCCCAGCCTCGAGGGGCAAAAGCAACAGGGAAGGGCCACAAACCTGCTAACCTTGTTGGCTTGCTTGTGGACCTGAGTTATGTCTGTTCCTTCTGAAGAAGTCTTTCTGGCCTTCAGGGTAGAAGAGATCTCAGAGGCTATAGACCTCCAGAGGTTTCTCAAGGGGACACAGGTTGCTTCCCTAGCTTCTGAGTCATATCACAGTGTTTTCATTCTAACTCATTCTAATCAGCCTAAGACAGGTATCCACATCCTGGCTGTAATGAACCTGTACATTTAAGGTGATTTTCCCTTACAAGCACTCTAGATGCCTCTTTTTGTTATTCAGGCCCATTTCCTTTAATTTTATAAAAATAGATATCTACTAGCAGCACTCCTTATGATTTACTACTTAGAAGCAATTTAAAAAAAATTTTTTTTTTTTTTTGGTTGGTCGTGGGGCTTGAACTCTGGGCCTGGGTGCTGTCCCTCAGCTCTTCAGCTCAAGGCGAGCGCTCTACCACTTGAGCTACAGCGCCACTTCCGGTTTTCTGGTGGTTTATTGGAGATAGGAGTCTCATGGTCTTTCTTGCCCGGGCTGGCTTTGAACCGCGATCCTCAGATCTCAGCCTCCTGAGTAGCTAGGATTACAGGCGTGAGCCACCAGCGCCCGGCTAATTTTAAAATTTTTTACTCCCAATCTACTTCATCTTTTCTTCTGTTTGTACCCCAATTTCTTTTTAGTCCAGTTTTCTGAAAATGGGCTGATTTGCCCTTGCGGAAACTTGGCAATTTCTAGAGACATTGGTTTTTGTGAATTAGGAGGGAGTTCTGGCTTCTGGTGCATAGAGGCAGTATGTTCACATTATTTGTGTGTGTGTGCGTGCATGCGTGTGTGCATGTGGATGCTGGCCCAAGAGCTTGAACTCAGGGCCTGGGCACTGAACCTGAGCTTTTTTTGCTCAAGACTACTGCTCTACAACTTGAGCCACAGCTCCCATTTCTGGCTTTTTTGATGTGTAATTGGAGATAAGAGTCTCACAGACTTTCCTGCCTGGACTGACTATGAACCAGTGATCCTCATATATCAGCTCCGCTAGTAGCTAGGATTACAGGTGTGAGCCACCAGCACCAGCTCAGATCATTAGTTTTTAAACCTGAGAACTACAAATGCCTGATGACATAAAAACAGATTTCTAGGCCCCAACAGAGGTTTTCTTTTTTATTTATTTGTTTGTTGTTTTGTGAAACTTACCTAGAAATGCCTGTAGCTGTAGGATTCACTGATTCTTGTAGATATTAATAAGCTGGAAAAATGAATGTGCTCTGAAGACTGTTCCTGTGTAAAGAAATCATCCTTTGTTGCTCTCAGAATAATACACACCCTCCTGGGCAACCAGTTTTGTCAGTAAAACCAGTCAGGTAGCCCTCAGGTTACCAGGCTGTGCCAGTTGGAGTTTTGTGTCTGATAGAATGTTGGTTCTTCCTAGCTCTGTGGTGTGCCCTTTATCTGATTTGCTGCCAGCTAGGTTTTAAGCAGGGAAGGATGGGAGCAAATGTGGGAAGGGTTCAAGGTAGGGCTAGGAGAATAGGAGAAATACCCCTTTCCTTAAATCCTAGAAAGGGAGTTATTCAGTGCCAAGTCCTCTTAGCATCTATTTGCTGCCCACATTCACCAGGGTGGTAAGTGGTAAGCACCTTTAAAGGGCTTTTGGAATAAATTAACCTCTTAGCTCAAGGCAGGGGGACACTGGGAAGTACAAGGGCTGGCACTCCAGTCCTGCTTTCTTAGGGTACTCTTTGTCTTTGTTCATATTATATTTCTTGCTGACTGAAAGGGATAAAGAGAAACACAATGAGGATAAACTGCTTTGTTGCAATAATTTTGTGCCATGGAGATCACCAGTGTGTTGAGGAAGGAAAGAAAAGATACCTTTTATTTTTCTTTTGTCTTTTTCTGTAGCCAAGAGGTAGCCTTTTTTCCTTGCCTTTATCTTTTTTCAGTGGAATTTTTTTTAAGGTAGTAAACTAGCATAATAAGTGTCCAGGTACCCAGCTCGCAACATCGGTCATGACCAACAAACACACATGGCCAGTCTAGTTGCATCTACTTCCTATCTACTTCCCCCCTCCCTCCCTTTTTTCTTGGTTGGTCATGGGGCTTGCAGCTGGGTGCCAATGGCTCACACCTGTAATACTAACTACTCAGGAGGCTGAGATCTGAGAATCGTAGTACAAAGTCAGCTCAGGCAAGAAAGTCCATGAGACTTTTATCCCCAATTAACCACCAGAAAACCAGAAGTGGTGCTGTGGTTCAAGTGGTAGAGGACAGCACCCAAGCATAGAATTCAAGCCTCATGACTGATCAAAAAAAAAAAAAAAGAACATAAGTAATAGCTGGGCACTGGTGGCTTATGCCTGTAATCCTGGCTACTCAAGAAGCTGAGAGCTGAGGCTCATAATTTGAAGCCAGTCTGGGCATGAGTGTCTGTGAGACTCTAATCTTCAATTAACCACCAAAAAGCTGGAAGTAGAGCTGTAGCTCAAGTGTTAGAATGCTAGCCTTGAGCAAAAAAAGCTTAGTAATGTCTAGGCCCCGAGTTCAAGTTCCAGGATTGGTACATGCGCGCGCACACACACAATAACATTAACATTTTTTCTTTAAACTATAAGTATTAGTATATAATTTCATTCAGAAATACAGAAGACAGCTAATAGTCACATTTTGTTCCAATTGCAAACTTTTTTCTTAATTGGTTTGATTTCTTTTGAAAAGATGGTTGATAATCAGATGACCAAATCAAATTCTGGGAAAGTGTAGAGTATGTAATATCTAGTTTGGGGGATATTTACTTGGATTAGATTTATAAAATCCATGTTAAAGATCTAATTCTTTTTGTTTTCGTGCATGCACATGTGCACGTGTGTGTGTATGTACATGTGTACATGGGTTTGGGGTTTTAACTCAGGGCCTGGGCACTGTTCCCAAGCTTTTTTTTTAACTGGTCGAAGATACTTTATTTTTTTTTAATTTTTTTTTTTATTGTAAAGATACTGTACAGAGGGGTTACAGTTACATGAGTAAGGCAATGAGTACATTTTCTATCGAGCATTGTTACCCCCTCCTTTGTTTTTCCACTCATTCTGAGTGTGCCCGGCAGAGGTCATTCAGCTAACAACAACGGTGGAGTATTTAGAGGCTGATATTTCCAGTCGCCGTCCATAGTATGGACATAGACCGCGTCCAAGAAAACGAAAATCTGGTTCTCAAGTCTTCAACACAGTGCAATAAGGCGAGGTTCAACTTACTCCTCAGGTTGAAGTGTGTGAATGGGTAAAAGCTCTAATCACCAGTACACAGGTTGTAGGAACGAGAAGCAGATATTCCTAGTAAGCAGGTATCGTCCTATAGGACAAGTATCCCTTCCCTCACCAACTCCTCTTCGCTTCCCCCCCCCCCCCCAAGTTGTAAAATTCCTTCTCAACATAGTGTCTTGTTACTGAGCATTATGTGTCACTCAAGGCTAGTACTCCACCAGTTGAACCATAGCTCCATTTCCAACTTTCTGGGTGGTTGATTGGAGATAAAAGTGTCACAGACTTTCCTCCTTGGCCTGGATCCTTAGATATCAGCCTCCTGAGTAGCTGGGATTACAGGCATGAGCAACCAGTATTTGACATAAAATCTAATTCTTGATGTAAATTTAAGACAGTAAAATTGATCAAAGGAAATACTTACTATATACACAAGTATTACTAATATACCATGAGTCATAAGCACAAGTCACAGGTGGTCTTTATTGTACCTGGAAAGCCTTGTTAATATTTTGTTTTCTCAGTTTCACAGAGGACTGTTTCACACCTTTTCTTTCTTTTTCTTTTCTTTTTTTTTTTTTTTTTTTTTGGGTCTGGTAGTGGGTCCTGAACTCTGGGCCTGGGCGCTGTCCCTCAGCTCTTCAGCTCAAGGCTAGCGCTCTACCACTTGAGCCACAGTGCCACTTCCAGCTTTTTTCTTTTTGCTTATGTGGTGCTGAGGAGTCGAACCCAGGGCCTCATGCATGCAAGGCAAGCACTCTACCACTGAGCCACCTTCCCAGCCCCTCACACCTTTTCTTTTAATCTCCTATACCTGTTTTGCTCTCTCACCTTTGGCTTTGTTTTATACTCATCTGAGAAAAAGCACATCCATCTAGAAGCATACTCTCATCTTCTCTCCATCACATCACACACAGTAAGTACCTTTGGCACTGGACCATCTCTCATGTCCCACTGCTTGGGTAGTGTATAGTAAGGACTTGCATTGTTCCCCCACTATACTTCAGCCCTTCTCCATCCTTCACAGGACCTTGTTGCCTGCCTCTGTGTCTTCATTCTATCAGCTCTGTGTGCAGGGTCTTCCTTTTTTTTTTGGCCAGAGCAGCCCTGTTGATATGCAGATAAGCTCTGGGGTACCCCGTTTTAGCAAGAAGAAATAATCTCTTATTTTGTCAAACTTCCCTATTGTCAGTGATCTACTTTTTTCTTCCTTTATAGCCACATCTTTCCCAAGAGTTTTCTGCTTGCTTTCTTACCTCCCAGACTGAGGATCAAATCCAAGGCCTTGTGCATGCTAAGCAGAGCTCTACCACCAAGCTTCATCCTCAGTCTGTCTTCTACTTTTTGTCCTCTTTCATTCTCTGAGACTGATTCATTCAGGCTCCTCTCACTTCTTTACAAGCACCTCCTGACTGCTCACACTTGCTGCCTATCCTTTTTCCTCTTCTCCACTCCTGTGGCTGAACTATCATCCTTATGTTGATGTCCTGTCTCTATCCACAACTTAGCCATAGTCTCTGACTTTCACCTGGATGATAGTAGCTTTTGATACAGACTTCATAGGTGTAGAGGAGAGTTCTGATTCTCCCCATTGCTTCCTCATTTTAGTAAATGGTCAAGTCAGAAACTTGAGAGTCTTCTAAGTCTTTCTCTGCTTTTTTGCAGCCTTTAACATGTTTTACCAGTTTTAGCTCAGTGCTTGTCTTAAATACACACTGGTCTCTGCCTATGCATTCACTTGCACTACTAATCACTGTCATTTTTCAATGGGAAAACAACTTGAGTTTCCTAATTAGTCTCTTTGCTTCCATTTTTGTCACCTGTACACTATTCTCATCACAGCAGGCAGAATGCTCTATTAAAAAACATTTAACCATATCATGTAACACTCCCTGCTTAGTTCTTAATAATGACTGTGTTTCATGTGGAATCAATTACTTCTTTTCACAGCCTTCAGGGTATCACTTTTCCAGCTTTATCTCTCCTGCTTTTCTTGTCTCTCATCATGCTGTGGCTGCATCTGCCCCTTTCACACCAAGATCTTCCATGCCACACTGCCTTGATACTTGGTGTTACATAGGCTGCTTATTCTTTAGGTTGTAGCTTAAGTGTCATCTCTTCTGAGAGCTTTTTTTTTTTACACTCTTCCCAAGTAACCATTACCTCAAAAACTTCTTTGACACATCATCTGTTTTTTTCCAATACCTGTTTATTGAGTACCTATTCTCTGCCCAGTTGTGGGCCAGGTACAGAGGATATAGCAGTGCCCATGTGAACTCAGGATACTTTGTATCACATTCCAGCTATGATTTGTACTGTGTATACTGCTGAAACAGGCTATGGAAAGAGTGAATTAAGAGACAGATACTGTTCTAGATAGTGGTCAGAGATTATGACAAGGACTGCAAAGAAATGAGAGCATCGTGATGATTTGGAGAACTAGTATTCTAAGCAGAGAGAGCTGTATATGAGGCTCTACCCCCACCCTAAGGAACAAACTGGTTGCCTTGGAAGACTAAGTTATAGGCATGTGGCCAGATGGAGTAAGGAAGTACAGAAAGGTGAACAAGAGCCAGATCACTTGTGGCCTCCTGCATTGTGGTAAGGGCTTTGGTTTTACTCTGAGTGGGAGTTTTTTGAGTAAGATGAAGATATGATCTGATTTGCATTTAAAAAGAATCATTGTTTCCCATGTGGAAATTAGTACAAAGGCAGAGAGAAATCACAGAGAGACTACCCAGAAGTTCACACAGTAATGTAGACCAGAGAGGGTAATGTCTGGGCAATTTATTGCTTTTTTTCCCCTAGAATTGTATCTAGAATTATAAGTTCTGTGAAGTCTGAAATCTTATGGGTCAGTTCAGTGCAATTCATGCCTGAAATACTTAAAACGGAATGACCTTCAAGTTCCCACATACTTACAGTATCTCAAGAAGCTGTTGCATACCAGGTTTCCTTTGTCTGAAAGGGTTCCAGAAGAGGATTGGTCTTAAGACATGGGTTCTCAGTCTCTGCTAGTCTGTGGATGACCCTGTGTCCTATTCCTGGTTTCACTGGCATAGTACCGAAGAGTTACAGGAGATGAGTAGTCACCTCCAATAAGATGTACATTTAAGACATTCTTCCTTTTTTTTTGGGGTGGGGTCCGGTCATGGGGCCTGAACTCTGGGCCTGGGCGCTGTCCCTCAGCTCTTCAGCTCAAAGCTAGCACTCTACCCCTTGAGCCACAGTGACACTTCCGGCTTTTTTCTTTTTTGCTTCTGTGGTGCTGAGGAATCGAACCCAGGGCCTCATGCATGCAAGGCAAGCGCTCTACCACTGAGTCACCTTCCCAGCCCCAGTGTGGCAGCTTGTAAAACTCTGACCAAAATAAAATTAATACTTTATGACCTTAATTCATAAAAGAGTATAGAAATATCTAAGGACAGGAACTGGAGATGTGGTAGAATGCCATAGTTGAGTGAGAAAATTAAGCAAGAGCAGAAGGCTTTTGTACTAGCACCAAAAAATGAAGGAAGGAAGGAAGGAGGGAGGGAGGGAGGGAGGGAGAGAGGGAAGGTAGAAAGTCTAAGAGTAGGAGTGGACAGATGGCTTAAGTAGTAGGGAGCTTGTTTGGAAAATGCCAGGCCTTGAGTTCAAACCCTCGTACTGGTGGTGTAATTTGTTTTTGTTTTGTGGTTTATTTGTGGGGTTTTTTTTTGAGGTCTTTTTAGGGGGGCAAAGGAGGAGTACAGAAATGGAGTGAGGGAGGTTGAAATGCATTTATTGTATTTAGTAGATACTATGTGGAAAAGATGAAAATAAACTATACAATTTGTGGGCAGAGATGGAAGGGGGAAACTAGGGTGAAGGCAAAAGAAGGGATGACATCATCTAAAAGGAATTGTACTCATTACTTGACTTATGAAATGGTAACCCCTTTGCTTGACACCATAATAATAACAATAAAATTATATTTTAAAAAAGCATAATTGTGCGTGCGCACGTGTGTGTGTGTGTGTGTGTTTGTGTTTGTGTGTGTATGTGTGAGTCAGTGTGTCAGTGTCTGTTGTCTGTCTGTCTGTACTGGGACTTTAACTCAGGGCCTGGGCTCTGTCCCTTAGCTCCCCCTCCCCACCAGAGTAGCACTCTACCAGTTGAACCACAGCTCTACTTCCAGCTTTTTGGTGATTAATTGGAGATAAGCATTTCATGGACTTACTTGCTTGGTCTGGCTTTGAACCATGGTCTTCAAATCTCAGCCTCCTAAGTAGCTAGGATTACAAGGGTCTAGCTAAGAATGTGGTTTTTGGTGGGGTATGTATATGTGTGTATGTGTGCATATGTATACACATATGCACACATACACACATATACATAAAATTCACAGAGCACTAGCCTCTGTTCCCCAGCACTGGGGAAAAATTTGTCAAGAGGCAGATTGTGATAGTCCTAGAATTTGCCAATACTATCTTTCTAGTTCAACCCTAGATTTTCTATTTTCAGCCTTTTCCTTCTTCCTTCCTTTAGTGTCTCCTAAGAGCTTCCAAGGAAGCATCAATTCCCCAAATAATTGAACATTTTATAATGAATAAATTATAAAGCTGAAAATTCACAATATGTTGTATGTCACCTGTACTTCTCTCTTGTGTTCTTCCTGCTGGTTCCTTTAAGTTTACCATTTACTTGTCAGTTGTTGCCAGTGCTCAACATACATTTGTTTGGGGATCCAAGAATAAAAGGGAAGACATAACCAGGCACTGGTGGCTCATGCCTGTAATCCTAGCTCTCCTAGCTAAACCTAGTCTGAGATCTGTGGATCATGGAATGGTTTGAATCCAGCCTGGGCAAGAAAGTCCATGAGACTGTTAATCACCAAATAGCTGGTAGTGGAGCTGTGGCTCAAGTGGTAGAGCATTTACTAGCCTTGAGCTGAAAAAGCTCAGAGACTACCCAGGCCCCCAGTTCAAGCTCCAGGACCATTTTGAAGGCCAGGTGTTGGTGGCCCGCTCCTATAATTCTAGCTATTCAGGAGGCTGAGATCTGAGGATCACGGTTCAAAGCCAGCCTGGGCAGGAAACTCCATGAGACTCTTATCTCCAATAAACCACTTAGAAAACCAGAAGTGGCACTGTGGCTCAAGTGGTAGAATGCTCGCCTTGAGCTGAAGAGCCCAGGGATAGCACCCAGGCCCAGAGTTCAAGCCCCACAACCGGGGGGGGGGGGGGGGAGGGAGAGAAAGAGATTTCACACCTCTTTAAATCTTTGCTTTTATAAAAATATAAGGACTGGCTTGGTAGCTCAAATAGCAAGCAGAGCTGCTACATAGCAAGCTGGTGGTCCTGAGTTCAAACTAGTATCAATATACATATACACCCAAACACACACAAAAGAAAAGTGTTTGTGTGTCTGTGTTTGTTTTTTTTTTTTTTTTGGGGGGGGGGTCCCGTCGTGGGGCCTGAACTCTGGGCCTGGGCGCTGTCCCTCAGCTCTTCAGCTCAAGGCTAGCGTTCTACCACTTGAGCCACAGCACCACTTCTGGCTTTTTTTTCTTTTTACTTATGTGGTGCTGAGGAATTGAACCCAGGGCCTCGAGCATGCGCTCTACCACTGAGCCACCTTCCCAGCCCCTGTGTCTGTGTTTGTGTGTGAAGAAGGCTTAGGATTTATCTGGTAGCTATAGAATACCAGTGTATTAAAACAAAGCTGGACTTAACTGTTCAGTTATTCCTCCAGTTCCTCCTTCCTTAAGGGAAACCAGTACTATGTTGAAGTACTACATTTGTGGAACAGTGTTGCATATTGATTTTTTTTTTTTTTTTGTCGGTCGTGGGGCTTGAACTCTGGGCCTGGGCGTTGTCCCTTAGCTCTTCAGCTCAAGGCCAGCGCTCTACCACTTGAGCTACAGCGCCACTTCCGGTTTTCTGGTGGTTTTATTGGAGATAGGAGTCTCACGGTCTCTCCTGCCCGGGCTGGCTTTGAACCTCAATCCTCAGATCTCAGCCTCCTGAGTAGCTAGGATTACAGGCGTGAGCCACCAGCGCCCGGCTCATATTGATCTTTCCTACCACACCATACTTACATGATTTGAATTTCTCTAAAACTATTTTTCAGTAGATGTGTAATAGTTATCATCTTCCCTCTTCTTTGAAGATCTGTTTTAGGGACTACTGTCTGAATGCCAGGCCTTTCTATCCCCTATTCAGGGCAGGGAGATCAGATACCATAACAAGATTTGTTAGTAACAATTCAATCAACCCAGCTGCTGGGCTCTACTTTCATCACCTCTGCCGTCTCACTGGATTTTGAGCCTGTTTTTATTAGAACATTATAATTTTGTGGAGTGGGAATGGGATTTACTGGAATATAAAAGAAAAATATTGGGACTGGGAAGGTGACTCAGTGGTAGAGCACTTGCCTTGCAGGCATGAGGCCCTGGATTTGATTCCTCAGCACCACATAAGCAGAATAAGCCGGAAGTGGTTCTGTGGCTCCAGTGGTAGAGTGCTAGCCTTGAGCTGAAGAGCTGAGGGACAGTGCCCAGGCCCAGAGTTCAAGCCCATAACCGACCAAAAAGAAAAAAAGAAAAATATCTTAATTTCCAAAACTTAGATTTCCTTGCCTTGAATTGATTGAAGTAATTGCTAAAGTGTTTTATTAATTTAATATTTAAAATTTATCCTGCTTGTAGTTTCTAAATGGCTTGGTTTTCCTTGACTTTCATGACAAGTAATAGCCAAACATGTAAACTTTGTTGTTTTCAATAAAAAAAGTATAAGAATTGAGGAATAGCAAGAGCTGCTTTCTTAATGGCAGTTAGGAACAGCCTTCTGGAAAGGTAGCATTTGAACTGAGAGCTGAATTCTTTTTTTTTTTTTTTTTTTTTTTGGGTCCGGTTGTGGGGCCTGAACTCTGGGCCTGGGTGCTGTCCCTCAGCTCTTCAGCTCAAGGCTAGTGCTCTACCACTTGAGCCACAGCGCCACTTCCGGCTTTTTATTTTTGCTTATGTGGTCAGGGCCTCATGCATTGCAAGGCAAGCACTCTACCACTGAGCCACCTTCCCAGCCCCTGAGAGCTGAATTCTAAGAGGTAGCTAATTAATGAGAAAAGCAGGGAAAGAATGTTTCAGGCCCAGAGAATCATTGGTGGAAGTGTTGTAATACTTGGTGTATCTGAGGGCCTGCAAGAAATGGGAGGAAAAAGTGGAGTTCAAATGGTCAGAAATGGTTTGTAGACACAAATCAGCAGGGTAAAATAATTTGAGGCTTTTGTAGGCTAGAGAGTGGATTTGTGTGTTACTTATATTTTTAAGAATTGAATTTTTTTTTTTAAGAGAGCGAGCCATCAGGGGAAAAACATTAGAAGAGATTAGGAAGAGAAAACTTGAATATTCCAGTGGAAGTAATCAGGAACTTAATATGCCAAGAGCATCCTGCTGCTGATCCTCCTTTCTTTTCTCTATCTGGCACCTAGGGAAGAGGAGGCCTCCTGAGCAGTTAGGATTATATGTGTGAGCTAATTCAGGCATGATACATCAGTGCCTGACTTCTATTCCAGTTTTAAAACTTAAAAACTTTTTTTAAAAAACACTGGTCTTGGCTTTGTTACCGAGACTGGATCTGAATGTCTACTCTCAAGAAATTTTCCTGTCTTAGCAGCCCAATCCTCCTCTGTCCCAGCATGTAACAGCTGAGACTATGGTATTGTACCACCATATCTAGCTTTTAAAATTCTAATTCCTTTCCCTCTTCCCCAGAACTTGAACATAGGCCTTATGATCTACCCTTTGAGCCACACTTCCAGCCCTTAAATTCTAATTCTTTTCTTCCCACCGTATTCCTCCTGATCCTTTTACAAAAATGAGATTAAATTATACATTCTAAAAATTCTTAGGCTATGTTGTATAAAGGGAGGTTTTGTATTTTGGCTCTTTACATTAAGGAACTAAATTGATACTATTTCTTAGATTATCACTTCATTGAGTTAATAATATATATTGCTGCTTTAAAATAGGTAGGATGCTGGGTGCCAGTGGCTCACATCTATAATCCTAGCTACTCAGAAAGCTGAGATCTGAGGATCATAGTTTGAAACCAGCCTGGCCTAGGCAGAAAAGTCCCTATGAGACTTTTGTCTTCAATTCAACACTCAAAAATCAGAAGTGGAGTTATAGTTTAAAGTGGTAGAGTGCTAGCCTTGAGCACAAAAGAAGTTCAGGGACAGCGCCCAGCCCCTGAGTTCAAGCCCCATGACTGACCAGAATAAAAAAATTTTTAAAAAGGTAGTGTGACAAAACTCTAGCTTGTTGGTAGTATAGGTGCTTCTTCTTCTTCTTCTTTTTTTCTTTCCGGTCATGGGGCTTGATCTCTGGGCCAGAGAGCTGTCCCTCAGCTCTTCAGCTCAAGGCGAAGCACTCTACCACTTGAACAGCACCACTTCCAGTTTTCTGGCTGGGGGGGGGGGGGGTTATTGGAGATAAGAGTTTCACTGACTTTCCTGCCCGGGCTGGCTTTGAACTGTGATCCTCAGATCTCAGCCTCCTGAGTATCTAGGATTACAGGCATGAGCCACCGCCACTTGGCAATTTTTACACTCTTGAAACCTCTCTCTTTACTTTCTATACTTGGTGGAATTTAAACCCCAGGATCAACACAGTGTTTTGAGTAGGACCTGAGCTGAGTTTGGAGATGTAAACTTTGTTGATGTTATGGTAAACACAAAGCATATGATTAAAGATAGGTCACAGCTAACAAATAACTCTACTTCTTTTGCTGATGAGAAAGCCCTAGAAAGATTAGTGAATTGCCTAAGGCCACAAATGAGAAGGGATATGGATTGTAATAGGAAATGAGAGTCACAATTCCTGCTGGGAACACATCCTTTGTTTCAGCAGCAATGGTACAGGCACTTCTTGTCTTAGTAGGTGGAGCATGGGCCTAAATGTTGTCTTGAGTTTGATTGTGAACCATGACATCTTTTGCAATGATCTCTTCCATAACAATTCCTACACCTATAAGGGTGTTTATCTTAATGGATTTAGTGAGAATGCATTTAAGTTTAATTTTATACATAAAGCTTCAGAAAGGAACAATCGCTTTATTTTTTCATTTAGCTGGTATTTGGGTGAAATTTAGATGTTTGCAGAATTTACTTTTAAAAATTAAAATCTATGCAAGCTGGATACTTCATCATGGAGTATAGACTTATTTAATCAGTATAATGCTTTATGTAATGTTGGGTGCTCAGAATTAATTGTCATTTAGGAAAAGGTCCTAAAAAATATTAACAAAATTTGCTGCATACTGGTAGCTCACACTTACCCTAGTTACTTCAGAGGCTGAGATCTGAGGATCGTACAGTTCAAAGCCAGCTTAGGCAGAAAAGTTTATCAGACTCTTATCTCCAGTCAACCAACAAAATGGAACTGTGATTCAAGTGGTAGAGTTCTATCTTTGAGTCAAAAAGCTAAGAGACAGTGTCCAGGCTCTGAGTTCAAGCACCAGTACTCTACCCTCCCAAAAAATTTAACAGAATGTATTTTTTTTTTTTGGGGGGGGGTCCGGTCGTGGGGCCTGAACTCTGGGCCTGGGCGCTGTCCCTCAGCTCTTCAGCTCAAGACTAGCGCTCTACCACTTGAGCCACAGCGCCACTTCCAGCTTTTTTCTTTTTGCTTATGTGGTGCTGAGGAATCGAACCCAGGGCCTTGAGCATGCAAGGCAAGCGCTCTACCACTGAGCCACCTTCCCAGCCCAACAGAATGTATTTTTAAAAGTTTGGCTCAGTTCAAAGATACAATTGGATTTGTAATAAGGCATACTTGGTCTTTTATGTTAGTTTCTTGGTCCTAAATATCAGTTTAGATGTTTTGCTGTTTTAATTTTACCTTACTGGTTTGTGGATAAGATTATTTAATTTATTTTGGCAAGGTAAAATAATGGTATCAGCCTTAATGGTTTTTTTTTGTGGACTCTTTATTATTTTGTTTTAATAGAGTTCATTTGGTTTGCCTTGCTTTTTTTTTTTTTTTCCTGTCAGTCATGGGTCTTGAACTCTGGGCCTGGTGCTTTCCCTCAGCTCTTCTGCTCAAGGCTAGTGCTCTACCACTTGAGCCACAGCCACTCAGTTTCAGCCACTCAGTGGTTAATGGGAAATAAGAGTCTCACAGACTTTCCTGCCTGAGTTGGCTTTGAACTGTGATTCTCAGATCTCAGCCTCCTGAGTAGCTAGTATTACAGGCGTGAGCCACCAGCACCCAGCAATATTTGCTTCTTTTTGAAGAGATGTTTTACTTTGAATAACACAGTATGTGTAAAAAGTGATTCCCATACTACCATTGTTAAGTTGGCCTTATCCACTGTCACGGAAGTGCAGATGTAAATGAGATAGATAGCACTTTGGCAGATGCCATCCCAAAACTATCACTTTGCTACTGTGAATAAGCCATGGTGCACATAGCTAGCTGGTGGTTTCCTGCCTTTGTGTATTGGTGGGATCTGTTTAGAACTGTGAAGTAAATCAGTTTTATTAACAGAAAGCCTCAGGAATACCAAGATTACCCATCACAGTGAATACTACATAATGTTGGTCTGGTACTTTTGTAGTTTCTCTTACTTTATGACAGTTGAGAAGATAGATCCTGAGATTGACTCACATATAAAAATGCTTGAGAAAAGAATTAAACAAGTGGCTTGTGCATGTGGCCTCCTAGGACTACTTTAATGTAGTCTTCCTTCCTCTTTGGCTATTCTCTGTCCAGCTCTGGGAGTAGGATTCCTTTGTGATCTCCTAACTGCAGTTCAGCTCCTGCTGTTTTTTTTTTTTTTTTTTTCCCTACTGCATTTCAGGTATTTATAATGTTTAGGAGCTGGATCATTTTGTCTTCCTTTGCCAATAGGTGTTATCATCTTAGGCACAGTTTGCTGAGAACTCCCTGACCTTAAGACATTGGCTCATGTAAGAAGAATTCAATCTTATTTGTCAGTACTTTGTATTATATTATGTTCTCTATTTCTGAGCTTATTTAGTATCTTGAAAGAGCCACGGGGTAGGGAAAATGGTTTTAGAAATATGAGTCATATATAAATAGAAATGAAAAAAAATGGGGAGAGGTCTTAATGTCTCAGTTTTGTCTAAGAGTCGGGTTGTCTTTTTTTTTTTTTTTTTGTTAATAAGACAGATCAACAAAGCATTGTGTGTGGATAGCTAGAGAACATTACGCCCAGCTAGTCCAGGGCAGTTGAACCTTACAGCTTTCCTGCTCATTGTTCTCTAGCAGTTACATAGGTGGCAGCCCAGCCTATGCGTCCCCTGTGACACTTGTCTTGTACAGGGAGCCTTAGAGTGCTGATCTGGTTGAATGATCCTAAAAAAAGGCAACGGAACTAAAAGACTGAGGATCTGACAAAGGAGTTGGCTAACCCAGAGTATTTAAATAAATCTGATTTGCATGTTTTAAAAAATAGAAGTCCTTTACCTCAGTTTTATTTCCCTAAAATTTGTCTATTGTTACTTTTTATGACAAAGTAGGTAAAATTTGCTTCAAATGTAGACAGATATCAGGTCAATAAAAATTTCCAACTTCCTTAAAAAATAAAGCTAGTTCTTTTTGTTTTGTTACATAGATAGTTTAAAACTCATCCTTTTTCCTATTTTGTCCTATTAATTTGTCCTTTAGGTAAAATTGGCATTTACACATAAAATTGGCATTTACACATAGTGCTATACCTTTTATACTCCTGCACTTTTTCACTCAGTGTGTGCCTTAGAGAATATTCCATATCGACACATAAAGTTTTTTTTTTTTTTCAATTTTTGCTTTTTGGAGGGAGAGGATATTAAAGATTGAACTCATGGCTTCATATGTGCTGAGTAGTTGCTCTACCACTGAGCTGTATACCCTCAGCCCCTACTGATTTTTTTTTTTTTTCCTTTTCCTTTTGGCATTACTAGGGTATGAACTTGTACTTGCTAAGCAGGCATGCTTGTACTGCCCCTTTTTGGGTGGATTTATTTCGAGATAGATTACGTCTCATTCTTTGTCCTGTGGTATCACTCTAGTTTGTACTGTGATCCACCTTTTTGTAGTTTCAAGTCACTAATCCCAGTGACATATGTGAGTCAGTCACATGTCACCATTCCTGGTCATTGCCTGACATGGACTTGTGACATTTATTTATTTATTTGTTGCTGGGGCTAGCTTCTGACCATCATCATTACATTTCTGCCTCCCATGTAGCTAAGATTACAGGCTTGAGCAACCATGCCCAGTTTGCATGTGTGCGTGTACGTGTGCGTGCGTGTGTGTGTGTGTGTGTGTGTGTGTTTGGTACCAGTCCTAAGGCTTGAACTCCGAGCCTGGGTTCAGTTCCTGAGCATGTTTTTTCCCCTGCCACCTCAATGTTAATGCTCTACTACTTGAGCCACAGCTCTACTTCTGAGTTTTTTGGTGGTTAATTGGAGATAAGAATCTCACAGCCAGGCGCCAGTGGCTCATACCTGTAATCCTAGCTACTCAGGAGGCTGATATCTGAGGATCTCGGTTCAAAGCCAGCCTGGGCAGGAAAGTCTGTGAGACTCTTATCTCTAGTAAAACACTAGAAAACCGGAAGTGGAGCTGTGGCTCAAGTGGTAGAGCACTAGCCTTGAGCTGAAGAATGCAGGGACAGTGCCCAAGCCCAGAGTTCAAGCCCCACAACCGACCAAAAAAAAAAAAAAAAGAATCTCACAGACTTTTCCTGTCCAAGCTGATTTCAAACTGCTCTGTCCATGGATGGCAGCCTCCTTTGTAGTTAGGATTACAGGTGTGAGCCACTGGCACCCAGCTGTTATTTATTTATTTATTTTGGTCAGTCATGGTGCTTGAACTCAGGGCCTGGACGCTGTCCCTGAGCTCTTCAGCTCAAGGGGGGCGCTCTACCGCTTGAGCTACACGACCACTCTCTGTTTTCTGGTGGTTAATTGGGGATAAGAGTCTCATGGACTTTCCCTGCTTGGGCTAGCTTTGAACTGTGATATTCAGATCTCAGCCTCCTGAGTAGCTAGGATTACAGGTGTGAGCCACTGGTGCCCCACTCACTTTTTTTTTAAATGCCTGGTTAGTGCATATCAAAATGAGAACACCATCATTTTATTTGACAACATAACCTTTTGAATCATTTAAAAATTATTTTAACTTAAGCAAAGACATTTGGAGCCCTGGCATCTTATATTGAAGTGTTTGGATTATTTGTCAGTATTAGGGAGTTTTATGTAAAAAAGTTCTCTCAATTTATGCATTATGCTAATAATGTGTGCAGACAGCAGCTACTTCAGTATTCTGATTATAGAAGCAAGAGGTTAAAAATGAGAATGTTAATTTTAACAATGGTAGGTGGTGCTGAGGCCTTCTCTGTGCAGAGGCGTGTTGTTGAAATGAGTATCACTTCTTCGAATCAGAAGGTGGTGTTGAGACATGTGCCTCATGGATCTGAGGACTTTAAGAGGACACTGTCATGAGACTCAGCACATGGCAAGCAGTGACTGTGGCTTTGTATTTGTCCTGTTCTATCCTGTACAGGTGACACAGACTGGCACGTGTGTGTGTAAAATACTGATTCCAGTTTAGTCTAACAAAAGAATGCTTTGATGATATATTAGAGTTCTTTTATAATTGTCTTTTCAATCTTTATGAATATAAAATGTATGCTATAGAAAAGTTCTCATGTTTAAGGAGATGGCTGGAAATGGAACAATAAAAGTCTTTTCACAGTGTAGAGTCAGTGGTTGTTTTCAGTCTTTCAGCTTCTTTCCACCCTTGGCAAGTTTGCTTTCCTGCTTACTGATGAGCACTCTTGTAGTTATGGTCTTATTCTGTTCTATTCTTATTCCATCTGATTGGGTTCCACTGCAGCCATGTGACTGGTTGATGTTAGATTCGCAAATAACTCAAGTGACTTCTCATTATGAGTTTGATCTGCTTTCTCTTCTTCAATGCTGTCAAGTTATTTGCACTCACTGCTGCATTAATGAGCAAAAACATTTTTTTCTTTTTTCTAAAGAAAGGGCAGACCAGGAATCCTGATGATTTATAAAATCAGTAAACCAATTAAGGCAGTACTTTCTTGGGAGCAGCAGATACAACCTGCATCTCAAAATGTACCCATCTCAAACATAATTTTGCTAAGTAGACTTAATCCTATGCCACATCATTAGGGAGATTTTCTCCCCTTCTCTTCCCTCCAATTTTGAGATGAGTGGGTATCTCTTGTTTCCCAGTCTGTTCTTGAAATCCTAGACTTAAAGCATCATTCTTCTTCAGCCACCTGAGGGCTGGGACTACAGGCGAGCACTGCAATGCTCAGGGAGAATCTTAACAGCACTACTTTGTCGCCCAGTTTCCCTATATCAATTCATATTCATACCATCTCCTCCTCTTAGATACATTTGAAATACAACATTATACTTGGCTTTCCAGTTAAATACATTACTTCTAAAGTATATCTGTATAAAGCCAGGTTTTTCATGAATGCCTCTGCTTAATCTCTTTGGTCATTTCCAAGAGGATAACTTTACAAACATCCTGCTTCTTTTTCTTGTTTTTCTATGAAGAATATAAAATGTCCAATGCCCCATCTCCCTCACCCCCCCTTTTTTGTACTACTGTTGTTCGAAATCTCTCCCTTCAGCTTTATGGTAATAATAGGGGTTTGAATTCATGGATTCACACTTGCTAGGCAGAGACTCTACTATTGAGCTACATCTATAAACTTGTTTTTTTTTTGGTCGGTCGTGGGGCCTGAACTCTGGGCCTGGGCGCTGTCCCTCAGCTCTTCAGCTCAAGGCTAGTGCTCTACCATTTGAGCCACAGCACCACTTCCGGCTTTTTCTGTTTATGTGGTGCTGAGGAATTGAACCCAGGGCCTCATGCATGCAAGGCAAGCACTCTACCACTGAGCCACCTTCCCAGCCCTATAAACTTTTTTTGAAATAGGGTCTTTTGAAATAGCTGTGCCCTGGGACCATGATCTTCCTATTTTAGGCTCCACCATGCCTAGCTTCTTCCACTGAGATGGAGTCTCCTGTACTTTTCTTCCCTGTTCGGCTTGATACTTCAGTCCTCCTAGTTCTCAGCCTCCCATGCAGCTAAGATGACACATGTATGTCATTGTGCTTAATTATTGGTTAAGAAGGGGGGGTCTCTTGAACTTTCCTGCCTAGAATGGCCTCAAATTGTGGTCCTCAGCTATAATAGGCTGATCTCAGCCTCCTAAGTAGCTAGGATTATAGGTGGGAACCACTGGTGCCTGGCTTTTTTCTTCTTAATGCTTCTTCAATACAGCTTTGATGATGATCCTTTATTAAACATCTTTCAAGTTGTTTTGGGATTTATTACTTTGCTTTGCTAGCCCCCTCCTCTAAAAAAAAAGAAACCTAAGAACAAATTAGTGAGAGAGCAAAGTTGAATCATGTTCATATCATTCTTCTAGAGGTAAGAAGACTAAGAGAGTACTGGAGGGCTGGGAAGGTGGCTCAGTGGTAGAGTGCTTGCCTTGCATGCCTGAGGCCCTGGGTTCGATTCCTCAACACCACATAAGCAAAAAAGAAAACAGCCGGAAGTGGCGCGGTGGCTCAAGTGGTAGAGGGCTAGCCTTGAGCTGAAGAGCTGAGGGACAGCGCCCAGGCCCAGAGTTCAGGCCCCACAACCGGACCCCCCAAAAAAAAGAGAGTACTGGAAACTACCTGCCTATAGTCCCACAGCTAGTTAAGAATGGATCTAGTCAGGTGCTGGTAGCTGACACCTATAATTGTAGCTACTGAGGAGGCTAAGACTGGAGAATTATGGTTTCCATAAGCACAGGCAGAAAAGTTTGTGAGATTCCCATCTCTAACCAACTAGCCAAAAGCCAGGCTGGAGGTATGACTCTAGTGTAGAGCACCAGCCCTGAGTTTTCAAAAGAATGGATTCAGTTATCTGACCAAATCATTTTCTTTCAAAGCCAGTGTTTTTTCAACCATGCAGTATTATCTATATCATATAGTAAAAATGTCTTTTAGCCATGAATGGTTGTACATACATGAAATCTCAACCACTCAAGAGGCTTAGGCTGGAGGATGTCAAGTTAGTTTTGTCATTGCCAGCTGCTACAACTTAGTGAAACTCTGACTCAAAAGAAAATGTATAGGAAAGTGCGAGAGATATAATTCAGTGGTAGAGCTCCTTGCTTGGTACTGTTAAAGAAGAAAAAAAGGTCTTTTTTGTGTAGAAAGATTTTCTTTTTTAACATATGTTTTTAATTGTAAAAATACTGTGCAGATGGGTTACAGTTACATGAGTAATGAGTACATTTCCTATGGAGCATTGTAAATTCCTTTGTTTTTCCCCTACCATCCCTTCCCTCCCTACCTTCCCAACTCCTCCCATGACCCCCCCTTTGCAGAAGTTGTGAAGTTTTCAACATAGTGTCTTGTACATCTCATTGTTACAATGGGTCAACCTGTATCCTTATTTCAGCATTTTGTTATTTCCCTTCCCCTCCCCAAATTAGAACAATATATACAAGATGCACAGCCCTGGAATCAAAATACAGTGAAAACAGGTTATGCCATGGGGGAAGAACATACCAAAGAAACAAATAAATCACTTAGTACATTATAAATACATTAAAAACAATAGCAAGAAAGAAAAACACACTTGTGTTCATATCTTGGGGTTCATTTCGCTTAACATCATCTTATATGGTCATATGTACATATGGTCATATGTACATATGTACATATGTACATATGGCCATATGTACATATGTACATGTGTCCTAGACATATACTAGTTAATTACAAATAAGGGAAACCATGGGACCTATGTTTCTTTGGGTCTGGCTTACTTCACTTAATATAATTATTTCCAAGTCTTTCCATTTCCTAACAAATGGGGCGATGTCATTCTTTCTGATGGAGGCATAGAATTTCATTATATATACCACATAGTCTTAAAGGATATTTCTTTTTGCTAGAGAAATTCTTGACCTTTTTTATTTTTATTTTTTATTTTTGGCGGTTGTGGGGCTTGAACTCTGGGCCTGTGCGCTGTCCCTCAGCTCTTCAGCTCAAGGCGAGCGCTCTACCACTTGAGCTACAGCTCCACTTCCGGTTTTCTAGTGGTTTATTGGAGATAGAAGTCTCACGGTCTCTCCTGCCCGGGCTGGCTTTGAACAGAGATACTTAGATCTCAGCCTCCTAAGTAGCTAGGATTACAGGCATGAGCCTCTGGCGCCCCGCTTTGGGGCTTGAATTTAGGACCTTGTGTACTCACTTAGAGCCCCTCTCCTGCCTGGGTTGGCTTTGAACTTTGATTCGCTAGGATTATAGTCAGGAACCACCTGTGTCTAAAAATCTTTTTTTGACAGCTATATAATATTTCAAAATAATTTTTAGGCCATTCCTAGTTATTGAACATCAGAATTTTTATGGTTTGTCATTTTAGGAATAACACTGAGTGGACAAATTTTTGTCTTTTTTTAGAATAGAGTCTTAGAAAAGATATTGTGTCAATATATAAACCTTATAGCCAGTATAATAGTGTCTATAACCCTAGCACTTGGGAATCTGAATCCGAAGGATTTTTTCCAGTTCAAGGCTAGCCTGGGCTATGTAATGAGACCTTGTCTCAAAAAAAAAAAATCCCACCAAAAACATAAACATTTTCAAGATTCTTGATCAGTGTACAGTTGCTTCCCTTGAGGGGATGTTCTGCTTTCATTATTTCCTCATTTAACCAGATGTCCATATAATAAAACATAGAAAGCTTGACAGGACGTAATTATAGCCTTTGCTCCAGGAGATTGGTGCCATTGGTTATTAGTGTAACAGTTATCATCAACACCATTTCTACAAAGATTATCTATTTTCTGTAATGGCTTTAGAAGATTTTGAGATTATAATCTGTGCATTGTTTTGTTCCTTTCCTGATCATGTAATTTATGACAGCTGTTTTGTAAGGACATCCGTATTTACATTCATATTCAACAGTTCCCATTTCCTGCAGTTCATTTGAGCAGGAAAAAAACCCTGAAATATTGGAAACCTTTGTTTTAATTTGTAAGCTGACTCAAATATCTAGGAGACAGGTATCAGATTTATAAAACTAGAAAGTGCTATTTTCATGATGATTAGAAATTAACATTTACTCTTTCATACTAGACGGCAAGTAAATTCTTTTTTTTTTTTTTTTTTGTTGGTCGTGGGGCCTGAACTCTTTGCCTGGGTGCTGTCTCTCAGCTCTTCAGCTCAAGGCTAACAACTCTACTACTTGAGCCACAGCACCATTTCTGGCTTTTTCTGCTTATGTGGTGCTTAGAATCAAACCCAAGACCTTATGCATGCAAGGCAAGCACTCTAACACTGAGCCACCTTCCCAGCCCTAGACAGCACGTAATTTCAAGAATCATATATATTGAATTAAGTATAGTTGCACCCATTCAGTTTCATTAATACAGCCAACACAGTTGAGTCAGTTGCCCTTTGAAGTCTGATGATTACCAACCCATCCATTGCTCTACCTGTTAATATCAGATGAAGATAATGATTGGTACTGGAATAAGCTTACTGTTGTTTCCCACAGAAATGTCCTTGTCATGGTGTACATAAATGTGAGTATAAATGCCATTTTACAAATGCGATAAGCAAATCTTCCTGCTAGCAGTCCTTAACTAGCTGTACTGCATATGTTATGGGAGGGACCCCTTACAGTATGCTGATGGTAATCACATATAGAAACAAGCCTTAAAAGAGCAGGGAGGCTGGTTCCCATCAACCTGGCCTGAGATTAGCTGCACAGCAGGCTCATTTCCCCCTCCTATTGGCAGGTAGTTCAGAACAACATTCCTATACCTGTTTAGATAAAGTTTGAATGGGTTATTTAAAAATTGGTGACTTAGGGGCTGGGAAGGTGGCTCAGTGGTAGAGCGCTTGCCTTACATGCCTGAGGCCCTGGGTTCGATTCCTCAGCACCACATAAGCAAAAAGAAAAAAGCCGGAAGTGGCGCTGTGGCTCAAGTGGTAGAGCGCTAGCCTTGAGCTGAAGAGCTGAGGGACAGCACCCAGGCCTGGAGTTCAGGCCCCACGACTGGACCAAAAAAAAAAAAAAAAAATTGGTGACTTGGTTTTAAAAAATATTTCTGTACAGTAGGTATAGCTATTCCTATTTATCTTTTTCTTTTCTTCTGAAAATTATTTTCTGAAGACGAGTGTTTGTGAGAGGCCTTATATTTGCCCCCAGTGTTAAAACATAGCCCTGGCATGTGTTTATATTTCTGAATTCATTAATTTGCATAGCTGTTTCCTCTTCCAGGGAGGGTTCTGTCCAGAAGACTGTTCCCAAAATATGTGCATGAGTTCTGCTTGATTTCCTTGTTTGATGCTGTAGCCTCATTTCCCATCTGAAGCCCCATACTCTGTTCTCCTTTTCTTTTTCCTTTGAACTTTTTATTTTCATTCTATAGATCTCCCTATTATATTGATAATTGTGCCCATTTCTTCCCTCAAATATAAGAAACTTTACCAGAGGATTTTTTTTCAATTTGTTTTACCAGATGATTTTTATCTGCTCCGGCACATTTTAAACAACACTGCCTAGATGGGAGACTAGTAACATTATGTATGTTTATGTATATTCATATTATTTGTGGAACACATTGACCAAAGAGAGACTTCTCATTGGAAAAGTGTTTGCTTTTTGTATTTTATTTTTTACCAGTCTTGGGGCTTGAACTCAGGGTCTGAGCACTGTCCTTGAGCTTCCTTTGCTTGAGTCTAGCACTCTACCACTTGAGCCACAGTGCCACTTCCGGCTTTTTCTGTTATGTGGTACTGAGGAATTGAACCCAGGGCCTCATGCATGCTTGCTAGGCAAGCATTTTACCACTAAGTCACATTCCCAGTCCCTACTTTTTGTATTTTAAATGAAATATATGTATATATATATGTCATATATATACATATATATATATATATTTTTTTTTTTTTTTTTTGGTCAGTTATGGGGCTTGAACTTGGCCTGGGCGCTGTCCCTCAGCTCTTCAGCTCAAGGCTAGAGCTCTACCACTTGAGCCACAGTGCCACTTCCAGTTTTCTGGTGGTTAATTGGAGATGAGAGTCTCATAGACTTTACTGCCCAGGCTGGCTTTGAACTGAGATCCTCAGATCTCAGGCTCTTTACTAGCTAGGATTACAGGTGTGAGTTACCAGCACCTGGCTAAGTGAAGTATTTATGTGGCATAATGGTTCATACCTCTAATCCCAGCTACTCAGGAAGTAGACATGAGGATCATAGTTCAAGGCCAGCCTGGAAAAAAAAGTTAACTAGATCTCTATTTCAAACAATAAGCTGGGCTTAATGGCATACAGCTGACACTCCAGCTATTCAGGAGGCCTAAGTAAGGAAGATCATGGTCTACACCAGCCAGGCAAAAATGGAAAACCTCAGTCAGGTGCTGGTGGCTCGTACATGGAATTGTAGTTACTCAGAAGGCTAGGACTTAGAAAATTGTGGTTTGAAGGCAGTCTGAGCAGAAGAGCCCTCAAGACTCCAGCAAAGCCGGGCTAGAGAGGTGGCTTAAATGATAGAGTACCAGTCTGAGAAGCCATTGAATTCAAGCCCTGTTAACAGAAAGGAAAGGCAAAACTAACTTGCTAACTAAATAGTGAAACCACAAGATTTGAGTTGTGGCTCTTCAGCATATTTGAATCCTTGAGTTCAAACCCAGTCCTGACCAAAATTAAAAAAATATGATTTTCTATAAGTTTTTGATGACATTGATATCACCGATTTTATACATAGACACACTTATTTTTTTTCCAAAGTTTGAACTCAAGGTTTTAACATTTATCAAGCAAACACTCTACCAACTTGAGCCACACCTCTAGTCTTGTACTTTATTTTTATTTTTATTTTTTTGCACTGTTCTGAGCTTTTGTTCAAGGCTAGCACTCCACCACTTGAGCCACAGCACTACTTCTGGCTTTTTCTGTGTACTGAGGAATTGAACCCAGGGCCTTCTGAATAGCTGGGGTGACAGCTGTATGCCATTAAGCTTATTGTTTGAAATGGGGATCTAGTTAACTTTTTTTCCAGGCTGGCCTTGAACTATGCCTCACATCTACTTCCTGAGTAGCTGGGATTAGAGGTATTAATCAGATATGCCAGATAAAATATTTCATGCTGGGCAAGCACTCTACCACTAAGCCACATTCCTAGCCCCTTGATTTTCTAAAATTTTTTTATCCATTTCAGTGAACATTTCTCTTCCTTCTTTTGACTGTTCTTGTTGGCCTTAGTGTTTCTATGCATTTTTGCTTCCCTTTTGTATTTAATATATGATTTTCCCTTTAGCATTTAAATCTTAGTATATCTCATTCTCTTAAAGAGCCCATTCTATCTGCATGTGATTTTGATGTTAGGCACCATCTTCACTCCCATATGCCATTACCTGTTTTACCCTGATGTGCTGCAAATGTTATTCCTATTATATATAATTCAACATTCTAGCCACTCATGAGTGTTTCGCAGAGGTGTTTGTGGAAATCCCCCTTGTCTGCTTTGAGTAGATTCATACATTTCAGATTCCAAGCTAGCATGTTAATATACTGAAGTAGTTGGGCCATTTTTTTGTTAGGAATCAATTAGGGTAAAGAAGTGGGGAGAGAAAGAGAACTTTGTACCTTCACAATTGGTGTGGTGTAGTACATACTAAAGATACTTATAACTTAATACTTAGATAGTTTTTGACAATAGTATCTAAGTTAAAACTATTTAAAGTTTGCATGGCTTATCCATGTAATTCCAGCACCATAGAGGACTGAGGCAGGCAGATGATGAGTTTGAGGGCAGCCTAGCTATATAAAAAGTTCCAAGAAGCTGGTCACTGGTGACTCACACATAATCCTAGCTACTTAGGAGGCTGAGATCTGAGGATCATAGTTGAAAGCCAGCCCAGGCAGGAAAATTAGTGAGACTCTTATCTCCAATTAACAACCAGAAAACTGGAAGTGGAGCTGTTGCTGTAAGTAGCAGAGTGCCAGCCTTGAGCAAAAAAGCTCAAGGACAATGCCCAGGCCCTGAGTTCAAACCCTATAACTGACCAAAAAAAAGAAAAAAAGTTCCAGGCCAGTTGAGGCTGCATAGCAAGACCTTGTCTCAAAAACAAACAAAAAAACTAAAATAGAACAAACAAAAAAGACCTAATGTTTAATATTTGCATGTAACCTTTTCCTAAGCAAATAAAAAGTATGTCAGCTTAAATTGAAAAATAGGCAAGGTCATTCCTTTTTATAAATCAGTAAAGAATGTAGTTTTGCCTTCAATATGTCCAAGTCTGGAAGGAGCAATAGCAGCATGAGAAAATCTGGGAAGGGAGAGTATCACAGTGTGAGAAACAAAACACTTGGTTTAATCACCTGACTGCCTAGACTAAGAAAGAAAGGTATTTGAGAACTGAGTCTTTAAGGCTGTAGTGACCTGGACACTGTGATCCTAATTACTCGGGAGGCTGAAATGTTTGATGCTAGTGGGAGTACAACAGTCTACAAGATACCATTTCAAGTTAGCCAGAAAAATGCTAGGCTTGAGCTGTGGATCAAGTGGTAGAGTGCCAAACATGAGGCCCTGAGTTCATACCCTGGTACTGTCAAAAAGAAAATTTTTTTTTTTAAGATAATTGCTAATGGCAATTGATCATCTCTCAGAATTTTAAACTACTTGGTTGCCTTGTGAATGAGACCTATTTCTTGCTGGTATGGATACAATAGATGTCTATTCCCAGAAGTGCTCAAGGTTTAAATTCATAGTGATGATTAAGCCATGGACAGATTCCAGGCCGTGGCTTGCTGAATCAGAGGAACGTTTTGGGAAATGTTGACCTTGGCACTGACCAGGGTACCAAATTCCTTTCTCTGCATTGTTTCAAAACTCATGCAAGCTCCTGATGGATTGTTCTTTCCCAGATAGTGATGTGCATTGAATACTGTGCTAAATACAGACAAGTCAGGTATTAAATGTTCATATTGCAAATATTAAATATTAAATTCATATTGCAAACATTAAATAGCAAACTTCCTTACTCATTCATTAGAAAGAATGATATTTTATCATCTGTAAAGAAATGGAAAGACCTGGAAAAATTATGTAAAGTGAAGTGAGTCATGTCCAATGAGACAAAGGTCAAATGTTTTCCCTTACAACATAGAAGCTAAAATTACTTATGTAGGTAAATATTAAAATTACATGTATGTAAATATGTTGGGTGGTATGCAAGTATATACAGATATATTGACTGAAATATGGTAGATTCAGGGAGAGCTCAAATAGTGTAATTCCTTAGAAAGGCAAAGGCAAAGTTCAACAAAATAAACACCAAAAAAGGGGTACTTGAAAAGGGTGAAGGGAGAGGGGTAGGCAAATAAAGACAAGAAGTGGGGGAGAATGCAGTCAAGAATCCAGTATAGGGCTGGGAAGGTGGCTCAGTGGTAGAGCGCTTGCCTTGCATGCAAGAGGCCCTGGGTTCAATTCCTCAGCACCACATAAGCAAAAAAGAAAAAAGCCAGAAGTGGCGCTGTGGCTCAAGTGGTAGAGCGCTAGCCTTGAGCTGAAGAGCTGAGGAACAGTGCCCAGGCCCAGAGTTCAGGCCCCACGACCGGACCCAAAAAACAAAAAAAAAAAAACAAAAACAAAAAAACCAGAATCCAGTGTATATCCTACAAAATTAAGAAAAGCGAGGGAAGGGGGTGGATTTGGAGGGATGAGTAAGAACATTGAAGGGTGACATTGATCAAGACATTTTGTATTCATAAACTGCTTTGTTAAATGCTAAAAAAAAAGAGCAAACTCTCTAGAGCTAATAAATATAATGCATTATATACAATTTTGAGAAACAAATACATTCCATAAAACACAGACGATAAGTACAAACATGTTTCTAATCTCATGTCCTTTCCTTTCTTTATGTGCTAGCATGGTCAAGTGACAATAAACACACCTGAAATGCTCTGTGTACTTGCTAAGGAAATGGCACAGTAGTTGACTAGTTTTTATGGCTGGCCTTTTTTTATCTTCTGTTTTTTTTCCCCCCCTTGGTCGTAGGGCTTAAACTCTAGGCCTTGATGCTGTCCCTCAGCTCTTCAGCTCAAGGCTAGCGCACTATTACTTGAGCCACAGCACCATTTCCAGTTTTCTAGTGGTTTATTAGAGATAAGAGTTTCACGGACTTCCCTGCCCAGGCTGGCTTTGAACTGTGATCCTCAGATCTCAGCCTCCTGAATAGGTAGGATTACAGGTGTGAGCCACCAACACCTGTCTGGCTGTCCTTAAAAAGTGTATCTCTTGTTGATGAATAACATTACATTACTAGTAGGTGATATATGATATACAACAGGTACATATAATACTAGTTCACTGAAAATTTTATAACTTGTTTTATGCTTAGGCATGATCAATTTTTTTTAAATTTTATATTAATTTCTTTATTTCCAGTCCTGGGGCTTAAGCCTGGGCACTGTCAGCATTTTCATTCAAGGCTAGTGTTCTACCATTTGAGCCACAGCTCTGCTTCTGGCTTTTTGGTGGTTAATTGGAGATAGAGTCTCATAAACTTTTCTCCTGGGCTGGTTTCAGCCAGCCCTCAGCCCTCAGCTCTCAGCTCTCAGCCTCCTGAGTAGCTAGGATTATAGGCATGAGCTACTGGACCCTGGCCTGTTTTTTTTTTTTTTTTTTTTTTTAACTTTTCAGGTATATTTTACATGCCACTTAATTTACCCAACCCTGTATAAATTTACACAGTTGCCTAACCATTTCTGTAATCTGATATTAGAGTATTTTTACCACCCCTATTTTCTGTCTCAAGATTTGCCTGTTCTGGGCCTTCATATAATAGAATTATACAAATAACCTTTTCTTTTCTTTTCTTTTCTTTTTTGTCGGTCATGGGGCTTGAGCTCTGGGCCTGGGCGCTGTCCCTCAGCTCTTCAGCTCAAGGCGAGCACTCTACCACTTGAGCTACAGCACCACTTCCGGTTTTCTAGTGGTTTATTGGAGATAGGAGACTCACGGTCTTTCCTGCCCGTGCTGGCTTTAAACCTCGATTCTCAGATCTCAGCCTCCTGAGTAGCTAGGATTACAGGCGTGAGCCACCGGCACCCGGCCACAAATAACCTTTTCTACTTGGCATAGTGTTTTCAAAGTTCATAGATTCTATAGTACGTATAAGAACTTTTAAAAAAAAATTCTAGCTAATATGCCATTGTAATATGCCATTGTGTGTCTGTGCTTCAGCAGTTGATAAACAGTTGGTTTGCTTAAGTTTTTTCATTTACAATAATGCTGTTATGAACATGGATGTACAAAGATTTGTGTGAATGTATTTTTTTTCCAATGAAATAATTTTAGATGATCATCAACATGAGTGCCACCCATTGCAAAAAAACTCCACATCGCTGGTCACTAGTGGCTCAAGCCTGTAATTAGCTACTCAGAGGGCTGAGATCTGAGGATCACAGTTCGAAGTCAGTCTGGGTAGGAAAGAAGGTGAAACTCTTATCTCCATTAAAAACTTCAAGAAAAACTGAATGTGGAGCTGTGGCTCAAGTGGGTAGAGCACTAGCCTTAAGCACAAAAATTCAGGGACAGCACGAGGCCCAAGTTCAAGTCCCAAGACAGGCAAAAAACCCCAAAAAACAAAAACAAGAAACCCCCCCAAAACCCACATTACAGGTCTTATCTTGGTAATTTTTTCCCCCTGAGATTTTGGTGGTGGTTGGTGAGGACAAAGGATAGATAGGAGAACCAGGAGTTACTAAGGGTCTACTCTGAAGCCAAGTGCTGGTATCTCATGCCTGTAATCCAAGCTGCTCAGGAGGGTAAGATCTGAGGATTGTGAAGCCAGCTCTTCAATTAAACCACCAAAAATCTGGAAGTAGGATCTGTGGCTCAAGGAGTAGAACACCAGCCTTGAGTTAAAAAGTTAAGAAATAGTATCTAGGCTTTAAGTCCATCCCCAGATCGCCAGTACTCCTCTCACCCCCCTCCCCTGCCCCCCATAAAGGCACTCTGCTAGGAGCTCTACATCAGTTATCTCACTCCTATTAGCTATCATGTAAAACAGGAACAGGACTCCTTTACAAGGACTTAGGCGGGGGTAGCTCAGAGGTAGAATGCTTGTTAGTATGTGCAGGGCTTTAGTTCACCCCCAGTATACAACAAAGACAAGTAAAACAAACAAGGACTCAGAAACCTTAATCAACTCTACCAAAGAGATTTAGCTCATAAGTGATGAGCCAGCCTTAGAACATCACACAGATTTGGAAGATCCAGACATTTTTAAACATTTATATAATCTCATTGCTTTTCATCAAATCAAAGTATTTCAGTGATTTATCTTTCCTCTCCTCTCCCCTCTCATCACCCCTCTCTTTTTCTCTTCTCCTCCCTCCCCTTTCCCCCCTCCTTTCTTCTTTTCTTCCTTTCCTCCTTCTGAAAAGAACTCCAGTGTTCTATCAGCCATATACTTAGTTTGAAGCTCGTGTGGCCAAGGTAAGGGTTTTCTGTCAGGCTCTTTCATTGGAGCATGATTGAACAGAATGTGTAAAAGCAGAGTTGATCTAGCTCAAACTTGGGGAATTTCCTGGAATTACTAATAGCTCAGGGACCAGCTCTTGGTCTGAACCCAGAGGAAAAGCATCATTCTTCATACCATTTATGTATTTTCAGGCTTTCGTCTTTTAACAGTTAACAAATTAGTAATTGAAATTTGTGTTCACATGTCTATTTTTAGCTAATAGTTTATTTGATAATGTTTTCATGAGGAACTTATAGCGTTTTCTAATGATTATTTTTTCTTAATGAAAATAAACAAGTGCAGTTTGGAAAGGCCATTTTGATTATGCTAAAATCTTTTCATGGAAACAATATTTATCAGAAATCCTAACAACAATCTAGTCTATTGATGCTTTCTTTTCTTTTATTGTATTGATCCTGGGATTTGAACTCAGGGCCTGGGCACTATCGTTGAGCTTTTTTGCTCAAGGCTGGCACTCTACCACTGGAGCCACAGCTCCACTTCTGGCTTTTTGGTGGATAATTGTAGGCTGACTCTGATCCTTAGATCTCAGCCTTGGAGCTCCAGTGGCGCAATCGGTTAGCGTGAGGTACTTATAAGATCTCAGCCTCGTAGGTAGAATATAAGCATGAGCCACAGGCACAAGTTTTTAAAAAGCTTTAGGAACAGTTTTTGGTTCTGGTGGTGACACCATGTCACAGTAATTGTTGGCTACTGATTGGAAATCATCTCAATAACTGTAGTTGTTGATTATGGAAATGGTATATATAAGAGGCCACAAGTAACAAGTTCTTAAACAAGATTGCCATTCATTTCTACGTATTGTGGCAGTCTGTGCTAGTCTGGCAGGAATGCTTTGTGGGCTCATCAGACTTCAGGCTCCTTTTGCCCTGTTCCTTCCTCATTCTTGGATCTGATTCTCAACCCATGGTCCAAGATGATGATTACTAACTAAGCCATCAGGAAAGGAGGAAGGGAAAGGAAAACATTCCCTTTCCATTCATTTAAGAGCAGTACTTGGAAAATGCACACATTCTTTCTGCACACATCCCTTCCATATTGGCCACAACTCAGTTGCTTGACTTCCCTTATCTGGTAGGGGACTGGGAAAGATGATCTTTATTCTGAGTGATTGGCTCACAGTGATACTATGAAAGACAAAAGTAGTGTTATGGATGGCCCCTCACTCTTCTTAAGTCACTTGGCACACAAACTGCTTATGCTTGGCTTTTTTTCTCCTCCCTTATGCTTGGATTTACAATTATTTTTTCTCTGTCATATTCTATTCAAACATCATGACACTTCTTTGTGTGTGCAGGTACTAGGGCTTGAACTCAGGGCCTCTTGCTCAGATTTTTTGCTCACAGCTGGCACTTTACCACTTGAGGCACACTGCTAGTTGAATGAATGTATTTAAATTAAAATAAATTTCCCTCTGAGCTGAAGTAGGAAAAGGGGTCATGAGTTCAAGGTCAGCCTGGACTATGTAGCAAGCTCTGTCTCAAGCAGCAATAATAAAAACAAACAAAAGACTGGGCTATCTATTCAGGTCATTGAGATCTGAGGATGGTGTTTCAAAGCCTGCCTGGGCAGGAAAGTCCATGAGACTTTTATCTACAATTAATCTCTAAAAAGCTGGAAATGGGTCTGTGGCTCAAGTGGTAGAGTACTATCCTTGAGAAAAAAAACCTCAAGGACAGCACCTTGAGTTCAAGCTCCAGGACTGGCATGAGCACATAAACACACACAAATCATCAAAATAAAACAAACTTTCATTCTTGATAAAACTATTATAAAACTATTTACTTCAAATGAAAATTAGAAATTAGTATTTCAAATTTATGGCTTTCTTCCTTTCCTTTCCCCTTCCTTCTTTCCTTCTTTTCTTCCTTCTTTCTTTTCTTTTCTTCCTTCTTTATTTCCTTCTTTCCTTCTTTCTGAGTTCAAGCCTGTCCTGGGGCTTGAACTCAGGGCCTAGGAACTGTCCCTGAGCCTCTTTGTGCTCAAGGATAGTGCTGTACCACTTGAGTCACAGCAGCATTGCCAGCTTTTTCTTTTTCTTTTTTTCTTTTGTTGGTCCTGGGGCTTGAACTGTAGGCCTGGGTGTGTCCCTCAGCTCCAGCTCAAGGCTAGTGCTCTACCACTTGAGCCACAATGCCACTTCCATGTGGTATATTGGAGATAAGAGTATCACAGACTTTCCTGCCAACCATGATCCTCAGATCTCAGACTCTTTATAGCTAGGATTATAGGCGTGAGCCACTAGCCCCAGCTACTGCCAGCTTTTTCTGAGTAGTTTATTGGAGATAAGAGTCTCATGCACTTTCCTGCCCAGGCTGGCTTCAAAACTGTGATCCTTAGATCTCAGCTCCTGAGTAGCTAGGATTACAGGCATAAGCCACCAGCACCCGCCTATGACACTACTTTTTTTTTTTTTTTGGTCAGTCACGGGGCTTGAACTCTGGGCCTGGGCACTGTCCCCTGAACTCTACCACTTGAGCCACAGTGACACTTCTGGTTTTCTGGTGGTTTATTGGAGATAAGAGTCTTACAGATTTTCCTGCCTGGGAACCACTATCCTCAGATTTCAACCTCCTAAGTAGCTAGAATTACTGGTGTGAGCCACTGGTGTCTGGCTATGACACTACTTTTAATGAATATTTATATTTTGGTGAATTTTATATAGCTTTGGAAATTTTCAAGTATATGACTGTAACACCTAAATGTAAGTGAACAAGTTTAACATTTGATTACTTCTAGCTTTTATTCTAGAATAATATAGAATATGTAGAATATATAGAATATATATAGAATAATAAAATTACTACCTGCTACCCTTAAATGGAATGTTTAAGCTCTTAATTTTCATAGTTCCAAGTATTAATAACCTTGTAAGTTTTAATTTTTTATATTCAGATGGAGGGTGATATGGTGTTGTTTGGGGAAAAAAGAATGTTGTGCAAGACTTTTTGTTATTATTGGAAGTAGTATTTTTTCCTTTAAATTTTTACTTTGTGATTAGTACATTGGGTGAAGTACAGGAAATATCTATTAGAACTCTGAAGTATTATTCCTCTCATTGTTGTCTTTGTTATTTTAGGATACGGAATTGTGTGTGTGTGTGTGTGTGTGTGTGTGTGTGTGTGTGTGTGTGTGTGTGTGTGTGTGTGTACTGTGTGTACTGTGTGTGTGTGTATGTGTGTGTCCTCTTCTATCAAAATTGAAACTGCAGGAAGAGGTAAATTTTTTTGTAATAATTTTGGAGATTTAAATGTCTATCAAGTAACAGTAGACACACAAATTACAGAAATCAGCAAAGTATCCTGTATCAGTCAAATTGAAAGTTATATTTTCTAAGCACAGGTAGATGTGTTCATAAAATTTGTAAATTTTATGAGAATCTTTAGAAAGTTTATCCTCTTTCTTTATTTCACTCTAGTTTTTAAAATACTGACTTATCTGCTAAGGGTATCAGTATATTTTTTCATTTTTTTATCTTAATTTTTTTGTGACAGCACTGGGGCTTGAACTCAGAGAACTTTCTTTTAGCTTTTCACAAAAGGCTGGCACTATACCACTTGAGCCACAGCTTTACTTTCTACTTCTGGTTTTTTAATGTTTTTGGTGTTTTTTTTTGTTTGTTTGTTTTTGTTTTTTTGGTCTGGTAATTGGAGATAAGAGTCCCAGAGACTTTCCTGCTCTTGGTAGCTTCGAACAGTGATCCTCTGATCTCAGCTTCCTAAGTAGCTAGGCTTACAGGCATGAGCCACCAGTGCCTGGCTTAAAGGTATCAGTTCTTACACTACAGAAATTCCATCGACAGAGTTCTTACAAATTACATTGCTACAAAATCATGTTTATTCTATTTGGTTGTTTGTCTTCTCTTCTCAGGAACCTTTTTCTTTTGCTGAGGTAGCATAGAAAGGCAAGGGTTGTTTTTATTCCATCTTTAAAAATAGTTACCACCAGCAAATTATTTTAAATTTTGCTATGTTAAAAGAGGATGCAGAAGCAGCAGCTGACTGTCCATGTTGAGTCTAAGATCCATGATGCCCCTGAATGGTTTAGAAATTCCCATTTCTTGCCAGGCATGGTTGGGTCATGCCTGGAATCCTCTAACTATTCAGGAGGCTGAGATCTGAGGACCACAGTTCAACAGGAAAGTTCATGAGACTCTTGTCCCCAATAAATTACCAAAAAAGAAAAACAAACAAAAAACCAAACCAGGTAAGTGGTAGAGCACTAGCCTTGAGCAAAAGAAGCTTAGGGACAGAGTTGAATTCAAGGACAGGCCTTGAATTCAAGGGGGGAGGGGAGGAAGACAACTCCTTTTTCTTCTTCACTACCATCGCTGGTCCTTTTTCTTTCTTCCTCTCCCAGTATTCTTCACCAGACCTGACTGCCCTGAACTTTCACCACCATTTCCTTCACAACTGCTGCTGGGACCATCTTCACTTAGTGTCTATCTCTTTCCCCTGGGCCTTTATGAGCAAATAGCTAAGAAAATTTCCATTTTTAGTGTTTCCTCTAAGACATAAATTAATCTTCAGTTTTCTCTGTTGCTTTGTCTTTACGCCAAGATTCAAATTGAGAAAAGAAAAGCAGTTCTGAGAAGTAGGGAAGAATTATTCTAGAAGGGAGCTTTTACATTCTCTTGGTGGCCTTTCCTGGATTCTTTCCAAAAGCTCTCTCCTTGTGTAATCCTATATTTTCATTCTGAGGATGTTGTATTTTGCCATCCCAGGATGGATTCTCAGTATATTTCTCATATAAACTTTTAAGAAAATTATAGAGGCTAGGTTGATAGTATTACCTGCCATTTATTCAACACACATTGTTGATTAATTTGATTGTTGTTCAGTAAATATTCGCTAGCCTAAGCCTCTGCTTTCTTTTCTCATCTTCCAACTATCCTAGCTCTAAGCTATTCCAATCCTTAACCTTTCCCAGGCACTAGTGACTGCAGAAAAAAAAACAAACTGTGGGAATTTGTACCACTGAAAAAAGTTGTGCTGTTTTCCTGGGTTCTCAGCACTGTATGGCATTAGAGTAGCACATATCATTGAGTGTTACTCTGTTTTAGAATACATACAAACATTTTGTATGTGTTATTTCTTTTAATAATGTGTACGTTCTGTTATCACATTGTACAGTTGAGGAAGGAAGTTAATTTTTGGGATTCATAACTGGTGAAATTGTGTTGGGGCTGGGAGTACAGTCTGTGTCAAACTCAGCCTGTGTATTTCATTTCTGTATAGGCAATTCTGCAGATCTCTACCAAACCTTCTTTAACTCCTCTATCCCACTCAGCAGAGCCTTAGAAAGGCAGCATAGAGTAGTAGTTCAGGTTTGTCCCTAGAGCCATAGAAGCTGCATTGTATGCATGATCACTTAATCACTCACCTGAAAACTGGAACTTAATACTGCCACTTGATGAGACCATTTTGAGGATCCAGTGAATTAGTGCATATAATTGGCACCTGGCTTGAAATATGCAGTAATTAATATACCAGGGGAAATAAGCAAAGCTCTTTATTCTTATTGCTGTACACAAAAAAATTAGACGTCATCAAGCCAGAGCCCCCCGCACCTAGTCCTGCCTATCCATCTTTTTTTTTTTTTTTTTTTGGTTGGTCGTGGGGCTTGAACTCTGGGCCTGGGCGCTGTCCCTCAGCTCTTCAGCTCAAGGCGAGCGCTCTACCGCTTGAGCTACAGTGCCACTTCCGGTTTTCTGGTGGTTTATTAGAGATAGGAGTCTCACGGTCTTCTCCTGCCCGGGCTGGCTTTGAACCGAGATCCTCAGATCTCAGCCTCCTGAGTAGCTAGGATTACAGGCGTGAGCCACCAGCGCCCGGCCTGCCTATCCATCTTTAGCTCTTCTTTCAGTGGAAGTGTCATTAAAGTCCTCCTGAGCACTCAGCCTTTTAAACACCTTGATGGACACAAAGTGATCCTTCCACCGATTTTCTGTACAGTGGGGTAAAAGGAATGCTTGGCTTTTGGAGATGACTGGCCCAGGGTTTCCATGTTTCTTGGGCAACTAGGTTGTTCAAAGGCTGAGGATAAACATATCCACAGCTGTAAAACACAGAAACCGTGTTCTCAGAACAGGGTGGGAAGCCTTAGAGCAGCTAAACTACTGTATGATGTGGTTCAATGAGATGAACCTCAGCCCCCTTCCTCAAACTTGTAATTAAACAATTAATTGTAGGATTGTTTTCAGAGATCGTCTCAATGCTGGAAATGATTGTGAATTTCATGACCCTAACTACAAATGTTAGACTTTGTCTCAAGCTGAAAGAGTGCTTTGCATGTAGGAAGTTGTTAGTCAAATTTGTGTTTGAATCCTCTTAGTGTGTTTTCCCTTTCTTTCCCTTCTTTCTCCAAAGGAAGCCTCGTTCTCCTTGACTCTAGCTTCTGTACCTACTGTCTCCTATCTAATTCTTTTGGGACACTGCTGCACTCGTTCCACTATTCTGCGTAACTTGTCTTCTGTATCTACAGATGTTCTTAACTGGACTACTGGTGATCCAGCTGCCAGACCTAGTAGGTTTTTTTTATATATGTGTCAGCATACATTTTCTCATCTTTTTCTTCTCCTTTCTGGTCTCCCTACTGTGTCTCAGGATCATCTCCATTCCTTTGCTAGCTCTTTAAATGTTAGTTTACACAGGATTCCTTCTTTTCTCACACTGCATTCCTTCTAGGTGACAGCATTCACACCGGAGGCTTCAGCTGCCACCTCCTACGCTGATGGTTTCCCAAAGTCTATATGTTCATACTGTTCGTATTATTACTTGCCTCCTGGATATCCAGCCTTCCTTGCTTTTGACTTCCTACACGTAGTAGTGCCAGACAAGTGGCACTCATTACACACTGACCAGAAGTGAGGTAGAGTTGAGCACAGTGACCCTAACTCCTACAGGTCAGGCAGCTAAGACCCAGAGAAGCACAGCAAGCTACCCATCACAGACAGGACAATCAAGTCTTAAGTCTCCGGATGCCTGGAAGCAAAGATTGTAAATCTCTGTGAAACACATGAAGTCTGGTTTTTTACCTCATTGGAAAAAACTTTTCCACTGTGACCTAAATGACCTGTTTATCTCATGACCCACATGTCATATCATATAGCTGGGGAAGTATTTTTTTCTCCTTGTCATTTTTGTACATTTTTGAATTGGCTACAATTTTTTAATCTCAATTTTTTTTATTTCTGTATTTATAGGGGGATAGGTTTATATTTTGGTCTGTTTTAAGCATGCACCATTTAATACAGACTCAGTGGTTGGTATAGATGTTATTGTTGGTTTTTTTTTAGGGCCTGGTTTTAAAACTGTGTTCCAATGAATACTTGAATAAGGGCAGGGTAATTGTCTACACCTAGCTGCCATTTCTAAAACCAGTTTTCCAATTTTCGGAGAAAGTTTAAGGTAAAAGTCATGGGAAAGAAGCAGTCATCATGAAATTACGTTTTTTCCCTTGCATATCCCCATCTTGGATTAGATAGCATAGATGAATGCTTGCTTGCTTGCTTGCTTGCTTGCTTGCTTGCTTCCTTCCTTCCTTCCTTTCCTTTCCTTGCCTTTCCTTGCCTTGCCTTGCCTTTCCTTGCCTTTCCTTGCCTTTCCTTGCCTTTCCTTGCCTTTCCTTGCCTTGCCTTTCCTTTCCCTTCCCCTTTTCCTTCCTTTCCTTTCCTTTTCCTTCCCCTTTTTCTTCCTTCCTTCCTTTCTTTCTTCCTTCCTTTCTTTCTTTCTCTCTTTCTTTCTTTCCTTTCTTTCTTTCTTTCTTTCTCTGTCTTTCTTTCTTTCTTTCTTTCTTTCTTTCTTTCTTTCTTTCTTTCTTTCTTTCTTTCTTTCTTTCTTTCTTTCTTTCTTCTTTCTTTCTTTCTTTCTTTCTTTTCTTTCTTTCTTTCTTTCTTTCTTTCTTTCTTTCTTTCTTTCTTTCTTTCTTTCTTTCTTTCTTTCTTTCTTTCTTTCTTTCTTTCTTTCTTTCTTTCTTTCTTTCTTTCTTTCTTTCTTTCTGCCAGTCCAGGGGTTTGAACTCAGGGCCTGGGCACTGTCCCTGAGCTTCTTTTGCTCAAGGCTAGCACTCTACCACATAGCACCACTTCCTGCTTTTTCTGTTTATGTGATACTGAGGAATTGAATCCAGGGCTTTATGTATGCTAGTCAAGCACTCTACCACTAAGCTACATTCCTAGCCCTAGATAAATGTTTTGTGCATTATTGTATTTATATATATTACCATATATGTATTTTATCTAATCTGTTAATTTCTGGTTTGGATCTTTGTACTTATTCTTTGAGATACAAGTTTTCCACCTTTTATTGGCTATAGAATCCTTTTTTTTTTTTTTATGCTATAGAATCTTAAGACACTTATTTTGTTGGCTCTTGGTGCTTGAGAATATAGCACCATAATGTGTCTTTAGAGGCACCATGCATTCTCTCTTCTTTCTTTAAAAAGAACCAACTAGGAGTCTGGAGATAGAGCTCAGTAGTAGAGAAAGAACCATCCAACCCAGAATTCTCTAAATGGCTACTTTAAAGATAAAGGTGTTGATAGAACTTTCGTAGGTTGAGGCTGGGTGGAGTGTGTGCTGTGTGCCAGGGACTGTTGCATTTACTCTCTCTGAAGTCTCATCATAAGTACTCCAGGTAGGAGTTATTCCAGTTTTACCTATTGTGAAACAGGTATAGCATTGCTTAGTAATTTGTCCAGAAGCAAGTGGGTGGCAGGCTGGGGGTCCAAACCCTGGTCTGCTTCTCACTGGAAGGCATGAGATTTTCTTTTACTGAGCCATACTGTGATTCCTCCTACAACTTTTAAACAATTGGTATAGCAAGTTTCTTGTTGGTGGAAATAATTTTTCTACGTGGACAAATGAACATACCTTTTGCATTAGACAGATTAACTTAACCAGTTGCCTGATGATGTAGTGAGACTAAGTTCAGTTTCTCAGTGTCTTTAGTGTTTTTCTCTGTTGCTTTTTATTTGTTTGAACTTGCTTGATGCCTTAGGTGAAATACCATTTGTAAGAAGTCATATATATTTGACCTAGAAAACTGAGTTGTATAACCAAAACAATTCTGTGATTTGAGTTTTAGAAGAAAGCAATCTGGGCTTTACCCTCTGTTCTTGACATGAAAAATGCCTTGTTCTTGTCCAAATTGAGATGAGAGGACATCTCCTGAGAATGGGAAGTTGAAAGTGTTAAATATCCTTCAAATGTTTTTGTGAGATTAGTAAGAATAGATGCCACTTGAAGACTTTCAGAGGCACTGATTTTTTCCCCCTGAAAAGAAAAATTAGATAAATAAAAAGTCTCATCTTTCAACAAATAATACTATTTTAACAAACCTTTACTTTTGGCTAAACTTTAATAATGTTATCTTTTTGCCCTCTTTCAACATAAGATTATTTTCCCCTCTGTAGAAAGAAACTACAGATAATGTTAGAAATAAGTCAGTGATTTAACTTGTTTTGGGGCCTGTTAGACATTGAAGTTAAGATGTAGCAAGAAAAATTGGTAGAGAAAGGGAAGATCAATGGCTTGTTTAAGGGGCAAAGCCATTGTAGTGACTGGGCTTCATTTTGTGTGCTTGTGATTCTTTCTGGTTGCTCTGGTTGAAAGTCTGTGTGGCTGCTATATGTCATTCATTGAGTGGAATTGTCATTGCAAGGAAAACATGGTAAAATTTAATAAAAAGTTTTGTCTTGTGGCTGGTGTCTTTAGGATATCTAATTCCTCTTTTCCTGTTTAAGGCTGACCTCACTAATTCTCAGCCTTACTTATAAGTAAACTCTTAGTAGGGAGGGTTTACATACATCCTTTATGTTTGGATAGCCACACCCATCTCCAGCCATAGCCAACACACACACCACCTTTTAGGTGCAAAACTTCTATGTGAAGGATAGAATAGATTGATTAGATACAGGTATAAATTTGAAAAGGAAACTCTTTAGAACTTTTTCTTCTTAATCCTTTCCTTCCTGCCCTCTTCCATCCTCCTTTTCTTTTTGTCTCATTTCTTTTGCTCTCAATTACCCCTCAACAAAAATAGAAAGACTACTTTCTATTTAGTAATAATGGATAGAAATTTATTTATTCAAAGAAATGAACTATTTTTTTTTTTTTTTGGTTGGTTGGTCCTGGGCTTGAACTCTGAGCAGTTAATTGGAGATAAGAGTCTCACAGATGGGCTGGGAAGGTGGCTCAGTGGTAGAGTGCTTGCCTTGTATGCCTGAGGCCCTGGGTTCGATTCCTCAGCACCACATAAGCAGAAAAGTGGCACTGTGGCTTAAGTGGTAGAGTGTTAGCCTTGAGCTGAAGAGCTGAGGGACAGTGCCCAAGCCCAGAGTTGAGACCCCACAACTGGACCCCCACCCCCCCAAAAAAAAGAGTCTCACAGACTTTCCTACCTGGGCTGGCTTTGAACAGAGATCCTTAGATCTCAGCCTCCTAAATAGCTAGGATTACAGGCGTGATTAGCAGAACCTGGCTAAATTCCTATTATTTAGTAGGGACTTTTAATAATCTTTAGGAGGTGAGCCAGGTACTTGCGATCCTGAGAGAGAGAGACAGAGACAGAGACAGAGAGACAGAGAGAGAGAAAGAGAATATGTATTTAGGAGGGAACAGTTTCACAATGAGGTTGAGGCTGACCTCTAGTTTCAGCTTTCTGAATGCTAGTATTATAGGCATGTACAACTATGCCTGGCTCCCCCCCCCCTTTTTTTTGTCTTGTACTTACATTTCTTGCTTAAATGGGACTTTACCACTTGAGCCATGCTTCCAGCCCAGCATTTTGCTGGCTAATTGGCCATGGATTCTCTTGAACTTTTCTGGCTTTGAACCAAAGCTCCTCCAAGTCTCAGTCTCCTTCTTTAGGCTAGGATTACAGCTTAAACTACTGATGCCTTTTTTTTTTTTTTAAACAGTACCTGGCACAGCACTGTTGACTTACCTCATTTAAAAGAGGAAAGCCTGCTGGGAGTGGGTGGCTCACTCCTGGAATCCTAGCTACTCTGGAGGCTGAGATCTGTGGATTGTGTCAGTTGAAGCCAGTCTAGGCAAGGAACTCTGTGAGAATCAGATCTCCAATTAACTATCAAAAAAGCTGAAAGTAGAGCTGTAGCTCAAGTGGTAGAGTACTAGCCTTGAGCAGAAAGTTAGGGACAGTACCCAGCCTCTAGTCCAAGCCCCTGGACTGGCAGGAAGACAGGCAGGTATGCACATGCCCCCCCCCCCCCCACAAAGATGAAAGGGATTAAGAGAGTTTCCCAGGTCTTAGTGGAGGGTGTAGAGAACTGTTAATGCCTTTTGGAAAGTCATCCATTTTTCATTTTTGAAGAAAGTTAAAAAGATTGGTCTAGGAATGTGGCTTAATGGTAGAATGCTTGTCCAGCATGTGAAACTCTGTGTTTGATTCCTCAGTCATATAAACAGAAAAAGCCAGTCGTGGCGCTGTGGCTCAAGTGGTAGAGTGCTAGCCTTGAGCAAAAGAAGCTCAGGGACAGTGCCCAGGCCCTAAGTTCAAGCCCTAGGACAGGCAAAAAAAAAAAAAAAAAAAAGATTGTTTATCCCATGTTGTTCATTTTATGAATAATAGGTTAGCTTTAGTCTTTTATTGCATCTGATCCGGAGGCCTTCTACAAAGAAATAAGGATGGACAGAGAACAGTAAGAGAAGATCAGAGAGTGTGGGGAATGTAACTCCAAAGTAGAATGCTTGACTAGATCACAAGGGCCTATCATCAATTTCTTCTCCCCTACTCTACCTCCCAAAAAGGAAGGAAGGCCAGAATCTTGGATTCCAGTCTGGCTTTTTATATACTTAAGCAAGATAGTAAATTAGTATCTTTTAGCATTACACTCTTAAAAGGTCAGTGTCACGAAGGTGATGATGAATTTCTTACTGAACAAGGTTTTTAGCTCAATTACATGAATTGATGTCAGAATAGGGCCAGTGTCCTGTTCATTGGACATTGACCATACAGCTTTTCTATCTTCCAGTTGTTCTAAGCATTCTACTCTCTTCCAAGCTGTGAGTTTGAAGGGTATGTCTTCACCCTCACAGTTACCCAGGCCCAACCCAGGAACAAACTTTCTGAAGCAGAATTTGGAACTCATCTCAAAAAATAAATACAGAGTAGTGTTTTAAGAGCTGGGAAGGTGACTCAGTGGTAGAGTGCTTGCCTTGCATGCATGAGGCTCTGGGTTCGATTCCTCAGCACCACATAAGCAGAAAAAGCTGAAGTGGCACTGTGGCTCAAGTGGTAGAGCGCTAGCCTTGAGCTGAAGAGCTGAAGAACAGCACCCAGGCCCCAGAGTTCAGTCCCCACGACCAAAAAACAAACAAAAAGAGCAGGGCCTCTGGAGCCAAGTCTGGTACCCAACCATGATCACAACATGAACTAGATGTGACTGTGAGTTGTTTCCACTTTCTGTGTCCCACTCAGAGCCCCTATAAAATAAGAATGATGCTAACATTGCTGGGTAGGACTATTAAAGACTTAAACAAAAACCAGTAAGTCAGCCCTAAATATCATAACAGTATTATTTGTTTATGCTTATTGAGTACCCTGATTATTTTTATTTTTTTTTATCTTTTAATTTTAATTTTTTGTGAACATACTATACAGAGGGGTTACAATTACATGGGCAAGATAATGAGTACATTTCTTATCAAGCATTGCAGCCTACTCCTTTGTTTACCCTTCACATCCCTTCCCAGCCTCCCCCCAATCCCCCCCCCTGCACCCCTGATTACTTTTATTACCAGTATTTCTTTTTCATCTTTCAGGGGACTTTGTACATAATTTCCAGGGTAGCTTTTGTGACTTTCATTGTAATTGTTTAGATTGGGAGTCTCTTGAAGGCAAAGACACTATTTTATTTATCTTTAACATTCTTTTTTTTGGGGGGGGGGGTCTGGTCGTGGAGCCTGAACTCTGGGCCTGGGCGGTGTCCCTCAGCTCTTCAGCTCAAGGCTAGCGCTCTACCACTTGAGCCACAGCTCCACTTCCGTCTTTTTTCTTTTTGCTTATGTGGTGCTGAGGAATCGAACCCAGGGCCTCAGGCATGCAAGGCAAGCGCTCTACCACTGAGCCACCTTCCCAGCCCTTATCTTTAATATTCTATTACCCATCCAATAGTCTAAAATACATTTCTTGTACTTCTAAGGTTTCCCTAGCATGGTCACCTGCAACAGATGTGGCTTTGAGATGGGGCTTATATCTTTTTATTTCCATTGGAGCAAGAAGAGTTAATGGCTAGAGGTATAATTGTTAGTATCTCTCAAGATTGTTTCCTGCAGAAAAAATAATGCAACATGATGGCCTGCAGAATTTTCCAAACCCTGTTTATTTCACACCTAATTGTATAGGTCACTGCACAGTATTACATATCACTTCTTTGCTTGACTGGAAGATAAGAATCCTAAAGCAACTACCAAATATGGCCATACCCATAATGAGCCAGTCAGCAGCAGAGTAAAGCTAATAAACAAAGAGACTGTGTAATTAAGAATTTATATCATATTTTTCATATTCAAACAAAGGCCAGAACTAACCCAAATGTCTGGGAAGAGTTCATGATGCTTCCTGCATGTAATATGCATCTCTCCCATGGCACCTGACTATGAAGTGTTTGTAATGTTTGTTTTTTCTCCATTACCATAGTTGCCACTTTGCATTACACCCCCCCCCCCCATCCTGCCGTATTTCTGAAATCATGTGTTGTTACTGGTACTTTCTGTTGTTATTTTTTGTCAGTCGTGGGGCTTGAATTCTGGGCCTGGGAGCTATACCTCAGCTCTTCAGCTCAAGGCGGCTAGCACTCCACCACTTGAGCCATAGCACCACTTCTGGTTTTTTGAGTGGTTTATTGGAGATAAGAGTCTCACCAACTTTTCCTGCTCGGGCTGGCTTTGAACCAGGATCCTCAGATCTCAGCCTCCTGAGCAGCTAGGATTACAGGCATGAGCCACTGATGCCTGGCCAATACCGGTACTTTCTGTAGTAGGGTTTGAACTTGGGGCCTCCCACTTGCTATCAAGTGCTCTGCCCCTTAAACCACACTCCCATCTCTCTCTCTCTCTCTCTCTCTCTCTCTCTCTCTCTCTCTCTCTCTCTCTCTCTCTCTCTCTCTCTCTCTCTGTGTGTGTGTGTGTGTGTGTGTGTGTGTGTGTGTGTGTGTGTGAATCAGGGCATGGTCACTGTCCTTGAGCTTTTTTCTCAATGCTAGTGCTCTACCAGTTGAGCCACAGCTCCATGTTCAACTGTGTGTGTGTGTGTGTGTGTGTGTGTGTGTGTGTGTGTGTCTGTCTGTCTGTCTGTCTGTCTGTCTGTGTCTGTCTGTGTCTGTGTGTGCATGTGCTTCATTGGAGAAAACAGTCTCACAGACTTTACTGCCTGGGTTGTCTTTGAACCATGATCCTTTGATCATGATCCTCCTATCTCTGGTCTCCTGGATAGTTGGGATGACAGGCACCTTGCTTTTGGTGTTAGAGAAGAGATCTGGCTAACTTTTTGCCTGAGCTCAGCTCTGGCTGCAATCTTCTGCTTCCTGAGTTGCTAAAATTACAGACATGATCCACCATGGTGGCTCAGACATCATACTTTTAATCATATTAAAAACTTTGCGGGGCTGGGAAGGTGGCTCAGTGGTAGAGCGCTTGCCTTGCATGCCTGAGGCCCTGGGTTCGATTCCTCAGCACCACATAAGCAAAAAGAAAAGAGTGGTGTTATGGCTCAAGTGGTAGAGCACTAGCCTTGAGCTGAAGAGCTGAGGGACAGCGCCCAGGCCCAGAGTTCAGGCCCCACGACTGGACCCAAAAAAAAAAAAAAAAAAAAAAAAAAAAACCTTGGCAAGATAGATCATATTGTTTTCTATTTTAAAGCTATATAAACAGGCTTGTAAAGATGCTGAGACAAGCTTATCCAGAATTTTTATGTATTTATTTATTTTTTTGTCCATTGTGGGGCTTGAACTTTGGGCCTGGGTGTTGTCCCTGAGCTCTTCAGCTAGCAGTCTACCACTTGAGCCACAGTGCCACTTCGAGTTTTCTAGTGGTTAATTGGAATAAGAGTCTCACAGACCTTCTTACCCAGGCAGGCTTTGAGCCACAGTCCTCAGATGTCAGCATCCTGAATAGCTAGGATTACAGGCAAGAGCCCTGGTGCCTAGCTTATCCAGAATCTTATAGTGAAGAAGTGGTAAGGTTCTGCTGTACCCGTGGTTCTCTCTAGGTCAGATTCTAAATTCTTGATGACAGCAAGATGCAAATGACTATTCTACTGGCCCATAAGAAGCTTTAGTTGGCAGATAAGCCCCTGTACTTCTCTCCCATTCCAGTCTACTGTGTCGGTTTTCTTTAATATGATTTTTGGACTCTTTGTGCCAAGCCATTTTTGTTGATTGCTGGTAGTGATACTTTGGAGACATATTTCCTCTGTTCCATATGTTCTTGCAGTTGCCTTTCCCTGTGTCTGGTATTGGCTATGAAGGATTGTGGTAGGGTCAATGCAGCTGGACAGTTTGAAGGCATGTGGGTCCCAGAGATTTCATGGCCTGTCTGGTGTTTTAGGTCAGAATCTTCGATGTCTCCCTTTACACCTGCCAGGTATTACAGACCTCTAAATGTGGCTACTCTTCTAAGTATACATGTGGTTGGAAAAATACGTTATCCTAGTGGGAGGGGAAGGCTAGTCCTTCCTGTTTAGTTCTCAAAAACTTGAACAGCAGGTTTACTTTAGACACAAGCCATTTAAATACACTTTAAAAAACAGGTATACTTATGGCACTCCTTTATATTCCTTATGCCAGATGGCAGAAAAATCTGTTCTGAGTAAGAATGCTTGTGGTGTGACTTAGTAGCTCCTTAGGTTCATGTTTCCCTATGGGGGCTGGATAGCCAAGACAACATTCTTCTTCCCTTCCTCACGTTAAATCAGCAGAACCACCCAGCACACTTCTGGCAGGGTTCTTTGGGACAACAATCTTTAAATCTACTTGATTTTTAAAAGACTGTTTGGCAGATACTTGTCCGGAATATTGATTTCTGAATCCTAATCTAGACTCTCCCAGGGAAAGGCCTGGAAATTTGTGATTTCACAGATTCTTTAGATTATTCCTAGAAAATAATCAAGGGCTGGAGATGTAAATTACTGGTAGAGTGTTTGCCTGGCATGGATGTCCTGGCTTTGATCTCCAGCTCTGAATGTGTACACATATAATTGAGGAAAAAAACAATAGGTCAGGTTTTGAAAACATTGCTTTAGTGCAGCAAAATCTACTTGACTCCAGGTGATGAGAATGGTTCAGAGTGCAAAACGTAAATGGGGAGTTACAGAAGCTGGGATTACAAATCCTCACTGAATTCTTTCAGTCTGGTCTAGCTAAGGGATATCTTTATCTGTCATGAAGTTCCTCTGTGATTTATTAGTGTTACTTCCTTTCTCCAGGCAGTTCAGATGTTGCTGGTCTGCTTTAAGGGCTACTCTTAAATTTTAGTAAACTTCTTGCTCTAGATTTCCCTCTGTGCTTCTGCTAAAGACCTCATTTTCTCTATTCCAGTTTCCACCCAAGTACACATGCCTCTTTGATTTATTGTTCTCTCACTGTCTCTATTTAACTAATTCATTGAGTCACTCATTCAGCAAGTGTCTATTGTGCCAGGTTGTGGGCAGGCTACAGGGAGAAGCAAGACGCAATTCTTGCCCGCAAGTGCCCAGTCTAGTAGGGAGATAGAGGTGTACACAGATAATTAAAATACCAGTTATGCTAAGTGCTGCCACAGCAGTGTGCCCAGGGTTGCAGAAGCCCTAGGTGGAAGGGCTGACAGATGATGGAAGACTAGCATTGAGATAACTTGTTTTTGCCAGTGTGGGATTTGAACTCAGGGCCTTGCACTTGGTTAGTTGGCTGTCTCTTTCTATCACTAGCCACACCTCTAGTCCAGCATTTTGCATGGGATGGCTTCAAACCTCAATCGCTCCCAACCTTCTCTCCTTCTTCTCCCCACCCGTGCCATCCCCTGGTCTTCTGAGTAGCTAGGATTATACATGTGAGACACCATCCTGACTGGAGGTGACATTTAGCAGGATTTTGTAGTCAGGAAGAATTTTTAGGTTTCCATATGAGCCGGCCTCATAGGCCTCACATTCTCATTACTACTGCTTTTCCAGGTCTCTTTAATTTCTTTCCTCATTTATGAATCTAGCAGAGCTAATTGACATGGCTGAATTAGATTCTCTCAATTGACCCCTTTCAAAACCCAAGACATTAGTGGTTGATGAATGTCCCAGATCTGACAGTGGGTTCCCTGACATGAATGATTGAGACTATAAGCACTGAAGAGAGCTTTTTAAAGGCCTTTCACTTTATCAGATGTTTTCTGAGTTCACAGAAGTGGTCTTTGTGTCCCCTAGAGGGACTGAGAGAAAGAGGGGAAGGGGAGCAGAACAGAGTTAGTCAGTTACTAATTGTTTTTGGTCTGAGACTGGGATTCAAACTTAGTACCTGACGCTTTTGCTCATTAGCTGGCATTCTGTCAACTGAGCCATAACTCCAACCCCTGTTGTTATTCTTTTTAATAATAAAAAACATAGGTTCCTGTTTGCAGTGCATGTAACCTTGGTAGCAGGTTCCTGCTCCACTATTAGTTGTATGTATTGTTTGAGATTATCTCAATTTTTTGAATTTGAAAAGCCTTGGTTTTTATTATTTGAATGTGTCACTAGAGTAACAGATGAACCATTGGGATTTATTGAATTTGTACATTTAGTAAGTAGTCGTGATTGTTTGAAATTTTAAAACATTTGTTTCTTCAAATAATGGATGTAGAAAAATCAGGAAATACAGAAAAAAAAAAAAGAGAAAAACCCAACACCAACTCAACATCTTATAAGCCATCTTGCTCATATTTTGGTGTAGGCCTGTGGTGTTACTTAAACGTTAGAGTACTTATCTATCATGCAGGTGTTCCTGGGTTCAATCTCTAGCCCTGTAAAGATAAATACATACAAAGTAAAGCCATTTACTAAAAACATTCACTTTTTGGGGCTGGGAAGGTGGCTCAGTAGTAGAGTGCCTGCCTTGCATGCATGAGGCCTTGGGTTTGTTTCCTCAGCACCACATAAGCAGAAAAAGCTGAAAGTGGCACTGTGGCTCAAGTGGTAGAGTGCTAGCCTTGAGCTGAAGAGCTGAGGGACAGGGCCCAGAGTTCAGGGCCCACAACCGACAAAAATAAATAAATAAATAAATAAAAATAAATCCCTTTTCATATGCATGTTTTAAAACATTACTATCCTAAAAATTGTAAACTACATCTTGATTTTTTCTGTTAAATATTTTGACCATCTTATTGTGTTAGCAACTATGCATAGGAAGATGTCTAAAATAAAATAACTTGAGGGGACTAGGAATATGGCATAGTGGTAGAGTGCTTGCTTAACATGCATGAAGCCCTGGGCTCGATTCCTTGGTTACCACATAAACACAAAATAAATGAAATTAATTAAAAAATATTGAATGTAAAAGGCAAGAAGCAAGTTAGATTTACATATTTTTTATTAAAATTGACTTGTTTAATAAAATAACATGAAACTCCCCTCTACTCCCATATCTTAAGTATAAACAACTTAGTATATATAGCCTTTCTAGTGTGTGTATATGTATACAGCACACATATATAAACATCTGTTAACTGTATTTTTGTAAGACTAGACTGTCCATACCTGCTGCTTGCCTTTTACATTCAATATATTTTAAATATTTTTCTATGCTGTTAGATTTGGAATATGTGCATATTTCTAACATCCTTAGTAGTGTTAGAATTTGGGGGTAGATAAATTAAATCTTTATTGTAGAACTGTCGAGTCTTCATTGCAGGACTGTACTGTTTATTGTAAAGTATTCCCTGGAGGGGATGGGAAGGTGGCTTGGTGGTAGAGTGCCCTGGGTTCGATTCCTCAGCACCACATAAGCAGAAAAAAAACAGAAGTGGCGCTATGGCTCAAGTGGTAGAGCACTAGCCTTGAGCTGAAGAGCTGAGGGACAGCGCCCAGGCCCAGAGTTCAGGCCCCATGACCAGCAAAAAAAAAAAGCATTCCCTAGAAACTTGTTTGCTTCTACTTTTTCAAATAAAGAATAAAACAAGGGATATTCTCATATTATTGTATACCTGTATACATATGATCATTGAATTAATTCATAGAGGTACAATTACTGAATCAAAAATTTGATAAAAATTCCTAAATTACTCCATTATATATATAGGTGTGTGTATACATACATACATATATATATATATATATATATATATGTATGTATATTTACTATGTCCTGAGGATTCCAAATCTCTTTTCCCTGTGTTCCAGGTTTGTGTAATTAATACAACTTTTTTTCTTTGTCAGTTGTGGGGCTTGATCACAAGGCGTAGGAGCTGTCTCTGAACTCTTCTGCTCAAGGCTAGTACTCTACTACTGTACCACTTTGAGCCACAGTGTTACTTTTGGTTTTATTTTTGTTGTTGTTGTTGTTGTTGTTTTTCTGGTGGTTAGTTGTAGATAAGAGTCTCATGGACTTCCCTGCCGGAGCTGGCTTCAACCATGATCCTTAGCTCTCAGCCTTTTGAGTAGCTGAGATTATAGGCATGAGTTACTATAACTAACTTTTGAGGAGCTAATCTCTAACCGTACTCAGGACATGGCCTATCCTAAGCTCAACTTGTTTTTGTCTCACCAGACACATACTTCTTGCTGTAATTCTTGTTTTTTTTGGTCGGTCATGGGGCCTGAACTCTGGGCCTGGGTGCTATCCCTCAGCTCATCAGCTCAAGGCTAGCGCTCTACTACTTGAGCCACAGTGCCACTTCTGGATTTCTGGTTGTTAATTGGAGATAAGCATCTTAAGGACTTTCCTGCCTGGGCTGGCTTTGAACCGTGATCCTCAGATATCAGCCTCCTGAGTAGCTAGGACTACAGGTGTGAGCCACCAGCACCCATCTTCTTGCTGTAATTCTTTGTCAGAGAATGGCACAACTTTCTGCCTGGTAGCATAAGCCCAAAGCCACATTCTCTATCATACATTCAACCAGTCAGCAAATCATACCCAGCCTTCCTCTTTACTGCTCTTCCTTATGCTTCTCTTCCTGCCTCTGTCATTGTGTATCCAAGCTACAGTTAGATCCAAACCTTTGTAGTACTGCTGGGATAATAGCTAGTCTTTTCTGGGTTTTAGCCTTGTCCTACTGTTCATTGTCCTATTTATCAGGACTGCAAGTGATACTCCTACTGCAACCCTTTATTGAGCCCCTACTTACTCTGCCTATCACCTAGCATCACATGCTAGCATCACTCCTGATTTCAAGTTTCTGTCATCAGATTTGCCCCTATTTGTTGACTGTATATAAAAATGAGTAAAAATGTGAATGCTTTACTGCTTTATGCTAAATTTGGACTTTTTCCCCCTGTTTTTATGCATTGGATTCTGTTTAAGTGCTGTTTTTAAATAGACCTTGCTTTTACTAAAAAATACTTTTTTGGAAAATAATGCTCGTGATGGCACACATATTTCACTACATCTGTGTCTTCCTCCAGCTTTGACTCAGTCATCCTCTCTTGAGTATCTTTTTTGCTGTGCACTTCTTCCATTCAGCCTTGCTTTCTGCCTGTCCATAAACTCCCATTTCTTTATAATACCCACAGATTTTTCCTCCCTGTTTATCAGTTTATCTTTGTTGCAATTGTTGTATCTACTTTGTATGTGCTTCATAGATGTACTTTTTATGCAACCTTGTAAAAAGGACAATGTGCCTAGATAATGCAAACCAGTGACTAGAGGAAAGAGGTTCATCATGTACCTGAGGTTCCATTACCTGTCTTAGATAGACTACTGATTTTATGTCATTCTCTAGAGCAAATAAAACAGTGTTTCACAAGCCAGTTGTATTCATTAGGTTAGACTAAAATTTTTGGAGAAAATAATTGTGTACCAGGTATATAAAGTTCTGTTTGGGGGTATCTTAAATACCAAGGAAAATGGGAGTGCCTAAGATGCAGGGAATCTCTGTTATGGTATGAGGCACCTTGTATTGAAGGATCAGAGTCAGGGACAAACCCTGCAATTTTCCCACAAGTAGTCAACTCAGCCTGTGGGAAGTCACACTTAGCAGAACTCTTGGCACAGAACCATACATTTCCTCCCGCCCCTGACTGTATATGTGGTAGTTCTATCACACTCTGTAATTAATTTTATCTTTGCAGTGAGCAACCACAAAATAAGAATAATGCATAACCTATTTCTGTTTCTTGCTATTTTAGGGGACATCACACAGAAAGGATATGAAAAGAAGAGGTCCAAACTCCTGTCTCCTTACAGCCCACAGACTCAAGGTAGGTGATGAGACGTTGTTTCAACTTTTTTCAATATTTTTACATCAGAGAGATGCTGTCTTACAAGAAATCTTTGTCTGTTCCTGTTTTTTCCCCCATTTCCCCATGAGGGGAGAGAAAAACTGAAGGGAAGAAAGGAAAAAATGCATCAGAATTGAGCATCTGTTATGTGCGAGGCACTTTTAAAATCCCAAGGTCATTGATTCTCTTATGAGAGCTTGGGTGGTGATGTGTGAAACACTGTGATGATTTAGTGACATTCTAGGCCATGGAAAAACTGGTGCTTATTTATACTGGAGCACAAGTGAAGATGGAGAGAGAGAAGAAAGTAGGAAGAAGATAGGAATGAAGAGAAGATACAGTGTTAAAAGGCACCTAAGGCTTGGAGGATAGGAGGATTGGCAGAGTGAAGATGGAGAGAGAGAAGAAAGTAGGAAGAAGATAGGAATGAAGAGAAGATACAGTGTTAAAAGGCACCTAAGGCTTGGAGGATAGGAGGATTGGCAGAGTTCTAAGTAAACTTCATAGTTACAGCCAGAGTTACTGGTTGTGTGAAGGAGCTTGCCAAGGTTTTGTTTTGTTTGTATTTATTTATTTATGTCAGTTGTGGGGGCTTGAACTCTGGACCTGAACACTGTCCCTGAGCTCTTCAGCTCAAGGCTCTACCACTTGAGCCACAGAGCCACTTTCTTATTTTTATTTTTTTATTAACATACATTAATTGTATTGGGAGGGGTTCACTATGACATTTCATACATGTATATCATCCTGGATTTTAAATATCCAAAAGCTCATAGTCACTTTTGTGCTTACTTCCAAAGGAGTTGTTATGCCTTTTCCTCTTAAGCAAGGCTATCTCAGAAGTCATCATACTTTTAAAGTTACTAAAGTTCCGGGATTTCCCTTGAATTTCTACCTTAATTACTTTTTACTATAAAACATTGTTTTCGGGCTGGGAAGGTGGCTCAGTGGTAGAGCGCTTGCCTTGCATGCATGAGGCCCTGGGTTTGATTCCTCAGCACCACATAAGCAGGAAAAAAAAGCCAGAAGTGGCGCAATGGCTCAAGTGGTAGAGCGCTAGCCTTGAGCTGAAGAGCTGAGGGACAGCGCCCAGGCCCAGAGTTCAGGCCCACGACCAGACCCCAAAAACAAACAAACAAACATACAAGCAAACAAAAAACATTGTTGTTGTTTTTTTAAAGAATTTTATTATTACTAAGGAGTTGTACAGAGGGGTTATATAAGTTCTATAAGTCAGGTAATAAGTACAGTTCTTCTTGGATAATATCACCCCTTCCTTTGCTTTTCCTCAATTTTCCCCTCTCATCCCTGCATACAGTTAAAACATTATCTTCTTTATTTCTAATTTCCCTCTGTAAAACATGTTTCTGTAATTGTTCTTTAAAGAGCTAATTGCTTTTGTTATAAACACCATGTGAACTTTGTGTCTCCCATGGTTCTCATTTTAAGCCTTGTACAGAGCATATAGCCTGTAAATATTTGTTGACAGAATAATGAAATGAATAAATAAACACAATAAATGTATACCAGTATGTACACATTTCATTGAAATGCTTGTTTTATTTAGTGTATTATTCTTAGGAATACAGCCATCCCTCGTTCTCTAAAACAGAGGACTGTAGAAGGATATGCTACAGATAGTAAATTCTGTAGATTTTGTAGATCTGTTGCTAAAATAAATAAAATCACATATAAATAATTGCTGCCATATAAATAGTTGTTATAGTTTATTGTTTAGGGAATAATGACAAGAAAAAAAAAAGTCTGTATGTGTTTAAACAATTCTTTCTCCCCCAAAATACTTTCCATCAGAGGTTGATTGACTCTTGATGGAAACCCTTCGATACAAAGGACCAGCTCTACTTTCCTATAGAAAACTAGTAGGTCAGTGTAGTAACAGCTAGTTTAAAATACTTTGATGAACAGATAGATGGATGTAGAAGTCTAAGAGAGGGAGGTGGAAATTGGGCCCATGACAACTAATGGAAAGTCAGCCTTTACTTAGCAGGGAATAATTGGGATGGAAAGACTGGGGGTTATTTTTTCTGATTTGCTGCTTAATTATGGACCTGGCCCATGCCCCCAAAGTCCCAGAGATTTTTTTTAGTCACTTTGTATAAAAGCAGTCAGATCCCAAGAGAGAAACTCAATAAGAAATGTTACAGTGAAAGGAACCATGATCTGTCTTTTATCCATACATAGACTGCAGATGAACCAAATCATGTTTAAAAAACAGTTGATGAATTTCCTATGAGAAATTTGTATTGTTAGCACATTCTTGCCCCATGAGCAAACCTATACAGAGAGCCACATCATACATAAATAGGGAATTGCTGAGTAATAGAGATTTGACAAACCAGACACTTGCTACTAGTAGGCCAAGAATATGCAACAGCATATCTATCTTTGCAGGAATGGCCTTGCCAGTGCTCCCATAGAAGAAGCAGAAGCCATTTGATAGTTTCTTCACCTTCCTGCCATCAGACTTCTGTGTCTTTTTTAAAATCATTACTTTGTGCAGCAATTCTAAACATTGTTAGTGACATAATGCTCCTGCTGAGGCAGACTGCTGCACAGCCCCATCAGCCATCTCCTGGTCTCAGCCAACTTACTCTCTCAGCAGTTCATCCTGCTCCTTACTGGCCTATTTAAAACCTTTGGTTTGCTTATCACCCAATACCTTCTCCACCTATATTATCACCTGTTTGTAATCTAACTGCTCTGTAGCTACTGTCTCTATTTTCTCAGCTACTTCTCATCTCAGAAGGGACCAGAACTTGACTTCTCAAATCACTTCTCATGAACAACTCTCATTTTCTTAGCTTTTACTTCTGTTCCTCTTAGCATTCTTGCAGGCCCACCCACTTGGATTAAACGTTCAAACTTTTTTTGTGTGTACTGGTCCTGGAGCTTGAATTTAGGGCCTGGGTGCTGTCCTTGAGCATTTACCTCAGGGCTAGTACTCTACTACTTGAGCCACAACTCTACTTCCTGGTTTTTGATGGTTAATTGGAGATAAGACACTCGTGAACTTTCCTGCCCAGACTGGCTTCAAACTGCAGTCCTCAGTTCTCAGTCTCCTGAGCAGCTAGTATTATAGGCATGAGTTCTTAGAACCCAGTTTAATGTTCAGACTTCTTTTTTTGGTGGTCATGGAGCTTGAACTCAGGGCCTGGGTGCTGTCTCCGAGCCCCTTTGTACTCAAGGCTAGTGCTCTACCACTTGAACCAAAGCACCACTTTCAGTTTTTGATTGGTTAATTGGGAATAAGAGTCGTAAGGGGACTTTTGTGCCTGGGCTAGCTTCGAACCATGATCATTAGATCTCAGCCTCCTGAGTAGCTAAGATTATAGGTATTAGCCACTGGTGCCCAGTTTAATGTTCAGACTTTTAAGGAAAGGCTCCAAGCCCTCCTGACTTCTCATTGTATTACTGGTTCTTGAAATTCTAGCCTCTATCAGAATCACTGGAGAGCTTGCTAATATAGATTGAAGATCCACAGTCTCAAGATTTCTGATTCAGTAGGTACAGGATTGAGTCTGAGAATTTGTGTTTTTGTCAGGCTCCTAGGTAAGGCTGAAGTTGCTGGCTCAGATACAGCATTTTGAAAACCAGTTCTCTCTCTCTCTAGATTACTTTAGCCACACCTGTGGCATCATCATTTGAATAAAGGTAACTCTCAATTATCTATCTCCAACCCAGATCTCTCCTATGACCCTACTCCACACATCCAACTATATCCTTAACACCTGTACTTACATACATCAACATATCTAAAACAACGTAATTTTGGATATATTACATTTATATGGCTGCTGTATACCACCCCTGTCACCATCCAACTCCTCCATACCCTTCCACACATCCAAAACTCCAGCTATAGCAGCATCCAACCTGTTCCTCTATTTGTAGCTTTTCCTTTCTGTGAAGATATAATTGACATTCCTAAGCCATATGTTGGAGATTGAAAGCACATCCTCAAAACCCCTGTCTTCATCTTGATGTCTCTGCAGTCATCGAGTGATCAATTTTGTTTCTTCTTGAGCTAATTTTGGTAAACTTAATTTTTCTAGGAAATTATATTATGTAAAACTTCAGATTCTTTAAGTTATTCACAATATTCTATTTTTAAAGCTTCAACTTTGTTTTGATTATTTGTATGGTGTCTCCTTCTGTGGTGCTAGAGACAGAACTCAAGGCATTCTGCATATTAGGCAAGGACTGTACCATATAGTGACATCCCTAGGCGTGACTCAATCCTCTCCATCCCTAACCCCCCTTTAAAAAAAATTCTTATCAGTCTTCCCATGGGTTTTTGTCTTTTCAAAGAATAAGCTTTTGATTTTGTTGATATTTTAGTGTTGTTTTTTATTTATTAATTTCCTTTTCCTTATATATTTCTTTTTTGTATTTTTTTTTACTCTTATGTATTTTTTCTAAATTTTCTGAGTTGCATGCTTTGATCTTTCCTAAGATAAGTGTTTCTTAACTCACCATGGTCAGAAAACAAGTCTGTACCAAGTCTTTGTTATTTGTTAAGACATGCCTAGTCTTGGGTAAATTTCTATAGCTCATTTGCTTGTTTTAATTGTTGAGTTGATTTCTGTATATATTAGCTCAAAATAATGCATTGTGTTGCCCAGATCTTCTCTATTTGTATTAGGCTTTTGACTATTTGATCTAACAATTTTGAAAGCAAGTGTGTTGAAAAGCCTGTACTACCACTATAGAATGATCAGTTTTCCTTTTAATTTCATGAAGTTTTATTTTTATATCTTTTAAAACTATGTTACTAGATGCACACAAATTAAGAATAGTATTTTCAGAAGTTTGAGATGTAACACAAAGGTAGAAGCTTGCCTGGCCTGAGCAAGACCTATCCTAAGGCTGCCTTCTTTCCTTCTTCTACCTTTAGACTACTACTATTATTAGATATCTTCTTCTAAACAACACAAACACTTTAAAATGCTTGAATGTTAATCACCAACACTTCCCATGTTACATTTTAGCATTACCTTGTTTACATACTTCTCAATTATCAACTATTATGTAGTTAATAATTATTTGTTAGGGCTGGGAAGGTGGCTGAGTGTTAGAGCGCTTGCCTTGCATGCATGAGGCCCTGGGTTCGATTCCTCAGCACCACATAAGCAAAAAGAAAAAAACCAGAAGTGGCTCTGTGGCTCAAGTGGTAGAGCGCTAGCCTTGAGCTGAAGAGCTGAGGAACAGCACTCAGAGGCCCCATGACCGGACCCCCCCCAAAAAAATTGTTAATTATTTTTTGTATCTCCTCAATTCAGTTTTCTTCTTCCTAAATGCATGCCTTTGTGAGGATATTAGTGTCCTTTTCCCCCCATCTTTGTTCTTAACTCATTCTTCCCCAAAAAGGAATGTAGAGATAGATGATCTAACACACACACACACACACACACACACACACACACACACACACACACACACACACACACACACACACACACACACACACACACACACACACACCTATAGTAGTAGTAAAAAAAAAAAAAAGAGAGATTACCCTTGTGTATTTGCCACAATATGTCTTTGTAGATTTTGAAATGATGTTTGATTTCACATATTTCAAATACATTATGCTAAAATAATCATCTTTAGGATTTTGGTGGGAACTTCCTTTTTACTTTTAGAAGGGGAGGTCACATTTTCCCACTCTGTTGCCTTCTTGCATTTTGTTTTTTTGTTTTTGTGCCAGTCCTGGGGCTTGAACTCAGGGTCTGGGCATTGTCCCTGAGCTTTCTTTTTTTTGTTTGGGTTTTTTTTGGTTTGTTTGTTTCTTTAAATTTTATTTTATTGTAAAGATGTTGTACAGAGGGGTTACAGTTACATGAGTAAGGCAATGAGTACATTTTTTTTAAATTTAATTTAATTTTATTTGTGAACATACTGTACAGAGGAGTTACAATTACATGGGCAGGATAATGCGTACATTTCTTACCAAGCATTGCAGCCTCCTCCTTTGTTTACCCTTCACATCCCTTCCCAGCCTCCCCCCTCCCCCGTTTGGGTTTTTTTTTTTTTTAACCATATTTTTTTGTCTTTTCTTTTTTGGTACTAGGGATCAAACCCAGGACGTTGCACTTGCGAGGCAAGCGCTTTGCCACTGAGCTACATCCCAGCCCTGTCCCTGAGCTTTCTTGCTCAAAGCTAGCAGACTGATTTGAGCCATAGCTCCACTTTGGGCTTTTTTTTTTTTTTCTTATTAATTGGAGATAAGAGTCTTACAGACTTCCCTACCTGAGATGATTTCAAACCACTATCCTCAAATCTCAGCCTACTAAATAGATAGGATTACAGACATGAGCCACTGGTGCCCAGCACCTTATGTTTTATTCGTTTCAGTAGGGAGACACTTCATCATGAAGGGCTACTTGAGTATAGTGTGTAAAAGTAGTATTTTCTACTAGTACACTTTTTAGAAAAAATTAATACAATAACATGGTATTACTAAAGTAATTATGCACATGCTTTTTATTAATTGAGCCATGCCTTTGACTATTCATTATATTTTTGAGGGGCTGGGAAATTGAACCTCATGTATCCTAAGTACATGTTCTACCACAGAGTTATACTTACAACCCTATGTGTAGTTTACATTTCTCAAATCTTACAGTCTTGAAAATAGGACTTTGTGGGGAAGAAATCAACCATATAATAGGGAGAATGGAAGATAATACAAGGTTGAAAAAAATAATTCAAACAAGTCATAGCAATTGAGTAACCACATTTTGGGCTAATATTTAAGCATAGCTTAGGTTGTAAAATCACTGTAGGGCAAAAACTTTATATGTCAAAATTACCTTGGAAATCACTTAAACCCTCCTAGCATTGGAACTGACTGTTGTTTCTTCAGTTAAGCAAAGCCAAAGTTTATCTGGTACTTACAGGCTATGTTTTTAAAGAGACAAACATGTTTATGAAGATTAAAATCATATTCAGTGCCATGGAATGCTCACACTTTGAGAGGCAAGAGAAATGAAAACATGGCCAATGTATACCTCCTATCTCTCTTTCCTGCCTATGCCAAGTCCTGTTCTCCTGACAAAAATGACCCATGGAATGTCTCTTCATAGTTAGAAGCTTTTGAAGCCAAGTATAAAGCTTCTCACACTCCTCAATTCACAAACTTCTAGAACGAAGGGGCCAGGAAATTAAGTGTTTCTTTTGGCATGGCCCAAATAATTGAATTCTCAAACCACATACATTCATACTCCTCTGTAAACTAGTCTTTCTGGGCCATTTCTGAGGTTGCAGGAAAATGGAAGGTTTTGTATAGGAAGACTGCTTCCTCTCTTTATCTGTGGCCTGATCTTTAAGTTAAAAAAAACTGTTACTACAAGTAACTAATAAATTTTACCAGCTGCAATATTACAGAGCATTTATTTTTTAGTTTTTTTTTTTAATTTATTTTACAAAAGTAACCAGGCATCATGGTATATTTACTCAGGAAGTTGAGGCAGGAGGATTGGGAGTTTGAGGCCAGCGTGAGCTACATAGAATTTCATGATTGCCTGGGGTACACAGTGAGAACCTGTTTCCAAAGAAAACTAACTAAAAATAATTTTTTTAAAAGCACTGGAGTTACAGACAGAAGGATAACACATATTTACTGAAAACGGTCTATTTTCCAAGGAGACAGCACTGGTTAAGTCCTACAAGACGTTGCATTGGCGAGTCTCTACTGATTGCCCCATCACTCTGGGTAGTGATTTGTTCCATGACAGAAGCTGAGGTTGTCCCTCATTCCCATTGCCTGAGTGGCATTTCTAAAAAGTTCCCTCTGGCTGTCCCATAGATAATTTTCTATTTGTGTGTCTCACTTACCTACCTGACTCTTCCCAGGAGTGTTTTCTTAAATTATTTTATTTCAACTGTCCCCAGTTTCTAGCATAAGTGCCTTACATCAAGATGTTGTTCTACAAATATTTACAGAACGGACTGAAAGAGCATTCCAGTATTTTCTTTGTCAAGGTAAAAATGTTAGGTAAGAAAAGAAGCAGTTCATCTACAAACCCCAAACTGATCTTTTCTCCTAGATTCACCTGGCAGCTTGTCTCCACTCTTAATAATTTTTTTCATTTACATCTACTAAAATGCAAAACACTGAATCAGAACATATTATTTCCCATCTGAGATTCTATTTCTCCTTTTAATTTCAGGTGTGTGTGTGTGTGTGTGTGTGTGTGTGTGTGTGTGTGTGTGTGTGTGTGTGTGTGTGTGTGTGTGTGTGTGTGTGTGTGTGTGTGTGTGTGTGTGTGTGTGTGTGTGTGTGTGTGTGTGTGTGTGTGTGTGTGTGTGTGTGTGTGTGTGTGTGTGTGTGTGTGTGATGTAGTCAAAGTCTTCTTTTTCTTTTAATTTGCTGGTCCTGGGGCTTGAACTCAGGGCATAGGTGCTATTCCTGAGCTTTTGTGCTCAACATGAGTGCTCTGTCACTTCAGCCACAGTACCACTTCTAGCTTTTTCTGAGTAGTTTATTGGAGATGAGTCTCAGACTTTCCTACCTGGGCTGGCTTCAAACCTCAATCCTCAGATCTCAGCCTCCTGAGTAGCTAAGGTTACAGGTGTGAGCCACAGGTGCCCAGCTTAGTCAAGGTCTTACATATGTATCCCATACTGGACTGGAACTTACTGTGGGACCTATGCTGGTCTCAAGCATACCATTTTTCTGCTCTAGTCTCCATAGTGTTCAAATTATAGGCATGTGCCACCATACATGGCTTGCTTATTTTTTTAAGTACTCACTCATTCACTTGTCATTCATTCATTCATTCATTGTGCTATTGGAGTTTAAACCTAGGGCCTTCGGTATGTTGAATAGCACTGTAATTGACTTACATGCCCAGAAATTTTTACTATTGCGTAAAATTAATGCATCTATTGTACTTTATTTCATTTATTTATTTTGGTGTTAATACTGGGACTTGAACTCAGAGCCTTTCTCTCTTGCTTAACTTTTCTGCTCAAGGCTGGTGCTCTATCACTTGAATCACACCTCCACTTTCAGCTTTTTGCTGGTTAATTGGAGATAAGAGTCTCTCAGGTTTATCTGTCTGGGCTAGCTTTCTACCACAATCCTCAAATCTCAAGTTTCCTGATTAGTAAGGATGCTAGCCATGAGGCACATTTGCCCAGCTTAATGCACCTCTTTTTAAATAGGACTAACATAACAACAAAAATGAGCAGTCCCTGATTCTCCTTTGCTTACTTATAACATCTGAACAAAATCTTCCAATAATTGTATAAAGGTAATATTTTTTTTTTACTATTTCTTGATTTTATTCTATTTGAGGTATTATTTAGCTGTCTCTTTCTAAAAAAGATTGGTGTCTTTTTCACATCTCCTACCTCCCATCACAGTTATAAGACATATTTCCTTTTCCCTTTGCTACTTCCTTCACATCTCCCAGCACCTATTCTGCTTAATATATTGTATGTTTTTATTATTACATAAGCTTATAGTTGTCACTGTAATTATGTAAAGATTATTTACGCTATGTTTAGTGTGTGTGTGTGTGTGTGTGTGTTCTGCTACTGGGACTAGTAATTGTTTAGTGTGTGTGTGTGTGTGTGTGTGTGTGTGTGTCTGTGTCTGTGTGTGTTCTGGTACTGGGGCTTGAAATCAGTGCCTTGCACTCTCCTTTGCTTTTGTTTTTGTTCAAGACTGATGCTGTACCACTTGAACCACATCTCTAACCCTGGCTTTTTCTTGTTTAAGTAGATAAGAGTCTCTTAGATTTGTCTTCATGGGCTGGCTTTGAACCTTGATCCTCATATCTCAGCCTCCTGAGTAGCAAGGATTACAGGTGCCCAACTATTATTTTTATAGAGCTAGCTTCTAGTATCCCCTTTCTTCCTGTTTTGTACTGCTATGGGCCTTCATTATCATTCTCGGCACTGTGAAGATCATATACATAAAAGCGTCCAATCAGAATTTCTTAACATTTCTATGAGAATTGTTTTAAGATTTGCACAAAAGTAATTTGTATCAATTTAAAAGCTCTCCCAGATCTCAGTATATCATTTTTGGCTGTTCACCAGCAAGCTGAACAATGGACTTGAAGTGCTGAGATGGGGAGGCCCCAGTCTGAATCTGAGGAGTACCCCGCCTCCTGCTGTTTGTCTCCTCTGCTCTTTAAAATTGCCCTAGAAGTTCTACAGTTGTGTCTCCTCTTGGATCCAAATCTTTTTGCTTTAGAGCAGCTTCTGTTTTTTGATGACATTGGGGAAGACATTCCATTCTTCCTCATTGTATTTAAGATTATTTCTGATCATTGTGTATATATATTTTTTTCTTTTATCCATTGATTTTCTTTTCCCATCTTTTACTTCATTATGTTTGTCTTCGCTCAGAACAGGATCTCACTTTTTATATGTTTTTTATTGGCCTATGACTTCCAGGTTTTTTTTTTTTTTTTTTTTTTTGGTGTGCCATTCCTGGGATTTGAACTCAGACTGGATGTTGTCCCTGATATTTTGTGCTTAAGACTCCACTTCCTGCTTTTTGGTGGTTAAATGGAGATTATGAGTCTTGTGGTCTTTCCTGTCTGGGCTGGCTTCAAACTGTAATCCTTAGATCTCAGCCTCCTGAGTATCTAGGATTGCAGGTGTGAGCCACCAGTACCCAGCTTAAAGTGTTTTTCTTACTGGTTTTGTGCAAGAATAGTGAGAGCCATAAAATTTTCTACATAATTTATATAATTTAGAGATAACATTAGTAGGATTTGTAGGTTAACAGTTAATCATATCCTTTAAATTGATATTTCTATTAGTGTTTATTTTTTCTAACCACCTACTATCAGTGGTAGAAGCGAGGGGAGACAAGATCTTAATTACTTAAGCCAAAATATATAAAAAAAGAAAGCTAATTACTACAGGCATACAGGATGTGTAAGACTAGCTTCTAACTTCAAGTTACTCTACTGCAAGAGAGATAAGACAAATGAGGATCATAAAAGATAGAGTAAACACAGTATGATAGTTCTAAATAAAATACTGTAGAAACTCAATGTAACTGAACTTAAAACCAGTTAACTGAAATCAGGAATGACATTTGAAAAGCTATTAAGTAGGCAATGTTCCTCTATGTGTGGAGAGTGGAATCTCTTTTATGTATCTCATTGTGATTTACAAGTTCCTTCCCAAGTGAAACTTATAGCATAATGGAAAGAGCATGGAATTTTTCATTGTATTCACAGTTCCGTTTTTTCATTTGTTTGGCCTGGGTAGCATTAGGATCACCATGAACTGCAGCACACATTGCAATTATATCTTCCCCTCCCATATCTTAGCAGAAGGAAGTCCAGTCCCTTCCTCTTGGGGCTTCTTTTTCCTCCTGAATTGTCTACAAACCCCAAGAGATTTAAGTAGTGTGACCTGAGAGGTAGTCTGTCCAGCTTCCACACCCACAGGGTGCTACTAAAACCAGGCCTGCCGATCATCTGGGAAGGTAACCCTGACACACTGCTAAGCTCACTTCCTGGTCTGCTCTACTGCTTTGGGAGAGGATACCACTTTGCTCGGCTCACATGGTGCCCCTCTTAGATTCCCAGAGCAGAACTCCTGTACTGTTCAGCCTCCCACACTGCCCATTTTCGTAATGTCACGTAGCCTAGAAAGCTCTTGGTCAGGATCTGTTTAGACTCCTTCTTCTTCTCATACCATGATCTCTTAACTTCCTTCTTTTCAGAATCCACCCCCAGGTATCAGAGACCTTCAGGTGCCAGCACTTTCATTCCTCCTCCTTTTCCCCAGGCATGAGGTTAATCACCCATCCTCCCTACCAAGGCTGTCCTTTGTGAATCATGTACCTTAGTCTCCCAGGGAAAGGGGCTCAAGGTGCCCCCACCCACACATCTTGGGCGGGGTGGAATATGAGCAAGGGTGCTACTTGTGATTCAGGGCATACTCTTACTGTAGAAAATGAAATCTGTGTCGGGCACCTTCTTGCTAATAGCATCTGTCAGATTGTGTTAAGAAAGTTGAAAGAAGCCCGGCGCTGGTGGCTCACACCTGTAACCCTAGATACTCAGGAGGCTGAGATCTGAAAATCATGGTTCAAAGCCAGCCCCGGCAAGGAAGTCCATGAGACTCTCATCTCCAATAAACCACTCAGAAAACCAGAAGTGGAGCTGTGGCTCACGTGGTAGAGTGCTTGAACTGAAGAGCTGAGAGACAGAGCCCAGGCCCAGAGTCCCATGACCGACCCCCCCCCTAAAAAAAAAAGAAGAAAGAAAGTTGAAAGAGCCACAGAAATGTGATTACTATTGTTACATGGTCGTTTCCTGTTGAAGTGACTTTACAGGTGGCTCAGTAGGCAGTATTGGACAAGTGACCTGAAGTTCCAGCCTCACTTTTGTTTCACCCTCTTTCTTTCTATGTTAACTCCACCAGTCATCCTTAGACTTGGCAAGGCTTTGTTCCCTCTCTGAGTGTCTACAAACACTCCCTCGCTGAGTGTATAGGTAGTTTTTCCCTCTCTGTCCCAGACAGGTCCTGTAGTGTCTCATCTTTGATACCTAAGACAAGTCAAATTCTCCATTATGTGAGTTCAGAAAGCCTTGTTATTTTCCTTCTCAGCCTATGCCACAGTAGAAAAGCTTCAAGTGAATTAGTGGCCACTGGCTTCATACATTTTTTTCTGGACACCAGCACCAAGACTGGTTCATCCCTAAAAGTGGAAGTATTTTGTTCTGTGTTTCTCAGAACCCATCCTACTGAATATCTGTTAAATTGTAGGTTGAGTTGAAAGATAAGTTCACTTGGCTTTTTTCCTGTCTTCTTGAATGGAAAATTTGTGTAATTTGAAACTAGTAAAAATCTGCTTCTTTATCATTGTTTACTGAGTTCAATATAAACGTATAAAAGTTTGATATTTCTTTCTACAAAAAACAATAAATTATGTACATGTTAACTGTTAAGAAGGAGGGACTTGTATTACAGAGAAATTTAAAATTTGTGTTTTAAAATTTTTTACGATTAAGTAAACCTTCTATCATTACTTAAACATAATGGTGACCCCTAGTGGATACTTGGCTAGCTAACTGAAGACGCAGAAGCTCCAGGCTTATACCATCACAGTTGTGTCTTACTGATCAGCATGGGGTCTATTTCTTTGGCTTTTTGTTACAGTTCACACTAGGATTTAGCACTTATAAAGAAGACTTCAGAGCTTGGAAAAGCTACAACTGGAGGCACACCTAAAGTGATAGCACAAGAAAGCTGAGAAACAAAAATAAAAAAACAAACAAAAAAGAGCAAATGCTGGGTGCCGGTGGCTCACACTCAGGAGGCTGAGACCTGAGGATCACAGTTCAAAGTCTGCACAAATTGAAAATGAGACTCTTATCTCCAGTTAACACCTGGAAGTAGAGCTGTAGCTCAGCTGGTAGAGCTCTAGCCTTGAGCAAAAAAGCCTAGGGATAGTGCCCAATCCATGAATTCAAGCTTCAGAGTCAGCATAATAAAACAAATGAAAATAAAGGGCTGGGAAGGTGGCTCAGTGGTAGAGTGCTTGCCTTGCATGCATGAGATCCTGGGTTCGATTCCTCAGTACCACATAAGCAGAAAAAGCCAGAAGTGGCGCTGTAGCTCAAGTGGTAGAGCACTAGCCTTGAGCTGAAGAGCTGAGGGACAGTGTCCAGGCCCAGAGTTCAGGCCCCAATACCGACAAAAAAAAAGGAAAAAGGAAAAAAAAAGAATTATGGAATATCTGAATACCTCATTTCAAATACTTATGAGACTTTATATCCCCTCTAATCCTTATGCTTATACACAGTTTTTTTCCACATAGAATGGTAATATTTTATATATGAAATGTTGTATTCTTTCCGTTGCCTAACCATTATTTCATTTATATCCAAGTGTCTTCATAGTCTACATGTTTTTGTCTTCAATGGCATATAGTATCTCAACATGTAGATACGTGGAATAAGTTCCATATTTTATTCAAAACATGGGAATTTGTATTTTAGCAACCCAGGTAATTTCTGAGATCTGGTTGCAGTTTAAAACCCCTGGGAAAGGAAAGAGTTGCCTTTTGGCAGCATCTGCTATCTGAGATTGCACAGCCTATTGAATAATGCCCTTCACCTTACCATTGCCCCAGACATTTCCCTCTTCTTCCTTGATAAAGCCTAAGGTACAACGGTTTCATGCTCTATTCTTACAGGTAAGCTAAGGTGTGAGAATAAAGAACATAGTGTCTTTCACCTTTCACCTCAAAATATACATTAACTTGCCATTTGCTTTAAGGAATGAAGAAAAGGAGGTAACTGATTTTAGACTAGTAAGTCTTGCTCATGGTATCATATTTGTCTAGGAAGGAAAACGGAATATTTTAAATTAATAGGTCATGACCTTCAATGAAAAATCCAGTATTTTTCTCCTTTACACTTTGTCATTTCTTTGAAGTTCTATAATGGACATCTCTTTTTTTTGGGGGGGGGGTGCCATCTGAAGTTTGAACTCAGGGCCTGAGCTCTATCTTTGAGCTTTTTTCACTCAAATCTGGTGCTCTACCATGAGACACAGCTCCATTTCTAGCATTTTGATAGTTAATTGAGATAAGAATGTCATATACTTTCCTGCCTGTGGCTTTGAGCTGCAATTCTCTTAGCCTCCTCAGTAGCTAAGATTAGAGGCAGTGCCAGGCTTGAAAATATAATTTTGCAATCAGAAAATGGAGAACTTAAGGTCAGTGTGGTAGTATACACATGTAATCCCAGCACCCAGGAGGTAAAGGCTGGAGGATCACAAAAGTTCAAAAGCAGCTGGGCACTGGTGGCTCACATCTGTAATCCTGGCTGCTCAGGAGGCTGAGATCTGAGGATCATGATTCAAAGCCAACCCAGGGCAGGAAAGTCTTTGAGACTCTTATCTCCAATTAAACACCTGGACTGGAAGTGGGCTGTGGCTCAAGTGGTAGAGTGCTAGCCTTGAGCTGAAGAGTTGAGGGACAGTACCCAGGCCCAGAGTTCAAGCCCCACAACCAACCCCGCCCCCCCCAAAAAAGTTCAAAACCAAATAGGCTAGATAATGAGACCTTCCCTCAGACAAGCAAACTCTTCAGTATCTAGAAAATAAAATTTATATAATTGTTTATAAAGATTAGCCACAGGGTTTTATCATTAAGTTCTCCTGTTAGGTTTAAAGTGATTTGATTCCTAGGAATTTAGTGTTTTCTTCTTTGCAAACTTGTACACTTGAAGCAGATGTATGACTCTCAGAAATTTGTGCCTCTTTGGTCACTGAGGAATACTCACTGGATACACTTACTGAAACTGCAAACAACATTTCTGATAAACTATAATGAAATGCTTGTCATGATTTTAAGACCTCAAAGAGGCCTGTCTGCTTGGACAGCTAATTCCTGTGAGGACTGAGATCAAAACTGCAGAGTGTATATTAATGCTGCTCCATGAACAACCTGGTATGTGGCTTTGTTTTTAGAACTGGTGCAGTAGGGCGCTTGGCTCCATGTCATTATACTCTCCATTCCTATCAGAAGACTTTGTTTGTGTTACATTTTCTTGGGGTTAGAGCTGTGATAACCTATAGCTAATCCTGAGTGGAAATGTGCAGTTTTTCCAATTCTTCTTGTTTCCTCTATCACCTATCATTTCTTTGTAATTTTATTATTTAGCCCACATTATATTTTTTCTAATCTAATTAATTGCATTGAGAAACACCACCTAAAAGAGATGAGAGAACAGTGTGTGTACACACACACACACACACACACACACACACATCCTGTGTTTAGCCTCTTTGAAGTAAGAATTTATCTTCATTTTTTTTAACCCTTTGGATAATTAACTATCAAATTTGGATGCATGTTTCTTAGTAGAATGATTTGGTCTGTTCTGCCTATTTTATTAGTAAACTACCAGTGGCAAGTAATTTAGTTGTAGCTTCATTATGACAAAAATAAAATAATAATAAGGGCTGGTGTTTTAAAAGTTGGTGTTTTCCCTCAGACCACTTTTTTCTGCATGTTTGCAAGCAAAGCAGATCTTCTATGTGAATATGATTTCCTTCCTGTATGCATTATCTAACCGTATAAATAAAAAAGCCCCCTATGAGTTTTTGTTCTCTATTTAAAGTTGTTAGAATGTATTATAAGTGATTCCTGAATGAATGGCCAAAGCATTATTTGGAATGGCTTTTGGCAATATCTTTTGCATGATGGCTGGTGATTGGGTGTTTATAGGTTCTTTTTCCTCCTCCTCTTTTTTTTTTTTTTAACTGTTTGTTAACAGCTGACTCCAAATCTTGAAGTATTTAAATGCTCCTAAACAAATTATTAATTCTAATTATTTTGAGTCAGCTTTTCTTTTCTTTAGTCTTAGGGCTTGAACTCTGGGCCCAGGCGCTGTCCCTCAGCTCTTCAGCTCAAGGTGAGCACTCTACCACTTGAGCCACAGCGCCATTTCCAGTTTTCTGGCGGTTAATTGGAGATAAGAGTCTCAAAGATTTTCCTGCCCAGGTTGGCTTTGAACTGTGGTCCTCAGATCTTAGCCTCCTGAGTAGCTAGGATTACAGGCATTAGCCACTGGCGCCTGGCTTAGAGGCAGCTTTCTTTTAGCCTTTTTCTTATCCTCTTTGGCTGCAAACTAATAGAAATAGACCTTGGGTTTGTATGCTGGCTCTATAATTTTTTTTTCCAGTAGTGAGGCTTGAACTCAGGCACTGGGTACTGTCCCTGAGCTCTTTCCCTCAAGGTTAGCACTCTACCACTTTGAGCCACAGCTCCATTTTCAGTTTTCTGGTGGTTAATTGGAGGTAAGAGTCTCATAGACTTTTCTGCTTTGAACCACTATCCTCAGATCACATCCTCCTGACAGCTAGGGTTATAGGTGTGAGATACGAGAGCCTGGCCTGGCCTGTGATTTTAAGTCTATATCTATCTCTGTTCCTTTTCTGTAAAGAGAGAAAACCAGTAGTTCTGATTTCATAGATTTATTGTGAGGAATACATAAAGGGCCAGGTGTTTTTTTAGATATTAAAGACCATACAGATCTCTGTCTTAGCTACTCAATGCTATCTTTACAATGTGAAAGTAGCCCAATAAATGTGTTTATAAAAACAGTGGAGTTGGACATGGTGGGGCATGCCTGTAATCCCAGAATTTAGTAGAGAACACTGTTAGCTTGAGTCACAGTAGCACCCTGTCTCCAAACAAACAAAAAGCAGACAATGTAGGCTCATTGGGCTACAGTCTGTGGACCCCTATCAAGACAAAAAATAACATGTGGAAAATACTAAAAATTCAGCATAGCTCTTCTGTGAAATGGAATATCAATTGATTTTAAAATTCAGTTTATGCTGGAGGACCAAGAAAAAGGGTAAATGAGTGTGAAAATGTCATGTATGCATGTATGAAAATAAAACAATGAAATCTGTTGAAATTGTTTTAAGAAATGGGAGGGGAGATGAGGGAAACAGATGAAAATGAGTTTGATCCTCTGTGTGTGTGTGTGTGTGTGTGTGTGTGTGTGTGTGTGTGTGTGTGTGTGTGTGTGTGTGTGTGTGTGTGTGTGTGTGTGTGTGTGTGTGTGTGTGTGTGTGTGTGTGTGTGTGTGTGTGTGTGTGTGTGTGTGTGTGTGTGTGTGTACAGTTTGATCCAGTGTGTGTGTGTGTGTATATATCAGAAAATTCCACCTTCGACCATGAATATATACTGATCTTTTAAAAATTCAGTCTACAGCCAGGCACTAGTGGCTCATGTCTGTAATACTAACAGTCTAGCAATCCAAGAGGATGAGATCCAAGGATTGTGATTTGAAGTCAGTCCAGGCAGGTCCATGAGAATCTTTTTTTTTTTTTGGTCGGTCATGGGGCTTCAACTCTGGGGTCTGGGTGCTGTCCCTCAGCTCTTCAGCTCAAGCCTAGTGTTCTACCACTTGAGCCACAGTTTTCTGAGTGGTTTATTACAGATAAGAGTCTCACAAACAAGACTTTCCTGCCCAGGCTGGCTTTGAACCGTGATCCTCGGATCTCAGCCTCCTGAGTAGCTAGGATTAAAAGTGTGAGCTACTGATGCTCAATGAGAATCCTAACTCTAATTAAGCACCAAAAATGCCAGAAAGGGAGCTGTGACTCAAGTGGTAGAGTGGTAGCTTGAGCAAAAAAGCTCAGGGACAAGCTGGGCCCCGGGTGGCTCATGTCTGTAATCCTAGCTACTCAGGAGGCTGAGATTTTAGGATCACGGTTCAAAGCCAACCCGGCAGGAAAGTCCGTCCGTGAGACTCTTACCTGCAATAAACCACTAGAAAACCAGAAGTGGTGCTGTGGGTCAAGGGGTAGAGCGCTCACCTTGAGCTGAAGAGTGCAGGGACAGTGCCCAAGCCCAGAGTTGAAGCCCCCCACCCACAACTGACAAAAAAAAAACCTCAGGGACAGCACCCAGAACCACACACACACACACACACACACACACACACTTCAATATACAGCCTTAGAAACATTTTTTAAAAAACTTCAGTGTCTGAAGCATGTTCTTCTCAGTTAATACTTTTTTTTTTTTTTTGCAAATTCTTTATTGTGATTAAGTGATTACATACACAAATTTCACAGTATTTGGGATAGGGATGTTTAGTTAAAGTCACAAACACATTCTAACTTTCATGGGGCAAATTGTCTATTGTAGTCTATAAAGTTTATGAGTTTTATGAGCTTTGACAATACAGTTATTTCTTCCACATCAGGTGATATGTGCATTTCTTTCCTTTTGCATAGCGTCAGCTGTTCCCTCTTTCCCACTCGTTCCCTCCCTCCCATCACTGTCATTGAGTTGCTTATTTCATTTTGATCAATGTCCAGTGCAGCTGATGGGTTCCACTGTTGTATGTTTTTCCCTGATTCCCTCTAGTTCTGTGTCTTCCTAGTTTCCCTCTGGTGTGCACATATATACCATCAGTTAATACATTTTATGATGAAAGGCTTAGGAGCTGTAAGTATTTCCATATCCACAAAAGCACATTCATGCAGAGTATCCCCAAATATTCTCCTCTTTGCTGCTTTAACAACAATATATAAAAAAATAACATAGAGGCCAGCACCGGTGGCTCACGCCTATAATCCTAGTTACTCAGGAGGCTGAGATCTGAGGATCGCGGTTCAAAGCCAGCCCAGGCAGGAAAGTCCATAAGACTCTTATCTCCAATAAACCACTAGAAAACTGGAAGTGGCGCTGTGGCTCAAGTGGTAGAGCACTTGCCTTGAGCTGAAGAGTGCAGGCCCAGAGTTCAAGCCCCACAACTGACTACAATAAAAAAAAATAGAGGGCCGGGAAGGTGGCTCAGTGGTAGAGCACTTGCCTTGCATGCATGAAGCCTTGGGTTCGATTCCTCAGTACCACATAAGCAGGAAAAAAAAAAAAAGCCCGAAGTGGCGCTGTGGCTCAAGTGGTAGAGCGCTAGCCTTGAACTGAAGAGCTGAGGGACAGCGCCCAGACCCAGAGTTCAGGCCCCACGACCAGACCCCCCCAAAAAAATTAAAAAATAAAAAAAATAACATAGAGCTGGGGCTGTAGTTCAGTGCTAGAACATGTGTAGGGCTCTGGATTTGATAAAGCACTATAAAAAGGAAGGGAAAAAACTTTTTAAAAAAACACCAAAATACCCTCCCCCCTTAAAATATTGCAACTATTTTTAGAAGCCATTCTTTCTCATTTATCATATTTTCTATTAGTCTGTTAATACTTATAAGGTATTTTTTAGTCTGTCTTTGCATCATATGTATATGTATATATTAAAACTAGTCTTTTATTACATATAGGATAATAGTAAATACCTCAGAATGTCATAAGAATATTTGATGATCTCAGAAGTGATAGCTGTTATTTGATAACCATCTTCCAAACATCTTTTTTCAGAAACTGACTCAACAGTACAGAAAGAACATAGAAACCAGACACCTGGTCCACCTGCAACTCAAACTTCTGCTCCTTCTAAGTACCATCGAACTCGATCTGGAGGAGCCAGGGATGAGCGATACAGATCAGGTGAGAAGGAATTGCAGAATTACCATGATTACTGACTGGTATGAATTTTGAATACTTGAGAGCTATATAAATGACTAATGTGGGTATTCTCCTTGGTGGCACCAAAATGTTTGTATTAATTTACTCATCAGTTGTTGTTGTTGTTTATTTTGGGCATGGAGCTTGAACTCTGGGCCTGGGCGCTGTCCTGCAGCTTTTCAGTTCAAGGCTCTATAACTTGAGCCACAGCACCACTTCCAGTTTTCTGAGTGCTTTATTGGAGATAAGAGTCTCACGGACTTTCCTGCTAGGACTGGCTATGAACTGCCATCCTCAGATCTCAGCCTCCTGAGTAGCTAGGATTATAAGCATGAGCCACCATACCCATCTCATCAGTCATTTATTTAGTACCTACTACGTGCGAGATACTACTACATTCAATATTTGTTGACTGTATAGCTCCTCTTCTTCTTCTTCTTCTTCTTCTTCTTCTTCTTCTTCTTCTTCTTCTTCTTCTTTTCTCTCTCTCTCTTTCTTTCTCTCTTTTTCTTTTTCTTCTTCTTTCCTCCTCCTCCTCCACCTCCTCCTCCCCCTCCCCCTCCTCCTCCTCTTCCCCTTCCTCCTCCTCTTCTTTTTCTTCCTTGTTTTCCTCCTCCTCCTCTGCCTCTCCCTTCTCCTCCTCTTCCTTCTACTCCTCTTCCTTTCTTCTTTTTTTGCTGGTCCTGGGCCTCAAACTCTGGGCTTGAGTGCTGTCCCTGAGCTCCTTTTGCTCAAGGCTAATACCACTTGAGCCATAGTGACACTTCCAACTTTTTCTGTACTTAATTGGAGATAAGAGTTTCACAGACTTTTCTTGCTCTGGCTGGCTTGGAACTGAGATCTTCAGATCTCAATCTCTTGAGTAGCTAGGATTTCAGGCATGATCTACTGGTACCCGACTTGTATAGCATTTTGTGTGTGCGAGCATACATGCGTGAACACACTGGTCCTGGGACGGGTGCTGACCTTGAGTTTTTTTGTGTGTTTCCTTTTTTGTTTTGTTTTGTTTTTTGCTTTTACTCAAGGCTAGATCTCTACCACTTGAGCCATGGCTCCATTTCTGCTTTTTTTTTTTTTTTTTTTTGGTGGTTAATTAGAGATAAGATTTCCATGAACTTTCCTACCAAGGCTGGCAAAACCAGATCTCAGCCTCCTGAACTAAGATTATAGGCATGAGCCACTGGCCATTGAGTATACAGCATTTCTGTTCTTAAGGAATTTAAGATGCAGAAGAGCCAAACAAGTACAAAGTCACCATGAATTAATAAGTAAATAAAAATGTGGGTGATTAAGGTTGTGTGGGATGGTAGTGGGAGAAGTTAGTGGATTCTTGGAAAAGGCAAGTATTGCATAGCTCTTTATGTACTAGTCCCTTAACTAATGGAGCTAGAACAAAAATTTGTAATGAAAAAAATCTTCAAGTTTTTTTGTTGTTATTATAAAGGTGATATACAGAGAGGTTCACAATGAAATTTTAAGTTAGTAAACCCTTCAATTTTATTACTTCTAGCCCAGAAAGCACTCCTGGGAAGGGAGAAAGCAAGCGCCTTTCTGGGCTATGGTAAAGTGCCATGTCTACCAGCACTAAATGTGCCACCCTGGTGGCACCTAGAGCTCTGGTAGGATATTAGGTGTAGCTGGCCATTTACTGTCCACTGTGCCGGGAGTTGTCCCTGCAACACATTTCATGATTTAAGTTGCAGAAGTAAGTTGAAAGACCGACTAGAATATTTTACACTTACCGGAGTTTTTGTCTCCCTTTCATTAGCCAAGGTTAACATAACCTTTTCTTAAACTGCAAAACAAGAGTGTAGATTACAGTCTCTCAGAAATTGCTTTAGAAAATGTGAGGAGAAGACATCATAAAGATTTGCCTCAGCCACTTTGTGAGCATGTCTTACTACATATGTATTTTCATACAGTGAAAGGAGGGGGTAGGAACTTTTCAGTCAGGGAGAAAAAAGGGAGATGCACTGTACACCAGAATTTCCCCTTGTACTTACAACTAAGCAGCCATGGCAGACAGATGAGAATAGAACCAGACAAAAGTAACTCATCAAACCCAGAACTTAGACTGCAAAGGCCAGCAAGAAGTGGGAGATGAGGCTAGGAAAGAACAGAAACCAAATCTTGAGGAATCTTGAATTCCATTGGGATTTGGCAAAGTGGTACCCACGTTGGGTTTTTATTTGTCTTAGTAGCTCATTCCAGCTGCATGCTTTACCACTATTTGTGGTATTGTAGTGCTGAGAAGGAATTTTGCAAAAGGGAAGAAATAAAAGTAGTTATGATTGCCAGGGGCTGGTGGCTCACATCTGTAATCTTAGCTACTCAGAAGGCTGAGATCTGAGGATCAGTTTTGAAGCCATCCCAGGCAGAAAAAGACCCTGTGAGACTCTTTATCCGTCATTAACCACTCAAAAACTGAAAGTGGAGCTGTGGCAAAAGAGTTCACAGTGCCCAGGCCCTAAGTTCAAGCCCCACAACCAATCAAACAAAAAGTAGTTTTTTGTTTTTTGTTTTTTGTTTTTTTGTCGGTCGTGGGGCTTGAACTCTGGGCCTGAGCGCTGTCCCTCAGCTCTTCAGCTCAAGGCGAGCGCTCTACCACAAAAAGTAGTTTTGCCATGCACTGGTAGCTCACCCCTGTAATCCTAGGTACTCAGGAGGCTGAGATCTGAGAATTATTGTTTGAAGGCCAGTTGCACAGGAAGGACTCTTATTTCCAATTAACCACTCAAAAACCAGAAGCTGGCACTATGGCAAAAGAGCTCAAGGATAGCACCTAGAACCTGAGTTCAAGCCTAAAAACCACCACAACCACCCCTCCCCCCCCAAAAAAAAAGTAGTTTTGACTAAGGAATATATTAGAAGGAGGTAAGCACATTCCAAGCTTCTGCTTGTTTTCTGATACCCAAGCCTGATTTCCTAGGTACCAGTGTTGCTTCCTGAAGCTGGGCCAAAGCTCTAACCAGCACAGAAGGGTTTTAGCCTTTATTACGCATCCCTGGCCTTCTGAAAGTTTTGTGTTGTTTTTCTTTCTTTCTCATATATCTGTTTATCATACATAAATGGACTCAAATTCAAAAGATGATTCTCAGTGTCCAAGATGATCACGTACAGAAAACACTGTAAGCTCATCAGGCAGTGTTGTTTTGACTTTCACTTACAGAAACCTGGCTATGGTCTGTAGTCCCTGTTCTTTTGTATCAATGCTTTCAGATTATCCCAGTTACTAGAACTTATGATCTATAAAACAGATATTTGATTAGGTGCAAGAGTGCTGATTTAGTAGTCAGGTTTGGATATTTATTTGGGGGAAGAATGCTAGTGAGAGCAGAAAGAAGGGGTAAAGTAGAAAAGAAAAGGTGATTTCCTAAAAACATTGTGAAGATACTGAAAACTGAGAGTTTTGTATGCTGTCATGAGGGGACCATGAAAAAGGCATGCAAGCTGGGTGCCAGTAGCTCACACCTTATTCCTAGAAGGCTAAGATCTGAGGAGAATGGTTCAAAGCCTGCCCAGGCAGGAAAGCCCATGAGATTTCTTTCTTTCTTTCTTTCTTTCTTTCTTTCTTCCTTTCTTTCTTTCTCTCTCTCTCTCTCTCTCTCTCTCTCTCTCTCTCTCTCTCTCTCTCTCTCTCTCTCTCTCTCTCTCTCTCTCTCTCTCTCTCTTTCTTTCTTTCTTTCTTTCTTTCTTTTTTTTGGGGGGGTGTCCGGTTGTGGAGCCTGAACTCTGGGCCTGGACGCTGTCCCTCAGCTCTTCAGCTCAAGGTTAGCACTCTACCACTTGAGCCAAAGTGCCACCTCTGGCTTTTTTCTTTTTGCTTATGTGGTGCTGAGGAATTGAACCCAGGGCCTCATGCATGCAAGGCAAGCGCTCTACCACTGAGCCACCTTCCCAGCCCCACCCATGAGATTTCTGTTTTTAATGAACTACCAGAAAAACTACAAGTAGAGCTGTGGCTCAAGACTAGTGTTAGCCTTGACCAAAATAAACTTCAGAGATGAGTTCAAGCCCCAGGACCTGCAAAAAAAAAGGAGGGAGGCATCAAACATTGGTCTGAGGTGAAAAGCATCACACTTTTCATTGTATTAGGGATTGCTCAACTAAGTAGCAAGTGAAATCTCAGCACATTGGAGAAATTAATGGTCTCTGGTATCTCTGAACCAGAGATATAAGTTGTAGAAGTTGATGGGAGCTGAATTTCCACCTTTCTGTTGCTTTAATCCTTCCTAGGAAAAGTTATATTTACATGACATTTGCAAAAATAATATAAGAACATAGGACATGTTTAGTAAAACTTTAGAATAAAGTGATGGCACAAAGAAAGGACTTAATAATGCTGATGTCTATGGCTTGAAAAAGCTTTCATTTTGTAGAGGCTTATTAATACAATATTTCAAACTACCATAATAAGTTTATATTTATTTGGAATTTATATAATCCAGCCTTAATCTGTTCTTGGAGCTTAGTCAGTAGAGGAGTCCTACATTTTATTTATTTATTTATTTTATTATTATTATTATTTATTTATTTATTTGTCAATTGTGGGGCTCGAACTCTGGGCTTGGGGGCTGTCCCTCAGCTCTTCAGCTCAAGGCGAGTGCTCTACTGCTTGAGCCACAGCACCACTTCCGGTTTTCTAGTGGTTTATTGGAGATAAGAGTCTCACAGACTTTCCTGCCCAGGCTGGCTTTGAACTGTGATCCTCAGATCTCAGCCTCCTGAGTAGTTAGGATTACAGGCATGAGCCACTGGTACCTGGCTCGAGTCCTACATTTTAGATATGCTGCATATTTAGTATCTCTTTTTCTTTTACTAGATATGTGGAATTGTCAAGTATAGAATTAATGCTTAAGGTTGAAAATGATCTTTCTATAAGTCATTCTGATAACTCCTTTGATGTTAATCTTTTGAGAAATTAGCCACCCCAAACAAATCAGCATGAAAGGAAAAAAGACTTTCAAGGAGTATTTGTATCACCTTGTTCAGCTCAAACATAAACATAATCTTGGAAAATGATATCCAACTTCTACCTGCTCCTGGCACAGAAACCCAAAGTCAGCTTTGTCTGGGGACTCAAGTTCGGAAGCGATTTATCAAAGGTCAAGATTAATTGTATGCTAGTGAATGAGTCAAATCTAGTTAAGAGGACTGCCTGTTTTATCAAAGGGAGTCTTGGCTAATAGAGTAACTGAACATCTTTTGTATGGGCAAAGTTCTGTCATGTTAGAAAACACTTGGGTGGTTGGATTTGTTCAGACTCAGATGCTATAACCTTGGGGCATGGAACAACATACTCCATAAATATTAATTATACAAATGTTATGAGCTTTCTAAAGCTTTCTCAATATGAATATTTCCTTAGGTTTGTCAGGTTTTCTGTTACATGTTGCCTGTCACATTTTTATAAATGTACTTTTTTTTTTTTTTTCTGGTCCTAGGGCTTGAACTTAAGGCCTAGGTGTTCACCCTGAGCTGCTTTTTACTCAAGGCTAGTACTCTATTACTTGAGCCACAATGCCACTTTCGGCTTTTTCTGAGTAGTTTATTGGAGATAAGTCTCATATTCTTTCCTGCCTGGCCTGGTTTCCAACTGCAGACCTCAGATCTCAGCCTCCTGAGTACCTAGGAATGTAGACAGAAGCCACCGGCGCCCCACTAAAGTCCAATACAAGTCTTTGATTTGCTGTCAGTCTGTTACTGAGAAAGTGCTTTTCCTTAGTGTAATTGTTTAATTATTTGTTTCCTAAAAAAAAACTAAGAACTGTTTCTTCTAGTTTGACATTATGGATATGTTCTATTTGATAATGATATAAATTCAATAAAGTATGGCAATCTTGAGTCCACTAAGTATACCTTGGGGATACTAAAATAGTATATTAAATATAAATATAAAATTTATTTTGTTTATAACTTCAAAGTAAGTTGGCACTGTGGTCTTAAAGTGAAAGCTCAAGGTGGTGTACAGTGGTACATGCCTGCAGTCTCAGCACTTGGGAGGCAGGAGGACTGCAAGCTTGCAGCTAGTCTAGGTTATAAAGAGAGACTGTCTTCCCCCATAAAAAGTAATAGTATGATAATTTAGCAATATCTTACTTTCTTTTGTACCAGTACTAGGGCTTGAATTTAGAGCCTTAAATAATTTGGGTAGGTCACAGAAGCAAACCGAACAACTAAAAAATCTTGAGAAAGGACAAAAACTATAATATCTTACCTTGAAGTTCAAAATTTTTTCTTCTTTCCAAGTCATTGCCATTAAAGTGACTCAGCTCTGTGTCCTTCAGTTTCTTGATTTGAGTTTAAATTCCCCAAAGAAGGATTTGATTGGCCCAACTCTTCTAAAGGTACATTTACAAAGCACAGAAGGCTTCCTGGACAGGAAGAAATTGTGAACTGGGAAGCCATTTTGGTCATTTCCTATCTCAGTAGAGAGGACTCTGTAAGAGGTTCTTAAAAAATATAATATATATATATATATATATATATACATATATATATATATAAACAAACATAAAAATACCTTGTTAGTTTGCAGTGAAGGTGGAGAATTAAGATCTGTCTAGTATGATAATTTCCAGATTCCTATTAGACCTGAAAGTAGAGAGGCATTTTTTTTGTGGCAAGAGTCATAAACAAGTAACAGCTACACTTCGATCTTTCTTTCTTTCTTTCTTTCTTTCTTTCTTTCTTTCTTTCTTTCTTTCTTTCTTTCTTTCTCTCTCTCTCTCTTTCTCTCTTTCTCTCTCTCTTCTTTCTTTCTCTCTTTCTTTCTCTTTCTCTTTCTCTCTTTCTCTTTCTCTCTTTCTTTCTTTCTTTCTCTCTCTCTTTCTTTCTCTCTTTCTCTCTTTCTTTCTCTCTTTCTCTCTCTCTTTCTTTCTTTTTTTCTCTTTTTCTTTCTTTCTTTCTTTCTCTCTCTTTCTTTCTTTCTTTCTTTCTTTCTCTTTCTTTCTTTCTTTCTTTCTTTCTTTCTTTCTTTCTTTCTTTCTTTCTTTCTTTCTTTCTCTCTTTCTCTCTTTCTCTCTTTCTCTCTTTCTCTTTCTTTCTCTCTTTCTCTTTCTTTCTCTCTTTCTCTCTTTCTCTCTTTCTCTCTTTCTCTCTTTCTCTCTTTCTCTCTTCTCTCTCTTTCTCTCTTTCTCTCTTTCTCTCTTTCTCTCTTTCTCTCTTTCTCTCTTTCTCTCTTTCTCTCTTTCTCTCTTTCTTTCTTTCTTTCTTTCTTTCTTTCTTTCTTTCTTTCTTTCTTTCTTTCTTTCTATCGGTTGTGGGGCTTGAACTCTGGGCCTGAGTGCTGTCCGTCAGCTCTTCAGCTCAAGTCTAGTACTTTGCCATTTGAGCCACAGTGCCAATTCCAGTATTCTGGTAGTTGATTGGAGATAAGAGTCTCACAGACTTCCCTGCCTGGGCTAGCTTTGAACCGTGATCCTCAGATCTCAGCCTCCTGATGAGTAGCTATGATTACAGGTGTGAGCCACCAGTGCCCGGCTACACTTGATCTTTCTAGGGATCTCAGCCAGGTTTTCTTTCAGACAGTTAAGCAAACCCTAAGTTGCTGCTTTTTTGTTTGTTTGCTTGTTTATTTTTTAAATGATGAGTCTCTTCTGGACACTTGTACAGGATGCATTTCATTAGAGGTGAGATTCTGCATGGCACTGATGCCTGGCATATTGTACTCCCTACCCCATCGCAGTCAACCCCTTGTCGGTGTGTAGCAGTTGCATAGTCATTATAACTTCTTCTGAAATTATCCTTTATTTCTTTTGTTTCAATTTTTGTTTATAATTAGTCCACATCAAAATATATATATAAACCATATTTTTATATTTGTTTTTGTTTTTTGCTTTTATGCAGATCCTGGGGCTTGAACTCAGGGCCTAGGAACTATGCCTGAACTTTTTTGCTCGAGGCTAGTACTACCACTTGAACCACAGCTCCACTTCCTATCCTTTTGTGTGTGTGTTTGGGGGTGGGAGTGTTGGTAGTTTATTAGTGATAAAAGTTGATGGACTTGGGCTGGGAAGGTGGCTCAGTGGTAGAGTGCTTGCCTTGCATGCTCGAGGCCCTGGGTTCGATTCCTCAGCACCACATAAGCAAAAAGAAAAAAGCCGGAAGTGGCGCTGTGGCTCATAGTGGTAGAGCGCTAGCCTTGAGCTGAAGAGCTGAGGGACAGCGCCCAGGCCCAGAGTTCAGGCCCCACGACCGGACCCAAAAAAAAAAAAAAAAAAAAAAAGTTGATGGACTTTCCTGCCCGGGCTGGCTTTGAACCCCAATCCTCAGATCTCAGCCTCCTGAGTAGCTAGGATTATAATCCTAGCATGAGCTGCTGGCACCCAGTTTCACTGTACATTTTTTTAACAATTGAGGCAGTGATACCTCAGGGCTCTACAGTGTACAGGTCAGCATAAATGCAAATAAATGTAAATGTTTAACTTTTCAGATATCCACACTGAAGCAGTTCAAGCTGCGCTGGCAAAACACAAAGAACAAAAAATGGCTTTGCCCATGCCCACCAAAAGGCGGTCTACGTTTGTCCAGTCTCCTGCAGATGCTTGCACACCTCCTGGTAGGTTTATTAAAATCCTTTTCTCTGATGGTTATTGTCTTAATGTTCCTTAAATAAGGTCTTTCCTTTTCCTTCTGAGATAGGAACAGAAACTCTCTACATTATCAAAGGGTGATAGGTTTTGAGTGTCACCTTACAAACAACACATAAGAAAAGTCTTAAGCTGGGCATCAATGGTTCATACCTGTAATCCTAGCCACTTAGGAGGCTGAGATTTGAAGATCACAGTTTGAAGCTAGCCTGGGCAGAAAAGTCCATGAGAATCTTTAGTTTGATTAACCAGCCAAAAGCCAGAAGTGGAGCTGTGGCTCAAGTAGTAGAGCACTAGCCTTGAGCACAAGAGCCTCAGGGACAGTGCCCAGGCCCTGAGTTCAATCCCTAAGACTAGCACACACACACAAAAAAAGCCTTAAAAATAGCTATTAAGCTCAATAGGAAGTGTACTCATTACCTTACTCATGTAACTGTAACCCTCTGTATAGTATCTTTACAATTAAAAAAAAAAAAAAATCAGAAGTGGCAATGTAGCTCAAGTGGTAGAGCGCTCGCCTTGAGCTGAAGAGCTGAGGGATGCCCAGGCCCAGAGTTCAAGCCCCACAACCAACAAAAAAAAAAAAAAGAAAGAAAAAAGGAAAAAAAAAGAAAATTTGGTGGCTAAGAATTAAGTTCTTTTAGTTTTTTTTTTTTTTTATTGTGAACATACTGTACAGAGGGGTTACACTTACATGGGAAGTTCTTTTAGTTTTGAATCCTCTTTGTTGTTGTTGTTAAATACTTTTGTGCCTTTCAGGAGTGTTTTGAGGATGACCTCATGAAAGTTTTTCAGAGTTGTCATTAATTTTTTGCTGTGATATTGTTTTCTTGTTTAAAATTTATTTCTGTGTAACTGGAATTTTCTCTTCACCTGTATCTTCTAACTGGCTGTGATCAGATATATGAAGTCCATCAAAAAAAAAAAAAAAGCTATTAAAACCAAACCAGACAATAAAAACACCTTCCTTCTGAATCTCTACTCTTGCCTTGCTGTAACCTCCATACTCATGATGTCAAATTAGGTAATCATAAATGCAGACCAAAAGCTCTGTTGTGATGAAATTGCTGCTTTCATGGTCACCCTAAATGTGATCTACAACTACATGCTTAACCCACCTCTTCTATACCAGATGCTTCATCTTGCAGCAGTGGTAGCAATGGATGGTCCATTTGTGTCACTGAAGATTTATGGAGTGTACTCATTCAAATTTGAAATAGATCTGAACATACATATGTTTGTTGTTATATTTTATATGCATAATACATATATTTTTAAGTACTGCCTTTCTATAATGTAATGAAGAAATCAGTGGGAACTGGTTTTCCATCTCCATTTACCAGACTTGGAATCTTTACTCCTAAAGTAAGTGTGAGTTATATGTTCATTTAAGAAGCAATCAGCAATCTCAGTAGCCTTAGATCTGAGGATCACAGTTCATAGCCAGCCCAGGCAAGAAAATCTGTAAGACTTTTATCTCCAATTAACCACCAGAAAACCAGAAATGGCGCTGTGGCTTAAAGTGGAAGAGCACTAGCCTTGAGCACAAAGGTTGGGGGATAGTGCCCAGGCCTTGAGTTCAAGGCCTCCCCACCCCTCCCACCAAAAAAAGCAAGTGGAACATCATTGTTTTCTTGTCTGTTAAAAAATAAACAAAAAAACTTTTAAAAGTAGTTTTTTTAGATCAAATCCCAGACAAGAACTTGATATATAGCCTCTGAGATTAAACAGAAAACCTATTTTAGAAAGCTGCAGTATAGTGTCTGTCTCTCTACTGCTGTGTTACGTACAGTGAAATCTTAGGAAAAATAATTTCTCCATATTATTTTGGCCTGCTGTGTCTTTGGGGAGATTCCTAGAAAAGTTGTATTGTTGCAGTTGAATTTTATTCACAGCTGTCACATTGTTGAGTCATTATTACTGATACAGGCTGATATTAGTGTTTTTTTCCCTAGGTTTTGACTAGCTTCTCAGAGAATTTGGGTGTGCTATGGGCTTCTTAATTGTATGTGCTTTTTTCTTCACATCTGTCATGTCAATATGTTTGAAAGAGAAATAGCTCTGTGGCTTCAAGTGTTTCTCAAAATGTAACACAGTATACCTCTAGCAGACCATCACAATAAGCATTTTGTAGTCTGTAATGGTGTACACTCCAAACCCACTCATTCAGAATCTTGGATGGGTTCCCTTACACATTAGAACAGCTCAAGTTGGGTCTTCATAGACAAAGGAAGCTCTCAGTTTTGTAGCCATTCCTTGTTGGCTGATTCCACTGCAGAGTGACTGAGGGTTCAATTGCAGTAAATGGCAAAGGGGTGGGAACAACGTGACATGAAATTCTTAGAAACTACCCTCTCCAAAGCTCCATTAAAGCAATGCAGTTTCAGAGTAAATAGGGTGCTCTCACAGCTTTGGGTTAAATGTGAGAGTACAGCAAAGGATCTGGAGAGTGCTCAGAAGGAATGGAAACCATTTTTATCCCCCTTTTCAAAAGTCACTGCCTGAGGGGAACTTAACAGTTTTTGAAACAAATCACAGCTGTTCGTTGCTGAATGGGACCATAGTCTTTTGGAATTCACTACAGGCATAAGTATTTTCTCTTCTCTTTTCTCTTGTCTCTCTTGTCTTTCTTTCTTTCTTTCTTTCTTTCTTTCTTTCTTTCTTTCTTTCTTTCTTTCTTTCTTTCTTTCTTTCTCTCTCTCTTTCTTTCTCTCTCTTTCTCTCTCCCTCCCTCCCTCCCTCCCTCCCTCTCTCTCTCCCTCTCTCCCTCCCTCCCTCCCTCCCTCCCTCCCTCCCTTCCTTCTTTCCTTCCTTCCTTCCTTCCTTCCTTCCTTCCTTCCTTCCTTCCTTCCTTCCTTCCTTCCTTCCTTCCTTCCTTCCTTCCTTCCTTCCTTCCTTTGTCTTCTTCTATTACTGGGACTTGAACTCAGGGCCTGGGCACTGTCCCTAGCTTTTATGCTTAAGGCTAGTGCTCTACTATTTGAACCATACCTCCACTTTGGACTTTTTGGTGGTTAATTACAGATAAGAGTCTCACTGATGGGCTGGGAAGGTGGCTCAGTGGTAGAGTGCTTGCCTTGTATGCTCAAGGCCCTGGGTTCGATTCCTCAGCACCACATAAACATAAAGAAAAAAGCTGGAAGTGGCACTGTGGCTCAAGTGGTAGAGCGCTAGCCTTGAGCTGAAGAGCTGAGGGACAGCGTCCAGGCCCAGAGTTCAGGCCCCACGACCGGACCCAAAAAAAAAAAAAAAAAAAAAAAAAAGAGTCTCACCGACCTTCTTGCCTGGGCTGTCAAACCAAGATTCTCAGAGCACAGCTTCCTGAGTAGCTAGGAATATAGGCATGAGCCACCAGCACCCAGCAGAAAACTCTGTATTCCTAAACACTCTTTGTCTTTCTCCATCCCCTGACTTGAAGATGACTTGATCATGTTATGTGTTTTAATAATTTTGTGATTACAAAGGTACAGTCTTTTCTGTGAAGACTTGGATTTTACAGAGCGGAGTATTGGTTTCCTGTCCCTTGATATTCCATTATGGGAATCGCTGAATAGTATCTGAGAAACCTTGAGGTGCTACTAGGGACATCTGTATTGTCAAGTAGAAGAATTTGCTATCAATGAGGAAGTGTGGAGGGAACTTTACCTAACAGTTTTCTTATACAGTTTCTATGTGGACTAGATCTCAGTGCTCTAATTCAACAATTTCTACATGACTAGTACAAATACTAGGGAATTTGGGAAGAACTGTATCTTCAGGCTTCTGTAAACACCTTTCATTTTAGATTGTGGAATTTGCTGTTCTCACATTAGAATTTAGATCTTCTCTCTACCAGCTATCACCTGTTCCAGTTGCATTTTAAGCTTATATCTGCATCTCCTAGCATGCTTTGACTATCAAACTCAGATGTGTCAGACAGGCTTTATCTTGTATGTGTTTTTTATTTTAATTGTGAGAATACCATACAGAGGAGTTACAATTACATGGGCAATATTGTGTATGTTTAAGACTGATAACCCAGAACCCTCAACTTAAAAAGAATACTGAGGCTGCTACATTCAAGGGATGGAGAGATGGAAGAGAATTGACATTATTGGTTGTTATTGGTAGTTTAAAAAAGTAACATCTGGCTAGTATGAAAATGGCCTAAGAAAGATTTCCTACATTTACAGAGGAAAATTAATGTAACATTTCACAATATTTTCCTCATCTCTTTTTATATGCTGAGAGGTCACCCTATACATATCACAGAATACGTTTCAGGTCAAGGCCCTTACTCTGCACATGCTGGCTTGTGTGAACCTCACTCTGGGATAACTTAGAGAATGCACTGGCCAGTCAGTATCTCTCCCTTACTGGAAGGTGCTCAACACAGACCTGTTTCATTTACTGAACTGAGGAATAGTTAGAGTGACTTTTGGAGGGATTTAACAAAAAGGATTAAGGAGTAAAATACATCACAAATTCTGCCTTCATTCATAGTATCATAATTTGGAAACTATGGAAAAGTCTTAGCATGTAAGAGAATTTGTCTCTTTTTGGGGGGTGGGGAGGGGTCCGGTCGTGGAGCCTGAACTGTGGGCCTGGAGCGCTGTCCCTCAGCTCTTCAGCTCAAGGCTAGCACTCTACCACTTGAGCCATAGCACCACTTCTGGCTTTTTTCTTTTTGCTTATGTGGTGCTGAGGAATCGAACCCAGGGCCTCAGGCATACAAGGCAAGCGCTCTACCACTGAGCCACTGAGCCACCCCTTCCCAGTCCCGAAAATATAAGATCTCATTCAATCTAAAAGTTGTATATTGCTGTGTATACTAATTTCTGCTGTGGATTGGAAAATTTCAGTTTGCTAAGTTGATAGCAGTCTGTGGTCCTTTTAGTGCCTGTAGCTTTTTCAGTCTTTTAAACTGCTTGAATTACTGCCATGTAGTTCTCTTTGTGTGCTGAAATCAATGTCATGAGGCAATTACCTCAGCTCTTTCTTTGTAGGGGTTCTTTGTGTAACACTATTACTCATTCATACAGAAAAACACAATGCAAAACTACAGCATTTATTCCTCCCCCCTTCTGAGCCTTTTCTGTCCTTTGGATTTATTTACTGTATTGAGAGTATACAGGTGACCAGATAGACAATGTAACAACACTAAAGCATGTAGTACACCAGTCACCTGGCCTGGGTAAAAAGAAGCTTAAATGTCGACATCTCAATATACAGAGCCTTGCTTGAGAAAACAGCCATTTTTCTGTGTGACAGCATCCTATCTCCTATTTATTCATACTCTCCCTCTTATTGGTATTTTTCTTTTTCATTTATTTGTTTTTTGAAGCTTCTACTTGCAATCATCTGTTACCTTCCCAGTTGAGGAAGTATGTTGTACAGTGGGTGTTGGGATGATACTGTCACTTCAGTGTATATTCATTGTTTTTCTAAACTAATGTTTGAACCTTATTTTGGTATCAGCTGTATGAACCTAGTGCAGAAACTATCTTCCAGGGATTTGCCTAACGCACATTCCTCAGATTGTGTACACTCACTCTTAAGATATTACTGGCCTTTCATCAGGCATCATTTTCACCCTTACAAATCTGTTTAGGTTTTTTTTTTTTTCCTTTCCAGCTTTATTGAGTTAGAAACTGATATCATAAACAGTTTTGGTATGGGAAGGAGAGGGAGGCAGTTGCTGAGGTACAAGCCCAGAGCCTCACTAATGCCTAACATTCCCTCTGTTGACAGCATATATTTAAAGTACACACTTTGCCAGGTTTTGACATAGCAATACCATGAAAGTATGACCATGGTTATGATAATGAACATTTCCACACCTGCTTAAATTTTTTCTTTTTTCTTTTTCTTTTTCTTTTTTTTTTTATCGGTCATGGGGCCTGAACTCTGGGCCTGGGCGCTGTCCTTCAGCTCTTCCACTGTAGACTAGCACTCTACCATTTGAGCTTCAGCCCCACTTCCAGCTTTTTCTGCTTATGTGGTGCTGAGGAATCGAACCCAGGGCCTCATGCATGCAAGGCAAGCACTCTACCACTGAGCCACCTTCCCAGCCCCTTAAATTTTTTCTTAATGCCTTTCGCCTGCTTACCACCCTCATCCCCAGGTAAAGATTGGCCTTTTTTTTTTTAAGTCTGCTTTTCTAGAATCTTAACCTAATAAAATCATATTGTTTTACTTGCCTTTTTGCAGGTGGAAGGGAAGGGTCTGGTTTCTAAAACTTGGCATAAATATTTTTGAGATTCATCCATATAATATGTGTCACAACAGTGCTTCATTCATTTTTATTGCTGAGTTGAATCCCACCACATTTTGTGTATTGTACTTTACCTATCCATTCATTTGTTTGTGGATGTTTGGGCCATATCTCATTTTTAGTTGTTACAAATGAAGCTCCTATTAACATTCATGTACAAGTCTTTTTAGTAAACTTGTGTGCTTTCGTTTCTCTTGGTTAAATATACAAGAGTACAGTGTATAGATATGTAGAAAGTACTTATAAAAATTTGTTAACGTTTTTAATATAATAAGACACTTTCCCCTGAGAAGAAAAGTCATTTCTATGCACATGGCTAAGACATATAACTATTAGCTGTTAGAACACAATAAATTCAAGACTTTTTCTTCCCTTAATATCGACAAGCTAATTGTTCATATGTTTTCTGATTGGTTACAAATAGATTGTAGGCTTTTGGTGACCAGGAGTAAATGATTCTGTGTTTAAATCATACCAGGTTGTAAATTACAAGACAAAGTGTATTTTCAAAGTTGTTTCCTGTTATGTAGACATGGTTATCATATTCAAGTACTTAGGAAAAGATTTTGGTTGTAATGGATAACAGTTTGAGTTCATATTTAACCAGCTCAATCGGTAGGAAATGAACTGTATTTCTATTCACACTGCTTGTGCCAAAATTTTTATAGATCATAGCAATTTTCTGAGTGAGTTTTGTCTTTTTAAGTAGTGTAAATCAATCATACAAAGGGGCTTCATTATGATATTTACATACATGAATATGGTCAGATTTATAGCCTCTGTTACTCTTTCTTAGCCCTCCCTATTTTTCTAAGCTACCAAATAATAATATTGAAAGTATGTCATTTTTATTTTCTTTTTGTACAGAGATGTAGCTCCAGAAGGATATAGTGCACTCAAGAGGCTGAGACAGAGGATCCTAAGTTCCAGGCCAGCCTGAGCTACATCATGAGACTGTCTCAAAAAAAAAAAAGAAAAAATATGTAGTTCCAAGGCTTACATTTTGTGTGAACTTAACACATAATCATCTTGAAGTCTTGACCAGCCAGTTTTGTTTCTGAGCTAGCTCAAGGAAGAGTTATATATAGCAACCACAAACTCTCAAGTTGCATGATTATCATTGTATATTTTTCTGCTGCAATTTTCAGCCCATTGCTATCATCTTTACCTTCATGTTCTTATGAAAGAACTAGTTATTTAAATTATTCCTAAGGCAAATTTCAGCTACTGTTACAAATCAAAAAGAAACGGCCTTTAAACCATTTTCCTAGGAAAAAAGGGAAGCTGATTTTAATTGGCCATCTGCTGTGTGCTGGGGCTACTGTGTGCGCTCTTTCATGGCCTCCCACTGTAGTTATGATGAAAATAGACTTGTTTAGCATGGCCCTTAGCAACCCTGTGCTGCCTCCTCCTCCTTGTCCAGTCTTATCTTTCATCACTACGGGTTTTGCATCCAGTGCTTTGGTTTGTCTCACTTTATTTAAGAATTTCATATATGCCTTGTCTACTGTCTCACCAGGCTCCCTCACATACTATTCCTCTCTTCCTGTTGCTGCTCTCTGCCTACCCTAGATGAATACCTATTTACAGTCCAGACTGTATGAGAGTAGGGGCTGTATTTTCCTGCTTATTAACATGTTATTCCTGCCAACTACTGTAGCACTTTGTCTCTTTGTTGGTTGAACAAACAAGCAAATAATCTTAGCAAATGGATCATTTTAACCCTTAGTCACAGAGTTGATAAAGTAGTAGGCCCCAGAGTTCAAGTGACAGACCAACACCAAAGCCATCTAACTATACTAAGCTGTTTCATAGCTGTAAGTCATTAAACACTGTGAGGAGGAATGGAAGGTAAATTAGGTAATTGAGCTGAAATAGTACACCTAATTGTATAATTGATCCACTACAGAAACATAATGAAACCAATTTTCCATAAACCTAATCAAGAAAATTTAAAAATTGAATTACTTTGATTTTCGACTTACACACAAACTAAAACACTGCCATAAAGGCAGCTTGCAAATAAATCCACAGGAGTTTGTGGGATTCTGAGATGTATTACCCTGAAAATACTTTTTTCTTGGTATTCAATTAACCTGCCCCCATTGGCCCCCCCCCCTTCTTTTTTATATCTACAAAGGTAAGACTTTTCCTCCTAAGGAAGTGTTGAAATACTAGAATATTGTCTGGAAAATATACAAAATGCTTTCCTTAAATAGTTACAGATATAGTTACTGTTCTTTTTCTGTATTTTCTTTTAAGAACCCTGCCCTCTTTTTCCAGTATTGGGATTGAACTCAGAGCCATGTGTTTGCTAGAAAAGCACTCTACTAACTAGCTGTGTCCCTAGTTCTTTTGTTTCTTAGATAGGGCCCTTGCTTTTGCCTAGGCCAGATTCAGATCAAGCTCTTCTATCTCTGCTTCTGGAAAATAGCTGGGCCCACAAGCATGCGCCTTCAGCTTTGTTCCTTTTCTTTTTTTGGTCGGTCGTGGGGCCTGGGCACTGTCCCTCAGCTCTTCAGCTCAAGGCTAGCACTGTGCCACTAGAGCCACAGCGCCACTTCCATCTTTTTCTGCTTATGTGGTACTGAGGAATCCAACCCATGCAAGGCAAGCACTCTACACTGAGCCACTTTCTTAGCCCCAGCTTTGTTCTTGAGATAAGGCCTTGCCAACTTTGCCCTATCCCACCTCAAACCACTGTCCTGCCTCCCAAGTAGCTAGGATTATAGGTGAGTGTCACCATGCCCAGCTTAGCACCTCCTTTTTCATTATAAAATTATTTCCCTTTTAAGGAAACACCTCCTTGCTTTATCCTTTTGAACAAGTCATTATTTAACTCTCCCCTCCCTCTCTTTTCTCCCCCTATAACTCCTCACAGTGTTTGCTCTATTTATATGGACTAAGGTTTCACTCCTGTGGAACTTGTTGCTCACCCCATTTCTCAGCACGTATGCTCTAGTCCTTGAGCATGTATGTCTCCTCTACTATGACTGCAAGCCATTTTAGAGCATACACTGTCTTAAGCACTCACACATCTCATAATCTTTTGGACCTGATATATTTTCCAGCACATATTATAGTTAAGTACTATTTTTTTAAAGGCACATCTTAGTTGGGTGCCTGTATCTCAGGCCTATGAAATAATAATTTGTGATAGTACAGAACAATAAAAATATTAATAATGCTGGGTTCTGGTGGCTAATGCCTGTAATCCTAGCTACTCAGGAGGCTGTGATCTGAGAATCAAGGTTCAAAGCCAGCCTAGGCAAGAAAGTCCATGAGACTCTTCTCTCCAGTTAACCTGTAGAAAACTGGAAGTGGTGCTGTGGCTCAACGTGGTAGAGTACTAGCCTTGAATAGAAAAGCTCAGGACAGCACCCAAGCCCTGAAAGTTCAAGTCGGATAACCAACCCAAATAAGTAAATAAGTAATAATATATATTTGCATATATATCATTATTTTAACTGTTTTGTTTGGGCCTATAGAATTAGACTTCTAGATTGTGTTTTGTGCTTGATTCCCAAGGTGGGCTATTAATAGTTTTTCAGCCCTATTTCTCTGGTTCTTTGAACTGAAGCATGACATGGGTCAACAGTCTCCAACAGTCTCCTGTGTTAGAGAAAAGTTTTCTGCAGAACTAATCACAAAACTTTTACTTTTTTTCCCTACTAGTTCTGAGATTTGAACATAGAGTCTTATATTCTTCTCTCAGCTATTTTGCTCACTGCTGGTACTCTACCACTTGAGCCATGCTTCCAGTTCCTGCCTTTTGCCAGTTATTTAAAGATAAGAAAAATCTGGAGAATTTGTCTCCCAAGCTGCCTTTGAACTTCAGTCCTTAGATTTCATCCTCCTGATTTCAATTAAAAAAAAAAAGTTAAATGGGACTAGGAATGTGTCTCAGTAATAGAGTACTTGCCTTGCATGATCAAGGCCTTGGGTTCAATCTCCAGCACCACAAAAACAAATAAGAACTAATAAATAAATAAATTCGTTCTAAAGATCACAAATTATAGTCACCCCAAATCATTTAGAAGGGCTTGTCCCACATCAGACCAATGCCCCTTTAACTTTATGCCCTCTAAGCTTAGTTCCAGATTTCTTTCTCCCTCAGCCTTTGCTTCCTTAGATTTGGTTGAATTTTTTTTTTCTTTTTTTTCAAGCATGCTTTTCTACTTTAGGCCTTATTTTCCTGATGTTAGAGCCAGGCTAAATACAGGCATCAGTGAATTTCTCACAGTTTTCTGACTGAGAAACAAGGGGAAATCCAGATGTTTTGCACTCCCCTGTCTTATTAGGAAAACTTATTTATGCCACACAACTGGCCAGCTGCTTTTCTATTGAACTCAATGAGGGCCTGTAGCCAAGTGTCTTATCCCCACCTCAGTTCCCCATCCCCTAGTCCACTATTTGGCACATATACTTTTTTTTTTTACATTTGATATTGGGAACTATATTTGGCTTCTGTCTTTTCCTTTCATTGGCTCACTGATTTTTTTTTATATTTATAATTATCTAGGTATTGTACAGAGAGGTTACAGTTACATAATAAGGTAGTGGGCATATCTTATTGAACATTGTTACCTGCTCCCTTGTTTTTCTCCCACTTTTCCTCATACTCCCCCTAGTACATACACTTTTAATAAGAGTTAAGTTTTTATTTCTCTCTATCTGATCTTTTTTTAAAAAGTTAATATTAACAAAGACTTGTAAAAATTAGTATGAATTAGTATGAAAGCTGGTTAGGTTCTCTCATTAAGAGACCCAGGGAGATAACATATTTTTGCACTTCAATTTTATTTGAACATAAGTGGATAAACCAGAAGAATTTATGCATTAATTTTTAAGCTCAGAACAGGAAAATAGCAAAGTTAAACATGTTTTTAAAAGAAAACAATTTAAAATGACCTTCAAAGTTAGTCTGTTTTATTTTACAGGTTTTAACCCCTAAATCTTTCCTGAGGTTTCAAAAAAAAAAACTCCACCTATTAATCTAACTTGAGAATGCTAATGTTTTGCTGGTGTCAACATCGAATGTGTGATCAATGAGCAAGAATGAAAAGTCTCTGTTGTAGGCAGGATGGAGAACTTCTTTTTTTCTAATTCCACACAGACACGTCTTCGGCCTCTGAGGATGAAGGCTCTCTGAGACGCCAAGCTGCGCTCTCTGCTGCCTTGCAACAGAGCTTACAGAATGCGGAGTCCTGGATCAACCGTTCAATTCAGGGATCGTCCACTTCTTCATCCGCATCTTCTACGCTGTCCCACGGAGAGGTCAAAGGAACCAGTGGGTCTCTAGCTGATGTATTTGCCAATACTCGAATAGGTAGGAGCTGGATCTACCCAAGAAACCCAAATTATATTCTATTTGGCACCCAGTATCCAGGAAACAGTTTATGATTGTGTTAGGGTTTTCAATGTGGCCTGCAAAAAATATAATCAAGAGAGAACTGTTAATGAGGCAAAGAAGGAAACACCAGCAATACATTTGCTACAGGAATAGTAGGGACCATCTACATTATTCATGCAGAGGGCTGTCCACCTGAAGCCATATTTGTTTCCATAAGCAATACTGAAGCTGCAAGACATAACACCAGTCTTAGGAGAGGTTTGTTCCAGCAGCAGAAAACCATTTCATACATTAAAAGAGCTAACATATGTAACATCTTACGTATTCCCATGATGTTTATCTATATTCTGTCAAAAATTATTAAACATTTTCCAATATGAGTGAAACCTTTTTGTCTTTAGCCTAAAGGCTGGATTTATTCTCCTTGCTGCTATGGTATTGCTGCCTCCAGAGTGTGCAGGCTGAGGACATTAGTACTCTGGGAGCTGCTGGCTGCCTGAGTGCTACTGTATGGAGTGTAGCTTTTGCTTGGCTCTGCTTTATGTTTTTATGTGATTTTTTTTTAAGAGTTGTGATATCTGCAGATAAAGATAATAGATCTCTGCTTTGGTTTAATTGGTTGGTACAAATTGCAGTAAGTAATATATGTTATGTGTCTGTGATGTCTTTCCCTTTTTTCTGGACAATCAGTCATATTTTGGTGTCTTTTATTTATCACTTTAATAACTTTGATTTCTGAAAAGAACAAGTAGGAAAAGTCTCCATTCAAATTCATAATTTTAAAAGGAAATAGTTAACCCTGTGATTGCCCAAATAGAAAACCACTGATAGCCAGTGACTACAGCTCTCCAGTGTATAATCCACTGCCCCTCCAGAGCAGCTGCATACAGATGCATGTTCACTGCTTCTTCTTTCTTGGAGGGTAAGCACCAGAGCCAGGGTCCCTGAGGTTTGATTTCTATGTTTGTTTAAAAGAGAGGCCTTCCACTGGTGGCAAAAAAGTAAAAAAGCAAAAACAAAAACAAAAAAATGTCTGGATTTTTGTTACAGGATAATTTCTGTGATCACATTTTTTTTTTCTGTTGCTTCTATGACACTGTAAAAAGTTACTGGTTCACTTACAAAAACCATTCTAACAACATGGTACTAAGATCTGAACTCAGCCTCATGCTTTCTAGGCAGGCATCTACCGATGGAACCACACTCAGCCCTTTTTTGCTTTAATTACATTTTGGATCAGGTCCTGCATTTTTGTTTGGGGCTAGCCTAAGGCCATGACCCTCCAATCTATACCTCCCTCATAGCTTGTATTACCCTACTCAGCTTGTGGATCAAGGTGAAGTCACAGGAACTTTTTAATCAGGCTGGCCTCAAACCACAATCCTACTGATATCTGACTACTAATCAGCCATTGTTATAAGTGTGAGGCACCACACCTAGATTCAATATTATTGCTTTACAATTGTTTGCTAGCAGAAGTAATTTATGTTCCCAATAGGAAAATTCAAAAGCTTAGGTAAAAGAGAAATTTAAAAAAATCTATAATCCCCTTATGGATAGCACTTAATGTATGATCTAGATTTTATTTATATATGAATAGGTAGAGCTTTCTTTTTAATTTTACAAAAATGAAATTGTCATACACATAATGCTCATTAACTGCTTTTTTTAGTAGCTTACCACAAACATCTTTCATATCACTATGATTATTTTTTTATGCTTTTAAAGTATGCCATTGTCTTTCTATGCTTGCTTTATTTAGCCATTCCCCTGTTTAGGACACTTAAATAAAGAGTACCTAACTAGGTGCTAGTGGCTCACTCCTGTAATCCTAGCTACTAAAGAGGCTAAGATCTAAGGATCACAGTTCAAAACCATCTTGGGCAGAAAAGTCCATGAAACTCTTATCTCCAATAAACTACTTAGAAAAAGCTGGAAGTAGTGCTGTGGCTCAAGTGGTAGAGCCCTAGCTTTGAGCACAAAGAGGCTCAAGGGTAGCGCTCAGGCCTCAAGTTTAAGCTCCAGGACTGGGGAAAAAAAAAGTTTTCTGTCTATGGGAATGAACATACTTCAGCATACAATATATTACAATAGTGTGTATTTGTTTATTACCTTTGGGTGTATTTCTGTAAATTGAGTTGCTAGGATAAGTAAAAATACTCTATATTAAAAACATTTTTAATTAGTGTATGTAATATAAAAGGGATTCATTGTGATATTTCCACACATGCACACAGTACATTTTGATCATACTTATCCCCTCCACCATATTCCTATTTCTTTCCCTTGCTTCTCCCTTTTTAATGCTTTTGTTATCATGTTATGCTATGGAAAGGTATACTGAACTGGTACATGTGCTAGTGTAGTACAAACTTCAACAGCTATCAAACTAGTAATTACAGAACTTTGGAGCATAGAAACTTTACTCCAAAATTGGTTAAGTTTTTGGCAACATAACCCTATTGAATGGGTCTCTTCCAACTTACAGTATTCCCATTCTCTGTGTTAAGAATCCTTTCATAGGCTGGGAATGTGGCTTAGTGGTAGAGTGCTTGCGTAGCATGCATGAAGCCCTGAGTTTGATTCCTCAGTACCACATAAGCAGAAAAAAACTGGAAGTGGTGCTGTGGCTCAAATGATAGAGTGCTAACCTTGAACCACAGAAGTTCAGGGACAGTGTCTAGGACGTGAGTTAAAGCCCCAGGACTGGCAAAAAAAAAAAAAATCCTTTCATGAAGTAATACTGTCACTGTTTGACTTCTACTTAGAGCAGGAAGTACCTTGTTGCCAAGTAGCGCCAAGTTCACTCTTGTTTATTTTGTAAAAATTAGGAGTGGACTTTGGTTTTCTTCCATCTGAAAATCTGGGCACTCTGACCCACTCCTAAGAGTGTGTGTGTGTGTGTGTGTGTGTGTGTGTGTGTGTGTGTGTGTAAGGAAGAACATTCTAGATAAACCACAATCATAAAGAAATATTTGAGACACTTTAGAATATCAGTAGTCTGACCCACTCCTAAGATGTGTGTGTGTGTGTGTGTGTGTGTGTGTGTGTGTGTGTGTGTGTGTGTGTGTAAGGAAGAACATTCTAGATAAACCACAATCATAAAGAAATATTTGAGACACTTTAGAATATCAGTAGTCAGAATCTTGCTCACTTTGGTTCTATTTTGAAATAATATTTTATTTTTATTGTCACATTAGAATTCAACCAACCTTTCTGCATAGAAAATGATCTTTTTAAGAAATAGTGGCCACTGTATTCATAAACTGCTTTGGTGAATGGCAACTCCTTTGTACAACTATTGAAAGATAATAAAATATATTTAATGGGAAAGGAAAAAAAAAAAAAAAGAAATAGTGGCTATGTGATTTGACCATACTAAAGTTACTCATCTTGATAATAATTTGGCAAAGCTTTGGCTTAATTTCTAATTTGTCCCTTTATATCTTGCTAGTAGATTTTTTTTCTTGGCAAAAGAAAAATTAGCAATTCTTATTTTTGCTGCTATTGTCATAAAATTCTAAGTTTTGTTTTCTCCCCTCTTAGAGAATTTCTCTGCTCCCCCTGATGTCACTACAACTACCTCCTCTTCCTCATCATCGTCCTCAATGCGCCCAGCAAATATTGACCTGCCCCCTTCGGGGATAGTTAAAGGCATGCACAAGGGATCCAACAGGTCCAGCCTTATGGATACAGCGGACGGTAGGGAGTTCTTTTTGGTAGCTACATAGAGGTATAAATTAAAGTGGAAAATTTCAAGTTGGAAACAGTAATTCATGGCCAAAGGGTTGAGTAGCTGCAGAAGTAGGTCATAGTTGTGAACAGGCCATCCTGAGTGCTCCCTTCTCCACTTGTTCACACTCAGCTAGCATTTCCAAAAGACACTTTGAACCAAAACCAAAGTCTGGATAAAGAAAAGAATGCTACAAGCCTGGCGCCAGTGGCTTATACCTGTAATCCTAGCTACTTAGGAGGCAGAGATCTGAGTAATGAGGTTCAAAGCCAGCCCGGGCAAGAAAGTCTGAGCAACTTTTTTTTTTTTTTGGTCTGTTGTAGGGTCTGAACTCTGGGCCTCAGCGCTGTTCCTCAGCTCTTCAGCTCAAGGCTAACACTCTACCACTTGAGCCACAGCATCACTGGCCTTTTCTGCTTATGTGATGCTAAGGAATTAAACCCAGGGCCTCATGCATGCAGGGCAAGCACTCTCCACTGAGTCACCTTCCCAGCCTGGTGAAACTCTTATCTCCAGTAAACCACTTAGAAAACTAGAAGTGGTGCTATGACTCAAGTGTTAGAACACTAGCCTTGAGCTGAAGAACTGAGGGACACTGCCCAGGCCCAGAGTTCAAGACCCACAATCACAAAAAAAAAAAAAAAGAAAAGAAAAAAGAAAAAAAGAATGCTACAAGAACTTGGGTTCTGGTGGCTCACACCTGCAATCCTAGCTACTCATAAGCCAGCCTGGGCTGGAAAGTCCCTGAGACTCTTATCTCCAATTAACTACCAGAAAACCAGAAGTGAAGCTGTGATTCAAAGTGGTAGCCTTGAGCAAAAAAGCTCAGAGATAGAGCCCAGGCCTTGAGTTCAAGCCTAACAACTAGTGGGGAGAGGGGGAAGTTATATTAGAAGAGAAAGGGAACTTAGTTGAAACCATTAACACCCTTTGTTCTCTTTTGTCATCAAATTTGTAACTTACATATTTGTTACTATTTGGCAGCTGAATTAGAATAAGTCTGTGGACAAAAGCCAAACATCATTAGGAAAGAAAGTTCCTAAAAGAATGGAGGCTCCAGTATCTCACGCCTGTAATCCTAGCTAATCAGGAGGCTGAGATCTGAGGGTCATGGTTCAAAGCCAGCCCAGGCAGGAAAGTCTGTGAGACTCTTATCTCCAATTAACCACCAGAAAACTGGAAGTGATGCTGTGGCTCAAGTGGGAGAGTGCTAGCCTTGAGCTGAAGAGCTCAGGGACAGTGTCCAGGCCTGGAGTTCAAGCCCTATGGCCGACGCAAAAAAAAGAATTGAAGAGCTAAAATGTCCTTTAAGTCAAAGTAAATTTTAACTGAATTTATAATTTTTTCCCTTATAGGTGTTCCTGTCAATAGCAGAGTATCCACAAAAATCCAGCAGCTTCTCAATACTCTGAAACGACCCAAAAGACCTCCCCTAAAGGAATTTTTTGTGGATGACTCTGAAGAAATTGTGGAAGGTAGTAGTAAAAATGCCACAAACATGCTCATTGAACAGATATTCTCTAAACAGTTAGTATACATCAACTACATAAAGTTAAAGATGAACAAGACAGTTCTTGGTTTAAAAGTTCTCTACTTTTTCTTTCCTAAGGATCATTTGTGTTTTAGATCTCAAATGAAAAGTTTTAAGAGGGAAGGTAGTGAAAGAAGATCCTAGAGATAACCTGGAACATGTACTTTGAACTTAGGAACTATCCCAAGTACATAAGTGGGGTGTGTGTGTGTGTGTGTGTGTGTGTGTGTGTGTGTGTGTGTGTGTGTGTGTGTGTGTGTGTGTGTGTGTGTGTGTGTGTGTGTGTGTGTGTGTGTGTGTGTGTGTGTGTGTGTGTGTGTGTGTGTGTGTGTGTGTGTGTGTGTGTGTGTGTGTGTGTGTGTGTGTGTGTGTGTGTGTGTGTGTGTGTTTGCTTGCACCAGTACTGAACACATGCCAGTACTGAGGCTTAAACTCAGGGTCTGGATAGGATCACTAGTCTTTTTTTTTTCTCCAGGCTGGCATTTTACCACTTGAGCCACAATTCCACATACAGCTTTTGGTGGTGGGTAACTGGAGATGAGACTCTTTTCTGCCTAGGGCTGGCTTTGAACCCTGATCTTCAGATCTCAGCCTCCTAAGTAGCTGCAATTATAGACGTGAGCCACCAGTGCCAAGCCCAATTACATAATTTTAAAAGTTATTATGTTTGTCCATTTTCTAAGATGTAGATGATAAATTTAACCTCCACTGTTTACCTTATCTTTTTTTAATATCATAACATAGGCCTTTCATTAAATCATCCAATCAACATATAAATACTTGCTTTTTTATAAGATAATATGTAGAAAATATTCAAAGGTGCAGCAGAATGCAGTCATTTCTTTCATGTTGTGAGTTAGACCAGGGCTAAGATCTGTCTTTGTGGAAACTTAGGTTAGCAAATAGGTTTGTCTTGGCAGATATGGCAGTAGAGTAAAGGGAAGAAATAGTTTCTGTCTGTGTGGTTAGAAATGGCTTCACAGAGGAAGAGAGGAAGTCATCAGTGTTTTATTTGTTCAGTCATTTGAAAAGTATTTATGGATGAAATCATACTCTGTTTAGGAGTCAATAGGAGACAATGGGAAGGAAATGAGTTATAAACCTTGAGAAAATGAGAGTGGCTGTTTGAAGCTAGGTGATGATAGATCTGCCTAAGAAAGGAAGAGACAGCCGGGCGCCGGTGGCTCAAGCCTGTAATCCTAGCTACTCAGGAGGCTGAGATCTGAGGATCAAGTTTTGAAACCAGCCCGGGCAGGAGAGACCGTGAGACTCCTATCTCCAATAAACCACTAGAAAACCGGAAGTGGCGCTGTAGCTCAAGTGGTAGAGCGCTAGCCTTGAGCTGAAGAGCTGAGGGACAGCGCCCAGGACCAGAGTTCAGGCCCTACAACCGCCAAAAAAAAAGAAAAAAGAAAAAAAAAGAAAGGAAGAAACAGACATACAAGCTTACTTTTGTTAGGTAAATTTGGTAACTTTGTGTTTTTGTTTTTGTTTTTGTCCGTGGTGGGAGCTAAACTCTGGACCTGGGCACTATCCCTCAGCTCTTCAGCTCAAGGCTAGCACCCTACTACCACTTGAGCCACAACGCCACTTCCAGTTTTTTTCTGCTTATGTGGTGCTGAAGAATCAAACCCATGGCCTCAGGCATGCGAGGCAAGCACTCTTCCACTGAGCCACCTTCCCAGCCCCTTTTCTGCTGGTTTTTATATGCTGACTACTAACTAGTAGGCTTTGATCACATCAGTCTGTTAATGGAATTAAGCACATTGGTAGACTAGATCTGTCTTGCCTTAGCCCCAGTTCATATAGTGGGAAATAAAAAGCAAGCTATCAAGCTGGGAATTGGTGGTTCATGTGTGTCATCCTAGCTACTCAGGAGGCTAAGATCTAAGGATCAAAGTTTTTTATTTTTTGTTTTTTTAATTGTGAAAATGCCGTACAGAAGGGTTACAATTACATGGGCAAGGTAATGAGTACATTTCTTTTTCTTTTTCTTTTTTTTTTTTTTGTCAGTTGTGGGGCCTGAACTCTGGGCCTGGACATTGTCCCCCAGCTCTTCAGCTGTAGACCAGGGCTCTACCACTTGAGCCTCAGTCCTACTTCCAGCTTTTTCTGCTTATGTGGTGCTGAAGAATTGAACCCAGGGCCTCATGCATGCAAGGCAAGCGCTCTACCACTGAGCCACCTTCCCAGCGCCATTAGTACATTTCTTATCAAGCATTGTTGCCTCCTCCTTTGTTTCCCCTTCCCATCCCTTCCCATCATACCTCCCCCCCAATCCCCTCCCAGGATCACAGTTTTTTAAAAGCACCCTGTGCAGGAAAGTACCAAAAAAGCCAAAAGTGGAGCTGTGGCTCCAGTGGTAAAGTGCTAACCTTAAGCACAAAAGCTCAAGAACAGCACCCAGGCCCTAATTCAAGTCCTAGGAGATATGCACACGCACAGGCACACATACACACATATGACATAATGAGGGTAAGATAAGAGTCTGTTATTTAGGAGTTACTAAACTTATTTATTTATTTTTGTTGATTGTGGGTCTTGAACTCTGGGCCTGGGCACTGTGCTCAAGGCTAGCGCTCTACCATTTGAGCCACAACACCACTTCTGGTTTTGTGGTGTGTCTTTGGAGATGAGTCTCACAGACTTTACTGCCCAGGCTGGCTTTAACTGTGATCCTCAGATTTCAGCTTCCTGAGTAACTAGGATTACAGGCGTGAGCCACTGGCACCCACTGTCACTAAACTTATTAACTGTCAACTGCATTCTTGTTTTTGTGTATGTGCTGGTCCTGGAGCTTGAACTCAGGGCCTGGGCACTGTCCCTGAGATTTTTTTTTTTTTTCAAAGTTAGCAGTCTACTACTTGCCACAGTGTCACTTCTGGCTTTTTCTGAGTAGTTTATTGGATATAAGAGTCTCATGGGCTGGGAAGGTGGCTCAGTGGTAGAGTGCTTGTCTTGCATGCATGAGGCCCTGGCTTCGATTCCTCAGCACCACATAAGCAAAAAAAGCCGGAAGTGGTGTGGCTCAAGTGGTGGAGCTCTAGCCTTGAGCTGAATTGCTGAGGGACAGCGCCCAGGCCCAGGGTTCAGGCCCTATGACTGACCAAAAAAAAAAAAAAAGTCTCATAATGACATTGTCCAAAAAGAAATGTACTCTTTTTCCTGACTTATATAACTATAATCCCTCTTGCATAACATTTATAATAACAACAAAAATTGTTTGTTTTTTTAAAGAGTCTCATGGACTACCTTGTCCAGACTGGCTTCAAACCACAATCCTTAGATCTCAGCCTCCCAAGTAGCTAGTATTACATGCACTAGTGCCCGCTTCGATTTCTTTCTTTCTTTCTTTCTTTCTTTTTCTCCCTATTTCTTTCTTGATGCACTGGTATTCCAAGTGCTCATGCCAAGAGTAGTCTCTGTAATGCTTCTAGCACTGTGTATTGCCTTGGTAATTGAAGGTCAACATTTAATTAGAAAGCATTTTCAGAATAGAGCTAACTGCTTCTACTTATAAATAGGCAAAAACTGCTTACTTGGCTAATTATTACTTATTAAAAAGAAAGTTGCCTGTGTGTCTTTGGAAGTGTCAACATGTGTTAAATAAACATGTTTTCCAAATCTGTCATTAAGTTGTACACTAAAACACAATTTATTTGACATTTGATTTGTCTACCTAATATTCCTTCTTCCTCCTCCACTTCTTCCGTCTATGCCTCTTATCTTCCTTTCACTTGGCAGATTCCTTCTCCCCTAAAACTTAGCTCAGTCATTCCTTCTTCCAGAGAGTGTCCTGCCTCTTCTCTGTCCTCTTAGTGTGTTGTCATGCACTGCTCATGTGATCCTAGCCTTTGCTTTGACTGTGTGTGTGTTCCCCACACACTCTCATATGCTGCGAGAGCTCAGATTCACACCAGAAACTTACTAGGCACAACAAAAAATGATTGAAAATGATTCAAGCATTTATTTCCTCCCTGAGTTTTATTTTGAGACAAGACCTTGCTGATAGCCAAGACTTGCTTGTAACTCCTGTTCCTTCTGCCTCAATCTCCCAAATCCTAGGATTACAGGTTTGCTTCGCCACACTGAACTTGTTTATTTTCTCAAAATTTATCACATTCTGTCTATACAGTTAACAACTACTTTACTTTTTATTCCATATGTAGTGATTCCTTCTATGAATATATAGGGTTTTAAAAATTATTTGAATAATTCTTGTTCATTGTAGAAAAAGTAAAAGGGCTTTAGTTTTATCTGTATGAAAGAATATAAAACATTTACTTCTGATTTTTGGAATAACTATGTTAATAGTCTAGTTGGAAAAAATTAGTTGGGTTTGTTTTTGTTTTCTTTTTTTGTTGGTTATGGGGCTTGAACTTGGGGCCTGAGCGCTGTCCCTCAGCTCTTCAGCTCAAGGTGAGTACTCTATCACTTGAGCTACAGAGCCACTTCCAATTTTCTGAGTGTTTATTGGAGATAAGAGTTTCACGGACTTTCCTGCTCGGGCTGGCTTTGAACCATGATCCTCAGATCTCAGCCTCCTGAGTAGCTAGGATTATAGGCATGAGCCACCCGCACCGGTTGTTTTTGTTTTTTAATTCAGTTCAAGGCAGCTAACTTTGCTTAGTAACCCTTATGTTTTAGGCACTATAGGCTAATAAGGCTGTCATTGTTGACAGAAGGTTGAAGAAGGAGGATTTTTTTTTTTTAACTAGTAATGGAAACCGGCATAGTGCTCTCAGTAAAGGTAGACTAAGGGCATTGCAGGAAAGGCCTGTTATCCCATCACTAGGGAGGTAAAGACAGGTGGATCTTAAGAGTTTGATGTCACTTTCGACTTACATAGCCAGTTCCAGGCCAGCTGAGGAAGACATTGTCTAGGTAAAATAAAAAAGCAAGTGGGTGGACTACTACCTCTTGTAGGATCATTAAAGAAAGAATAGTGTTTCTGGGTTTTTGGTTGGTTGGTTGGTTTGGTTCCAATCCTGGGCCTTGAACTCTGGGCCTGAGTGCTGTCCCTGAACTGCTTTACTCAAGGCTAGTGCTCTACCACTTGAATCACAGTTTACTTCTGGCTTTTTTCCTTCCTTCCTTCCTTCCTTCCTGCCTTCCTTCCTTCCTTCCTTCCTTCTCTCTCTCTCTCTAACTCTCTCTCTCTCTCCTTCCCGCCCTCTCTCCCTCCCTCCCATCCTCCCTTCCTTGCTTCCTTCCATAGTTAATTGGGGGATAAGAGTCTCACAGGCTTTCTTGCCTAGTCTGGCTTCAAACTTTAGTCCTCAGATTTTCATCTTCCTGTGTAGTTAGAATTATTGGCATGAACCACTGATGCCTGGTTTCAGGAGTAGTCTTCTTGAGAAATGATTAACAGTTCCCAAATATCACTGTTGGAATGAGTGCTGAGGAGGATGAGTAAGAGTTCACTGGGAGGCAAACATAACTAGGCGAAGTAGAACCTGGCTGCTTTACCATGGAATACCAAGTGCAAAAAATTAAAAACAAGCTCATAAAAATATATGGAACTCGGGCTGGGAGGGTGGCTCAGTGATAGAGCGCTTGCCTTGCATGCCTGAGGCCCTGAGTTGAATTCCTCAGCACAACATAAGCAAAAAGAAAAAAGCTGGAAGTGGCACTGTGGCTCAAGTGATAGAGCACTAGCCTTGAGCTGAAGAGCTGAGGGACAGCGCCCAGGCCCAGAGTTCAGGCCCCACAACTAGACCCCCCCCCCAAAAAAAAATATATATATATATGGAACTGCCAAGCGCTGGTGGCCTCACAACTGTAATCCTAGCTACTCAGGAGGCTGAGATCTGAGGATCATGGTTCAAAGCCAGCCCAGGCAGAAAAGTCCATGAGACTCTTATCTCCAATAAACTACTAGAAAACCGGAAGTGGGGCTGTGGCACAAGTGGTAGAGCACTTGCCTTGAGCTGAAGAGCACAGGGACAGGACAGCACACAGGCCCAGAGTTCAAGTCCCATGACCAACAAATAATTATATATATATATGGAACTGGGCTGGTAATGTAGCTTATTAGTAGAGTGCTTGCCTTGCATGCATGAAGATCTGGGTTCCATTCCTCAGTATCACATACAGAGAAAAAGCCGGAAGTGAGTCAAGTGGTAGAGTGCTAACCTTGAGCAAAAAAAGTCTAGGAACAGTGCTCAGGCCCTGAGTTCAAGCCCTAAGACTGAGAGAGAGAGAGAGAGAGAGAGAGAGAGAGAGAGAGAGAGAGAGAGAGAGAGAGAGAGAGAGAGTGTGTGTGTGTGTGTGTGTGTGTGTGTGTGTGTGTGTGTGTGTGTGTGTGTGTGTGTGTGTGTGTGTGTGTGTGTGTGCATGCTTTTCTGTATGTACAGTGACACTCAGGATCAGGATTTGTTGAGTGCATAAAACCATGTTGAATATGATTGCACAATTAAGTACAATTGAATGAAGGCCCAAGTCGTAGAACACCATTTTTTTGTTTTTTTAAATGTATTTTATTGTTATTGTAGAAGTGATTATACAGAGGGGTTACAGTAAGTCAGGTAATGAGTACATTTGAGCTCATTTCTTTTGAACCATGTTACCCCTTTAGAACACTATTTCTTACTTTTCTAATACTCAGCCATATAACTGTGAGAAGAAAAGAGTTGTGTTTATTGGTATTCATCTTTTTGGGTTTTTTTTTTTTTTTGGTACAGTACCTCAGCCAGACCCCAACCAGCCAAAGCCTGAGGGGCGACAGATGACCCCTGTGAAGGGAGAACCCCTGGGAGTCATTTGTAACTGGCCACCTGCCCTGGAATCTGCCCTGCAGCGCTGGGGCTCCACCCAGGCCAAATGCCCCTGTCTGACTGCGCTGGACGTGACAGGAAAGCCAGTCTATACACTCACATACGGTGAGTTCACTGGAATCCAGATCCTTTTCTCCTGAGAGTTCATCAGCGTGGCAATAGTATTTTCACCTTGATATTTATCAGTTGTCATTACATTTCAAATGATCTTTTCAATGATTTAATAGGATCCTAAGTTCTGAGTAAAGTTATTTCTAAATTTTCATTTGCTAAAGTGATATTTGCAAGCCAGCTAGTTTTTAAGACAGCCCAATGAGGAAAGAGATTGTAGATCCACTGATAATTTACAATGGAGGGTTTTGCAAAACAGAAAACAAAAACAGTGACAAAGAAATTTTTGGTCAGTATTAATGAGAAAAATCAGTTAAAATTTTACCTAATAATAAGCACAAAATTCTGTAATGGACTTTTTTACATAATTTTATATCCGATATAAAAATTTTGTTTGCCTGTTTTTGGTGCTAGGGATTGAAAGTAGAGGCTAATAAATGCTAAGCAAGAGTTCAGTCACTAGTGTCCCCCTATTTCTGCCTTCAGCTCCTGTAGGTTTTTTTTTTGTTATTGTTTTGTTTGTTTGTACTAACTTAAAGAAAAATAACATCAAAGCCCTTGCCAGTGGCCTATGCCTGTAATCCTAGCTACTCAGGAGGCTGAGATCTGAGGATCACAGTTCAAAGCCAGCTGGAGCACAAAAGTCCATGACTCTTACCTCCAGTAAACCATTCAGAAAACCGGAAGTGGCACTGTGGCTTAAGTGGTGGAGTGCTTGCCTTGAGCTGAAGAGCTGAGGGACAGCGCCCAGGCCCAGAGTTCAGGCCCCACGGCCTGACCAAAAAAAAAAAAAAAAAGAAGAAGAAAGAAAGAAAAAGAAAAGAAAAATAACATCAACCCTGAGTTAGGAGATCTCGTACTAATTTATTCAAACATATTCTTTTTCCCATCCTGCCAAACCTCCATTTCCAACTTTTTGCTGGTTAATTGGACATGAGTCGCACAGATTTTTTTGCTCTGATTGACTTCAAAGTGCAATAGATCTCCACCTCCTGAGTAGCTTGGGATTACAAACATGAGCCACCAGCACCAGAAAACAAATCTGTTTAAATGAACAGATTTTTTTTCTTTTTTCCCCTTATATTTTTCTTTTTTTCCTGTGTGTATGGGGCCTTGGACTGGGGTTTTCACTTAAGGTCTCGCCATCTCCTTTTTCACTCATGGCTTGCACTCTACAACTTGAGCTATGCCTCTACTTCTAGCTTTTTGCTGGTTAAGTAGATATGAGTCTCTTGGATTTATCTGCTGGAACTGGCTTCAAACTGAAATTTTTTAGTTCTCAGCCTCCTGAGTAGCTCTTCTCTCCATTCCCCTTTCCCTTCCTTTCTTTCTTCCGACTATCTCACTTTGTAACTCAGGCCTTCCACTTATGAACCTCCTATCTCAGTTTATACAGTGCTGAGAGTGTGTTTAAGGGAACAGAGTAGGAAGAGGGAAAGAGGATTGTTGATGAACTCTGGGCCTGGGCACTGTCCCTCAGCTCTTCAGCTCAAGGCTAGCACTCTACCACTTGAGCCACAGCACCACTTCCTGCTTTTTCTGCTTATGTGGTACTGAGGAATCAGGGCTTCATGCATGGGAGGCAAGCACTGTACCACTGAGCCACCTTCCCAGCCCAAGAGGATTGTTTTGTTAGAGTGTTTTCATTTTGTTTTTTTGGTCAATAGTTTTAATATTCATCTCAGAGATTGTATATGATTTTCATCTGTGTAACATCTTAAAGAAAACATTCAGCTGTCTTTCTTTAGTATCTGTGAATATATCCATGTCTCACATCAGTTTCCCTTATATTGTCTCTCTACTGAATTTTTTTTTTTTTGGTCCAGTCGTGGGGCCTGAACTCTAGGCCTGGGTGCTATCCCTCAGCTCTTCAGCTCAAGGCTAGCACTCTACCACTTGAGCCACAGTGCCACTTCCAGCTTTTTTCTTTTTGCTTATGTAGTTCTGAGGAATCGAACCCAGGGCCTCATGCATGCAAGGCAAGCACTCTACCACTGAGCCACCTTCCCAGCCTCTCTCTACTGAAAGTAGTGCAGAATATTGAATTCATTGAGTCATATGTTTTGCTTTCCATTCCTCTCTGGTACGTGATAATGCCTATGTGAGCAGTTCTTTAGAAAAAAAGTTTAGACAGAACTGTCTGCTTTTAAGGGTTTGTTGTTTTTAAATTTTTTCTTTTGCTTTTAAGTTTTGTAATGCAAAACATTGTTTTCTCCCTTTAATTGTGATTAGATCCCATGAAATTTTTCCTAAGGACATTCGTATTAGTTCAGAAAAAAACTTGAAATATTCTATAAACCAAGATGATGCTTTATTTTTGTTTCAGGGAAACATTGCCTCTTATAAACTAGAGTAAATTCAGAGTTTTGGGAGGAAGGATCTACTGTTTAGGGATTAGTGATACTCCTCAAAGCCATCATTTAGAAGTGACCATTGCCTTCTTCAACTTGGCTAACTGAATTCTCTTTTGCTGAGATAGACCCATATTTTTCTACATGATTTTTCTTTTTCCAGGAAAGCTGTGGAGCAGAAGTTTGAAGTTGGCCTACACACTACTTAATAAACTGGGGACCAAAAATGAGCCTGTGCTAAAACCTGGAGACAGGGTAATTGGTTTTTAGGTTTTAGAAAGGTGGTGTTTATTGTTTTCTAATATGCACATATACAGTAGGAAGATTTATGTAACTGTAATTCTCAGAAAATAAAAATGATTTAGTTCCCACTCAGGTTAGTCCAATACCAGATGATATTTAATGGGAAGGCAGTTTACTTATCTATTTCTGAAGCTGCTCATTCATAAACTTTAAGGAAGTATAAAAAGAAACACAAACTTTTCTGAAAATAAATATATTAATATTTAGAAAACGCTATTAGTAAATTGATACTTGTTTCTTTACAAAGAATAATTTTCTGTGGACTTATGTAGAAAGGGAAGCAGATATGTAGTTACTTCTAAGAAGACACAAATTGATATTATTTCTTAATTGTCGTTGATTTTTTTTTTGTCATTGATTTTTTAAATTAATTTTTCCTATTAATGACTATGGCTAGTTTCTATCATCAAGCCTTAATTTTCGTTTGAAAATCTTTCTGGATTACTGACTCTTCTAACCTAATGTTTTAAAAATACTTGTGCATTGTGACAAAAAAGTTCCTAAAGTATAGCTCCACCTTATATACATGACACTTAAATGTTTTCTTGTGCCTCACCAAACCCTAAGAAGCTATGTTGTATCCTTTCATAGTATTTAAGAGAATTTGAAAGAAAAAGAAATGAAAGGGAGAATCCAGTAATAGGATTAGATTTAAAATATTACCTGTGAATATGCAAGCCAGGGAACAAACCCCACAGTGATGAGGATTTCTTTTTTTTATTCTTTGACTAAATTAGGAAGTCAGTTATCTCTCTGATGTATATCAGGTGAGATCACAGATTTGAACATATTTTAGAGGTTTCAATTTTCTTTTGTTAATTTGCTTTATATTCATAATAGTTTCAGCCCATATTGTTCATGTCTATTACCCACCACCTTCTAGTGTTGGGTGAGTAGGGATTAATGCAATTATTAGTTAGTAATAAGACCATGTGTGGGCTCTATGGTGGTAATCAAGTTGGGCAATATGCATAGGCTCTCTCTGAGAGATGTAAGGCTTAATCCTTTAGTATGCTTTTCTATCTAGAGAAATCTATTAAATTTCTTTCTTTAGCTCTGCATTAAATTGCTTTAGGTTTCCCAAATAATGAACACTTAAATCAAGTTGTTTACTGCTAAATCACCAGTAGAATTAAAGGAAAACTTAGGATAATGAATTGCATTTTTATTTCCCCAAACCTTCTAATGATGCAGATCTTTTTAGGTTTTTGTCCTTCTTAATAATTTAATTTCTTCTAGAGAAAATGTCTATTAAATTATTTGACTTAGTGTCATGGTAAATGATACTATTATATTAGGAAACATAGATAAAACATATATGTATATTCTTCTATCATTGAATCTCTTTGTGAATTTTAGGTAGCCCTGGTTTACCCCAACAATGATCCAGTCATGTTTATGGTGGCTTTCTATGGATGCCTATTGGCAGAAGTGATTCCAGTGCCTATAGAGGTACCTCTTACCAGAAAGGTAACATTGCTAAATTAAGAGGAATATAGTGTGACATGACACAGTGTGGACATTGGTTGTTTTGAAGTTTGGAATTTGCCAGTAAAAGGGTTTGAAGTTTTGGAAAGTAGGGCCTTGTGTTCATATGACTTGCTTGCTTGCTGGGCACTCTACCACTTGAGTCACACCTGCACCCCAGCTGCTTTTTGGTTATTTTGAAGATGGAGTCTCAGAGACTTGTCTGTCAGACTAGCTGTGAATCTTGGTCCATGGACTTCAGCTTCCTTAGTAGCTAGGATTATAGGAATGAGCTATTGATGCCTGGCTCAGGCATTGGGTTTTTGTTTGTTTGTTTTTGTCGGTTCTGGGGCTTGAACTGTGGGCTGGCACTGTCCTTCAACACTTCAACTCAAGGCTGAAGACTTGAGCCTCAGTGCCACTTTGGTTTATTGGAGATAGTCTCACGGATTTTGCTGCCTGGGCTGGCTTTGAACTGCAATCCTCAGATCTCAGCCTCCTGAGTAGCTAGGATTACAAGTGAGCCTCTGACGCCCAACTAGGCATTGTTTCTTATTAAATCAATTGGCCCAGTCACCACATTAGAAACAATATGACAGTTTTCTGAAGTACTCAGCTTCACTTTCTACAAATTGTATAAAAATTATTTAATACTTATAAGCAACATGTAAATTACATTTCTAGCTATGATAGAAATTTTGTAATGTATCAAAAAAAATTATGAGTAAGCAAGGTGCTTGGTGGCTCACACTTGTAATCCTAGCTCCTCAGGAGACTTAGATCTGAGGGTCACAGTTTGAAGCCAGCTGGAGCAAGACAGTCCATGAAACTATCTTATCTCCAATAAACTACTCAAAAAAAAGACCAGAGTGGTACCGTGGCTCCAGTGGTAGAGTGCTCGGCTAGAGCAAAACCAAGTTCAGAGACAGTGCCCAGGCCCTGAGTTTAAGCCCCAAAACCAGGAGAAAAAAAAAAATCATAAGTAAGCAAGAGCACAAAGCCCTGAGTTTAAGCCCCAATACTAGCACAAAAAAAAATGGGGGCATATTTGAGTTGTAAGTCATGACAATTCATGAAGAGCCAGGTGTGGTGGTTCATGACTGAAATCTTAACTACTCAAGAGGCAGAGACTGGGAGGATTGAGGTTCTCAAACCTCAGCCAGGTCAGAAAGTTTACAAGATTTCATCTCATCTAATAGCTGAGTGTGAGAATAATGCCTGTTCAGCCCAGCTATGAAGGAGGCATAAATAGGAGGATTCTGATTCAGCTCTAATATAGGAAAATATGCAAGACCCTGTATGAAAAATAACTAACACAAGCTGGGTGCCCGTGGCTCAAGCCTGTAATCCTAGCTACTCAGGAGGCTGAGATCTGAGGATCGCGGTTCAAAGCCAGCCCAGGCAGGAAAGTCCATGAGACTCTTATCTCCAATAAAACACTAGAAAACCGGAAGTGGCGCTGTGGCTCAAGCGGTAGAGCACTCGCCTTGAGCTGAAGAGATGAGAAATTGCACCGAAGCCCAGAGTTCAAGACCCACGACCGACAAAAAAAAAAAGAAAAAAAAGGAAAAGAAAATAACTAAAGCAGAAAGAGTTGGCAAGGAGTATGGATCAATTGCCAGACTACCTGCCTAGCAAGTACAAGCCCTTTAGTTCAAACTCCAGTACAGCACACATATATACATGTATCACTCATTTCAAATACTTTTTTTAAAATAAAAGAATATCTTTTAATTGTATCACATGACTTAGCATTGCCATTAAGCAGGAAGGTGATACGAGGACGGCCTTTTACTTCTGTGAATTAAAGGGTTGCACTTGCACAGCACATCATCGCTTTTAAACAAAGATGATGTAAGACATTTCCATGTCTCACTCAATGATCTCTCCAGGAACGATTCTTCCTAGTTTTCTCATATAATTTATGACAGAGAATTAATGTCTGAGACAAGGATGATGGAGACATATTTTATAAGAAAACAAAAGATTTTGAAAAGGATAGAAGACAAATGACTGACTGGCCAGAAGTCCTAGTTGATTATAATAAGGTTGTTGTTACAGAATTCTTCTTAATATTAAGTTAACTGTATTTGTGTGGTTTCATAGTGATACTTTCAAAAGTATTTGTGAGGGTTCATAGTGATACTTTAAAAATTACATTTTAATAGGAATTTTTGTTTTTTTCCCCTATTTTTCTGCTGCTTTTGTAAAGTTGAAATTGGCCTCTTAAAATTGAATAATTAAAGGAATATGTGGATTTTGTATAGCCATTCACTGAAAATTTGGGCATCATTGGTATCAATTTCCTTTATTTATTATTTTATTCTGACCTGAATTGCCTTGTTCTTAGACTTGGGGGATAAGGCTCAGAGAAGACATCCTAACCATGTTAGAATTTATTTCATTTGTTTAAAACTAAGGTAAAAGGTAATCATAGTTGACCCTTGAATAAAATTGTTGCATTTGATTAATTGGATTTATAATTAGCAAGCTCAGGCTAATAAAATACTGGATTTTTACTTAGGAAATTATTGTAGAAATTCTTTGGATGAGCATATTGTCACTGGTTTATAACATTGCCAGGTGTCTATGGGACTCCATGACTCTAGTAACATAGATGCCAGAGCATTACTAGGTGGTGGGTTTCAAGCATGGATATGCTCACATTCACTCCCTTGCTGTGCTCATTCTTTTCTCCATAGGATGCCGGAGGTCAGCAGATTGGCTTCTTACTAGGAAGCTGTGGTATTGCCTTAGCTCTTACTAGTGAAGTTTGTCTAAAGGGACTGCCAAAAACCCAGAATGGAGAAATTGTACAATTTAAAGGTGAGTAGTATTTATACCAAAATTATCAGTTAAAAGTGAGTGCTTTGATTAGCATTTTACTTTAGTAAAAACTGTATATATAAAATATACAGAATATGCAGGGCACTGGTGGCTCAGTGACAGCACCCAGGCCCAGTGTTCAAGCCCCAAAACCGACAAAAAATAAAAATATATATATATACATATACAGAATATAGTCAGAGCCGGACACCGGTGGCTCACACCTGTAATCCTAGCTACTCAGGAGGCTGAGATCTGAGGACCGAGGTTCAAAGCCAGCCCAGGCAGCAAAGTTTGTGAGACTCTTATCTCCAATAAACCACTAGAAAACCAGAAGTGGCACCGTGGGTCAAGCGGTAGAGCGCTGACTTTGAGCTGAAGAGCTGAGGGACAGCACCCAAGCTCAGAGTTCCAGCTCCACAACCAACCAAAAAGGAAGGAAGGAAGGAAGGAAGGAAGGAAGGAAGGAAGGAAGGAAGGAAGGAAGGAAGGAAGGAAGGAAGGAAGGAAGGAGAGAGAATATAGTTGGGTACTGGTGGCTTACATTCTTATAAAGTAAATACCATGGTTATTATCCCTTTTCTCTGTATGCCTGTCCTAGGGCTTAAACTTAGGGCCTGGGTAGTGCAACTGAGATTATTTACTCAAAGCTAGCACTTTACCACTTGAGCCACAGCTCTACTTGCAGCTTTTTGGTGGTAAATTACAGACATGAGCTACCAGTGCCCAGCTGGTTTTCTGCATTTTATAGGTAAGGAAACTGGGGGAAGGGGTAGGGATGGGGGTGGGAGAGGGAGGAAAGAGGTTTAAATAATGTGCCCAAAGTCCCAAGTAATATGTGACAGAGCAGCCACTGTGTCTGCTTCCACAGCTGACAATCTTAAACATTATGCTAATGGTTAGATAAAGATACTACCATTTTACAATAAAAACTAGTGCTTCCTATACAAGAGGTTAGACTATTAGCTTCAGTGAACTTCCACTGCCAAATGGGTCTCTCAGTTATTGAGGCAATGTCAAAGCCTGGAGTTAGAATGTACTTTTTTTCTGTCATCTGTGGGGCTTGAGTTTAGGGCCTGGATACTGTCTCTGAGCTCTTTAACTCTAGGTTAGCACTGCACCACTTTGAGCCACAGTTCTACTTCCTGTTTTCTGATGGTTAATTGGAGATAAGAGTCTCACTGACTTTCCTACCCTGTCTTTAAACTGTGATCCTCAGCTCTCAGCCTCCTGAGTAGTTAGGATTATAGGCTTGAGCCACTGGTGTGCAGCTTTTTGAAAGAAGGTATAATTATCTGGTGATTTTTCAATAAACCTAACAAAATTTTAAAGTACCTTATTGATTATAAAATGATCTGTGTAAGCCACGTGCAAAGATTACACCTGTAATCCTAGCTACTCAGGAGGCTGAGATCTGAGGATTGAGGTTCAAAGCCAGCCTGGTCAGGAAAGTCCATGAGACAATTATCTTCAATTAACCACCAGAAAGTGGCACTGTGGCACTTACCTTGAGCTGAAGAACGCAGGGACAGTGCCCAGGCCCAGCTTTCAAACCCCACAACCAAAAGAATAAAAGATCTTTGTTTGCTCTTCTGAGTTTTATAATAACAAATCCTGTGTGGTCTCCTCCTTCTGTGATAACTTACGTAATTCATTGTTACTTTGGGTTTGATTTAGGTTGGCCTCGACTCAAATGGGTTGTAACAGATTCCAAGTACCTTTCAAAGCCACCTAAAGATTGGCAACCCCACATCTCACCTGCCGGTACAGAGCCAGCATATATCGAGGTGCGTCCTGAGTCCACATGTGTTTTCTGACTTTCCTATGACCTACAGAGTGGACCTTCTATCCTAATTATTTTTATCATAAGCATTCAAGAGAAAGATAGCAAGGAAACTGATCCTTTAGGTGAAAATGTCACAAGACTTCAGAGAAATACAAAGGTTTAAGGAATGACTTATTGTTAGAGAAATGTCTATATTGCTCTTACAAGGCTATTGAGGATAAGGGAATAGAGAAATGAGGAAGGAAAGTAGTTGTGCTTGAAAAGAATAAGTTGAACAGATGGAAAATAAAGAGCAGGAAGAAACAGTTGGGAAATTTGGTATTGAAGGGCAGTATATAAACTTGATTGGCAATATGATCTGGTTATGGAATCAGGTCTTTCTGTGTACAAAGTATTCCCTTTATTTACTTTTTCTTTTTTCTTTTTCTTCTTCTTCTTTTTTTGCTGGTCCTAAGGCTTGAACTCTGGGCCTGGGCATAGTCCCTAAGCTTCTTTTGCTCAAGGCAAATGCTATACCACTTGAGCCACAGTGCCACCTCTGGCTTTTTTGAGTTGTTTATGGAGATAAGAGTCTCTCAGAATTTCCTGCCCAGGCTGGTTTTGAACCGTGACCCTAAGATCTCAGCCTCCTGAATAGAATTGCAGGCATGAGCCACCAGTACCCAGCTCCCAGTATTCCCTTTAAATGCTTTCAATATAATACCACATTTAGTCTTCACAAGAACTGGGAGGTTTGGGCCACTAAATCTGCTCTGTAAATGAGTCTAGAAAAACAAGTTAAAAGTCACATGACTCACAAATTGTAGTGCAAGGGCTCAAATTCAGGTTCTCTGACTCTGAAGATAGGCCCTTTGCCCTTCTGCATAACATTTGAAACATATGCTCACCAGCTGTTTACTAAATTAATGAGTGAACAACCAAGTTAAAAAAAAAAAGTTTGAGGAGGAAAAATCAGCAACCATGAACTCTGTTATGATAGGAAGTATCTATAACTTCAAATAACTTAGGCTCTAAAAAGAAAGGAATAGGCAGTAGTTTTGAGAGGTAGTGATTATGAAAGATAGAAGATATCTGAGTATGTTTAAAAGACAAGTAAGCAATTAAATACAACACAGATTTAGTGATCATCTTTCAGTCTATAGTCATCTCTCATTGCTGACATGTTTCATCATCCTGTTCTTAATATCTGAGTCTACCAGTTTCCTGAACTACATTCTCTCATTCTTGCATCTTGTTGTTCTTTCCTTTCACTCTTCTCCATTGCTTCATCCTTTATATGTGGCCCTTTACATCCTGCTACTATGAACAGGATTCTGCTAGCCAGTTAATGTACCCAGTGAGTAAAAGAGAACCTTTGAAGGATTGTAAGCAGGGGAGTGACAAGATTATTTTTGGGGGTGTGTGCCAATTCTGGGGCAAGAATTCAGGGCTGGGGCACTGTCCCTCAGCTTTTTTGCTCAAGGCTAGCACTCTACTGCTTAAGCCACAGCTCCACTTCTGGCTCTTTGGTAGTTAATTGGAGAAAAAGGTCTCACAGACTTTCTTGCTCAGGCTGGCTTTGAGCTGCAATCCTTCGATGCTAGCCTCTGCATTACAAGAGTAAGCCATCAGCAGTCAGCTAAGAATAATTTTTATAAAAAGATTTATATAACTCATAAACTTTATAGACCACAATAAAGACAGTTTGCCCAATGAAGGTTTGAATGTGTTTGTGACTTTAAGTATCACTATCCCACAGTACTGTGAAGTTTGTGAAATTTATTTATTTATTTATTTATTTATATATTTTTTTTTGGGTCCGGTTGTGGGGCCTGAACTCTGGGCTTGGGCGCTGTCCCTCAGCTCTTCAGCTCAAGGCTAGCGCTCTACCACTTGAGCCACAGTGCCACTTCTGGCTTTTTTCTTTTTGCTTATGTGGTGCTGAGGAATTGAACCCAGGGGCCTCATGCATGCAAGGCAAGCGCTCTACCACTGAGCTACCTTCCCAGCCCCAATTTGTGAAATTTATATAATCACTTAATCACAATAAAAAAAAAATTACAGGGCTGGGTAGGTGGCTCAGTGGTAGAGCGCTTGCCTTGCATGCATGAGGCCCTGGATTCAATTCCTCAGCACCACATAAGCAGAAAAGGCCGGAAGTGGCACTATGGCTCAAGTGGTAAAGAGCTAGCCTTGAGCTGAAGTGCTGAGGGACAGCGCCCAGGCCCAGAGAGTTCAGGCCCCATGATCGACCAAAAAAAAAAAAAAATAGCAAAAAAAGATATTCATATAAATTAGCTGTTTATAAAAATAAGACCAGCTTTTACTGTTACCCAAGCAACTTAACCTGTGGGAAGAGAAGGAAGTAGATGGGGTTGAAAATAGAATAGACAGGATTTAGTGACTCTAATGGTAGGGAAAAGTCAACAAAAACTTGAGCTATAAGAAGGATTTATGGGGGGCTGGGAAGGTGGCTCAGTGGTAGAGTGCTTGCCTTGCATGCCTGAGGACCTGGGTTCGATTCCTCAGCACCACATAAGCAAAAAGAAAAAACCCAGAAGTGGTACTATGGCTCAAGTGGTAGAGCGCTAGTCTTGAGCTGAAGAGCTGAGGGACAGCACCCAGGCCCAGAGTTCAGGCCCCACGACTGGACCCCCCCCCAAAAAAAAATGATTTATGGTAGAATACATACCTAGGGTCCTGAGTTCAAATCCTAGGACTACCCCATCCCCAACAACAACAACAACAACAAAACTAAAACTTGCATTTCTGATTTGGGTGGCTGGACTGATGGCAGCATCCTTTATACTAACCCAGAACATACAGCAAGATGTGTTTTCTTGGGCAGAGCTGTAGATGATGAAGAATACTGGGTACATTGGGTTTCACAGGACATGGCACATTCTGGCTAAACATGGTATCATGAGTTTGAACTCTGAAGGAGAAGGAGATAGAGAGCTGCAAGTTGTCAGAAATGCAGTACCCAGATGAAGAAAGGTAGAGGAGGAGGAAGAAAAGCAGAACCAACATTTAAGGAATGACCAGAGATGGTTAAGGAAACAACAGAAGGAGACAGACAGAGAAAGTGAGAAAAACTGGGAGAGAGGAGATATCACAAAAGCCAATGATAAGCCAGGCACCCGGTGGCTCATACCTGTAATCCTAGCTACTCAGGAGGCTGAGATCCGAGGACTGCAGTTCAAAGCCAGCCCGGGCAGACTCTCATCTCCAATAAACCACTAGAAAACTGGAAGTGGCGCTGTGGGTCAAGCGGTAGAGCACTCGCCTTGAGCTGAAGAGCACAGGGACAGCGTCCAAGCCCAGAGTTCAAGCCCCATGACCGACCAAAAAAAAAAAGCCAATGATAAGCCAGATGCCAGTGGCTCACCCCTGTAATCCTAGCTACTCAGGAGGCTTTAATTTGAGAATTGTGGTTCTAGGCTAGCCTGGACAGGAAAGCCCTTATTTCCAAAAAACTACTCAGAAAAAGCCAGAAGTGGCACTGTGACTCAAGTGGGAGAGCTCTTGCTTTGAGCCCAAAGAACCTCAGGGACAGTGGCCACATTGTGAGTTTAAGCCACAGGGCTGAGAGGGGAGGGGTGGGGGGGGGGAGCCAATGAAGGAGAAAATTGCAAAAAACTGTAATCAAATATTACAGCAAAGTCTGGTTAGATAAAATATGCAAAATCTTCTTTTGAATTAACTATCAAAAAGCTGGTGATCTCAGTTTAAAAAAAAAAAAAGCAACTCAAATGGAACATGACCTATAAAAGCAAAGTGGAAAGATTTGTAGGAGTGAAAAGACCATTCATTTCTAGGTCTTCCTCTAGGTGCTCCTCATGGACAGGAAACACTTTATTGTTTTGGTAATGATACTGGATTTTGAATCAGGACCCTTGTTCATGATAGGTAAACATCAGCCCTCCAGGTTTAGGGACCTCATCACACTCCTTTAATTCTGTAGTGTTTTGCTTGGCATGTATAGTCTCCAAACACATCTGAGGAATAAGCCAACTGCAGTTCAGAAATACTACTAAATATCATTGAGCCTGTACAGGTGTTTTTTTTTTTGGGGGGGGGGAGGGTCATGGGGCCTGGGCGCTGCCCCTCAGCTCTTCGGCTCAAGGCTAGCGCTCTACCACTTGAGCCACAGTGCCACTTCCGGCTTTTTTCTGCTTATGCGATGCTGAGGAATCATGCCCAGTGGTTATTTATTCTCTCAACAGTGCAGCATGATTACAATCATTTACATAGCACCAACATCACACTAGTTATATAAGTAATTGAAAGATGGTTGAAAATCTAGAGGAAGATGTATATAGGTTATATGCAAATACTATGCTTTAAAAAAAAAAAAAAGAAACAGCAGATTATGCTATTAGGGGGCCAATCACTGTATATCAAGGAATGACCTTCCAATATTAATGCAGCTCAAGTCTCAAGTCATTTGTTATAGCCTTTTTAGCAGGAGCTTCACACTGAAAACTAAACTTTAGTCTTTTTTTATTTATTCTTTTGTTGAGCTTTGTTGTCCTCTGGCCTTACTTCTGTGTGATTGTAGATCAGAATCCTAGTACATAGCTTTTAGCTATTGATAGTTAACATGTAAAATCCAGTCTACTCTAATGGTATATCTGAAGTTGTATTTCTGGATTCTAAGTTTGTCATTTGAAATAACTCATTTATTGTCTTTCTTACATTTTTTTTTTGTTTTATTTTTCTAGTATAAAACAAGCAAAGAAGGGAGTGTAATGGGAGTTACAGTGTCCCGGCTTGCAATGCTGTCTCACTGCCAAGCTCTGTCACAGGCCTGCAATTATTCTGAAGGTCAGACCTCATCCCGTGACTGCCCTCATTGTTAGCCTCCGATGCGTGTGACTGTGAGCAGAATGCTCAGTGATTGGGTTCCATTTAGTGACCAAATTCAGAGGGAAGTGTTCCAAGACACATTCTTGGCTTGCTTTTGTTTTCTTCATTTTTCACAAGTATGCCGTAATTTAAAGGAACTGAACTCTAGGCAAACTAAATATGTAAAGCATGATTTCTGCAGTACAGAAATAGAAAACTCTAATGAAAACCATGTGTTTATTAGCTGTGGGATCTTAGGTAGTTCCACCTTTATATAGAGAGAGAGCTACCTGCTATATACTTAAGAGTCAAAGAAATTCAGCTACCAGGTGCCTGGTGTGATGTACAGCTATAATCTCGATTTTAGTTCCCAGGTTTTTGAGGAATCCTGAGTTTGAGGTGTACCTGCACTATATACCAAGACCTTGTTCTCCTGAGGGGAAAAAACGCTATCAAAAAGTATAAATGAAAACACAAGAAAAGTACTGTCAAACTTCAGATCTGTTGATACATATTGGATAACAGCTGTGGATTTTTGTGTTTTGCTTTGAGATAGGGTCTGGCTATATAGCCCAGTTTGGCCGTCAGTTTGCTACATAGCCAATCTGGCCTTAAACTTCAGGGCCTCCTGCCTCAGTCCTACAACTGCTGGAATTACAAGAGTGAACCATCAGACTTATAATGTTCTTTGCAACATTTTGGGTTTTTTAGCATTTTATTTTCCCTTTGCAAAATAAAACAGTTAATATGTATTTCAGGATAGCATACTTGACTGGTTTAGAATGTGTGTGTGTGTGTGTGTGTGTGTGTGTGCGTGTGTGTGTGTGTGTGTGTGCGTGTGTGTGTGTGTGTGTGTGTGCATGTGTGTGTTTATATAGTATATATGAAATCAAAATTCCCCAAAATAGAAGAATTCATATAAAAGATTATCCCCTGAGGCACTAAAATATTAATGAAGTAGAGAATTAGTTTTGCTATATTATATAATGCAAAAAATATAGATACAGAGCTGTGTATACAAATTTTTGCTATTTTGAATATCTATGTGTAGAAACAACATATTAGTTATATGCTTTCTTTGAAGAACCATAATTATGTTTTTCTTTTTTGTCCTGAGCTTTAACTCAGGGCCAGGGCACTATCCCTGAGCTTCTTTTGCCCAAGGCTAGCATTCTACCTACCACTTGAGCCACAGCGCCACTTCTGGCTTTGTCTGTTTATGTGGTATTGAGGAACCAAACCCAGGGCTTCATGCATGTTAGGCAAGTGCTCCACCACTAAAGACACATTCCCAGCCCCTGAAGAAGTTCTTAACCACAAAACCCTATTTGAGAGCTCTTAATCATTTTTCTGAAAGCAACAAATCAGTTTCTTACTAGAGGCAGGCAATGTGATTATTCTTGCTAATGATGTTTTCCTTTTGCTTTTTCCTATTTTAGGAGAAACAGTAGTGAATGTTTTAGACTTTAAGAAGGATGCTGGCCTATGGCATGGCATGTTTGCGGTAAGCTATTCAGAATTAAGGTCTTTAGTATCAATTGTGCTTAAGATTAAGTCAGTGTATTTGTTATTAGTGTATCTCCCAGTGATTGATTGAACTTAAAAACCCCAAAATATTGATAATATTTTTCTAGAGACCATCTCACATTTCTCTTGGTCAAAATGTATTGGGTAACTGGCATGCAAATGCTACATGCTTACAGCTAAAGGAGAGAATGACAAGGTAGATGAAGATAGGTACTACAATGGAGGAATAGGCAACATGCTTCCTACGAGTATTAGAAAAAGGGTGCTTTCATTACAACATATCAATGCTCTGGTATCAAAGCAACTTTTCTGAAAGAAATGACAGGTGACAGCTCAGTTGGTTTTTGGAAAATGAATGAGCTTGAACCATACTGAAATTTGGAGAGTAAGAGTAGAGAAATGAGACATTTTGTATGAGAAAGCTGTAAGTATAATGTACAGTTGAGGAAATACAGGATCTAGGAGTTGAAAAGGACCAATTTCCTTAAATATTTAAGGAGTCACAGAGTAGAAAAAAGAGGAGGAAGAGCTATATTCTTGAGTATATTTAATGTCCAGATATTTTCTTTTTCATCAGAAGTTTTAAAAAATGAAATAAAAACTTGCAAGGCATTGAGAATCTTCTCTGTAATATGACAAAGTACAAGATAGAAGAATTAGGGGCTAGGAAGGTGGCTCAGTGGTAGAGTGCTTGCCTTGCATGCATGAGGCCCTGGGCTTGATTCCTTAGTACCACATAAGCAGAAAAAGCTGGAAGTGGTGCAGTGGCACAAGTGGTAGAGCACTAGCCTTCAGCTGAAGAGCTAAGGGACAGCACCCAGGCCTAGAGTTCAGGCCCCATGGCCGACAAAAAAAAAAAAAGAGTTAGCTATAGGCACTCTTTTTCTTGAAACCAAAAGGGAAAAGGACATCAGGATGTCTTTGAACCACTTACATGATGAGCATAGTGTCTAGTCTGTTCTTTTTTTGTTTTTGTTTTTGTTTTGTGGAGTTTTTTGCTGGTCATGGGGCTTGAACTCAGGGCCTGGGCTCTGTCCTTGAGCCTCTCTGAGCTCAAGGCTAGCACTCTACCACTTGGGCCACAGCACCACTTCCATCTTTTTCTGAGTAGTTTATTGGAGATAAGCGTGTCATGGACTTTCCTGCCCAGACTGGCTTTAATCATCAGATCTCAGCCTCCTCAATAGCTAGTATAACAAGTGTGGGCGCTGGTGCCTGGCATGGCCAATCTAAATATTATCAGGCTTGTTTATTCTAGTAGGCTCGGTCTTTGTGGGTAAAAATAGCCTGTATATGTTTCATTTGGGTGGCAGAATGATACCAAATTTCATAACTGACAACTGTCTTAGCTTTGTCTAACCAAACGTACACCAGGTCATGTAGGCCACCTGTGAAAAATAGGGAAACTGGTTTCTCATTGTGTAATGCTCACCCCTTTGCAGAAAAGTTGCAACATTTTTGGAAAGTCTAAGCCTGTTGAGAGCACTGGGTAGTTGGAGAGCAGTTGGCATTTCCGTTAACATTTAAATGTTTCTGCCCTGGAACCTAGCATTGCTAGCTTTTCTCTGTCTGCCCTAGAGAAATGCTTGTATATGAGCCCAAGGAAAAGAGTACAGACAAATTCCTTCAAATACTGTTTGTAATAGTAAAAAAAATTGTCACTACGCCGGGCGCTGTTGGCTCACGCCTGTAATCAATCCTAGCTACTCAGGAGGCTGAGATCTGAGGATCACGGTTCAAAGCCAGCCCGGGCAGGAGAGACCATGAGACTCCTATCTCCAATAAACCACCAGAAAACCGGAAGTGGCGCTGTAGCTCAAGTGGTAGAGTGCTCGCCTTGAGCTGAAGAGCTGAGGGACAGCGCCCAGGCCCAGAGTTCAAGCCCACGACTGACCAAAAAAAAAAAAAATTGTCACTAAGAGGGAAATGCCTAAACAGATTATGATAATAGTTATGGATACTGTATAGCCATTCAGAAAGGTACATAGATTCGTCTCAATAATGGAAAAAAGCAAGTATTAGATATTCTTTAAAAAGCAAGTTATAGATAATGCCTTTTATAGAAAAGTACTTTTTATATTTCTATGTAAATGCATGAAAAAAGACGGGAAGGAGATGTACCAAGTTTATAATTGTGATTATCTCTGAGGGAGAAAGGAGGGAACCAAGTTACAGTAGATTTGAAAGGAACTTCTACCCACAGAGTAGAACTTCTACTCACAGAGAATATATTTGAATGATACTTATACCAAGTTGTTTAAATGATCGATTCAGTTTTAAAGTGCTAAATATGTATTTAGGTTTTTAAGAATATATTTTGTTATTGTTACGGTAAAGGTGATATACAGAGGAGTTATAGTTACCTAAGTCAGCTAATGACTATATTTCTTTATGAACAGTGTCACACCTTCCCTCACTTTCTCCCAGTTTTTCCTTCCTGTCCCCACCCACAAGTTGTATAGTTTATTTTCAACATAAGTGCACAGAAAGAGTGGTGCTGTAGCTCAACTGGTAAAGCGCTATCTTTGAGCTGAAGAGCTGAGGGACAATGCTCAGGCCCAGCAATTCGAGCCCCATGACAGACAAAAAAAAAAAAAAAAAGTGCACAGAAAGGGTGGGACAAAGTGTGAACAAACGCAGTAATGATACTTGTAGACACTATGTATTTAGTTTTGATTGTCTTGTTTCTCTCCTTTTCAGAATGTAATGAATAAGATGCATACAGTCAGTGTGCCCTACTCTGTTATGAAGACCTGTCCTCTGTCTTGGGTCCAAAGAGTACATACACACAAAGGTAACCTTGCCCGGCATCCAACCTTTAACTTAAGACTGTCTGACATAAGATTTTTGGGATTTTAGGGCTGGGAAGGTGGCTCGGTGGTAGAGCGCTTGCTTGCCTTGAATGCATGAGGCCCTGGGTTCTATTCCTCAGCACCACATAAGCAGAAAAAGCCAGAAGTGGCACTGTGGCTCAAGTGGTATAGTGCTAGCCTTGATCTGAAGAGTTAAGGGACAGCGCCCAGGCCCAGAGTTCATGCCCCATGCCTGGCAAAAAAAAAAAAAAAAAAAGATTTTTGAGATTTTCAAATTGCCCTTGTAGAGATAGAGTTCTTTGCCACAATGGCTTAAGAACTTTTTAGAATTCAATTTACTGTAGAAATAGGTAGGCTGTCTATTTTAGATCACTGATGTCCTTTCTTATGAAGTGAGATGAATCCTTCTGAATCTGAGGTCAGAAGTAGGTTTATTGAGTACTGTGGTATACAGAGTTTTCCCACTAGAGGTTGCAGAGAGCGAACAATGGGATGTCTGGTCAGTTGTCTGTTTTTTGTTTTTGGTCAGTCATGGGGCCTGAACTCTGGGCCTGGGCACTGTCCCTCAGCTCTACAGCTCAAGGCTAGCACTCCACCACTTAGCACAGTGCCACTTCCAGCTTTTTCTGCTTATGTGGTGCTAAGGAATCGAACCCAGGGCCTCATGCATGCAAGGTAAGCACTCTACCACTGAGCCACATTCCCAGCCCCCCGGTCAGTTGTCTGAATAGGTGCTTTCTTCCTCTGAGGACAATCTCAGAATATTAAACACTGACCAGATTTAACATACATGTTTGTTACGTGTATTTATATGGATGTATGTTAACTTTGTCCCCCTTGAACTTACAGCCAAAGTAGCATTAGTGAAATGTCGGGATCTGCACTGGGCCATGATGGCTCATCGGGACCAGCGGGACGTGAGCCTGAGCTCTCTCCGAATGTTGATTGTAACTGATGGAGCAAACCCCTGTGAGTATTTATGCAGTGTGGAGCCAAAATATCCTTTTGTTTGGTGCTTTAGGTCTTTTGACCGTTTTCTGTTGTTTCTTTTTAAACATCTGTGTTGATAGATAATTCACATACCATAAAACTTACCCATTTTGCCTGGTGCTGGTAGATCACGCCTAACATCCTAGCTATTCAGAAGGCTGAGATCTGAGGATCACTGTTCAAAGCCAGCCCAGGCAGGAAAGTCCATGAGACTCTTTTATCTCCAATTAACCACTAGAAAACTGAAAGTGGAGCTGTGGCTCAAAGTTGTAGAGTGCTAGCCTTGAGCAAAAAGAGTATAGGGATAGTGCCCAGGCACTGAGTTCAAGCTCTGCAGCCAACCCCCCCCCCCACCAAAGAAAAAAAAAACTTATCCATTTACAATTTTAAAATATTTTTGTGTTACCCTAAAAAGAAATCATATGCCCATTGTCAGTCACTCTCACTTCTCCATATTGTCCCCTGGCTTTAGGCAGTCATGAATCTATTTCCTATCTCTTTAGATTAGCCTACTTTGGATATTTTGTATGATTACAGTCGTACTCTGTGTAGTCTTAGTATCGTGTTTTCAAGGAACCAACTCTTTATTCTTATTCTTTGCCAAATATATCTTGAAGGATCTGTAAGCCATTTTTTTTTTTTATTTTTGGTTCTTTTTCTCCCCTTGGGATAAGAGTCCTGGAACTGATACAGTCCTCTTGTCTCAACCTCCTGAGTCCTAAAATTACAGGCATGCATCACCATTCCCAGCAATGTATAAAGTTTAAAAAACAATTCTTTTTGCTTATTTATATCCTCTTTGGGTCACATGACTATTTGCAATCCTTAGATAAAAAGACCAGATACAGATGACTTGAGGCAAACAAGGGTAGGAGTTTTATGTAAATTCCCCCAGATGGGGGGGGGGGGGGGAAATCTAGAGATCTTTCTGTGTTATCTGCTTTTCTGTATAAGCACAAAAATCCTGGTTCTCTACATACTAGAATCAGGTAGACAATTAGATACTATGTTCTTTATCTAAAGTGGACACAGGATTCACCTTAATAAGAAAAATCAGAAAATACCACACAGAAGGTGGAACTAAGCCGAGATTTCACTAGGCTGCTACAGCAATCACTGCAGGAAGGATTGCTGAATTACAGAGTGGCTGGATATTGCCTGTAGTGTTGCCTCTGATATTGATCGCTCAGTCTAGTAACCATAGCTTTATTCCAAGTTATACCTTTAAATAATGTCAGTGACCTTTCGTGGGCTGGCTGAACATCCATTCATCTCATCTTCAAAATGTAGCAAGCCACCTCATAGGCACAGTAAGCTATTGGTGTGGAATGAATGTGGTACCACTTGAGTTCCCCTGACAAACAGTCATGCCAGCCTCCCACTGCCCCCTTACCAGTTTCCAGCAGTGATGAAAATTATGGTTTCAGCTTTCACATTGATCTATTCCAACTCCTTAGGGTCTGTGTCATCCTGTGATGCCTTCCTGAGTCTGTTCCAAAGCCATGGACTGAAACCTGAGGCCATCTGTCCATGTGCTACATCTTCTGAAGCCATGACTATAGCAATTCGCAGGTACTGTTCACAACACCAGGTCCTCCTGATACATATTAGACTTGGGTGAAATGTGCAATTTTTGCTTCATAAACCTAAAAGTTAAAATAACCTGGCTAAATAGTTTAAAGACTCTGATTTATTATTCCTACTCTCATTCAAGTAAACTGAAATTTTACTTTATTCTTTTTTTTTTGGTGCCAGTACTAGGGCTTGTACTCAGGGCCTTGGCTGTCCCTGAGCTTTATTGCTCATGACTAGCACTATACCACTTGAGCTACAACCCCACTTCTGGCTTCTTTCTCTTTCTTTCTTTCTTTCTTTCTTTCTTTCTTTCTTTCTTTCTTTCTTTCTTTCTTTCTTTCTTTCTTTTTCTTTCCTTCCTTCCTTCCCTCCTTCCTTTTCTTCCTTCCTTCTTTTCCCTCTTTCCTTCCTTCCCTTCCTTTCCTCCCTCCCTTTCTCCCTCTCTGCCTCCCCCTTCTCTCCCTCCCCCTCTCTTTCTTTCTTTCTTTCTTTTTCTTTCCTTCCTTCCTTCCTTCCTTTTCTTCCTTCCTTCTTTTCCCTCTTTCCTTCCTTCCCTTCCTTTCCTCCCTCCCTTTCTCCCTCTCTCCCTCCCCCCTCTCTTTCTTTCTTTCTTTCTTTCTTTCTTTCTTTCTTTCTTTCTTTCTTTCTTTCTTTCTTTCTTTCTTTCTTTCTTTCTTTCCTTCCTTCCTTCCTTCTTTTTTTTTTGGTTGTGGGGCCTGAACTCTGGGCCTGGGCGCTGTCCCTCAGCTCTTCAGCTCAAGGCTAGCGCTTTACCACTTGAGCCACAGCGCCACTTCCGTTTTTTCTTTTTTGCTTATGTGGTGCTGAGGAATCGAACCCAGGGCCTCATGCATGCAAGGCAAGTACTCTACCACTGAGCCACCTTCCCAGCCCTCTTTCTTTCTTTCTTTCTTTCTTTCTTTCTTTCTTTCTTTCTTTCCTACTTTCTTTCCTTACTACTTTCTTTCTTTTTTTCTTTCTTTTTTGTGATTAATTGAAGGTAAGAGTTTCATGAGTCATGAGCTTTCCTATCCAGGCTGGCTTTAAACTTCAATCCTCAGATCTTAGCTTCCTAGGTAACTAGAATTACCTGTGTGAGCCATTGGCACCTGGCACTTTAATTGTTCCTTTTTTTTTTTGCCAGTCCTGGGGCTTGAACTCAGGGCTGGGCACTGTCCCTGAGCTTCTTTTGCTCAAGGCTAGCACTCTACCATTGGAGCCACAGCACCACTTCTGGCTTTTTCTGTTTATGTGGTACTGAAGAATGAAACCCAGGCCTCCATGCATGCTAGTCAAGCACTCTACCACTAAGCTAAATTCCCAGCCCAACTCACATTTATGAATTCTTTTTCTGTATTACTTTGATTTTCCAAATCCGTAGTTAACATCTTAGATTAGAAATAGACTGACTCTAAACAGAAAAAGCTGGAAGTGGCACTGTGGCTCCAGTGCTAGCCTTGAGCAAAAGAAGCCCAGAGACAGTGCCTAGGCCCTGAGTTCAGGCTCCAGGACTGGCACAAAAAAAATTAAAAAATCTTATGGGGCTGGGAATGTGTCTTAGTGGCAGAGTGCTTGCCTAGCATTCGTGAAGCTCTGGGTTTGATTCCTCAGTACCATATAAACAAAAAAGTCAGAAGTGGTGCTGTAGCTCAAGTGGTAGAGTGCTAGCTTTGAGCAGAAGAAGCTCAGAGACAGTACCCAGGTCTGAGTTCAAACCCCAGAACTGGAGAGAGAGAGAAAGGGGGGGGAAGGGTGAGAGGGAGGGAGAAGAAGAAGGATGGAGGAGGAGGAAAAGGAGAAGGAAAGAAAGAAAGAGAGAAAGAAAGAAAGAAAGAAAGAAAGAAAGAAAGAAAGAAAGAAAGAAAGAAAGAAAGAAAAGAAAGACAAAGAAAGAAAGAAAGAGAAAGAAAGAAAGAAAGAAAGAAAAGAAAGAGAAAGAAAGAGGCTGACTCTAGCTGGGCACTTGTGGCTCACTTCTGTGAGTTAGCTACTGAGAAGGCTGAGTTCTTAGGATTGAGTTTCAAAGCTAGCCTAGGCAGACAAATCCAATAGACTATTACCTCCAATTCACTAGCAAAAAAGCCAGAAGTGGAGGTGTGACTTAAGTGGTAAAACACTAGCATTGAGCGAGAAAAGCTAAGTAAGAGCCAGAGGCTATGAGTTCAAGCCCAAGTACCAGCACCCCCAAAAAAAGGAAGTTGGTTGTATGTGTAAATTTGGTTAGTTTGGCTTATTTTTAGTAGAGAAAATGGAGATGTCTTTTTTTTTTTTTTTTGTTCCGGTCGTGGGGCCTGAACTCTGGGCCTGGGCGCTGTCCCTCAGCTCTTCAGCTCAAGGCTAGCACTCTACCACTTGAGCCACAGCGCCACTTCCGGCTTTTTTCTTTTTGCTTATGTGGTGCTGGAATCGAACCCAGGGCCTCATGCATGCAAGGTAAGCGCTCTACCACCTAGCCACCTTCCCAGCCCCTGGAGATGTCTTTTGAATTGTAGTCAGGACATTTGTGTTTTTATATAGTAATGCTTTTTTTCTTGATATCATATAGTTTTTCAGACTTGATTATTTTTGTTTGCTTTATTGTTTGTTTTGTGTCTCTTTTCAGGCCTGGAGTACCTGGGGCTCCTTTGCCAGGAAGAGCCATTCTCTCAATGAATGGATTGAGCTATGGAGTCATCCGGGTCAATACTGAAGATAAAAATTCAGCACTAACAGTTCAGGATGTAGGGCATGTAATGCCTGGTGGTAAGTGATTTGAAGCACTACTTAGATTTTCATGAAGATACATCATCAGAAATAGTAGGGACCTGGGCCAGGGGTGTAACTTATGTGGCTTAGTGATAGAAAGATTGTTTAGCATGTGCAGAGCTCAGGGTTTCATCCCCAGCATTGCCAGAAAAAGAACAAAGGGGGAAAAAAAGAAGAGAAGAAAAGAGACTAGAGTGAAGATGAGAAGGATAGAGGGCCTGGTAAAATTGGAGATCCAAATCCAGGAATTCTTAAATTCAGTACTTAGTTACATAACTTCTCTAAACCTTTCTTAATGGCTAAGTAAGTGTAATTATGCTAACTATGCTAACTGTACTATATGGGTTATCAACTGAGAAGGCTTCAATTATGCTTCTTCATATGAAAAGTTAAGTACCTGAGTAACACCAAAGTTACCCCTTTTCACTGTAATTACCAACCCATTGTGGTTGCCAGAAAGTTGGAGTGCACCAGTCAGGCTCCAGTAGCTCACACCTAAAACCCAAGTACTTGAGAGGCTAAGAATATTTTAGAGCGTATCGAAGACTTCAGAATATCAAAGTTTAAGACCAGCCTAGGCAGAAGTTCAGTAGACCCCTTTTTAACCAATAGCTGGAAAACTGTATCTGGCACACACTAGTCATATCAGCTTTAATGGGAACCCTAAAAGAGGCAGATCATGCCTGGGAAGGGAGATCCTATCTCAAAAATAACCAGCACCAAAAAATACTGAAAGTATGGCTCAGTGGTAGAGTGCCCACCTAGCAAGTGAGACACCTTGATTTCAAACTCCAATACCAAGGAGAGAGAATGAATAAGGGAAGAAGTTGGGGGAGGGGAGGGAAGGAGAAGTAGGGAGAGTGAAGAAGAAGAGAAGGACTGGGAGAGGAGGAGGAACACACTGCTTTCATGAGTGTTGAACTTATTCTGCCTAGGTATAAATTTAATTCATCTTTAAATTTTACAATCATTTGAAAATTACTGTCTCTGAAATCCTTAAATTTCAAGTACACTTATATAGTACAAATTTCTTTTTAGCAATCCTATTTAGTATTGCTAATGTCATCTGGAAATGCAAAGTTCTCTTGAGTTCACAAGGTAAAACTTGTTTTGCAGAGATTCTCTAGAATCTGTCTCTAATTTGTATTTTCTGTGCATTAGGCATGATGTGCATTGTGAAACCAGATGGACCTCCCCAGCTCTGCAAGACAGATGAAATTGGAGAAATCTGTGTTAGTTCCAGAACTGGAGGCATGATGTACTTTGGTCTTGCTGGTGTGACAAAAAATACATTTGAGGTACATGATAGTAACATTTCACAGGGAAAGCATTTGGTGAGGTCAAATGGTAGTAGGCAGATCTGCTCGCTGATAGGATATAGCATAATCTAGTGGTTAAGAATGTGTCCTCTGGGGCTAATGGCCTAAGATTAAACCCTGACTCTGCCAATCACTAGCTGACCTTATATACTCTGTAGCTTCTCCACACCCCTAATTTCCATCTCTTAAAATGAGAATAAGAAGCTGGTGGGACAGGAGGATCTTGAGTTTAAGGCCAACCTAGGCGAAGTTAGTGAGACCCTATTTCAAAAACAAAATGCAAGCAGAAGGGCTGGAGGCATGGCTTATGTGGTAGAGTGTTTTACTAGCATGGTGAGGTTCTGGGTTGAATCTCCAGTATTGGGAGAAAAAAAAAAACATTTAATATCTGGGTAGATATCTAAGAGAAACACACACTTTTACCCTTGTACTCAGAAGGTGAGGCAGGAGGATTACAAGTTGCAAGTCAACTTGAGTTATATAGTGATACCTTGCCGCAAAAGGAAGCTAAATAAATTTGAATGAATGAATATAATAACAGTAGCTACCTCCCAGGGCCATTGTGAAGATTAAATGTTTATAAAGTGCTTAGCGCATCTCTTGGCATATAGAAAATACTGTTGTAAGCCGGGCGCCAGTGGCTTGCACCTGTAATCCTAGCTACTCAGGAGGCTGAGATCTGAGGATCGAGGTTCAAAGCCAGCTGGGGCAGGAAAGTCCATGAGACTCTTATCTCCAATAAGCCACTAGAAAACTGGAAGTGGTGTTGTGGCTCAAGCGGTAGAGTGCTTGCTTTGACCTGAAGAGTGCAGGGACAGCACCCAAGCCCAGAGTTTAAGCCCCATGACTAACCAAAAAAAAAAAAAAAATGGTGCTGTTATATTTATAAACAAAGGGAACAATGTCTTACAAAAATTCATGCTGGTAAATTTGACATAGTTTGAGCTTTATAAGTTCCAATTTTTAATTTTTACAGTAAGTTTACAGTGACATATGCTATGCCAGATCACTAATTAAAACTGAAGAACTGTCTCTTTATAGGGCTCATGATTTTGATCTTTCAGTTACACAGATACTTTCTAAGCTGCTCTGTACCAGCACTATGTGAGTGCTGGGGCAGCACTTGCATTCTGGTGGAGCCAGCCTATACTTCTTAGCTTACCACCACATTGCTTTCCTTCAGGCAGTTCTGCCTCCAAAGCCAAGTTGTAATTAGAATTTGGCCTGACTGCCTGGAAATCAGAACAGGTGTATTTTATTGTCTGAATTTCATAATTGGGATTACCTGCTCAAAGTACCTTTTAGGACTAGAGAGTTTTGGTTGATGGGTTCTACCCCCATTATGCTAGACAGGGCTTACTTAAACACTGCTTTTTTGTTTTTTTGTTTTTTGTTCTGTTTTTGTTTTTTGGGGCCTTGAACTCTGGGCCTGGGTGCTGCTGTCCCTGAGCTGTTCCGCTCAAGGCGAATGCGCTACCACTTGAGCTACAGTGCCACTTCCACGAACACTGCTAATTTTCAGGTCTTTGCACTTTTTCTGTAACATAGAGGATGGCCAAAACACCTTAGAACCAACAGCTTCTGGCATGTAGGAAGTGGTGTGAGTCTGTGTGTCCCATTTGAGAATGAATGCTTACAACTATGTACTAACAGACGTTATTAGTGAATGTGTCATTTATTCAGTAGCATATCTGTTTTAATCATAATATGGTGCCTGAAAAGAGATAAGAACTCCTGGCTTGCCTGTCTGTCATCTTTATGCATACGTGGCACACCGTAAATCATTAAATATCTGTTACTGTCATCATCACTGTTATGACTTGGGCTGCCTGCAAAGGTTGTGCCCAGTCCACATTCATAAACTCTTCAGGTATATGTTCCCCCCACCTTGCCCAGTTTCTTTACCTGCACTAACTCTTGAATACCTACATATTTTGCTATTTTAAATCTTGCCCCATTTCTCTTTTTTTTTTCTTTCCCATTTTTCTTTTTTGCCATGTTTGGGATTAAATTTAGGACCTCATGTTAAGCCTGTATTGTTCAACTGAGCTGTGTCCCTAGCCCCTATTCTGCATGTTTCCAGTGCCTATAATTTTCTTTTTTTTTTTTTTTTTTTTTTTGGGGTCCGGTCATGGGGCCTAAACTCTGGGCCTGGCCGCTGTCCCTCAGCTCTTCAGCTCAAGGCTAGCGCTCTACCACTTGAGCCACAGCGTCACTTCTGGGTTTTTTCTTTTTGCTTATGTGGTGCTGAGGAATCGAACCCAGGGTCTCAGGCATGCAAAGCATGCAAAGCTCTACCACTGAGCCACCTTCCCAGCCCGAGTGCCTATAATTTTCTTCAATGACTTTTCCTCACTAAAAACAGTGGTTGTAGTTGTTTGAAGCTGAGTCTTCCTAAGTTGCCCAGATTATCTTTAAACTCATGATTGTCCTCCTGCCTTTGCCTCTGTAGCTGAAATAGCAACATGCCATCCCACCCAGCTTCAAGTGGTATTTGAAGATACTAGTAATACTTTATTATAGTCTTCCATACAAGGCAGTTGCCTATCCATGACTCTCAGACTTAACATCAACTTGTTCAGTCCAAGTAATGAAGACATTTTGAAATGTCCAGTATAAATATAATACTGGCAAAGTAGAGTGAAACCTAACCAAAAAAGGAGAAAACTATGTCCTTGGTTTTTTATTTTATCTAAATCTTAAGAGATTTAAATTTAAACCCCTTTTTTAATTTAAATCCCGAGAGAGTTTCCCAAAGTAATGATTTCATTAGGACCAAATGGCTAGTCAGAAAATAAAAGTGCAGTAAAAAAAAATTCAATGGATAGGACTAGGAAGGTGGCTCAGTGGTAGAGCACTTGCCTTGCATGCATGAGGCCCTGGGTTTGATTCCTCAGCCCTACATAAGCAAAAAGAAAAAAGCCAGAAGTGGCGCTGTGGCTCAAGTGGTAGAGCGCTAGCCTTGAGCTGAAGAGCTGAGGGACAAAAAAAAAAAAAAAGAGCTGAGGGACAGCGACCAGGCCCAGAGTTCAGGCCCCACAACCAGACCCCCCCCCCCAAAAAAAAAAAGAAAAATTCAATGGATAGCCGGCATCAGTGGCTCATGCCTATAATCCTTAGCTACTCAGGAGGCTGAGATCTGAGGACCACAGTTCAAAGCCAGCCTGGGCAAGAAAGTCGATGAGACTCTTATCTCCAGAAAACCAGAAGTGGTGCTGGGGCTCAAGTGGTAGAGCACTCTCCTTGAGCTGAAGAGCCCAGGGACAGCACCCAGATCCAGAATTCAAGCCCCATAGCCAACAAAAAAAAAAAAAGAAAGGAAAGAAAGAAAGAAAGAAAGAAAATTCAATGTATATCCTACAAAATTAAGAAAAGTGAGGGAAGGGTTGGGAGGGATGAGTGAGGTGATATTGTTCAAGATGCACTGAATTGAATGGTAATTCCTTTTTACAGCTACTTAAAGATAATAAAAATGTTATATATATATTTTTAATTTAATTTATTTATTTTTGGTCAGTCATGGGGCTTGAGCTCTGAGCCTGGGTGCTGTCCTTTAGCTCTTCAGCTGAAGGCTAGCGCTCTACTACTTGAGCCACAGCACCACTTCTGGCTTTTTTCTGTTTACATAGTGCCGGCTAATCAAATCCAGGGCCTCATGCATGCAAGGCAAGCACTCTACCACTGAGCCACCTTCCCACCCCCCAATAAAATATTTTTTAAAAGAAAAGTGTTGGAAATGGAACTGTGACTCAAGTAGTAAACCACAGCCTTGAATGGAAAAGCCAAATGAAAATATGAGGTCCCAAGCTCAGTGCCCCACTACCACCAAAAAAAAAAAAAAGTGTTTTAAAATAAGCTACTGAGAGGAAGAATTCTTTAATATGTGAGAATAACACGCTGGTTTTCCATCTTGCCATGTTCCCTGTTTAACCTGAGGCAAGTGACGCTCGCATAGTCTCTCCTTCTCACCTGTGAAATGGAAGTGATACCCAGTTTCATGATGTTGACTTGACTAACTGAAACAAGACAACCTTTAATTTTTTAATAAAAATCAAAGGGGAAAATCTGTCAGTAAAAACAAGAGATGCTTATGATAAGCCACTCTCAGAAGAAAAACAAATGGCCAATGTTAAACAAAGTAAAAGAAATTTAACCAAATGACAAATAAGGAAATGCAATTAAAATAACAGTGAGATAGATAGCTTTTGTGTATACCAGATTGATAAGACTGGAAATGCAGTATTAACTATGTTAATAATTAATGGACATTCTAATATAGCATTGGTAGAGTATTAATCAAACAGTTTTGTAGGACAACCTATCAAAATTGAAAAGAACCATCATGCTCTATACAAGTGAATAAACAAATACACCACAATAGTCATTAAAGCACTTTCATACTAGTGAAAATTGAGAATAATCAGCCATAAAGATCAGTATATTCTAGTAGCTACTGTTCTCTGAAAACTGAAGCTGTGCCAATCACTGAATTATCTCTGCTAATTTATTTATGTTCCTTAATCTTTACTACAAACCTGGGAGAAAGGTTGAAAACTTAATGGCAAAAAAAAAAAAAAAAAGGCAAGGAACATACCCAAAGTGAACTTCAACCTGATTAGTACATACAATCAGGACTGACTACAGAGACTATTTTAGAGTCTGCACACACAGGTTTTCAAAAAGTGGACTGGGTGAACTCTTACAAAATCAAAAGTGGATCCAAGTTATAAGAAAATGCATAAGAGTAAAAACAGTATATACAATATGATGTTTTTAAAGCACTCAGTATAGAGTGTTTTTTAAGTCCAAAGAGATAAATTGTAAATGTTTATCACTTACGTGGATGGAATTGTTGTTAGATTATGTAATGTTCGTTTTCCAAAAAGCATCTATTACTTTGTGTATTTTTTTAAAATCAAATACATTTTCTAAGAAGAAAGAAAAATTGTTTAACCTTTTCATTGTCTTTTAGGTAATTCCAGTGAATTCTGCAGGTTCTCCTGTAGGAGATGTGCCATTCATCCGGTCAGGATTGTTGGGATTTGTGGGGCCAGTAAGTGATGCTCTCATGTTCATTTTGACACTTCTGATCCAAATACTTGGACTTTAATTTGCCACAGAATGAACTGAATCGTCCAGGGATGTTACAGTGCTATTTCACATCATTTAGAGCAGTTCTTACAAGAATATCATAAAAATGAATTGTTTTTTCCTTTACATGGTTCATGTAATTCCTTCAGACTAAGCCTTTTTTTTTTTTTTTGGTTGGTTGTGGGGCCTGAACTCTGGGCCTGGGCACTGTCCCTCGGCTCTTCAGCTCAAGGCTAACACTCTATATCACTTGAGCCACAGCACCACTTCTGCTTTTTCTGCTTATGTGGTGCTAAGGAATCAAACCCAGGGCCTCATGCATGCAAGGCAAGCACTCTACCACTGAGCCACCTTTCCAGTTTCTATTTTTAAATTTTTCATAGTTTTTCACTCATATTTGCTACTTTCTTTTGATTTGACTAACATGTTGCTGTAAGTTATGAGTTCTGGAAAAAGTTACCTTCAGCTGGAAAGGGAAGACCTCCTATTTGATGTACAAAACATTTTTATACAAATCATCAGCACTATATGTGATAGTAAATTCTTTGAAAATGATTTATTATTCAGCAAATGGTATTTACAGAGCCAATCAGAACCCACAAAGTCGTTTCCAAAGGGCTCCTAGTGATCCTGATGAGCACACAGATGGCAAACGACCAGGTCATGAAGCCTGTGATGAGGCAGTGGGAGTTGGGATTTTATTTTGTAACTAATAGGTAGTCCTTATCCTAGTTGAGCCCATATCCCTTCATCCATCTCTGGTGAAGAACTCTTCACAGCTTAGCTTACATAAGAGAACATCTAATTTTACTCTATCTCTTCTCTACTATTTATGGGCACTAGGGGAATGCAAAGGTCTAAGAGAACCACTCTCTTCGCAGGGTAGTATAAAACTTCCATCTTGACTTCTTTACTCAGAACCAAAGAATTTTCAGACCTAACTCCTTTTAGTTTTCTACTCTACAATTAAGCTTTAGGATGAAGTTCTAACCATCACATCTGCATTCCAAAGAACAGAGGGAAAAGTACATCTTGCTCTCTCAAAAAAATTCTCTGAAATTACTTATCAGAATTTCTGCCTGTGTCTCATTGATCTGAACTAAACCTATGGACACATCTAGCTGTAAGAAAGACTGAAATGCAATATTTTGTTGAATCATGCCCAGCTAAATATAAAGAATGGAGAAATAGGCCCGACAATGGAGGCCTGACAATGACTGGCTCTCCTCGGGTATTTGGGATGGTCTGATGGCTTCTTGGGCATAGAGGTTCTGTCTTAGTCCAATCACTGTATGGCATTACATTGTGCTTAGTAAGCTAACAAGTGACATTCACATGGAGATAACTGTTACATCATTGGTATATTTAAATGTCCAAAACATAGAAAATCATTGATAAATGAGAACCAATCTAATTTACTGCAGATAGCACTGCAAAGAGTATTTATACAATGATGCTTTAGAACTTTGATGGCAATTTTCTTGCTACTTGGTTATCTTGCTGAGAAAGAAAACCTCCTCAGTATTCATTAGATCTTTACTTACTAGTCTGATTCTAATCTTACCAAATAGAAACATTACCCTTATAAACCTAAAACACTACTCTGGAGGCTGAGATCTGAGGATCACAGTTCAAAGCCAGCCCTGGCAGGAAAGTCTATGATACTCTTATCTCCACTAGAAAACCGGAAGTGGCACTGTGGCGCAAGCAGTAGAGCACTTGCCTTAAGCTGAAGAGCGCAGGGACAGCACCCAGGCCCAGAGTTCAAACCCCACGACCAACAAAAACAAACAAACCTAAAATATACCATAATATTTTAATATGTGGCTGGGCGCCAGTGGCTTACACCTGTAATCCTAGCTACTCAGGAGGCTGATATCTGAGGATCATAGTTCAAAGCCAGCCCGGGCAGGAAAGTCCATGAGACTCTTAGCTCTAATAAACCACTAGAAAACCGGAAAGTGGCTCTGTGGCTCAAGTGGTAGAGCGCTCGCCTTGAGCCGAGCACAGGGACAGCTCCCAAGCCCAGAGTTCAAGCCCCATGACCGACCAAAAAAAATTTTTTTTTAGTATGTGAAGTTATTTACATAATAAAACTATTTTAACCTATGTTGAGTAGTAAAGAAATTCTCCTTTTTCTCCCCTTCATTCAACCCAGGAAAAGATACAAAAGATCAACTAATACATACTTGTGGCTGGGAAAATACACTTGTGTAGAGTTCTCAGTGCTTGTTTCCTTTGTTCCTCCCTCCCTTTCTCCCTCCCTCTTTCTTTCTCTGTCTCTTTCTCTTTTTCTTTCTTTCTTTCTTTTGTTCTTTCTCTCTCTCTCTCTTTCTTTTGCCATCCTGAGCACAGTACTTGAGCTTTTTTTCCCCTACTAATTTCAAAGATGTTAAGGTATGAAACATTTTCTTTAAAAATCCATATAATGGGAAGCAGTGCTGTGGTTCAAAGTGGTAAAGCACTAGCTTTGAGCAAAAGAACTCAGGGACAGTGCCCAGGCCCTGGGTTCAAGGTCCATGGCTGATCAAAAATTAAAAATAAAAGCAATAAAATCCGTATAATATGTGAGATTGTTTTCTTTCATACCTTTTATTTTTGTGTGTGCTGGTCCTGGGGCTTGAACTCAAGGCCTGGATATTGTCCCTGGCCTTCTTTTGCTCAAGGCTAGTGCTCTACCATTTGAGCCACAGATCTACTTCTAGCTTTTTTTGTAGTTTAATGGAGGTAAAAATCTTACAGAGGGTTGGGAATGTGGCTCAGTGTTAGAGTGCTTGCCTAGCATGCATGAAGCCCTGGGTTCAATTCCTCAGTACCACATAAACAAGCTGTGGCCCAAGTAGTAGAGCTCTAGCCTTGAGCCAAAGCAGCTCAGAGATAGTTCCCAGGCCCTGAGTTCAAGCCCCATTACAGGCAAAAAATTAAAAAAAATAAATCTCACAGGCTTTCCTGCCCAGTCTGGCTTCAAACCACGATCCTCAGAGCTCAGACTTCTGAGTAGATAGAATTACAGGAGCTGTGAGCCCACCAGTGCCCAGCTCATATCTATTTCTTATATTTTTGGGAGGCAGTACTGGAAGTTGAACCCAGGTCTATGCACATGCTGGGCAAGCACTTTTTTTTTTGTCCCAGTCCTGGAGCTTGAACTCAGGACCTGAGCACTATCCCTGAGCTTTTTTACTCAAGGATAGCCTCTACCACTTGAGCCACAGCTCTGCTTCCAGCTTTTTGCTAGTTAATTGGAATTAATAGTCTCACAGACTTTCCTGACCAGCTAGCTTTGAATCTTGATCCTCAGATCTCAGCCTCCTGAGTAGCTAAGATTACGGGAGTAAGCCATTGGCAACCAAGCTAGGCAAGCTTGTTTCCTTCCCTCCCTCCCTCCCTCCCTCCCTCCCTCCCTCCCTCCCTCCCTCCCTCCCTCCCTCCCTCCCTCCCTCCCTCCCTCCCTTCCTTCCTTCCTTCCTTCCTTCCTTCCTTCCTTCTGTTTAAACCATAAAAACTCAAAGTAAATCATTGTTACCATTTCAGGGTAGCTTGGTGTTTGTGGTTGGAAAAATGGATGGATTACTCATGGTTAGTGGACGAAGACATAATGCTGATGACATTGTTGCTACTGGCTTGGCTGTTGAGTCTATAAAGACCGTGTATAGAGGAAGGTGAGTAGTTGGAATGTTAGCCCTTCTCATGAGACCTAAGTAGATCTTGGTGGGGTGATTTGATGGTGCTTTGTAGATTCTCTTTCCAAATGATTAGTTTGGTTTAGATGAAAAGAGTAGAAACCCAGCTTTCAATATTTAATTCACAGTGTCTGGTTCTTTGTCTATAATTTAGAGGAATGAGACATATCCACATCCTGTATTTTAGATTTGGATTGTTACTATTCATTGAGGAGGATTTTAAAACAAACTGAACATCCTATATTTCTTCAGTCCAGAGGTTGTGGCATTCAGGCCAATCGAGATACTCTGTAGGAGATTATATCTAAGAATTTTTTTGCTTGTTTCTAGCTCAATTATTGGAGCATTGTAAAGTGGAATTTGCACACTAGTGCTAATAATTTTAAATCCTGTGGACAAAGCCAGGCACCTTTTTTTTTCCTTTGCTTATTAATACAAGAAAAATATCTGCTATATATTGAGCAATTGATATTCATTCCAGAAGTTTACAAAGCAACTTTGGTGTCCCTTTAGTTTTTTTTTTGTATTTTGGTCGTGGGGCTTGAACTCTGGGCCTGGGCACTCTCCCGGAGCTCTTCAGCTCAAGGCTAGAGCTCTGCCACTTGAGCCACAGTGCTACTTCTGGATTTCTGATGGTTAATTGGAGATAAGAGTCTCACACACTTTCCTGCCTGGGCTGGCTTTTGAACCGCAATCCTCAGATCTCAGCCTCCTGCTTTCGGTTTATTTTTAAGAAGGAAGTTAAATCCAAAAAGAACCAGCTCCCAAATTGTGTGTTTTTATAATGGTGGATACACACTCCACATGGAGCACTGGACTTCTGTCTCAGTCATAATGATGGCCCCACTCTCAGTGCAATGCCTGGCACATAATCTATGTTCCATAAGTGTGTGAGTGAATGCAGGCTGGCGAGCTGGCATATTTGGCTCTCCAGTGGCTTCCTATCCTCTCATGCATTCATTCTATGAATACTCTTTGGGTGCCAACTCTGGGCCATTGTCCTTGGTGCCCTCACTCTGGGAATGCATAGCAGATGCCTGATCTCTGCCCTTTCGCTGTCATTGTGGGCGCCAGACAGGAACCAGTTAGACAGAGAAGTAGAGAACCTGGGAGAAGTGGCAATGTGGCAGAAACAATACATGGGGTGGGGGCTTGCTAGTATATCTATCAGGTGGTCTGGGAATGCCTCACTAGCAAGGGGACATTTGAGCGGAGACCTCACTTAGAACCCCTCCATCCTCCCCTTTCCCCAGCCTCCCGGGCCTCGGATCCACCCTTGCCTGTGTCTGACTCTCGCTCCCGCTCTCTGCTTCACTACTCTGCTCCAGGCACACTGGCCTTCTTGCTGTTCCTCAAACCTGCCAAGCTCGTCCCTACCTCAGAACCTTTTCGCTTTCCGTTCCTTCTGCCCGGAATCCTCTTCCTCCAGATCTTCGCGTGGCTCGCGTCCTCACCTCATTCAGGTCTCTGCTCCAGTGTCCACTCCCCAGGGAGGCGCTCCCCAGCCACTCACCCCTCCACCCCTCTGTCCCAGTGTGCTTTCTGCTGCGCAGCACAACACGCAGCCATATCCATATGTTGGTTGGTTCTGTCTCTTAACATGTAATCCCTGATGTTCATGACAGTGGGGTGTTTTCTTGTTTGTTTTTTGTTTTGTGCTGGTCCTGAGACTTGAACTTAAGGCCTGGGTGCTACCCCTGAGTTTTTTCACTCAAGGCTGGCATTCTGCTGCTTCAATCATGGCTACACATTTGGCTTTTTGATGGTTAATTGGAGATACGAGTCTCACAGACTTTCCTGCCTGGTCTGGTTTCAAACCTTGATCCTCAGATCTCAGCCTCCTGAGTAAATCCATCTATTTTAAATGAGTCGATTTGGATTTTGATGATAATAGTTGCACATTTCTTTGCTAAACTACTCATTTCTGGGTTCTGTGGTGGGCGGTCTCTCCATAATTCCAGTTAAGCAGAGAAGTAGCTCTGGTTGTGAAGAGAGTCTGATGTGTATGATCTGTCTTTCTTAGAATTGCTGTGTTTTCTGTGTCTGTATTTTATGACGAGCGCATTGTGGTGGTTGCGGAACAAAGGCCCGATGCCTCTGAGGAGGACAGCTTCCAGTGGATGAGCCGGGTGCTGCAGGTAAGCTTCCTTGGGTCTGTGTCCAGTGAGAGGTGGCTGCCACCATTGCTTAAGTACTTGGTTTTTGTTACTGTGTTGTATTTTGTTTTGTTTTTCTCAGTCCAGTCTTAAATTCAAAATCCTCTTGCCCCTTCCTCCACAGTAGCTGGGATTACAAGCATAGAATACCATACCCAGCTTGTAAACACTTTCTGTAATGGGTCAGTTATGTCACCTAATTTTTCTTTCTTGCTGATCACTGCTTAATCTACATACTGTTATCAAAACTAGATAATAAAGTCATTAAACTGACTTGCCTTGGTCAATTTATGCTGCAGTATTTCCTTCCCATGGAAGATTTAACTGTGTAGAATATGTCTCTGACAGCAATCAATTCACTTGTCAGCAGTTAGTCACATATAGTCATAGTACATGCCAAAAGTGGTGCCTTGCATATAAGGGCTCCAAGAATATGTAAGACAGTTTTCTTTCTCCAAAGGACTTCATTATTAGAGAAGATGCAGGATGAGGTAAACCACGAGGAGAAGAGAATAACTCAGGCTTACTGTAAGGGATATGTTTCTAGTGAGGACCAGGCTAAAAGGATGGAAAGAACTTGGGCTTTATTTTCTTTAAATTTTGTGTATGTATGTGGCTTGAACTCTGGGCCTGGGTGCTGTCCCTGAACTCTTTTATTAAACACTAGCACTCTACCACTTGAGCCACAGCTCTGCTTCTGGCTTTCTGGTAATTAACTGGGAGATCAGAGTCACATGGACTATCCTGCCTGGGCTGGCTTTGAACCACAGCCCTTGGAGTTTTGAGTATTACATTTTAATCCAAAGCATATAATATGTGTACATTGGCTGTAGAGTAGTATATACAAATACCCCAATTTGGGTTCCAGATAAATTTCCATAAATTATACCTGGATGCTTTGTCTTTGGTTTCTGGTTTTATGTCCTTGAAGTTAGAACTAGAACACAGTTATCAGAAAAGTGATTTAAAGAAAACCTTCACAGCTGAGAGTTGGTGGCTCATGACTGTAAAACTAGCTACTCAGGAGGCTGAGATCTGAGGATTCCAGTTGAAAGCCTGCCTGGGCAGAAAAGTTCGTGAGATTCTTATCTCCAATTAATCACTAAAAAGCCAGAATTGGCATCGTGGCTCAAAGTGGTAGAGCACTAGCCTTGCATGAAAAAGCTTAGGAACAGGACCCAGGCCCTGAGTTCAAGCCCTACAGTACTGACCAAGAGAGGGGTGGGGGGGGAACCTTTACTTTTGGAATTAACTTGTTCAGACCAATCAGCAGTCATTTTCTTTTCTTTCTTTTTTTTTTTGGGGGGGGGGGTTCCAGTCGTGGGGTCTGAACTCTGGGCCTGTGCGCTATCCCTCAGCTCTTCAGCTCAAGGCTAGTGCTCTACCACTTGAGCCACAGCGCCACTTCTGGCTTTTTTCTTTTTGCTTATGTGGTGCTGAGGAATCGAACCCAGGGCCTCAGGCGTGCAAGGCAAGTGCTCTACCACTGAGCCACCTTCCCAGCCCATCAGCAGTCATTTTCAAGAGCTTGCTTTTAATGTGCCTTTCCAAAGCCTAACTCGGGCTGGGAAGGTGGCTCAGTGGTAGAGTGCTTGCCTTGCACACATGAAGCCCTGGGTTCGATTCCTCAGCACCACATAAGAAAAAAGAAAAAAGCCGGAAGTGACACTGGGGCTCAAGTGGTAGAGTGCTAGTCTTGAGCTGAAGAGCTGAGGGACAGCGCCCAGGCCCAGAGTTCAGGCCCACGACCGGACCCAAAAAAAAAAAAAAAGTGTTGCTTCTATTTATCATACATCAGTATATTATAGGTAAAAAATTTTCAGGGTTAGCCGGGCGCTGGTGGCTCACCTGTAATCCTAGCTACTCAGGAGGCTGAGATCTGAGGATCGCGGTTCAAAGCCAGCCCAGGCAGGAAAGACCGTGAGATTCCTATCTCCAATAAACCACCAGAAAACCAGAAGTGGCGCTGTAGCTCAAGTGGTAGAGTGCTCGCCTTGAGCTGAAGAGCTAAGGGACAGCACTCAGGCCCAGAGTTCAAGCCCCACGACTGACAAAAAAAAAAAAAAAATTTCAGGGTTGGAGGTGTGACTCAGTTGGTAGACTGTTACCCAATAAGTGAAAGCATCAGGTATTGAACTAAAAGTAATAATAAATAAATAATGAAGATTCAAACAAACAGCTGAGCATTGGTGGTTCATGCCTGTAATCCCAGCTACTTAGTATCAAAGCCAGCCTAGGCAGAAAAATTTGTGAGACTCTTCATTTAATAGGCAAGACAAAACAAAGATAACAGGTTTCAGTGTTATCATTTAAGAGAGAGCATATTAGAACTGGTAACTCAGTATCCATCTCTGTCTTTTATGTTGTGTCTTACCTCTTTTCTGTTGCTCTGTGCCAGAATTGAAAGATGTATAGGATTAAAATGATTACCTTTAGGTCTTTGAAAATGGGATCTTTGGACATATGAGATAATTTTTGTTTTGTTTGCTATTTGAGGCAAGGTTTTCTGACTGCTGATTATAACTCTACACCACCATGCCTGTGCATGAAATCTTACTCTGTCTAACAGATTCCAGAGCTGTGGGCAGGGATGGAAGGGAAAATCTAGGGGAAATTAAAGGAAGTGGTAACTTTGTTCCCCCTACAAAAAATGTACTCAATACCTGACTTACAAAATGGTAGTTCTTGTATAACACCTTAATAATAATAATAAAACTTTAAGTGTGAAGTTTAAAGAAAAGAAAATGGTTTTGTATACTTGTAATTATGTTAGGCATTAATACAATGTTTGTTTCTGGAAAATCAATCATACAGTAAAATAATGGATTATGTCAGGCATATGTCTAATGTAGTAAGCATAATTTTATTGAATATTTTTCTCTGTGTTTTTCTAGGCAATTGATAGCATCCATCAAGTAGGGGTTTATTGTCTTGCTCTAGTGCCTGCCAATACATTGCCAAAAACGCCACTAGGAGGGATCCATATATCTCAGACAAAGCAGCTGTTTTTGGAGGGTTCTCTCCATCCTTGCAATATTCTCATGTGCCCACATACATGTGTGACGAACTTGCCAAAGCCCCGGCAGAAGCAACCAGGTAATAATATGCTAGCTGCTTAGCTATAACATTAAAATATAATTTCTAGAAGGTTCCAAGCGAGATTGTCTCTAGAATTTACAAAAATTAAGAAAATAAGAATAGTATAAGCTCACCAAAACCAAGAGGGACCAATAACCTGCACAACAGGCTGCTTGGGTTTGCCACTGCCTCTCTTCTGAGTAATTTTCTATAACATGCTTCATTTTCCCCTGAATATAAAGTATGGGTCAGGAGAATCAAAAAGAGGCTGGGAATATGGCTTAGTGGTAGAGTGCTTGTCTAGCATTCATGAAGCCTTGGGTTCAATTTCTCAGTATCACATAAGCAGAAAAAGCCAGAAGTGGAGCTGTGGCCCAAGTGGTAGAGTGCTAGCCTTGAGCTAAAGAAGTTCAGGGACAGTGCCCAGGCTCTGAGTTCAAGCCCCAGTACTGGCCAAAAAAAAGGATCAGAATTGCACTTGGGAGGGCTGGGAAAGTAGCTCAGTGGTAGAGTGCTTGCCTTGCATGCATGAGGCCCAGGGTTCGATTCCTCAGCACCACATAAACAGAAAAGGCCAGAAGTGGTGCTGTGGCTCAAGTGGTAGAGCCTAGTGGCTTGAGCTGAAGAGCTGAGGGACAGCTCCAGGCCCAGAGTTCAGGCCCCACGACTGACCCCCCGCTCCCCCCCCACCCAGAAAAAAATAAAAGAAAAAGGAATTGCACTAGGAGGGGAGGGGAAGGATAGCAGGGGAAAAACAAAGGAGAAGGTAATAATGATTGATAGGAATTGTACTCATTACCTCACTCATGTAACTGTAACCCCTCTGTACAGTATCTTTACAATAAAAACTTTTTTTAAAAAAAGAATTTCACTGGGAGAACTAGAATAAAGCCAAGTCCTTTATTCTTTTATAATAAGGGAAAATTTCTGATAAGAAGAGCTGATATTTAATGAGTACTTATTAAGTGCCAACTACTGTTTAGCATGCTCTTAGCTACTGGAAAGAAAGTTCAGAAAAGATAAGCATCATTTCCCAAACCACATGACCAGTTGGTAGCAGAGCTAGTTTCATACTTACTGTTATAAAAATCCATTTTTGTTTGTTTTGTTGGTCATGGGGCTTGAACTCTGGGCCTGGGCGTTGTCCCTCAGCTCTTCAGCTCAAGCCACTAGGCTCTACCACTTGAGCCACAGCACCACTTCTGTCCTTTTCTGTTTATGTGGTGCTGAGGAATCGAACCCTGGGCCTCATGCATGCAAGGCAAGCACTCTACCATTTGAGCCACAGAGCCACTTCCAGTTTTCTGGTGGTTTATTGGAGATCAGAGTCTCATGGACTTTCTTGCCTGGGTTGACTTTCAACTGTGATCCTCAGACCTCAGCCTCCTGAATAGCTAGGATTACAGGCATGAGCCACTGGTGGGCGGCTAAAAGTACTGTTGTTGTTGTTTTCTTATCGGTCATGGCGCTTGAACTCTGGATCTATGCACTGTCCCTCAGCTCTTCAGCTCAAGACAAGCACTCTACCATTTGAGCCACAGTGCCACTTCCGGTTTTCTAGTGGTTTATGAGAGATAAGAGTCTCATGGATTTCCTGCCTGGGTTGGCTTTGAACCGTGATTCTCAGATCTCAGACTCCTGTGTAGCTAGGATTACAGGTGTGAGCCACCAGCGCCCGAAAAATCTGTTTGAATCATTATGCTATACTTGGTCTGAATATGTTGTGACTGCCTGCTTGTTCGTGGTTGGCTGCATAGGAGTAGGAGCAGAGCAGTTTGGAATGATGGCATCAATGGGTGGAGAAAATGAGGGGATAACATGAGAGATTGGTATTAGACAAAAATACAGAAAAAGGACTGGGAAGGTGGCTCAGTGGTAGAGCACTTGCCTTGCATGCTCGAGGCCCTGGGTTCAATTCCTCAGCACCACATAAGAAAAAAAAAGCTGGAAGTGGTGCTGTGGCTCATGGTAGAATGCTAGCCTTGAGCTGAAGAGCTGAGGGACAGCGCCCAGGCCCAGAGTTCAGGCCCCACGACCAGACCAAAAAAAAAAAAACAACAAACAGAAAAAGTAAAGGCCAGTAAGGGGAAGATGTGCTACATAACAAGTGACCCTAGAACTCAATGCCTGGAAATAACAGGTGTTTGGTTTTCACTCATAGATCTGACTGGCCCAGGCTACAAGGTGGTATGAGAGCTGGTCTATGTATCTGCTCTCTGGGGGTCCAGTAAGCTACCTGGACCATTTTTTGCAAAAGCAGATGGCAGAGGCAGAGAGACCAGCCAAACCAGCAAGCATATTTTAAAGCTTCTGTTCCTGTCACAACCTCCTAACATTTCATTGCCTACAAATTAGAGCATGCTCCAAGTTGGTGGAATAGAGAAATACACTTGCTCCATGTGGCCTCAGCTAGCACAGGAAGAAAAGGAAGAATTCTTAGAAAACTGTTTACCACAGGCCTCCATAGCCGACTAGGTCTGCTAGGCAGCCTGGCTTGGAGACGTAAGTTCTGAGTCATTCTTCCAGCAAGTCTTTCCCTTTAAATGTATTTTCTAGAAATTACACATATTATTTGATTTTTACATAGTATTCACCTATACTAAAAAATACAATCTTTATTCCAGGCATGTGTCCAGCTAAACACTGAGTTTGTGTTATTGAAGGAAGAAAGGAGACTAGGTCTGGAGGTTGATAAACAGCAGTTTGGGGAAGACAAATAGGGGTATTTATAGTATAGCAGTGTTTGCAGTCAGCTTCCTGGGGCTACTGCTCTCGTAGGTTTTCCATTTGACCCATAGATTTAAGAAGTACACACAAGAGGGGCTGGGAAGGTAGTTCAGTGGTAGAGTGCTTGCCTTGCATGCATGAGGCCCTGGGTTCAATTCCTCAGAACCACATAAGCTGAAAAAGCTGGAAGTGGTGCTGTGGTGCTCAAGTGGTAGAGTGCTAGCCTTGAACTGAAGAGCTGAGGAACAGTGCCCAGGCCCAGAGTTTAGGCCCCCATGACCGGCAAAAAAAAAAAAAAAAAAAAGAAGTACACACAGGAAAAAAAAACTTTTTGTTGCTCAACAGTTGTTATGGTTTTAAATTGCTATGCATACTCACTTTTTAAAAATCACACCATTTTACAGTGTAAATATAAGATTGGACAGTTTACACTAGCCAATACTCTTTGAATCCTTCACTTATAAAAGCTCTGATTTCAAAGTGATATATCTGTCAGTTCAGAGGAAGAATGTTGCATATTGTACTCTTACATTGGACAGTTAGCAGATTAAAAAAAAAACCTCCCTTTCCTCTCTCTTTTTTTTTTTTTTCCTTGCAACAAGGTGTCAGTACTGGCTTGGATCTCACTATATGTAGCCCAAGTTGGCTTAAAACCCCATGGGGCTGGGAAGGTGGCTCAGTGGTAGAGCGCTTGCCTTGCATGCCCGAGGCCCTGGGTTCCATTCCTCAGCACCACATAAGCAAAAAAGAAAAAAGCCGGAAGTGGCGCTGTGGCTCAAGTGGTAGAGCAGTAGCCTTGAGCTGAAGAGCTGAGGGACAGTGCCCAGGCCCAGAGTTCAGGCCCCACGACCGGATCCAAAAAAAAAAAAAACCTCAATGTCCTCTTGCTTGTTCCCCCCAAGTATATGTTTACAGGTATGCCTGCACCTGGCTATTCACCTTTTAAAAGGGATTGTATGAGCCAGGCACTGGTGACTCATGCCTGTAATCCTTATTACTCTAGAGGCTGGGTATGAATTCAGAGCCTATGCTTGCTAGATAGACACTACCACTGAACCATGTCTAGCCTTTTTTGCATTGGCTATTTATGAGATAAAGTCCTACTTCCTACCCAGGCTATGCCCAGTTTCTACTCCTGAGATAGAGTTTGCAGACTTTCCTGCCTGGGTCTGGCCTAGAATCACAATCCTCTAATCTCAGCTTCCCATGAAGCTAGGATGATAGGCATACACCTATGCATTGGGCTATGAGTTGAGAAGGAATGTGAATTTTTCTGCCTGGGCTGGCCTCAAACCATGGTCCTCCCATTCAAGTGTCAAATCCATGGGAAGATTGATAGAATAGTATAGTTTGCACCCATATACCTTCCCCTAGATTCACTAATCAGTGATTTTTTTTTCACTAAACTCTGAATGTAGGTATCATGACCCTTCAGCCATAAGTATTTCAGCACATGTTTTTTTCCAAAAAACAAGAATGTTTCATTTTCTAAACAACTATGATGCTATTACCTTGTTAAGGTATACAGCCATAATCCCAGCACTCAGAAGTTGAACCCAGAGAATCAAGAGTTCTGGGCCAACTTAGCCTACATCTCAAGACCCTGACTCAAACAATATAGAGCCCAGCACTGGTGGCTCATGCCTGTAATCCTGGCTACTCAGGAGGCTGAGATTTGAGGATCTCAATTCAAGGCCAGCACAGGCAAGAAAGACCATGAAATTCTTCTAATTAACTGCCAAAAAAAAAAAAAAAATGCTAGAAATAGAGTTTTGGCTTAAGTGATAGAGCATTAGCCTTGAGCACAAAAGCTCAGGGACAGGCCCTGAGTTCAAACCCCAGGACTAGCATAAAAAAAAAAAAAAGAAAGAAAAAGAAAAAGAACCGAGGTAGGAAATTTAGCCATTATATATCATCTAATAGTAATAAACACTTAAATTTGTCTACTTGTTAATTAAAACTGATTTTTAGAAATCTGGTACAATATGTTATGCATTGCATTTGACTGCCTTTATTTACATCCTTATTTTGTCTTAAGACATGAGTCATTGGTTGATTGATTATGCTGGTACTGAGACTTAAATTCAGTCTCTTATTCTTACTAGGCTTTTTCATTCAAGGCTGATGCTCTACCACTTAAGCATAGCTCCACTTCTGGCATTTTGCTGATTAATTAGAGATAGAAGGTCTCTTGGATTTGTCTTCCCAGGCTGGCTTCAAACCTTGATCCTTAGAGTTCAGCCTCCTCAGTAGCTAGGATTACAGGCATGAGCCACCAGCACCAGACTGAGACATGAATGTTTTTGAAGAGTCTAGGCCTGTTGTCTTGTAGATTGTTCCACAATCTGGGTTGTATTATGTACTTAATAAATCATTTCTCCTAATACTCATAAATGACAGATTTATTTCCAGAACCAAGTATCTATTGCTGCTCTTTTAGGATTGGATTGTGATTGTAGAAAATGATTATTGGAATTAGTGCTGCAGCCATCTCTTCGGAGTGAACATATCCCTGTGTACCCACACTACCAGAGCTCCCCTCTTCCTCTTGCCCATTGAACCTGTATTTCTCTGTGGTTCTGTTTGTTTTTTTCTAACATCTCCCACTGCCTACTTTTGTTCATGTACATATGTTAATGGGTTGCCTTTCCTACTTGCATACAAGCTCTTTGTCCTGTCTGGAAGAGTGCTTTGTCAACATTGTTGAATAAGCATTTGAACCAGATGTGGATGGTCTGGAAATGCTTTGGGAGTATGTAGCTTAAATTGCCATCTCTAAAGAGGATTTTTACCTCTATTTACAGGTGTAGGTCCTGCTTCTGTGATGGTTGGGAATCTGGTTGCTGGAAAACGCATAGCACAAGCCGCAGGAAGGGACCTGGGGCAAATTGAAGAGAATGACTTAGTGAGGAAGGTAAGTATTCCAGAGTTGGTGTAAGGATATTCTACATTTGTTGAAAGTTGCTGAGCCTAAGTCTTTCTCTGCTTTGTGACTTTAGCACCAGTTCCTGGCGGAGATTTTGCAGTGGCGAGCCCAGGCAACTCCTGACCATGTACTCTTCATGCTGTTAAATGCCAAGGTATTAAAATTCAATCGTGCCTGATGACCTGAATCCTAAGAGGAGAACCTTAGACCCTCTTGATCTCTTTCTTTCATCAGAAAATTCTATTGCCCTCTCTGAGGCAGGAGCTGGTGCTTTCTCCTTGTTGTGACATATGAAGATAAATTGTGCAGGCACTCTGAGATTGAAGTGGTACCTCCTTGAGTACTATGTATACTGTCTTTTTTTTTTTTTTTTTTTTTTAGTAAAAGCAAGTCTTTTTTTTTTTTTTTTAGTTCTAATAGTAATAGGACCAACTACAATTACAGATATACATAATGTTTTATGCTCATGCAGCTTTTTACTCAATTAGACTTTGAGCTCCTTAATTTCTGCCAGGAAGAAAGTGATATTATATCATTTTAAAACCCAAATGTATTATAAGTTACAGGATTTATTGCTAACGGATACAAGGCAAATTGAAGACTCTTCAAGTGTACATTTGCCAAGCACAGTATTGTTATCTCTTATCCCCAGAACTTGGGAGGCTGAGGCAGGAGAATTATGAATTTGAGTCCATTCTTGGCACTTGACTCCATCCCCTCACCCCTGGAAAAAAAAAAAAAACTAAAAACATTTACTTACTGGTTTCTAGTGGATGGATCACCATAATAATCTGATTTTTTTTGTGTGCCGTTCTATGGGAGTTTGCTGGATTTTGTTTGTTTTGATGGCTGAGTCATAAGCTGAAAGTGCTGTGATGATATTCCAGCAATATTCTTCCCAGCAGGAAGACAGAACGGGCCTATTATATCTCTGAGAAGACTTACCCGAATTGCCCTCACCTACCACTATACCTCTGTAGTCTAATCATGAATTTTGTTTATGTAATGATAGAACTTTTTAAAAAATATTTTTATTGTTATTGTAAAGGTGATGTACAGAGGGGTTATTGTTACATAAGTCAAGTAATGAGTACATTTTTTTTTGAACAGTGCACCTCTTCCCTCGTTTTGTCCCAGTTTTCCCCTCCCGACATCCCTCCCCACAAGTTGTATAGTTCATTTTCAACAGTTTCTAGTGAGTATGATGCAGTGGCTGCATTTGTTTACCCTTTGTCCCACCATTTCTGTGCTTCCCCTTACTTTCCCCAAAACAGATTAACTTACATACAAGACAAAAAGTGCAGAAATCAAAAATAGTGACAGTGTGAACACCTAGAGTCCTGTATAATTTATTCTGTCCCCAGTGTGATTTTTTTTTCTTTTACCAGTAATGATAAAACTTAGTGAGAGGAGTATTGTTTGCATCTTAGTAAAAGTTAAAACCCTTCCGAACTACTTTCTGTGGAGATGTAGCTCAAGTGGTAGAGTGTTTGCCAGCCTTGAGTAAAAAAGCAGAGGAAACCACTCAGATCTTGAGTTCAAGCCCCAGTGCTGGCACAAGTGACAGAGACTTCTTGTCTCTGTCTACATGGACTGGGAATATTTTTAAGCTTGTGGATGGATACACTTCATTAAGAAGCTGGCCATCTTGTCACTATGGTAGCTTCTCTATCATTAGTAATGGCCACTGGAAATCGTATCCAGATATTTGTTTATGTGTTTTTGGTTGTTGGATTTTTTTTAAAAAAGAAACAATTTCATAAAACTTAGGAGATTTCAGTGAGTTGTGAAGTAATAATGGCTGAGGTTTTGGCATGGTAGATAAAAAGCAACCATCTGGAGTACGACTTGAAATTAGCCAGTAGATTGGAAGATCGACCCAGAAGTTACTTTTCTAATCTCTGCCTTATCAACTCTTGTGTATTTAAGCATCAAGACACAGTCAAAAAAAAAAAAAAGTCCATTAGTAGAATGGATGATAGACATATTGTTGCATAATATTTCCTGCAGTATTTCCTGCAGTGAAATAGACATGGAAATAAAGACATGGAAGATCTATATCTAACACAGCAGCAATATGACTTACAATAACAGAAAAAAAGCGTAAGAAGATATACAGCAGCTAGGTGCTGGTGACTCACACCTATAATCTTACCTACCAGAAAGCTGAGATCTAAGGATCATGGTTCAAAGCCAGTAGAGGAAGGAAAGTCCATGAGACTCTTTTCTCCAATTAATCACAAAAAAGCCAGAAGTAGAGTCATGGCTCAACTGTTAAAGCACTAACTTGGAACAGAAAAGCTCAGGGACAGTTCCCCCAGGTCCTGGGTTCAAGCCCCAGGATCAGAAAAAAAAAAGATATACAGCACAATGCCATTTATATACAACTCAGAACTTCATGGGTGATAAAAATAGAAAAACAGATAGTAGGGCTGGGAAGGTGGCTCAGTGGTAGAGCGCTTGCCTTGCATGCATGAGGCCCTGGGTTCGATTCCTCCGCACCACATAAGCAAAAAAAGAAAAAAGCCGGAAGTGGCGCTGTGACTCAAGTGGTAGAGCGCTAGCCTTGATCTGAAGAGCTGAGGGACAGTGCCCAGGCCCAGAGTTCAGGCCCCATGACCGGACCCCCCCCCAAATAAAAAAAAAAAGATAGTGATTAACAACAAGCAGAGACCTGTGGAGGGAGCTTCTGGGAGGTCCTTTTTCTTTTGTCTCATGTTGGTGCTTACATTGATGCTTGCTTTGTAATTTTTCAGTGCTAGCACATGAAAAATTGCACATGTAAGTTATCCTTTCCATTACATATGCAATATTTCATAAGGAGAAGGGACTTAAAAAGCCTAGTTCAGTGAAACTTTGTGAGGATTCATAGGAGAAATCATTCTTTTAACCAGAAAGAGTTGATATCTTCTAATCTCTATTATTAACTATTAATTGACTGATTACAATTTTTGTTTGCATCTTTACTGTTAAAAAATGAAGAGCCAAATTTATGTTTTAGACACAGCAGTGCTGACCATATGGCCAGCATTTATTGTCCTGATCTCTTTATTGCCTTCATACTATTTCAGCCTCTTTTAATATCTACTCTTTGTTCTCCTCACTTAGAAAAAATATAGAATATTTGGGCTGAGGAGAGGTTCAAGTGGAATAGTGTCTGCCTGGCAAGCACAAGGCCCTGAATTCAAACCCCAATAGTGCCAAAATATAAAGACAATTTGTGTCTATTTTTAAAACTTCTTTTTTAAACAATGAATAATAATGTTTAAATTAGTGTGTGTGTTTATATGTTTATGTTTATGACAGTCCTAGTGCTTAAATTTGGGGCTTGGGCACTGTCTATGAGCCTTTTTCCTCAAGGTTAACTCTCTACCTCTTGAGCCACAACTTCACTTCCAACTTTTTGGTTAAGTAAGAGATAAGAGTGTCAAGAACTTCCCTGCCCAGGCTGGCTTTGAACTGCAATCCTTAGATTAGCCTCCTGAGTAAATAGGATTACAGGTGTGAGCCACAGTGCCTGGCCTTTTAAAGTTAATGTTAATATATCCTGAATACTTAGAAACATTAAAAAAGAAAAGAAATTCTCCACCTGTCTTTTGATGCTAAAGAAATTCTTACTAACTTCTGGAAGGTAATCAAGCAAAGCAGAAGGGTTTAGGGCAGGTCATCAGACTGGCTGAACATCCCCCATAATTCCTCACTCAACTCTGACCCACTTGTCCTTTCCATTACAAGGGAACCACTGTGTGCACTGCCAGCTGCCTTCAGCTTCACAAGCGAGCAGAGAGGATTGCATCTGTTCTTGGTGACAAGGGACATTTAAATGCAGGGGACAATGTGGTGTTGCTCTACCCACCTGGTAAGTATTAGATTGGTACACCAAGCTTTTTTTAAAAAAATAAGACTGGAGTTTGAACTCAAGGCCTTGTACTTGTTAGACAGGCCATCTACCACTCAAGCCATGACTTTGCTTTTTTTTTTTTTAAGTTTTGTTTTCATGACTTTTGTTCCAACAATTTTCTGGCTTCTAAATAATACATAGGACACTGAGGGTGGGGGAAAAGAGGCAAAGAAGAATACTGTCAGAGTAACAGATATCCCAAACCAAAAACAATGTGGTATTATAGACTCCAAGTAACTCCAGGCCACCTTCTTTTTTTTTGGTCTGTCAGTGGTAGGGCTTGAACTTTGATACTGGGTGCTATCCCTGAACTCTTCAGCTCAAGGAGAGCATTCTACCACTGAGCCACAGTGCCACTTCCAGTTTTCTAGTGGTTTATTGGAGATATGAGTTTCATGGCCTTCCCTGCCCACGCTGGATTTGAACCATGATCCTCAGATCTCAGCCTCCTGAGTAGCTAGGATTACAGGCATGAGCCACCAGCACCCAGCAGGGCCACTTTCTATTAATCATACAGACTTCACACAAGCCAATAATAAGAGCTCTGTGCATATTGGTTGAGGTTTGAACCAGGCTGCATCCCTCAGAGTTGTATAGTGCAGTAGCTCTGCTGGGACTGTATATGCCTTGCTTTCACTTACTTAAATTTCCATTATCAGTACCTGGTGCATAAAAGACAATGACTAGGGCTGGGAAGGTGGCTCAGTGCACGCTTGCCTTGCATGCCTGAGGCCCTGGGTTCAATTCCTCAGCACCACATAAGCAAAAAGAAAAAAGCCGGAAGTGGCACTGTGGCTCAAGTGGTAGAGCGCTAGACTTGAGCTGAAGAGCTGAGGGACAGTGCCCAGGCCCAGAGTTCAGGCCCCACGACCGGAATAAAAAAAAAAATTAAAGAAAAAAAAAAAAGACAATGACTAGTCTGAGTGTGGTAGTATATACCTATAATCCCAACACTCAAGACAGGAAGCTCATAAGTTCAAGGCCAACCTGAGCAACATAAGGAAACCGTCTCAAGAAATAAAAAGACACTCAGTAAATAGTGAATGAATAAATGACTAAGCAAATGAGTACTTCAACTACCTGACTTTTGCCTCCAGAGCATTTTCAAAACATACTCTGAATCTAGAATCCGGGCGCTGGTGGCTCATGCCTATAATCCTAGCTACTCAGGAGGCTGAGATCTGAGGATCGCGGTTCAAAGCCAGCCCGGGCAGGAAACACCGTGAGACTCCTATCTCCAATAAACCACCAGAAAACCGGAAGTGGCGCTGTAGCTCAAGTGGTAGAGCGTTCGCCTTGAGCTGAAGAGCTGAAGGACAGTGCTCAGGCCCAGAGTTCAAGCCCCACAACCGACAAAAAAAAAAAAAAAAACATACTCTGAATCTGGACATGGCAACAATCATCTATTATCCCAGCTACTTAGGAGGTTGAGACAAGAGGATTACTTGAGCCTAGGTGTTCAAGGCCAGCCTGGGAAACACAGTGACATCCTTCCTTTAGAAAAGCAGGTTGGAGGGGCTGGGAAGATGGCTTAGTGGTAGAACGCTTGCCTTGCATGCCTGAGGCCCTGGGTTCGATTCCTCAGCACCACATAAGCAAAAAGAAAAAAGCCAGAAGTGGCACTGTGGCTCAAGTGGTAGAGCGCTAGTCTTGAGCTGAAGAGCTGTGGGACAGCGCCCAGGCCCAGAGTTCAGGCCCCACGACCGGCCCCAAAAAAAAAAAGAAAGAAAGAAAAGAAAAGCAGGTTGGACATGGTGATCTGGGAACTGATAGTTTATGCCTTTAATCTTTGCTAGCCCAGGAAGCTAAGATCTGAGGAATCACAGTTCAAAGCCATCTGGGACAGAAAAGTTCTCAAGATTCCATCTCCACAAATAATCAGCACAAAGCAGGGCTGGAGCTGGGTGCTTTGGCTCAAACCTATAATGCTAGCTACTTGGGAGGCCCAGATCTTAGGAACTAGGTTAGAAGCCAGGCAGACAAGAGTCTGAAAGACTCTGTTAACCAAACCTCTAGTTAACCAGAAAAAAAGCCAGATATGGCCAGGCACCAGTCGTTTACACCTGTAATCCTAGCTACTCAGGAGGCTGAGATCTGAGGATCACAGTTCAAAGCCAGCCCAGGTAGGAGCATCTGAGAGACTGTTATCTCCAGTTATGCACCAGAAAACCACAAGTGGCTCTGTGGCTCAAGTGGTAGAGCACTTGCCTTGAGCTAAAGAGCCCAAGGACCAAGGCCCAGAGTTCAAGACCCACCACTGACAAAAAAAAAAAGCAGAAATGGAGGTATAGCTCAAGTGGTAGAGTACCAGCCTTGAGAGAAAAAGCTAAGCAAGAGTGCAAAGCCCTTAGATTAAGCCCTAGTACTAACACACACACACACACACACACACACACATACACACACACACATGCACGCACAAACGCGGCTGGAAGCATGGCTCAGTAGTAAAATGCCAGCCAACCAAGCAAGCTGAGCTAGTATAAGATCCTGAGTTTAAATCTAAATAATGGCCAAAAAAAGTGGTGGTAGGTAAGGGAGCCGGTAAGATGGACAGTAGACTGGAATAAAGGTTTAGCTCACTGGTAAAATACATGCTTATGAGGCACTGGGTTCATTCCACAGCACCAAAACAAATGTACAAAAATGCTGTATTTGTAGAATATTCAGGAGAGAGACAGTTTCACCCAGTTCTGTGAACTGTTGACTTAGCATCCTTCACATCCTGATAGATGTTCAGTCCTCTTGTTCCTGCTTTCATCTGTCACGTTTTTTATTTTCTGATTCATCCAGCCACATATCTCTCCTCTTAGGAAGACAGGCTTAGTAAATACTGAACATTTCAGATACAGAATAGGAATTTTTGCTTCTTTTATTCTTTCTGCCACCTAACCCCCTGCCCCCCCCCACACACACACATACACATCTTGATTGCTTTGGCCTTTTACAAAACTTCATGCTTCATTTTACTTAGTGACATGATCTTTTATCCATTTCTCCTTGTTATTACATGGGGATTCTTATGCTGTATTATTTGCATGGATACCAAGACTTCCTAGATCATTTGGTGTAGGAATCTCTCCTGCCGTGTTCCTGTGAAACTGTCTTCCATCTACCAGTTAATGAAGTGGTAACTGGCCAAATCCCTTCCTGAGGAGGCCTAACCCAGCCTTCACATGGAGATGGACTTTGCCTCCCAAAAACTCGCTTATGATAGAACAGCTGAGAAGTGCAGTTGCTCTTCCTATAGCAGTCTCTAAAATATTTGTAGACAGATGTGGTGCTAATGCTCAAGTAGTAGAGTGCTAGCCTTGAGCACAAAGAAGCTCAGGGACAGTGCCCAGACCCTGAGTTCAGGCCCCAGGACTGACCAAAAAAAAAAATATCACTCTAAAACATTTAAAGAAGCTCAGATGGATTTTATCTCTCCTTTCTGTATCCTTTTTCCTTGCAAGGCATTAGTGATTATTGCACCTATTTCTTTCTAGGTAATGACAAGTATTGCTATTAACATGCCTACTTTATTAACATGCTTATTTTCAAGTATTTTTCAAGGGTTTATTTCTGATTCCTTCCTTCTTATCCATTCTTAGTGACAATATACATACTTATATATACATATGTATGTATATTTTTATTTTATTTTATTTATTTATTTTTGTCAGTTGTAGGGCTTGAACTCTGGGCCTGGGTGCCATCCCTCAGCTCTTCAGTTCAAGGCGAGCGCTCTACCACTTGAACCACAGTGCCACTTCTGGTTTTCTGAGTGTTTTATTGGAGCTGAGAGTCTCACGGAGTTTCCTGCCCAGGCTGGCTTTGAGCCTCGATCCTCAGATCTCAGCCTCCTGAGTAGCTAGGATTACAGGCATGAGCCATCGATGCCTTGCTTCTATATATTCGTATATATCCTTAGGTGTTTTCTTTACCTTAAATTTCTCTTTAAAAAATTTCTTCTGCCAGGATGTCATTAAATTATAGTCTGAATAATCCTCTAGCCTGTGATTTAATACACTGGTTTCAGACTGCATCTAGTTTCTTATTGGTACAGAACAGTTGACTCTTCCTGACAGGACCCTTGTCTTACAGGCATTGAGTTAATTGCTGCATTCTATGGCTGCCTGTATGCGGGCTGTATACCTGTGACTGTCCGGCCTCCTCATGCTCAGAACCTTACTGCCACATTGCCCACTGTCCGAATGATTGTTGATGTAAGTACATCTATAGCTTTCTTTGTCCTCATGTCATAAAACCCATATTGAAACAATGAAGGATCTTTAACAATTTTCCAGTTTTGTTAAGAAGTCAATTATTTTATTTATTTATTTATTTTTGGTCAGTTATGGGGCTTGAACTCTGGGCCTGGATGCTGTCCCTCAGCTCCTCAACTCAAGGCAAACACTGTACCTCTTGAAACAGTGCCACTTCTGGTTTTCTGGTAGTTTATAGGAGGTAAGAGTCACATGGACTTTTCCTGACCAGGCTGGCTTTGAACCTCCATCCTCAGATCTCAGCCTCCTGAGTAGCTAGGATTACAGGCATGAGTCATCGGTGCCCAGCAAGAAGTCAGTTTTTTAAGAAAATGTTTGAATTTGGGCCACAAGCTCACTCAGCGTACTTCCTCATAGCTAGTGCTCTACCACTTGAGTCACACTTTCAGTCTAGCCTTTTTGCTAGTTACTTAGATATGGAGTCTTGCAGACTTTTCTGCCCTAGCTGTCTTAGAACCATGACCCAGCCGATTTCAGCCTCCTGGGGAGCTAGATTTATTGTACCAATGCCTAGCTTACTCAGTTTTTTTCTCCTAAAAATAATCTTTTCTTTAATCTGGCCCATGCGACCATCATTATTAAGTGTAGAAACTGTGACAAAGTAGTTATTGATGAGACACAGAACTATATGCATTAAATGTAAACACAAAGAAGGTGAACAATTATTAGTAACTCACCATAAAACATGTCTATGTGACATTGTCCAAAAAGAAATGTCTTTATGTCACTGTAGCTCAAGTGGTAGAGTGCTCACCTTGAGATGAAGAGCTCAGGGACAGCACCCTGGCCCAGAGTTCAAATCCCACAACCACCAAAAAAAAAAGGTGTGTGTGTGGGGGGGGAGATGGGTCCCAGTGGCTCACACCTGTAATCCTAGCTACTCAGGAGGCTGAGATCTGAGGATCGAGATTCAAAGCCAGCTCGGGCAGGAAAGTGGAAAGTCCTTGAGACTCTTATCTCTAATAAACTACCAGAAAACCGGAAGTGGTGCTGTGGCTCAACTGGTAGAGCACTAGTCTTGGAGCTGAAGAGCTGAGGGACAGTGCCCAGGCCCAGAGTTCAAACCCCAAGACTGACAAAAAGAAAAAGTATTTATTACCTGACTTATGTAACTGTAAACCCTCTGTACATCACCTTTATAATAATCATTAAACAATGAAAAGTTTTTTTTTAAAGTCTGATTTTTTTCCCTGCCTCTAATTGAGATAATTTTATGTGCTAATCCCCCATTTCCATCAGAGTTCTCCCTTCTATTTTGACTAGTTTTGTAAATTCCTTGTGTAGGATTAAAAGCTGTCCAGACTGGAGATGTATCTCAGTCGTAGAGTACTTGCTTAGCATGCATGTATGAGAGACTCAGGGTTTGATCTCACCTAGCACTACCAAAAAAGAAAATCGAAATCTGTTGTGGGGGTGCTACAACTTTTTAACAGGATATGAAAATTGAAACAGGCTAAGTCTATATTGCATCATAAACATATGTACTTTTAAGTTAGTGTTGACTGGTTGTACAAAAAGAGTTACAAAATCTGAATTATGTAACCTTTGTTTCTCTCAGAACTGTTGCTCTGTCAATAACTTGAGCCTATAGCATAAGAGCCATGTTCACTGTAGATGATTTCATTACAAAGTTCAGCAAAATGCCCTTTTTAGACCCTATAAAGTGGGCCAGAAGAGCAGGGAGGGGAGTTTCTTTCCATTGACACAGTTTGTGGGTAAAAGTAGGTCACTTTGCATTTTTCTGTGTAGCTAGGTAGAGCTGTTTCTGTGGTAGCTTCTGGCTGCCTCTTTCCTGCCTCTTTAGGTCTGGTCAGATTTTCCTTCACTAGGATGGCAAACACCAACTCCAGAACAAGCTTATCTGTCTCCTTTCATTCCCTAAACATTACAGAATCCATATCTTGGTTTATTCTGGTCTTCCAGAAATCATGGTATTGAGGGTAGAACTCTGAAAATTTTGAGAATTATTGTAAACATTGTGGCTAATGATGGTTTTTTTGCTGTTTATTTTGTTTGTTTGTTTTTGTCAGTTGTGGGGTCTGAACTCTGGGCCTGGGCACTGTCCCTGAGTTTTTCAGCTCAAGGCTAGCACTCTACCACTTGAGCCACAGCACCACATCTGGCTTTTTCTGCTTATGTGGTGATAAGGAATTGATCCCAGGGCCTCATGCATGCAAAGCAAGCACTCTACCACTGAGCCACCTTCCTAGCCCCACTTATAATTTTTTTTAAGTTCACCCTGAGAGAATGAAGCATTGTACTTTCAGAAGGAAAAAAGAACCTGAGCTTGTTTTTTGAAAAACAGATAGATCCTACCTGTTCCAGTATGTTGTGCAGGTTGCTGTTAGCAGCAGCTAGAGCTAAGCCTCCTGATATTTATTGCCATCCATGTGTTTTCTAGGTCAGCAAAGCAGCCTGTATTCTCACCACTCAGACCCTAATGAGGTTGTTACGGTCCCGAGAGGCGGCGGCAGCTGTGGATGTGAAAACCTGGCCAACCATCATTGACACAGGTAAAAAGGAGATCTACCAGAGCTGTTGAATCAAGAACATTTGCTACCAGAGGTTTCCTAGATTCTTATGCCAAACCTGTTTACACAGCTTTTCTGTCAATAGCACGTTCTGTCTGCTAAGGCACAGGCAAAACCTAGTATCTATCCAGTTAACTTGTGCTTCCAGTAACAACCAGATCTAAGAACCAGCTCATCTATGCATGAAGTGCTTTTGTTACTGTTGTTGTTGTTACTGGATTTTTTTTTTTTTGCGGGGGAGGGGGGGGAGGAAGGGGGGTGTCAGTCCTGGGGCTTGAACTCTACGCCTGAGCGCTGTCCCTCAGCTCTTCAGCTCAAGGAGAGTGCTCTACCACTTGAGCCACAGCGCCACTTCCAGTTTTCTGGTGGTTTATTGGAGATAAGGGTTTCACGGACTTTCCTGCCCGGGCTGGCTTTGAACCGCGATCCTCACATCTCAGCCTCCTGAGTAGCTAGGATTATAGGCGTGAGCGCTGGCACCCGGCTTGGATTTTTTTTTTTTTCTTCAAATACTGGAGATTGAACTTAGGGCCTACTGCTTGCTTGGTAGATATTCTGCCACTTGAGCCATTCTCCTAGCCCATTTTTGTATTTTGTTTTCAAGATAGGGTCTTGCTTTATGCTCAGGCCTGCCTTGGCTATAATCTTCCTACTGTGCTTCCTTGTCATTGATGGAGATGATAGGTGTGTGACATCACAGAAAAACTGAAAGTGGCACTGTGGCTCAAGTGGTAGACACTTGCCTTGAGCTGAAGAGCTAAGAGAACAGCACTTAGGCCCAGAGTTCAAGCTCTATGACTGACAAAAGGAAATAAAAAGAAAAGAAAGGGGGGGGGGGGTAAAATAAGCCCAGCACTGGTGGCTCACGCCTATAATCCTAGCTACTCTAGAGGGTGAGATCTGTGGATCTGGGTTTGAAGCCAACTGGACAGAAACATCCCAGGGAGACTCTTAATCTCCAGTAAACTACTCAAAAAATCAGAAATGGCACTGCAGCTTAAATGGTAGAATGCTAGCTTTGAGCACAAAGGGTCTCAAAGACAGCACTCAAGTCCTGTGTTCAAGCCCTAGGACCAGCAAAAAGAAAAAAGAAAAGAAAACACAAAGTGCATGAAATTCAGGTGCTGTTTACATGTTTATTTTTTTTTAAGATAAGAATAGATTGAATACGAAAGGTTAGGAGATTTGGAGCCAGACACTCAAGATTTAAATTCTGCTATCTCTTGGCCAGACTTTAGTGGTTCTTGCCTGTAATCTGAGGATCTCCTATTCAAAGCCTGCCTAGGCAAGAAAGTCCTTGGGACTCTTATCTCCAGTTAAGCACCAAAATAGCCGGAACTGGAGCTGTGGCTCCAGTGATAGAGCACTAGTCCCAAACAAAGAAGCTCAGGGACTGGTTCCAACCCATGAGTTCAAGCCATAGGATTGGCACATACACATATACACAAAAAATTCTGCTGTCTCTCCTGCTTTCTAAGTATCCTCACTTTATGTAAATTAACTCCTAGTAGTTCTTTGATGGTAAGTTTCATTTTAAAGAAAAACCAAGCGGGGTGCTGGTGGCTCACACCTGTAATCCTAGCTACTAAGGAGGCTGGAATCTGAGGATCAGGGTTCATAGCCAGCCTGGGCAGGAAAGTCCATGAGACTCTTCTCTCCAATTAACCGCCAGAAAATGCTGTGGTGCTATGGCTCAAGTGGTAGGGCACTGGCCGTGAGCTAAAGAGCTGAGAGACAGCGCCCAGGCCTAGAGTTCAAGCCCCACGACCGACAAAAAGAAAAAAAAAAAAAAAGGAAAGAAAAACCAATAAAGAGAAATAAATGTGAGACAACTCCACAGTCTTTTAGCTGATAAAAAAAACAGCTAGGATTTAAGCAGTAGCAGTCTTCTTACTGTGGTTTATTACCCTTACTTCTATTAAATGAATTTGCTTGATGTAGATTTTTATGTCCCTATTGTTTCTTCATGTCCCTGCCCCCAGCCTGCCTCTAATAGTGATGTTTGTGGGTTGCTTTGTTAAATATGAGAAGTCCAAGCTTTCCCAAATCCTGAAGCTTAATTTGGCCTAGAATACCAATTAAAGAGCAAACATATTCATATTCCAGCATATCTGATTGACATCCATTTTTTTTCTTACAGATGATTTACCCAGGAAAAGGTTACCTCAGCTGTATAAGCCACCCACTCCTGAAATGTTGGCATATCTTGATTTTAGTGTCTCCACAACTGGCATGCTTACAGGAGTAAAGGTAAAGTAGAGTTTCTCACTGAGTGCTAGTAGAATGTCAGGCTGCAATAAATAGAGATGACCACTGTTCCAGGACTTTAGATATAGCAGCCAGCTGGTGGACTAGAGGCTAGTAGGTGGAGGATCAAGAGCCCTTGCTATATTTAAAAAAAAAAGTATTAGGTCTTCCGGAGTAAGATATCCCAAGGAATTTGTATTATGAAGTGTTGGGGCCTAATGTACTATCAGATAATAAGAGTTGTAGTTAAAGTCAATATGCGCTCATAGGTTCATAGGCCATAAAATTAAGTATTAACTATGAATAGAAATTTATTGCCTAAGTTTAGATTAGATTAAGGGAGTCAAATTTATATATCAGTTGAGTTTGGGGAGTTGAAATCTGTCATAGCTGTTTCTCTGCCTATGAGAGGCCAGTTCCATCCTGTTCCATATTCCTTATTTTGCAGATGTCCCACTCTGCAGTTAATGCTCTTTGTAGAGCCATCAAGCTCCAGTGTGAGTTGTACTCCTCTCGGCAGATTGCCATCTGCCTTGACCCTTACTGTGGACTTGGCTTTGCACTCTGGTGTCTCTGCAGGTAGGGATGGGGAAAGAAAAAAAAAAAAAAAGAACGTATGGCTATACTTTGGATCTATAACTCTGTCAACCTTTGCTCTCCTAATTGTAGTAAAATGCCATTATTCCTAGTATTTATGTACTTTATCCATTTCTGTTATTTTTCATTTGGTCTATATTTCTTTTTTCCTCTTCTGTCATGTATCATATACAAAATGGCACCGATCCTATTACCTACCTGCTCACTCCTCCATCTTCTAATCTTTGTTTTAGAAACTGATCCAAGTTAGAAGGATGATTCTTGGGTGAAATATGACATGCTTTGACAGCCAGGAAGGAACATGATGGAATGGATGACAGCATGTGGCTGGAGAGTAGCATGTTTGTCCTGGTCGATTTACTGGGGAAGGACTAGCAGGTCACTGCTCTTTCCACAGCCTGCAGTTGCATTTTCACCTCCTGGGTAGATAAGATGAATAATGCTTCACCAATGCTGGTAACTCAGCAGCCTCCTTTTTTTTTTTTTTTTTGCCAGTTCTGCAGCTCAAACTCTGGTCCTAGGCTTCCCAGAGTTCCTTCTCCCCACCCTCCTCAATTGAAGGGCTTCAAAGTAGAAATTCAGGCATTATCTTCAAATTCTGCATCTTTATTCAATTAATTGTTAAGTTCTTTAGTTCGCTTGTTTTTCTACCTTCTGTACAAAAGAATCATTCCTAGATCTTAGAAAAAAACAGTCATGCTGGTGACTCAACACCTGTAATCCTAGCTACCTAGAAGGCGGAGAATCTGAGAATCACAGTTTGAAGCCAGCCTGGGCAGGCAAATCTGAGAGACTCCAACTAACCAACAAAAAAACCAGAAGTGAAGGTGCAGTCAATTGGTAGAATGCCAGCCTTGAGCAAAGAAAGCAAATGAGAACTCGAGGCCCTTAGCTTAACCCCCAAATACTGCCCCCTGGGGGGAAAAATTGAAAGGAAGGGAGGGAAGGAAAGAGAAAGAAAAAGAAGAAAAAAGAAAGAAACCCAGCTATTCAAGAGGCTAAGATCTGAGGGGCATAGTTCAAAGCAAGCCCAGGCACAAAAGTCTTAAACTTTTTTTTTTTTTTTTGTCGGTCGTGGGGCTTGAACTCTGGGCCTGGGCGCTGTCCCTCAGCTCTTCAGCTCAAGGCGAGCGCTCTACCACTTGAGCTACAGTGCCACTTCCGGTTTTCTGGTGGTTTATTGGAGATAGGAGTCTCACGGTCTCTCCAGCCCGGGCTGGCTTTGAACTGCAATCCTCAGATCTCAGCCTCCTGAGTAGCTAGGATTACAGGCGTGAGCACCATCGCCCGGCTAGTCTTAAACTTTTTATCTCCAAGTAATCACCAAAAAGCCAGAAGTAGAGCTATGGTTCAAGTGGCAGGGTGCTCGTCTTGAGCAAAAAAACTAAAGGACAGCACACAGGCCCTGAGTTCAAGCCTCAGTACTAACACAAAAAAGAAAAGAAAAGTAGATAGATTGTTTGTGGTGGAACATGCCTAGATGGTAAAATACAAAGCTAAAGTAGAAGGATTGTGAGTTCAAGGTCAGCCTGAGCTAATGAAACCCTGTCTCAAAAATAAGTACTAGCGGGGCGCTGGTGGCTCACTCCTGTAATCCTAGCTACTCAGGAGGCTGAGATCTGAGGATCACGGTTCACAGCCAGCCCGGGCAGGAAAGACCGTGAGACTCCTATCTCCAATAAACCACCAGAAAACAGAAGTGGCGCTGTAGCTCAAGTGGTAGGTGGTAGGGCACTCACCTTGAGCTGAAGAGCTGAGGGACAGCGCCCAGGCCCAGAGTTCAAGCCCCACAACCGACAAAAAAAAAAAGTACTTAAGGGGCTGGGAAGGTGGCTCAGTGGTAGAGTGCTTGCATGCATGAGGCCCTGGGTTTGATTCCTCAGCACCACATAAGTAGAAAAAGCCAGAAGTGGCTCTATGGCTCAAGTAGTAAAGCACTACCCTTGAGCTGAAGAGCTGAGGGACAGTGCCCAGGCCTAGAGTTCAAGGCCCACAACCAAAAAAGAAAAACAAAAAACTAGACACCTTTATGGTTCATAGTGTGATGTTTGGGTTTTCACATTGTTCTGTGAGATGTTCCTCCTTCCTACCTTGTTAACTCAATTGACCTAAAAAAGAAAGGTAGTGAAGCATTCAGTTGCCTTACATACTCTGCTTTGTGGCCACTGTTTCTCTTCCTTCTCCCAAACCCCACATCTTCCAGTCACTTAGATTCTTCAAGTTCTGCTGAATGAAGCCCCTTCCTTTCTCAGTTTGAATGAATTGCTATTTATTCTGTGATCTCAGTATCCTTCATTCACATTTAGTACACCTACTACAGTCTGCTTTATTTTATGGTTACTGTGTCTGTGAGTTGTGAAAGAACAAGACTGAGTTTTTAAGACCTTTGTGTCTAATGTGATTTTTCTGCTGTCTATTCAGTAAACATTTGTTATTTAGTAATGTTCTAAAACATCAAGGTGTCTAGGATGAGTTGATAACATCAGTTTTTGCCTTTCTTTTTTTTTGCAGTGTATATTCAGGTCACCAGTCCATCTTAATTCCTCCTATGGAGTTAGAAAACAACCTTTTCCTCTGGCTTGCTACCGTCAATCAATACAAAATAAGGGATACTTTCTGTTCCTACTCAGTAATGGAGCTTTGCACTAAAGGGCTGGGAAACCAAGTGGAGGTGTTAAAGGTAAGAACCAGCCCCAACAGCTAAGCAGTCTAAGAGGCTTTAAAGATTTGAGCCAGGGCATGCTGATACTGGAGTAGAGGCTAACAGACATGCTTATCTGCCTTTTATCCTTTTCTAGCCAGACAGTTAAGTGGGTATTTTGTAAACCTCACGAAGTTTAACTCTTCCTCCTTCCTAATTTAGTGCACTGTCAAAGTCTAATCTGATTCTTTGTGGAGGAGAAAGTAAAATTGTCTAGGAAGTTAAATAAAAATGGCCTTAAAATATTAGAGATTGGAGGGTGCCCCAGAGATAATGGTAGTTCATTCATGTGGTATCCATTTATTCTATTTATCATATTTCTGTCATATGAGAAACTCAGAAAATACTGGATTTTTTTTTTTTTTTGCCAGTCCTAGGACTTGAACTCGTGGTCTGGGCACTGTCCCTAAGCTTCTTTTGCTCATAGCTAGAGCTCTACCACTTGAGCCACAATGCCTCTTCTAGCTTTTTTTTTTTTTTTTGTCGGTCTTGGGGGCTGAACTCTGGGCCTGGGCACTGTCCTTCAGCTCTTCAGCTCAAGGCTAGTGCTCAACTCCTTGAGCCATAGCACCACTTCCACCTTTTTCTGCTTATGTGGTGCTGAGGAATCAAACCCAGGGCCTCATGCATGCAAGGCAAGCACGCTACCACTGAGCCACTTTCCCAGCCCATCTTCTGGCTTTCTCTGTGTATGTGGTACTAAGGAATAGAACCCAGGCTTCATGCATGCTAGACAAGCACTCTACCACTAAGCCACATTCCCAGCCCCTGAATTTTCTTTAGTAGAGAAATAGGATGTCAGGAATGAAAAAGGCCAGGTATGAGAGGCTTACTCCTGTAATCCTAGCTACTAAAGAAGCTGAGCTCTTGAGAATTGAGGTTCAAAGCCAGCCTAGGCAGGAAAGTCTATGAGACTCCAGTCTCCAGTTAACCACCAAAAAAGCTAGAACAGCTATGGCTCATGTGGTAGAGCTCTAGTCAAAGCTAAGGGAGACTCCCAGGTCCAGCGTTAAAGCCCTAGTCCTGGCACAAAAAAAGGAAAAATAGAATGAGCAAATTCATCCATGGATAATACTTTCAATAAACTACTTGGCATTTTCTTGTTTCCTTTCTGTGTCTGGGGTGAAAAAAAGAGTTTCTTGTTTTCTCCTTATCAAGAGTGAGACAGCCGGGTGATGGTGGTGGCTCACGCCTGTAATCCTAGCTGCTCAGGAGGCTGAGATCTGAGCATCATGGTTCAAAGCCAGCCTGTGCAAGGAAAGTCCCTGAGACTTATCTCCAATTAACCAACAGAAAACTGGAAGTGATGCTGTGGCTCAAGGACAGTGCCTAAGCCCAGAGCTTAAGCCCCACAACCAACCAAAAAAAAAAAAAGTGTGAGAGCAATGGCCCCACCTTTCTGTTTTCTTCTGATTCCACTAATTTAGCTTCTGGCTCTGTCCTTACAGACAAGAGGAATCAACCTTTCCTGCATCCGGACCTGTGTAGTGGTGGCAGAGGAGCGGCCCCGCATTGCCCTCCAACAGTCCTTCTCCAAGCTCTTTAAAGACATTGGTCTGTCCCCTAGGGCTGTCAGCACCACTTTTGGATCAAGAGTGAATGTAGCAATATGTTTACAGGTGATGTCACGAACTCTTGTTTGCTAACTGACAGAAAAAGAATATGGCTGATTCAGAGCAGGCCAGTCTAAAGTATGTACTTCAAAGTCAGACTCCACAGCTTGAGCTCTGACCCTGCTCACTTGTTGTGAGAAGTTAGGCTTGTTTAATTTTCCTGTTCTTCATATCATTTTGTTCATTGATTCTTGCAGATTCACCACTTTACTAGGGCAGAGCACTCGGAGTAGTGCTAGCAGACAGGCACCAGTCTAAATGCTTCCTCCTGATCATGAGGCTGTACTCTGTGCCCATGAGCCAAGAAGCTATCCGAGCTTTATTTGGGTTTTATTTATGTCTGACCTTCTGTTTTTCTGTCAACAAATATAAGACTGTATATATTTTCTAGTCAGATGGCAACTTTGCCATGTTATTTTTGGTGGGTAAATAATAGAAAAGAGTCTGAGTTTATGCAGTTTCAAGATTACTTAGGCAAAAATAGTCATGGACAAGTCATGGACAAGGTGGCTTAAGTGGGTGGATGGGTAGAGGTGGGTCCTCTGTGACCATGGTCAAGTGACTTTCAGGAGGTGTCATATTTTCACTTTTAACCCCACTGGGGCTCTGTGCCATCAACTGGGGCCATGTTGATTTTGAAAAATCCCTGAGATCCTTTGCTTGCTTACCTCCTGGTAGGTGAAGGGTTAGTAGGTGAGGCCTGTGATGGAGGGAGCACAGGATCTTCCTGTTCTCTGGGTAAAAATAGGAGAAATAAGAGATTACCAGGTTAGACAAGCTGGTTACATTTAAAGGCTCCATCCTTGATTGAAGACGATGAACTTTCAAAATTGAGTACAGCCAGGCGCTGGTGGCTTATGCCTATAATCTAGCTGCTCAGGAGGCTGAGATCTGAGGATCATGGTTCAAAGCCAGTCCGGGCAGGAAAGGCCATGAACTCTTATCTCCAATAAACTATCAGAAAACCTGAAGTGGTGCTGTGGCTCAAGTGGTAGAGCACTCACCTTGAGCTGAAGAGCTGAGGGACAGTGCTCAGGTCCAGAGTTCAAGCCCCATGACGGACCCAGCCTCCCCAAAAATTGAGTACATACTTCACACATATGACTATATTGCTTATTTCTTGATTTGAAAATGTAAAGCATGGAAAGACAGTTTATTTAAATTTTAAATAAATAATTCATTGTTGTTGCTGTTTTTCTTTTTTCCTTTAGGGAACCTCAGGGCCTGATCCAACTACTGTATACGTAGATCTGAAGTCATTAAGACATGACAGGTACGGAGCATTGATGAGGCTTAATCCCTGCTAGGTTTCCTAAACTAAAGAGGTCTGGCTCTCAAAGCCAGCATTCCCCATATTTTGTTTATGTTTTTATCTTCTAGGAGGGTCCAGGAAAAGAAAAGAAATTTATTTGTATCACTGATACAAATAGGACTTTCATTTCATTTCATACAATAGGACTTTCATTTCTAAAGCGGAAAGCGTTACTTTTCACAGTTGTTGCATTGTTCTTTGATATTAAAATGTATATGTAAAATGTTCCTGTATAAAAATATTTTTTGTGGGCTGGGAAGGTGGATCAGTGGTACAGCGCTTGCCCTGCATGCCTGAGACCCTGGGTTCGATTCCTCAGCACCACATAAGCAAAAAGAAAAAAGCCAGAAGTGGCGCTGTGGCTCAAGTGGTAGAACGCTAGCCTTGAGCTGAAGAGCTGAGGGACAGCACCCAGGCCCAGAGTTCAGGCTCCATGACCAGACCCAAAAAAAATTTTTTTGTGTGTGGCATTTAACATAAGTTAAACTAAAATGGATAATCTCTTTTGAGAGCTTAAAAATAAATGATAAATTAGGCAGGATGAGTTTTTAAAACATAACTTTGTCAGAACCCCATGGGTTAAGCCTGCCTCCCTGGCTTCCTCAGCTGAGAAGGAAATTTTAATTCTCTCCCAACACTGGCTGAAACTCTGCACCTTTTTCCCAGGCTGACAGATGTTGGGGGGGCAGCACATGCGCGCACACACACACACACACACACACAGCACACGCGCACACACACACACACAGCACACGCGCACACACACACACACAGCACACGCGCGCACACAGCACACTCACACACACACACCTGCACAGGTGGCGGGTATGTTTTGTGCAGTGTACACACACACACACACACACACACACACACACACACACACACACACACCTGCACAGGTGGCGGGTATGTTTTGTGCAGTGTTCTCACCCTGGAGAGATTTGCTCCACACCCCAAGGACATTTGACAATGTCCGGAAAACATTTTTGGTTGTCACAGCAGGAGGTTGCTACTGACATCTAGTGGGTAGAGACCAACAACAAAAAATCATCTAACCTAGACTGTCCCTAGTGCTAAGTCTGAGAAGGCTTGTCCTAGTAAGAGAAGGAGACACCAATTAGAGATTTTGGGGAAGGAGCAGACCTGGAGAAATCATTTTTAGAAATGATTTTTTAAAATTTCTGCATAGCATAAACTAACTACTGTTCCTCTGCAGGGTCCGTCTTGTGGAACGTGGTGCCCCCCAGAGTCTGCTGCTCTCAGAGTCTGGAAAGGTATTTACTTCTGACAGCTAGAAAGGGTGGGCTATACAGAGAAATGGGCCACCTTAAAGAGGCCTAAGGCCAGATGAAATACTCATATCTAAGGCAGGACTTAAATCTGGTGATAATTCAACAGTTTTGGTTTAACCAATATTAATTTCAAATGTATGTGGGTGTATAGGCAAGAATGCTAGGTTTAGACTTGTTTGCTGTAGGTATGGTTTAGTGGTAGAGTATCTCTCTGCTAGGTACAAAGCCCTGAATTCAAAATTCAGTAGGACTCATAAAGGAAAAAAAAAAAAAAAAGGATATTGTTCCTGGGATATGAAATGCCTTGTCCCCAAATAAACTTTCTTAATCCTCATAGACTTTTTTTAGTCCAGTAGGTATGGGGTTTTTTTTTGTTGTTTGTTTTGTCTTGTCTTGTGTTTTGATGGTTGTGGGGCTTAAACTCTGGGCCTGGACACTGTTCCTGAGCTCTTGTGCTCAAAGCTAGCACTCCACTTCCACTTTTCTGATGGTTAATTGGAGATAAGAGTCTCACAGACTTTCCTGCCCCAGCTGGCTTTGAACCGCAATCTTCAGATCTCAGCTTCCTGAGTAGCTAGGATTACAAGCATGAGCCACCAGTGTCCATCTTGCATGTTGTTTTTTTGTTTTTTTGTCGGTTGTAGGGCTTGAACTCTGGGCTTGGGCGCTGTCCCTCAGCTCTTCAGCTCAATGCTAACGCTCTACCACTTGAGCCACAGCGCCACTTCCGGCTTTTTCTGCTTATGTGTGCTGAGGAATCAAACCCAGGGCTTCATGCATGAGGCAAGCACTCTATCACTGAGCCACCTTCCCAGCCCCTAGCATGTTGTTTTTGACAAATAAAGAGCTAGTTCTTCCCAGCTGCTGCTAAGTCACACCTATGATCTCACGAAGCTAGGAGCCAAGGATTAAAGTTTGAAACCAGCTTGGGCACATAAATCCATGAGACTCTTAGCTCCAGTTAACCAGCAAAAAACTAAAACTAGTGGCATGGCTCAAGTGGTAGAGCTCCCACTATGAGTGAAAACTAAGCAAGAGTGTGAGGCCTTGAATTCAAGCCACCAATACTGGCACTCGTGCACACACAAGTCAGTTTTGTTCTTATAAACATAAACATTGAAGGGAAGCAGGTGCTGGTGACTCACGCCTGTAATCCTAGCTACTCAGGAGGCTGAGATCTGAGGATCATGGTTCAAAGCCAGCCGAAGTAGGGAAGTCTGTGAGACTCTTATCTCTAATTAACCACCTGAAAACTGGAAGTGACACAGTGGTTTAAGTGGTAGAGCACTAGTGTTCAGCTGAAGAGCTCAGGGACAGCGCCCAGGCCCAGAGTTCAAGTACCACGACTAACCCCCGCCAAAAAAAAAAAATGGAAAGGGAAGCCAAATTAGGGAAGTGATTAAAGATACTGATGAGAGGTAGCCCCATAGGTTAAGATATTCTAGTGGAAGAAGGAGTCAGCCACCCAACAACTCTTCCGAAGATATTTGTTTATAGGTGTGGTCTGTTTTAGCAGATGTTTTGACCCTCAGTATGTGCTACATCTGTATAAATGTGTTCGAGTCTTTTCATCTCTTTGATAACATTTTTACCAGTGTGTTTCAAGGAATAAAGATTATTCTTGCTTTTTTTTTTTTAAGGTACCTGGTGAGAATGTGGTTTCGATATGTAAAAGGACAGGGAGGTCAGAAGCAGCTAATAAGCGTGATGGCCACCAGTTCCCCCCTTTAATGGGATTATGATTTATGCCTCAAGATTCCTCCTAGAATTTTGAGGGGCAGAGAGAAAATGAGGAAATAAAAGGAATCCTTCTAATACTCTCCAGTAGCTATCAACCCCACCAGGAGCTAACTCCATGCCCTGTGAACTGTTTGGAGGAGGGGATATTTCCTCATCGAGTTTTGGTTTATCATAGGCTGCAATTAGGAACAGAAGTACTACCATGAAGGCTGGGCCCAGAATAAAGGGAGCAAGCAGTCTTTTCTCTTCCTTCCTCCAGATTGTAGATATTTGAATCCAGATAATCGTAATGGGGCTTCCCTGAATAACCTCAGACTTTAGAAACCTAAGGAAAACAAAGATTCAAGGGGGCAGGGTACAGAAAGCCAGAGAGGCTTGTCTCTCTTCTTTTCTTCTGTTCTCCTCTTCTCCCCCACAACTGGGGAGAAAGCTTTGCACAACCTGCTAGATAAACATTGTACCACTTAACCACAACCTAGGCCAAGACCTTTCTTTTGTTAAGCCTTCAACTTTTCTCTTGGCTAGCATCTGAGCATTTGCTCTTGAGGAAGATCCCAGAACTGTAAGATCTTTGATGATCCCTGGAACTTACCATTCTCTCTCTGTTGCTCTTCAAGGCTGCCTTCTTACAGTTTCTGTAACTCCAAGCTGATGGGCAGTCCTTCCCCCCTGCTCACATTGTTTGGGAATGAGACATAAGAAAGGAAGGCTATGTGGTTAAATTGTCCTCCAATATCTCACTGTGATAACCAGTCAGTAATTTCCCATCCCTCTGGAGAGATGGTACACTGGTTCTGTTTCAGTATGAGAATAAGTCTTACTTCTAGATCGCTTGTCTCCACTGAAGTTTCAGGCTCCGCAGACGCCCTGGTAGGGTGGCCTAACAATATTAGCTGTTTCACTCAGTTCCTGCCTTTCTGCCATTCCCACATCCTTACCAGGTACAGGCACATTGCCTAGAGTTCATTAGATCTCATTTATTTGTATTTCTTTCTTGATCCTTAGATTTTACCTGGAGTGAAAGTAGTTATTGTTAATCCTGAGACTAAAGGGCCTGTTGGAGACTCTCACTTAGGAGAGGTAGGTATCATTTTCACTTTTACTTTGCATATTTAGTAGCAAAAGACAAGTGTTCAGCAAAGCATAGTAGTGCACACCTGGAATCTGAATGTCTAGAGGCAGAGGTAGGGGATGGAGAGTTTTGGCCAGCCTGGCTATCTAGTGAGATCTTGTCTCAAAAAAAAAGGGGGGGGCTTGGAATGTGGCTCAGTGGTACAGCACTTGCCTTGCATGCCTGAGGCCCCGGTTCAATTCCTCAGCACCACATAAGCAAAAAGAAAAAGTGCTGGAAGTGGCGCTGTGGCTCAAGTGGTAGAGCTCTAGCCTTGAGCTGAAGAGCTGAGGGACAGCTCCCAGGCCCAGAGTTCAGGCCCCACGACTGACAAATAAATAAATAAATAAATAAATAAATAAATAAATAAATAAATAAATAAGATTTTAGAGTTCACATTCTAGAAGCCATTGAACCTGGATTTAGCTTTTTCTCCATTGCAGTATTTACTTTTTCCATGAAGTAGTAGATAGAGATAGACTGCATTAAGAGAAGGTGTAGACTCCCAAACTAGAAATTATTCCAGACTTGTCTACTGCTGTCCCTTTCTTTGGAAAAGAAATTGGACACATGTGCCTCTTTCCCTCTTAATTAAAGACTGGAATTGAAAGTGGCAAAATTTATGCAAAATATATCCATTTTGTATAGGAATACTCTAAAAGGTCACTTTTCTCCCCCCAAGTCTGAGGGATGCTGATCCTGCACCCTAAATGGGAGGAGTCTTATAAACACAGGAGCCAGCTAAGCTGGGCTATGCCAGTTACCAGCTTTGAAGGTTGCTTAACCTCTCTGGGCCTATTTCCTTATCCATTGATGATAATCAGGTATACCTCACATGGAGTAGAATTGTTGTGACAATTTTTTTTTTTTGGAGCGGGGGGGGGGGGGGGGGAGGGGGAGGTAGTCAGTTGTAGGGCTAGGTGCTGTCCCTGAGCCTCTTTGTGCTCAAGGCTAGCACTGTACCACTTGAGCCATGGCACCACTTCACTTTTTTGAATGGTTAATTGGAAATAAGAGTCTCATGGCAATTTTTCTGCCTGTGCTGGCTTCGAACCGAGATTCTCAGATCTCACCCTCCTGAGTCGCTAGGATTATAAGCATGAGCCATGGGCGCCTGGCTTGTTGTGACAATTTAAATGCATTAATACCTACATCTGCAGTGCAAATAATCAGGGTCTCTTAGGAGTTAACAATTACTTGATGATGGTATGTTGTCAGTTATTGTTTACATTGTAAACTGCAATGTTCTGTGGGGTCTCTTTAGAGCTTAGTACCATGGTTATACCAGAAACACAAAAATGGTGCTTTGGAGCCAGGCACCGGTGGCTCACGCCTATAATCTTAGCTATCAGGAGGCTGAGATCTGAAGATCATGGTTCAAGGCCAGCCCAGGCAGAAAAGTCCGTGAAACTCTCTCCAATAAAACCACTAGAAAAGTGGAAGTGGTGCTGTGCCTCAAGTGGTAGAGCGCTCACCTTGAGCTGAAGAGCTAAGGGATAGCGCCCAGGCCCAGAGTTCAAGCCCTGGGACCAACCAAAAAAAAAAAAAATGGTGCTTTGGTGCATCTGTGGGACTGTGGCAGTGGGTTATAAGTGAGCCAGAGGCAGTACAGCCTTTGGTGCCAACCAGCCTGGGTAGAAGCCCTATTTCCTGTAGTTTTTGTTTTTTTTGGGTCCGGTCGTGGGGCCTGAACTCTGGGCCTGGGCGCTGTCCCTCAGCTCTTCAGCTCAAGGCTAGCGCTCTACCACTTGAGCCACAGCACCACTTCCGGCTTTTTTCTGTTTGCTTATGTGGTGCTGAGGAATTGAACCCAGGGCCTCAGGCATGCAAGACAAGTGCTCTACCACTGAGCCACCTTCCCAGCCCCTCTATTTCCTGTATTTTAAAGAGATTACTTGATTCCTCCTTTCTTCACCTATGAAATGGGAATAGAAATATGGTGTCCCATTCTGGGTTGATTTGTTTCCTATTCGGGACACAGTAAATAGTTGGTAAATGTCAGCTTCCATTAATATTGTGGTTGTGTTGTTAATATGAAAATGAGCTTTTTAATTTTTTTTAACCCAGAATAATCTATCTTTCCCAAGAGAATTGGATCAACAGAGTCTTCTGTTGCTGGCAGAATGTGACCAGTACCCTTTTCTCGTAGGTCTGGGTAAACAGCCCACATACAGCCAGCGGCTACCACACCATCTACGATAGTGAGACTCTCCAAGCTGATCATTTCAACACTCGCCTCAGTTTTGGGGATGCTGCCCAAACACTGTGGGCCCGGACAGGATATCTTGGGTTCGTCCGCAGGACTGAGCTCACAGCAGCCACTGGAGGTACCTTTCACCCCTGTCGACTCTCCATTCACTTGGTTTCTGTAGCACTCATTGTCTGCCTGCACCTGCCTAAGGAGTATGGAGTGTATGCACATAATTGTTCATTCTTGTGCTTCTTGAACCCATAGAGAATTCATATGCATTTGAAGAAATGATTTGTCCTCTAGGGGGCGGTTGGGAAGGGAAGAACTCAAGACTACTGCATAGCCGGGCGCTACTCAGGTGTCTAAGATCTGAGGATCACGGTTCAAATCCAGCCTGCAAGGAAAGTCCACGAGACTCTTATATCTAGTTAACCACCAGAAAACCGGAAGTGGCACTGTGGCTCAAGTGGTAGAGCACCGGCCTTGAGCTGAAGAGCTCAGGGACAACACCCAGGCCCAAAGTTCAAGCCCAATGACCAACCAAAAAAAAAAAAAAGACTACTGTCTATGTTCCCAGATGGGATATTAGAACTGCTGGGCAGCCAGAAAGATGTGTTTGAAGGTGAATGAATACCCCGGGATGAATGAGACGGTCAGTTTGTAGTGGATTCCAAACCCCAAACAAACTCCTGGGACGGGTCAGGTGTTAAAATCTTTTAATTCCTCTTTTACCCCGTCTACCATTTTGGAAGTAGAACAAATGATCCTGAGGGGGATCTTGCTTTCCACAGTGGATACAAGCCTGCTTCTCAGCAAGGTTGTGGTGTAGGATTCCCTCCAGTCATCCTATGCCCAGTTGATTGTCAGCTTCTCTGCTATCCGCCTTTCTTCCTGACTGGCATTAACAGTCTTTGTAAACTGCCCAGCACTAATTGTCATGGGCACTAAAGCACTGTTACTAATGGACTGTAAAGCTTCAGTTGGGCCACGTCATTCGTCAAGGAGCAGTCAGCACTGTTTGTCCAGATTTCTGGACAAGCCAGGTAACACAGTGAAGGCGGTATCTCTAACTAGATGTCCTGGTTTATGGGCTATTCTTGACTGACTGCGAGTAGCTGGTTCACCTCTTTGTCTAGAAAATCAAAGCAAGTATATTTCCTGCCTTGTGGAAATGATGGTACATTTAGGTGCCAAGAAAGCACTTATTAATTGTTGCCGTATTTCTGCTTTCAGTTATATTATTCTATATGAAGTCTTCCCAGGCAACAGGCACCTCTGCTAGACCTCCTGATTGTTCTCTCCTGAATATATCTGCCATATTATCTTACTAAAATTGTCAGAAATGAATCCTTTCCAGAAAATAGCTGCAAAACACCTTCCTTCTATGTCCTGGCTAGACCAGTCTCCATGGTTTTTTTGTTTTTGTTTGTCCTAGGGCTTAAACTCTGGACGTGGGCACTATTCTTAAGCTTATTTTGCTCAAGGCTAGCACTCTACCACTTGAGCCACAGAGCCACTTGTGGCTTTATCTGTTTATGTGGTACTGAGGAATCGAACCCAGGGCTTCACCCATGCTAAGCAAGCGCACTACCACTCAGACACATTCCCAGCCCCAGTCTCCATATTCTGTAATCCTATTCCTCACAGCTTCAGTGATGATACCAGACGTGATGTTCATTGTTTCTCAGGTTCAGATCCTCTCTCTCTCTCTGTTCACCCCCAGCCATAAATTAGCCATATATCTGGCTAATTTCTATTTATAAAAGTTCATCTATAGCTTCAGCATTTTCAGGCAGGACTCATGAATGTCCCTTTCCTTGAACCTCATTCGTAGTCCTGCTGCTGCTCTTATTGCCATATGATAGAGTGCCTACTTGTCTTCCCTCTTCCCCGCCCCCAAACAGACCTTCAGAGCAGGAAATTGTGTTTGTCATCTTTCTGTACCCAGCACTTAGCACAATTCATGGCACATACTAGTAATGATAGTTTGCCTTCCTGCCTGCCTATCTTCTTTTCATCTCCTTTTCTTTCGTTTCCTTTTCTTTTTCTTTCTTTTTTCTTTTGTGCTAGTCCTGGGAACTCAGGGTGTGGATGCTGTCTCTGAACTTTTTTGCTCAAGGCTAGCATGATTTACCACTTGAACCATAGCTTCACTTACAGCTTTTTGGTAATTAATTGGAGATAAGAGTCTCATGGACTTTCCTGCCTGGACTAGCTTCAAACCATGATCCTAAAATCTCAGCCTCCTCAGTAGTTAGGATTAAATAGTTACTCTTTTTTTTTTTTTTTTTTTTAAATGCTGGTTCTGGGGCTTGGCCTGGGTGCTGTCCCTGAGCTTCTTTTGCACAAGGCTAGTACTCTACCTCTTGAGCCAAGCTCCACTTCTGACTTTGAGTAGTTTATCAGAGATGAGAATCTCATGGACTTTCTTTCCCTGGTTGGCATGAACCAAGATCCTCAGATCTTAGCCTTCTGAGTAGCTAGAATTTCACGCGTAAGCCACTGGTGCCCAGCTAAATACCTCTTCTTTTAGTATATAAAATGTACCATGTACCATATTAACTATCTTGTGAGGATTAACTCATATAGTTTCCATGGTAACATTTATTCTTATCCCTTTCTCACAAAGGTAGGTGGCAGGATTCAGGGCCTTATGGAATTGCCAAAAGTCATGCAATTGCTAGGGGTTGGAACCACCTAGTGTAAATCGTTTTCTCTCATTAGATTGTCGTGAATATATGTCTGAACTCTTATTTCTTTCTGACAGAGCGTCATGATGCATTGTATGTGGTGGGAGCTCTGGATGAAACTCTGGAGCTGAGAGGATTACGATACCACCCGATTGATATTGAGACTTCAGTGTCTCGAATCCACAGGAGCATTGCTGAATGGTAATTGTCCTTACACAGAAACTGCATCCTACCTCAGCTTTAAGTAGTGGCAAAAATCAGTCATCACGCCCTTTGGCCTTTTTACTTACAGTTAGTAGTCCACTACTTCCTCCACTTCTAGCTTTCTGATGATTAATTGTAGATGAGAGTCTCACAGACTTTCCTGCTCAATCTTCATGTTTCAGTCAGACTCTGAGTACCTAACCAGTACTTGGCCTTGCTGAGTTCTTTTTTTGTTCTTGTTTTGTTGTTGTTGTTGTTGGTCATGGGGCTTAAATTGTGTTGTCCCTAAGCTCTTGCTCAAGGCTAGTCTCTGCCACTTTGAGCCACAGTGCCACTTCTGATTTTCTGGTGGTTAATTGGATGTAAGAGTCTCATGGGCTTTTTTACCCAGACTGGCTTTGAACTGCTATCCTCAGATCTCAGCCTCCTGAGAAACTAGGATTGCAGGCATGAGCCACCAGTGCAAGGCCTGAGTTCTAGATTATACAGTATCCATGTAATTTCTTTTCTGTGTTTAATTCAGTGTATCCCCAGTTTTTTTTTCCTGAACTAAATATCCCCTTTTTTTTCTCTCTTTCTCTTTCTCTCTCTCTTTGGTAAGAGTACTGAGGCTTAACTTCAAGGCCTTTCACTCTTTTTTTTCCTGGTTATGGGACTTGAACTCAGGGCCTGGGCTTTTTTCCTCAAGGCTAGTGTTCTACCACTTTGAGCCACAGCACTACTTTCAGTTTTCTGGGGTTTAATTGGAGGTTAGTATCACAGACTTTTCTGCTTGGGCTGGCTTTGATCCTCAATCTCAGTCTCCTGAGTAGCTAGGATTATAGGTGTGAGCCACCGGTGCCTGAGTAAGGCCTCCTATTCTTGCTCAGCTTTTTCACTCATGGCTAGCATTTTACCACTTGAGGCATGACCTCCATTTCCAGCATTTTGCTAGTTAATTGAACATAAGAGTGTTGGAGACTATGTGCCTGGGCTAGCTTCAAATTGAGATCCTTAGATCTCAGTCTCTGAGTAGCTAGGATTGTAGGCATGAGCTGCTGGTGCCCAGTCACCACATTTTTTTTTTTTGATGGTTGTTTATTATTTTCAGATATTCTTTTTTTCTAAAGAGGTTCTTGCTTTGTTCAGAGTATCTCCTCTGACCTGAAAAAGGACTGAACAAGGCAAGAACTCTTTAGAGAAGTATCTAGAAAGCATGTAGGGAAGCTAAGTGCCACTCCCACCTCTAATTTTAGGCATTCAATTTTTATTGGATAAGAGTCTCATAGAGTCAGGCACTAGAGGCTCACACCTATAATCCCAGCTACTCTGAAGGTTGAGATCTGAGAATTATGGTTCCAAACTAGCTGAGAAAGGAAAGTCTGTGAGACTTTTATCTAATTATCCAGAATGGAGCTGTGACTTAAGTGGTAGAGCACTAGCCTTGAGCAAAAATGCTGAGGGACAGTGCCCAAGCCCCAGGACTGACACCAAATAAACACCCCCAGAAAATAAGAATCTCAGGGACTTTCCTGCCTGCGCTGACTTCAAGCCATGATCCTCAGATTTCAGGCTTCTGAGTAACTAGGATTACAGGTGTGAGCCACCAGTGCTGAGCTTTTTTTTTTTTTTGGTGCTGGTTAGCAGGACTTGAACTCAGGACTACCCACCTGGCTTTTTTCTCATGGCTCACACTTGAGCCATACTTTACTCTCCAGTGTTTTTTGCTGGTTAACTGGAAATAAAGAGACTTGAGAGTTTTCTGCCCATACTGGCTTGGAACTTCATTCATCAATTCTCAGCCTCCTGAGTGGAATCACTTTTTCAAGTGAACTGGGTTTTTTTTGTTTGTTTGTTTGTTTGTTTGTTTTGGGGGGGTCCGGTCATGGGGCCTGAACTCCGGGCCTGGGCGCTGTCCCTCAGCTCTTCAGCTCAAGGCTAGCACTCTACCACTTGAGCCACCAGCGCCACTTCTGGCTTTTTTCTGTTTGCTTATGTGGTGCTAAGGAATCGAACCCAGGGCCTCAGGCATGCAAGGCAAGCGCTCTACCACTGAGCCAACTTCCCAGCCCGTGAACTGGTTTTTTATATTTGTTTTTGTATCTTTCATTTGAAGTCATCTTCAATGACAGCATTGGTCTGAGACTCATTACTATAGTCTTTAACCCTACACAACTGCATCCAACCACATTAAGGTGCTTTTCCTTCTTGGTCAGTTTTGCAGAGGCCTGCCAATTCCCCTAACTTACTGTTTTCATCAGTGTTAATGACATGTTTGTGTTAAGGATAAAGGGCTTCTACTAAGTTGACATATATAGGCTCATTGCAGCTGGATGCAAGCACACAAAGATGTGTTTGGCACTTGTCTAAGGCACTTGTCAGCCATTGAGGGTGGTCTGCAGCACCTCTTGTAAAGTAGTAATGTCAATTATACCTCTGCTAGCAATGCCCTTCTCTGCCATGCTAGTGGATGACCAGTGAAGATGAATCTTGAGCACACCAGGCTTCTGCCTCCATACAACTTGGCAATGTCAGGGGAAAAGCAGTGAGAATCTTCTTTTATCACTTAAAAAAAAAAACAGTGTAATACTGTATATCACATCAGGTCATAAATCTAACCCAGTAACCTCACTCATACTCAAGGGTATAAGTGGCCCTTTTACTCAATAGAGGATATACTCTGTGGAGCACTAACAGCTTGTATGAGGTCAGATACTATTTAAGAATATTAGGCCCAGTGCTGGTGGCTCACACCTGAATCCTAGCCAGGCTGAGATCCGAGGATCGTGATTGAAAGCCAGCCCCGTGAGACTCTTACCTCCAATAAACTACTCAGAAGAAGTTGGAAGTGATGCTTGTGGCTCAGTGGGAGAGCTGTAACCTTGAGCAAAAAGCAGCTCAGGGACAGCACCTAGGCCCCGAGTTCACACACACACATACACAAAGAAGAAACTTACCTTAATGAAAACTCTGTGTTGTATTGACAGAAACAATATTCACAAAAAATAAATAAATAAAAGAAAGAATGGAAAAAAATCTTGGCCATCTTAAACAGTCCAAAAAGACTTTGGCTATGGGTTTCAGGACAGGTAGGAACAAGGAACTGAAAGGTCATTAGGAATACTTTCTGGAGCCATATGAGCATTCATTTCCCTCATTCTCTTCTTTCTGAAGCATCATCCCTGTGCATCTTTGCTTTCTTGGCCAACCCAGAACTTACAGATGCACGTCTTCAGTTCACACCAGCTGACAACTTTGAATCCCACTTCCAGACTCTCAAGAGATTTTAGACAGCTCAAGATAATTACTGTGATTGTCAGGGCACTGTCATGGCTGCTGACCTGGTTGAAATCTAGAAGAAACAGCATTTTTCAGGGAAATGGGCATAAGCCTTAAGAGAAATATTAGTAAAAAGTGATCGGTAGTGTTAATTGAATGTCATTGAAATTGCAGTGCCGTGTTCACGTGGACCAACCTACTTGTGGTGGTTGTAGAACTTTGTGGCTCTGAACAGGAAGCCCTGGATCTGGTTCCTTTGGTGACCAATGTGGTCCTGGAAGAGCATTACCTCATCGTTGGTGTTGTGGTTGTCGTGGACCCGGGTGTCATCCCAATCAACTCCAGAGGAGAGAAGCAGAGGATGCACCTCCGCGACAGCTTCCTTGCTGACCAGTTAGACCCCATCTACGTAGCTTACAACATGTAACCAGCCCAAGAATCACAGAGACTGGAGAGCCATGGCTAGGAGCAAGCTTTCAAATGACGCAAAATGAGCTGAGCTGGCTACGTCGTGTTCTTCATCTCGTCCTTTGGGATTCTGCAGTAATACAACACACAGGAAAGGGGAATTCTGTGGTAGCAAGTGAAAACCATGTTGAGTCTAGTAGACCTGAGCTTTGGCACAGCAGGGACAGCACGTTGCTAAAGCAGTTACTTGCATGTTGCATTTTTTTCATCTGTTGTACATACTTGTATTTTTATCTAATGCTGGTTTAGAATTTTTGTAAGGGAGTTTAATGAATTCACATGAAGGGGTAGTCTGGATTACACAGTTCCCCACTCTGTACTGTATTTTGCCATTTTCATGTAGCTAGATGTTCTGTGGGTTTTGTTAACACAAAACTACTTGGCTTACTTTGAGGCAACCTGTAGGTGAATCAAATAACCCACTGAATATGAGATTACTATTCATATCTAATCCTGGGCTGTAATACATTTGACCAGTGTTTGAAACATGTAAATAGAAATACATATAGCTTAGCTAAAGAATGGAAGAATTGGCTTATATAATGACAACCACCAAAGTAGAAACGTTTCTACTTGTAGAGAACTTCCATATTCTCTTATTATAATTAATTGATTAGGTAACTACAAAGTGCAGGTTGTTTGCAGCTTTTGCTGAACACCATTCTCTGTCTTTGTTGGTGTTGATTATAAACTAAAGCTGCCTATGTTTGTTTTCCAAGCTTGCATTCTCAGATTTAGCTTATGCTTCAAGGATTCAACTTTGTGTATACTAAAAAAAACTCACTTAAAAATTAAGTCTAAGAAAGAGCTAAGATTCATCAGATCCCACCCTATTCTAAACTATCAAAATAGCTCACTCTAGCCCCAGAATTGAAACTTTCATATATAAAGTGACACAGGAGAACTTAAAGAGTTTCCTCTTTTTCCAGGCCCTTTGTCAATTGTGTGGACAGTAGAGCTTCTCTTTTTTGAAAACTGATGAGGGCCTTGGTAAGGGCCAGGAGTTTGAAGCAAGAATGCTAGGCTGGTAAGCCAGTGGGGTCAGTTCTTACCTGGAATCGTAAGGCCACATTGCCACACATCTCACAACTGACCAGTTGAGCGGCTAGAACAGCCAGTGTGGGCTGAAATAGGGAAGTCTGATGTACACAAGGAACACTGTTGAAATAACTGGTGCCCAGGCCAAGCCCAGTGGATGATTGAGTTTGGCCTCTGGCTTGGTTTCTTTTCTTTAATCTAACACTTCATGTATTTGAACATAGTTAAATTTTATTATTTTTTTCTTACAGAAATATTTTTAAAAATTAAAGAAAACCTCAAAAGTTAAAAGAATTAACTCTTTAAATCAGAATGGTTCTCTTTGACCCATTCTGATCTATTGTGTAAATATTTATTTAGACTATTTTAATACATATTATTTACCCCACTGTAACATCATGTAAACTAAATGTGTTTTTAAGCAATTTGTAAGACTTGTAATTACCCTGAAAATAAGGTTTATAAAGCAAAAACCAGACTCATCACTAGGGCAGCACTCCGTGGCTGCCTTTACAGTCTCATGACTCAGAGCCCCTTTCTGGCTCCCTTTTACATAGCCCTCTTTTCCTCCCAAAACTTACTCCCACTGAGGGAAGACCACAAGACACTTTCCAGTTCAGATCTCTTTTTCAGCATTTTGGATGGAGTTAATTCACACATGATTGAGGAGATTCTAGGATGTTTGGGAAGAGGCACTTCCATTAAACAATGGGACATCCTAGTGTCTAGCAATGCTTTGGTTTATAGGAAAACAGCCTAATTATTTGGGGGAGATAATGTTCTTAAAAATCAGCTTTGTTTTTTTATTTTATTTTTTACCCTTTTTTCTAGTACTGGGGTTTGAACTCAGGGCTTCACACTTGCTGAGCTGGTATTTTGCCACTTGAGCCTCCTCTTTTTTGCTGCTTAATTTGAGATAGAATCTTGCTTTCCCACTTCTGCCTACTTTAGGATTCCTGTTGTTGCTGGGATCATAGGCATGTGCCTCGTCCAGTTTCTCTCTGTGGAGATGGGATCTCACAGACTTCTTTCTGGGCTGCCCTTGAACCACAGTCCTCCCAATCTCAGCCTCTCCAAAGCTAGGATTACAGGTGGAACCACAGGCACATGTTCAGTTTTTGAGACAAGCCCTGGCAGATCTCAAACTTGGGATCCTCCTGCCTCAGCCTCCTGAGTGCTAGAATTATAGGCCTGTATCCCTACACTCAGCTCTTAAAATGATTTCTGATTCATTAAAGTAGGAGAGTCTGGGTATTAAATAGTTCTGTCTCCATAATCCCCAAATTCTAAATCATAGGCAGACTGATAATTCTTACAAACTCCAAGTAAGATTATATCTAGGGACACATAAATGCTCTAAATGTAATGTCAGCCACATCTGTAATAGAAATTTTTCTAGTAACTACTTTTTTTTTTAATTCTTTTTTTTTTAATGGGGTCTGGGCAAGGCCCATGAGCTCTTTGCTGAAGGCTAGTGCTCTACCACTTTGAGTCACAGTACTACTTCTGGTCTTTGAGTGGTTAATTGCAGATAAGAGTCTCACTGGACTTTCCTGCCTGGGTTAACTTTGAACGATGATCCTCAGATCTCAGCCTCCTAAGTAGCTAGGATTACAGGCATGAGCCACTGGTGCCCAGTTTAGTAACTGCCTTTTTTTTTTTTTTTTTGCCAGTCCTGGGCCTTGAACTCAGGGCCTGGGCACTGTCCCTGAGCTTCTTTGATTCAAGGCTAGCACTCTACCACTTGAGCCACAGCACCACTTCCAGCTTTTTCTGTTTGTGTGGTACTGAGGAATCGAACCCAGGGCTTCATGCATGCTAAGCAAACATCGTACCACTAAGCCACATTCCCAGCCCAGTAACTACATTTTTAAAAGAAGCATGTAGTGCTAATTTTAATATATTTAACCAAAAATACCAAAAATGTTTCATTGTGAAATCAATGTAAAAATTAAAATATTTTGTTTTATATTTAATCTTTTAAATTTAGTCTATTAAACATATCTTAATTTACACTAGCCATATTTCAAGTCTTCAGGAGGCTAGTATGACTGGTGGCTAGTACAGTGGACAGTGTAGACCCATGCTCATTCTTTCAAGTACAGTTCATCTCAGAGTATGGCCACCTCCCAGTCAATTAGGGCTATATAGTTTTATCGTTCCTCAGGCCTCCGTCTTGGCCCCACCCCTTCCTGACGTATGGCTGGTTCTCTTGGGTTTTTTGGTTTTTTCTTTTGAATATCCCCCCAAACCAGACTGTGCTAGTGGAGGAATGAAAGCTGAGCACTGTCCTTGGGGAAATCTCGTCAGCCAAGCGTCCCTCGAGGAAGAAGTCTGCTCAGCTAGGTGTTTATGGTGTCATCTGCAGACTGAAGGCCTGTCTCAACAGAAAAAAAAAGGAAAGAAACTTCTCTTGATGATACCGTGCCCTCCTTCTTTTCCACATTAAGTGGAACCTTGGTGGCAGAAGTATCTGAATGCAAACCTATAAGGGCATTGATCTAAAAAAACCAAGCCCTCTGGCTTTCCACTCTTCTGAAACATTCTAGGTTTTATATTGAGGGAAATGGGAGTGTGGGGGGGCAGATATTAACATCAAGCCCCATCTCAAGACAAGGAAAAAAGAATTTTTTTGAGACAGAATCTTGCTATTGAAGCCCAGGCTGACCACAAATTCACAGTCCTGCCTCAGCCTCCTGTGTGTCACCACTCCTTGCAAAAGCAACTTTTGATCTGAAGTTTCTGGACAGCCTTCTGGTTCTCAGAAGAAGATCAGGGTAGATCAGGAAGTAATTTCTTTAGGAAAATTCCTAGACCTGGGGATTCTTAGATCAAATATCATGGTGTGTGTCTCTGAGACTCGGGATGCCCACCTTGTCTATCAGCACCAGTGATCCAGTCTTTCATTCCTGCATACAAAGCTCCCAAGTGCCCCCAGTACCACAGCCTTTCCTCATGTGGTTGTGTTGCGTTGGCTGTTTAGGGACCATTACCTGTCTTGGTTATGAATATGTCTCCCAACTTTAGTTCCTGGGCAATGCTTGCTTAATGCTTTTGTTGACTCAACAAAGGGCCTGAGGCCTTAGTTTCTGTTAAGGTCTCTGTCCCAGGCATGGTGCTCAATCTCTTGGCCAAATAAGTTACTTTTTTTGAATTTTCCAGGAATCTTTTAGACTAAAGCAATGAGGAGTTAACACCTCACCCTCAAACTCCAACATAATCTATGCCTTAGTGTTATTTTTGTTATCTGCCTTGATGTAAAAGCAAGAATATTTGGAGTAAGAAGCTGCAGCACTCCAAACACACAGTAAGCCTTTCTCTGCCATCCATACATTTCCAGTTTAGGTATATGTAGATGGACCATGTTACTTGTCCAGAGGAAGAGATTGTAAAGATATAAGAATAACTTTTTCAGTCCTAAATGCTGTTTTGTTTATTTTCTGTCAAGTTACTTACCCGTGTCAAATTCAAGCTATAGTACTATGTAATTATGTATAAAGTTTTTTTATTTATTTGAAATTAGACTAGATATACATTTTTAAATTTAACATCTGGCTGGACAGTGTTCTATTAACTCATTGAATGTGTTTCCTTTGTCTTGTGTTAATAAATATTGATGCCTGGTTGTGTTTAATATTTCATACACTGGATGGGACTAGGGTATTTCTTTTGTGAATATGTGGTGTTGGGATCAAATCCAGGGCCTCATGCCTACATTCTACCACTGAGACACATTCCAGCCTGGGAATTGATATCAAATTTAAATTCAGAGAGTTAGACTTAACAGTAAGTGTGAATAGATCAAATTTGTACAGTTAAATGAAGCAAGATCAACGAACAGTATTTAAAAAACTAAAGGAGTTCTTGTCAGGACTTTTGATGGTACTGGGTTTGGACTCAGAACTTTGAAGTTGCTGAGCTAGGTGTTCTATCATATGAACTACACATACACATGTACACGCACTTTTAAAATTATTTTTCAGTCAGGCACTGAAGGCTCACACTTGTAATCCTAACTACTCATGAGGCTGAGATCTGAGGATGGTGGTTTGATTCCACTTAACTAGCAAAAGGCTGGAAATGTGCTTCAAGTAGTAAGTAGAGTGCTAGCCTTGAGCTAAAAAGCCAAGGGAGAGAGCACAAATCCCAGTACCAGCACACACATGTATTTTTATTTATTTATTTTTTGGTGGTCGCTGTCCCTCAGCTTTTCAGCTCAAGGAGAGCGCTCTACCACTTGAGCTACAGTGCCACTTCCAGTTTTCTGGTGGTTTATTGGAGATAAGAGTTTCACGGACTTTCCTGCACGGGCTGGCTTTGAACCGGGATCCTCAGGTCTCAGCCTCCTGAGTAGCTAGGATTACAGGTGTGAGCTACCAGCACCCGGCCTCACACTGGTATTTTAGGTAGGGCCCTGTGTTTATACTTTGGGCGACTTGAACTGTTAATCTAGTTAATCTTCCCTCAGAGTTAGGATGATAGCTGCAGAGCAGACTATTCCATCCAGCTGGAAAGTGATAACTTCATTGTCCATTTCAGGAAGCTTAATGAGAGCCCATCAGATAGTGAATATTCTCAGACATTAAAACTGATCCTAGAATTATGGTTTTAGCTATTTGGGCAGCTGAAGACATTTTTTCACTTTTAACAGATGTTTATGAAGTATTGCTCACTAAGCACCAGAACTGTGATAAGAACTGAAACTTGAAGAAAAATACTGTGTCATTGCCTTCAGGAGATGCAGAAAAACAACCATAATATGGTATAATAAAGCTTAGAACAGAGGTAGATAGTGAGAACTGGTAGGACAGCACCCAACCCAGAGATGAAGGGGTATTATATAGGAACTCGATCTATAGAGGCATTCCAGAAAAGGTCATATCTAGACTGAGTTTTGAGGGGTGAGAATGCTAGATAAGATAAAAAGACAAGCAGGAAGGAAGAGTTATATGTTCTAGGGATTACAATTCCTATTAGGATTGCTATGACTTGTATATGTCATTCCAAAATTTATCTTAGAACATAAGACAATGTGCTAGTATTGATAGGATCTTCTAAGAAATGATTTTGAGTCTTGAGGCCCTACCCTCTTGAACAGACTTGTAGAGGGTTTATAGGGAAAAAGTTAAGCCCTTTTTCCTTTCTGTTCCTCTAGCCAAGTGAGGATTTGGCATTCACCCTTCCCATGTAAGAACCTTTCAAGAAACCATCTAACCAGTGCCAGGCTTTAGGATGGTTTTAGATGGTGAGGCCTTTAAGAGATGATTCCATCATGAGGGAGAAACTTTTGAAAAAGGCTTCATGTAGGATGCTGGTGGCTCACACCTATAATTCTTAACTACTGAGGAGGCTAAGCTCTGAGATTGAGTTTCAAAGCCAGCCCAGGCAGGAAAGTCAGAAGATTTTGGTGGTGGTGGTAGTGGTTGTGCCAGGGCACTGTCCCTCAGCTCTTCAGCTCATGGTTAGTGCTCTACCATTTGAGCCACAGTGCCACTTCCACCATTTTCTGTTTATGTGGTGCTGAGGAATCGAACCCAGGGCCTCATGCATGCAAGGCAAGCGCTCTACCACTGAACACCTTCCCAGCCCTCAAAAGATTCTCATCGCCAATAAGTCACAAAAAAACCCAGAAAGTGGAGCTGTGGCTCAAGTGGTAGGGTGCTAGCCTTCAGCAAGTTTAGCGACTGGGTACTGGTGGCTCATGTTTGTAATCCTATCTACTTAGGAGGCTGAGATTTTAGGATTACAGTTCAAAGCCAGCCGGAGCAGGAAAGTCTGTGAGACTTATTTCCAGAAAACCAGAAGTGGAACTATGATTCAAAGTGGTAGACAGCTAACCTTGGGCAAAAGAGCTCAGGAACAGCACATCTAGGCCCCAAACTAATTTAAAAAAAAAAAAAAAAGTCCCTCCCCCACAGTATAACCCCGGTTTTCACTGTATTTGATGTTGGTATAATTTGGGGAGGGGAAGGGAAAAAAAACATTGTTTTAACAGGGATAGAGGTGGACCCATTGCAACAATGAGATGTACAAGATGCTGTTGAAAATTTTTACAACTTTGATAGGGGGCAAGGGGGCCAGGAGTGTAGTCGTGGAGATGGAGGGCAGGGATGGTAGGGGAAAAACAGAGGAGGAGGCAACAATGCTTGGTAAGAAATGTACTCATTACCTTGCTCATGTAATTGTGACCCCCTCTATACGGTATTTTCACAATAAAAAACATTAAAAAAAAAAAAAAAAGAGCCAGGCACTGGTGGCTCACGCCTGTAATCCTAGCTACTCAGGAGGCTGAGATCTGAGGATCATGGTTCAAAGCCAGCCCAGGCAGCAAAGTCTGTGAGACTCTTATCTCCAATAAACCACCAGAAAACTGGAAGTGGCGCTGTGGCTCCAGTGGTAGAGCACTATCCTTAAGCTGAAGAGCTGAGGGACAGAGCCCAGGCCCAGAGTTCAAGCCCCATGACCAAAAACAAAACAAAACAAACAGCACCCAGGCCCTAATTTAAGCCCCAGGACTGACCCCCTCCTCCCCCCCCCAAAAAAAAGCTACATCTAGCTTACTTCCCCTATGTCATGTGGCAACTACCTTCCTTCTGGCGGAGGGTCAGCAGTGAGTTGTCATCTTTCAGAGGAAAACAGTCAAACATGGCAACATTTGATCTCAGACTTCCCAACTTCTAGAACTGTGAGCAGTAAATTTCTGGCTTTTAAAAATAGCCTCAGGGGGCTGAGAATGTGGCTTAGTGCATGAAATCCTGAGTTCGATTCCTCAGTTCCAAATAAACAGAAAAAGCCAGAAGTGGCACTGTGGCTCAACTGGTAAGAGTGTTAGCCTTGGACAAAAGCAGCTCAGGGACAATGCCTAGGCCCTGAGTTCAAGTCCCAATATTGGCCAAAATAAAAAAAAGCAAAATAGTAGTTGGAAGTCATAGAGGTAGCAAATAGTCACTCTGGTGGCCTTGAGATTTTTTGGGGGGGAGGGCGGTAGGTTGTGGGGCTTGCTCTTGGGCTTGGGCACTGTTGCTGAGCTCTTCAGCTCATGGAGAGTGCTATACCACTTGAGCCACAGCGCCACTTCCCGTTTTCTGGTGGTGAATTGGAGATAAGAATCTCATGGAGGGCTGGGAAGGTGGCTCAGTGGTAGAGCACTTGCCTTGCATGCTCAAGGCCCTGGGTTCGATTCCTCAGCACCACATAAGCAAAAAAAAAAAAAGCTGGAAGGGGCGCTGTGGCTCAAGTGGTAGAGCACTAGCCTTGAGCTGAAGAGCTGAGGGACAGAGTTCAGGCCCCACGACCAAAAAAAAAAAAAAAAGTCTCATGGACTTTCCTGCCCTGGCTGGCTTTGAACTGCAATCTGCAGATCTCAGCCTCCTGAGTAGCTAGGATCACAGGGCATGGATTACACGTTTGAGCCACCTGCCTGGCAGGCCTTGAGATTTTTGATGCAGTTTTGAGGACAGAAGCCAAACACTGGCTCAAAGAGATGAACTAGAAGAGTGAACAAAAACTACACTTTCCAGAGGCTTTATCTACAATGAGGAAGGAGGAAGGTAAGGTAGACGATTTCAAAGATGGACAAAATTAAATATTACTATATTAGGAGAGAGAACCAGAAGAGGAAAGTTTCCAAGTATGGCAATTATAGGATTTTTTCTTTCTTTCCTCCTTCCTTCATTTTTTGTGGTGAGTTCTCATTATGATGCCAGGCTGGTCTGGAGCATCTGGGACAATGATGGATGACTGACAAAGCCAAATTACCATGGAAGTAATAGAAGAAGAAAAATAAATGGAAGTATTCGTTTGAGAGGAGGAAATGGGTTTTCAAATAAAACTGAGTTAAAGCAAGATCCTGAGCAAGAAGTTACTGGAAGGCTAACCTCATTCACTTCTCAGAACTCTCATCCTGTCTACAAAGATGAACATTCATTTCTGAGGCCATTTCTATAAATAATTTGTCAGATCTAAATATGGAATCTGCAGGTGATAGGGTTTCCTATAGACAGATATAAAGCAAAATTTAGCAGCAATCTTTTTTTTTTTTTTTTTTTTTTTGGGTCCGGTTGTGGGGCCTGAACTCTGGGCCTGGGCGCTGTCCCTCAGCTCTTCAGCTCAAGGCTTAGCGCCCTACCACTTGAGCCACAGTGCTACTTCCGGCTTTTTTCTTTTTGCTTATGCGGTGTTGAGGAATCGAACCCAGGGCCTCAGGCATGCAAGCAAGGCAAGCGCTCTACCACTGAGCCACCTTCCCAGCCCCTAGCAGCAATTTTTTTGACAGTTAGCAACGTTTGAACTCAGGTCATTCCACTTGTTCAGCCACACCTCCAGCCCAGCATTTTGCTGATTATTTTGTACTTGAGAGTTTCTGTAAACATTTTGCCCACCTTTGGTCCTCAGCTCCACCCAGACCTGAGCTCCTCCCTGCCCTGGAGTTCCCGCCATATGGCTGGCCCCTCCCTCGAGTCTCCGCCCAGACCCACCTGCACGCCCATCTACCTCACTTCCTAACCCCGAGACCCCGCTGCTACCTAGCTGAGGTCTCATGTGCTCTCTCTCCGGGGCAAATATGGCTCCTCTAATAAGCCTTGTAATAATCTTTCTCCTGTGCCAGCCTCCGCGTAGTCCCCTGGGATGGATGTGATGGATCCTTTCAGTCTCACAAGTTTTCTGCCAGGATTGGTTTTGAAGCTTTATCTTCTGAATCTCAGCCCCCTGAGTAGCTAGTATTGAGGCACAAGCCACCAGCATCAGGGTATTAAATGCATTTATTAAAGAACTGAAATTGTATAGGAAACAAGTCACTTTAATAGGAAGAAAGTGGGTAATAGCAAAATTAATTTCTCTCCTGCCTTCAATCATCTCCATCAACATCACTAACTTACTCAGGCACGCTACCTGTAGAGCACTCTCACCAATATAGACAAAATTCTCTTGGTAAGCAGGAATTCAAAGTTAAACTGGCTCGCAACAATTCACTGTGTGTGTGTGTGTGTGTGTTGGTATTGCTTGAACTCGCCTTGGCACTGTCCCTTAGTCATTAGCTCAAGGTTAGCACAAGTTGAACCACAGCTCCACTTCTGGCTTTTTGCTGATCAACGGGAGGTAAAAATTACAGGGACTGTCCTGCCTGGGCTGGCTTAGCTTCAAACCAGTATCCTCAGATCTCAGTCACCTGAGTAGCTAGGATGATAGGCCTGAGACACCATTGCCCAGACTATACCTTTTTTCTTTGTATTCCATGTATTTTCCTATGTGTCAGTGTTTTATCTCACAAAAAGGTTTTACAACCAAAACATTATATGGACTCTGTATTGATTGAATTTCACAAATCTTTTATAAACCAGAAACAGCTGTGGAAATTTAAAAAAAAATACTTTTTTAGACAACAGGAACTTGCCTTGTAGACCAACTGAGGCTGGCCTGGGCCTCCGGGATAACCAGTGTGTAACTCTAACTCCTGGCTTCTGTAAATAAATGCTCCAGGGTTGAGGGAAAGAAAGATCTGGACTCCCAGGGTGCCACACCCTACAGGCACACCGGTTTGGCTTTAATCCAATGCCGGAGTAAAAAAAAAAAAAAAATCCTTCCAGCGCCAAGGCAGAGCCCTCCAGAGAGAGATCCAGGGTTCCGTCTCCAGCTGAAGAAGTTCCTTCACCCGGGTATCTGCGTTCTTGGATCGCTCGAGCGAGGCACAAACAAGTTTCACCTAAGGAAGACGCGAGCGCGCACACGCTTCAGAACGCCCTCCAGAAGCGGAGCAGACAGAGCGTCCTGCCTGCGGCAAGGCCCGGGGCCCAGCTCCGACCGCGGCCGCCCAACCCCGAGCACAGAGCCCAGAACGCCGCACTACGTCCAACCGCCGACCCCGCAGGTGAGCCCGAGGCCAGACGGCCGGGGGGCGGGGCGAGGGCCCCGAGAGGGAAGGAACGCCGAGCGACTTCCACCGCCCGGGGTGGAGGCCTGCCAAGATGGCGGGCGTCACGTGCGCGCGTGGTGACGTAGCGCGACGTACCGCACGAGGGCCCGCCCACCTCACCCCCCACGCACACTCGCACTGTCTTGCCCCCCCCCACCCGCCCTGCCCCCGGCTTGTGGTAGATCATGCCGCCAGTGGCGGCCCCGACACCCGAGAAACGGTAGCCGGGCATCGTTGACTCTTAAGTGCTATTGGTTCTCCCCGTCCCGCCTGACCCCGGAGGAAGAGACGCGTCTCCTGCCGAGAGGGGGCGGGGAGGTGGGTAGTGAATTCGGATCCTCCTGGTGGGGGGGGTGGGGGAGTGACGTTCCCGCCCCGGACAGCGGCGAGGCGGCAGACGCAGGTAAGCGGGAGCGGGGGGGGTGGGGGGGGTGGCGCCCCTGACCCTGGAGCGAGAGGCGTGGGAGCGCTGCGTTGGCGGAGGCGCCGCGCGAGGTCGCGCGCCGGCTGGAAGGTGGGGGGGGGGGGGTCGTGCGCGCGCACGGGCCGTAGCGGCCGCGGTGGGGGAGGGACGCGGCGGAAGCGGGGGGCTGACGGCGGCCTTCCGCGCCGAGCGCGCTTCCGGTTGGCGCGCGCGCGGGGGTGGGGGGCGTTCTGCGCGGAAGCCTCCCCGTCGTTGGGCTCCGCCTCCCCTCGCCCCACTTGCATTTAAAGCCGAAGCCTCCGCCGTGAGTGGCGCTAGCGCCGCCGCGGTCCCAGGCCCGAGTTTGCCGGTTCGCACGCGCGCGTTCGCGGGGAGGGCGTTGTGGCCTTGGCGGGGCGCGCTTCCTGGGCTCGAGACGCGTGGTGTCGTGGGGAGGCGGGCGGGGGCGGGCGTCGGTCACCCCGCGCTCGGGTGGGAGCGGGGCCGGGCCGCGGGTTCCAGCTGGTGACGGGGAGCGCGGGGTTTCCCCGCGTCCCGCCCCGGCGCCGGGGAGCCCGGGGAAGCCCGGCGCGTGCGGGCCCCGCCGCGCCGCCGCTTACGGTTACTCTTAGTGACTGTGTGGCTAGCGTGTGGAGAGTATGGACTTCACCGCGAGTGAGAGCCTAGGGCTGGCGGGCCACTTCAGCGTGTGGCAGGTAGGGCTTGTGTCCAAAAGTGGCCTCCTCCGTCAGAAAAGCCGTTTTTGTGGTTGTTTTTTTGGTTTTTGTTTTGCTTTTTTTTTTTAAACAACCCCCCCCCAAAAAAAAAAAAACCCAGGAAAGCTCAGTTGGATGATTTCCCTCTTCCTTGATTGGCGCTCTACCACCCGAGCCACGCCTCCAAACCCTAAGGGTTGCTTGGTTGTGGGTCTGGGGTGTTGTTTTCGTGAGATGTTCACAAAACGCATTTTAGTGAAATGCCTTTTTTTAAAAAAAAGTTTTTATTTTTTACCATGGGGGAGGGGTATTGTACTGTGACAGTTCCAGTGTAAGATCTGTTCCAGTTAATCCCTCACACTTTCTTGTCCCCCCTCCTTCCCCACACAAGTTTGAGGTTTCATTACTCAAGTTTTTGTTGTGTTTTTGTGCCAGTACTATCCCTTAGCATTTTCACTTGAGGCTAGTGCTCTATCTCTTGAGCCACAGCTCCTCTTCTGGGTTTTTTTTTTCTTTTTTTTTTTTTTTTGGTGGTTAATTGGAGATGAGTCTCATGGACTTAACTGGCAGGGCTGGCTTGGAACCATAATCCTAACTCTCAGCCTCCTGAGTAGTTAGGATTACGGGCCACGGGTGCCCAGCTTCATTATTCTGGGTTTTTTTTGTTTGTTTTTGGGGGGTTGGTCGTGGGGCCTGAACTCTGGGCCTGGGCGCTGTCCCTCAGCTCTTCAGCTCAAGGCTAGCACTCTACCACTTGAGCCACAGCACCACTTCCAGCCTTTTCTGCTTATGTGGTGCTAAGGAATCGAACCCAGTGCCTCATGCATGCAAAGCAAGCACTCTACCACTGAGCCACCTTCCCAGTTCTCATTATGTTTTTATGCTTGCTGATAATTTCGGCAATATTCATCTTTGACTTCTTGCTATCCGTATTTTCTTTCACTAGTGCTGCTGATCTTTTTGTTTAGGTACTGGGGTTGAAGTCAGGGCTTTTTTGCTCAAAGCTGGCATTCTATCACTGAAACCACACTTCCACTTTCAGCTTTTTGCTGGTTAATTGGAGATGGACTCATGAGCCACCTACATCCTGCATATGTACACGTTCATGCCAGTGGATACTAGAGCTTGAATTCAACCAGGGTGCTGTAGAACTTTTTTGCTCAAGGCTGCTATTACTTGAGTCACAGCTCCATTTCTGGCTTTTTTTTTTTTTTTTTGCTGGTCCTGAGCCTTGAACTCTGGGTCTGGGTTCTCTGAGCTTTTTTTGTGAAGGCTAGCACTCTACCACTTAAGCCACAGAGTCATTTCCAGCTTTTTCTGAATAGTTTATTGGAGATCAGAGTTTTAGACTTTCTTGCCAGGGCTGGAGCCTCAAATCTCAGCCTCCTGAGTAGCTGGGATTACAGGTGTGAGCCACCAGTGCCTGGCCTACTTCTGGCTTTTTAGTAATTGGAAATGAATCTCAAACTTTTTTTAAAATTGGCCTTATGGGTAGTAAGTGCCCTGTAGTACTCTGTCTCAATGTAGCTAAGTGATAACTTTTACCAGAACTGACGATGATGGACCCTGGGATGTCATCAAACTGTTAATAGATGCCCAGAGTGGACCTCTCCAAAAGGGAGGAAGCCTCTGGCTGGCACAGAGTATTGTGTTTGTGATATTCTTAGAAAAACGAATTTGAGGACACAGAATACAGACCAAGAAAGTTTATTAATAAAGCAAACTGAAGATAATACGTTGTCCAGACCTGGGTGCAGGCACATCTGATGACAGGTGCAGTGAGGTCTTTAACATCATGAGTATTTTTGGTGAAAAAAAATATTGGTTGGAGGTTGGCTCAAATTCACCTTAGAAGAGTGCTCCCCTTTGTTCTGACACCTGACACATTTCATCATCGTTGGTGTTCCACCGTTTCATCAATTGGGTCCAGTGACCAATGTTGGCCTTGAGCCATTGACATAAGGATTTTCCTCCAAACTAGTCATTGATGCTTGCAGTTTTCTTCAGACAAGATTCAAAAATTCCTTTCAAGACCCTGCCCATCCTCCAGATTAATGTTTTTCTAAGCAAACATTTTGTGCCCAAAGGAGTTATTTTCCCAGAGTGTCTTTTAAGATTTCCTTGCTCAATCCCAGAACATTGCAAAATCAGAGGAAGAGATTTACTCTCTCATCTTTCCTTCCTTCATTTTCCCCCCTTTTTATTAAAACATTTCAACTTATGAGGGAATGTAAAAGTTTATGACAAAAATAGCGCTGTGCTTTTAATCAAGCTATTCATTAATACAGTGTTTGTCTCTCTGTTCCTGGCAACTGTTTTCTATGTCTCATTCTCCCTAATCCATCCTGTCTCAATAGAGCACTTGTCTAGCCTGAACAAGGCTCTGGGTTTGAACCCCAGCACTACAAAACAAAACATGAAACTCTGGAATCCATGCTCTTCTAAAGTCAATTGTGATAGCTCTTGAATAGTATTTGTAGTTCCTCTAGGGATATTTGTTCTGTGATTTATTTGTGCAATATAACCAACAGGTGGTAGTCCCTTGAAAATGTCCTTTTCTCATGTCATCTCATAATGAATTTCCATTTCCAACATATAAGATGTGATGTCCCGGGCTGGGAATGTGGCTTAGTGGTAGAATGCTTGCCTTGCATTCATGAAGCCCTGGGTTTGATTCGTCAGTACCACATAAACACAAAAAACTGGAAGTGGTGCTGTGGCTCAAGTGGGAAAGTGCTAGCCTTGAGCAAAAGAAGTTCAGGGACAATGCTCAGGCCCCTGAGTTCAAGCCCCAGGACTGGCAAAAAAAAAATAAGTGATGTTCCTACAAGTTTTTTCTTGTTTTTCTCTGTGTGTGTGTGTTGGTGTTGGTGTGTTGGTCCTGATGCTTGAGCTCAGAGCCTGGGTATGATCTCTGAGTTTTTTGGCTCAAGGCTAACACTCTACCACTTGAGCACTTGAATCACAGCTCTACTTCCAGTTTTTTGGTGGTTAATTGGAAATAAGAGTCTCATGGTCAGCCGGGCGCTGGTGGCTCACGCCTGTAATCCTAGCTACTCAGGAGGCTGAGATCTGAGGATCACGGTTCAAAGCCAGCCCGGGCAGGAGAGACTGTGAGACTCCTATCTCCAATAAACCACCAGAAAACCGGAAGTGGCGCTGTAGCTCAAGTGGTAGAGCGCTCGCCTTGAGCTGAAGAGCTGAGGGACAGCGCCCAGGCCCAGAGTTCAAGCCCCACGACCGACAAAAAAAAAAAAAAAGAGTCTCATGGTCTTTGCTGCCCCATCTGGCTTTCAGCCTTGATCCTCAGATCTCAGCCTTCTGCGTAGCTAGTGTTACAGCTGTGAGCCACCAGCACCCAGCCTTACAAGTTTTATGCCGAAATTGCCTCGTTTCTAAAGCCAAAATTGCCTCGTTTCCAAAGCTGGGGTGAAATAATTCTCTGTGCAATACTTATTAAAGCTTTAGCTAGGATTTTAGTATTACAGAGTTAAAAGGGAGAAACAGATAAAGAAATTTTCCACTCCTATGCAGGAAATGGGAGCTGAAGACTCCTTAATGGGAAAGAAAGCAAACCTGCACATTTGATGATGTGAGTTAGTGTGACAACAGCAGTTTTTTTTTGTTGTTGTTGTTTTTTTTGTTTTTTTGGGGTCCAGTGGTGGGCCTGAACTCTGGGCCTGGGCGCTGTCCCTCAGCTCTTCAGCTCAAGGCTAGCGCTCTACCACTTGAGCCACAGCGCCACTTCCAGCTTTTTTCTTTTTGCTTATGCGGTGCTGGGGAATCGAACCCAGGGCCTCAGGCATGCAAGGCAAGTGCTCTACCACTCAGCCAACTTCCCAGCCCACAACAGCAGTTCTGAGAGGAGGCGATAAGTTCATTTGTGAAATGTTGAATAAGGGTCTCCCTGTCTTCAAGCTTACCCTAGTCCAACATTCTCTGTAAGTGAAGAAATTAGGACCCCCTTCGTTTATCAATTGGTGATTTTTACTGTTTACTACGTGAAGGTCTCTGCTGGCCCCAGCACATATTCATATAACAAGCCTTTTCTTTTTCAAGGGCCTAAAACTGAGGGAAACAGACATGCCACTAACAAGCATAGTTTGTTGTGCAAGACACAGGAAAATAGGTGCAAGACAAGATAAATTAGGAAAGAAGGAACAGTCAGAAAAGGTAAAATGAGTGTATTCTTGGAGAAGAGGCAACATAGAATAGAAGAACATGTAGCTTGGCACCCATGGCTGAAATGATGGCTACTCAGGAGGCTGAGATCTGAGGTTGGCTTAAAGTCAGCCTACCCGGAAAGTCCGTAAGACTTTTATCTTCAGTTACCACCAGGATACTGGAAGTGGTACTGTGGCTCAAGGTAGTAGAACACTAGCCTTGAGTGAAAAGGCCGGGGACAGTGCCTAAACCCTGAGTTCAAGCCCCACAAACAACAACAAAAACAAGAAGAACATGGACTTCTGTTTTATTTTATTTTTTGGGGGGGTCCGGTCGTGGGGCCTGAACTCTGGGCCTGGGTGCTGTCCCTCAGCTCTTCAGCTCAAGGCTAGTGCTCTACCACTTGAGCCACAGCACCACTTCCGGCTTTTTTCTTTTTGCTTATGTGGTGCTAAGGAATCGAACCCAGGGCCTCAGGCATGCAAGGCAAGTGCTCTACCACTGAGCCAACTTCCCAGCCCTCTCATTTATTTTAAAACAATTCTACCACATCTTACTGTGAGATCTGTGGTAAGTGACAATTGTATTATTTATTTTTGCAGTATTGAGGCTTGTACTTGGGGCCTTTCACTTGCCAGGAATGTTCTCTACCAATTGAGCCACACCTCGGTGCTTTTTGCTTTTGTCATTTTTTTCTAATAAGGTCTCACTTTTTATCCCTAGACTAGCCTGGGCCATAATCCTATTTATCCCAACTTTTTTTTTTTGCGGGGGTGGGGGGTCTTTTTCCTTTGTGCTTATGTGGTGCTGAGGAATCGAACCCAGGGCCTCATGCATACAAGGCAAGCGCTCTACCACTGAGCCACCTTCCCAGCCCTAAGTGATTGTTTTTTGTGGCTGGTTGTAATGTGTGTGCACCCGCATATGCATGTGTATGGGCATGCACTAGAATTGGAGCTTGAACTCAGGGCTTAGGTGATATCCCTTAACCTTTTCGCCCAATATTGGCACTCTATCACTTAAGCTAAACATCTACTTCTGGCTTTTTGTTGGTTATTTGGACATGCAAGTCTCACAGACTTTCCTCCCTAGGCTAGCTTCGAACTTTGAAATTCACATCTCAGCCTCTTGAGTATCTATGTTTATAGGTGTGAGGCACCAGCACCTGGCTGTTTTTGTTGTTATTTTAACAGATTGTTAATTTTAACCTTAATTTTGGGAATAACAATTAAAAAGTGGGCTGTAATTGAAGGTGTGGCTCAAGTAATAGAGTGCCAGCTAAGCAAGAACTGAAGGCCAGAGTTCAAATCCTAGTACCAGCAAGCACCCTCCCCCCCAAAAAAAGGAGGGGGTTGGAGGTATACCTCAGATGGTAGATTGCCAGCCAGTTAGTGAAAATGTCAATTGCTGAGTTTGAGTCCCAGTCTTGGACAGAAAAAGAGGGGAGCAAATAAAAGTTATACCCTGTAATTTCAGCAAAACATACATGTTTATGAGATCAAAATACAAAGTGTTTGTACTTTGGGGTAGAGGGAAGCTTGATTTGGTTAATTCTTCACTTATAAAAAGGAAATAAGCTTATCTTTATTTCCTAGAAGACAGAAATTAGGAAGTGTTGTGATTAGCATTTCCCAGCCTTTTTCTTTCTAATGTTTATTCCATGTTAAAACCAAAGGGCTGAAGACATATTTGAGGGGGGGAAAAAAGTCAGGTGCCAGTGGCTCACAGCTATAATCCTAGCTACTCAGGAGCTTTAGATCTAAGAATCAAGTTTCAAAGCCAGTCCTCATAGAAAAGTATAAGATACTTATCTCCAATTACCAGCAAAGTGCTGGACTGGACATGTGGCCAAAGTGGTAGAGCACCAACCCAGCAAACAAGCCCAGCAAATGCAGGGCCTTGAATTTAAAGCCTAGAACCTCAATCAAATGTAGATCCTGTGCATGCTAGACAAGTTCCCACTCCATGTGAACCATTTTAATCTGTTTTCTTGTTTGCTTTTTTTTTTTTTCCTTCTACCTTAGGGTAGATTTGATTTTAGGGCCTTGTATTTGCTAGACAGGCACTCTTAACACTTGAGTAATCCCTCCAGCCCTTCCATCTCTGTGTCTGAGTGTCTGGGTTTGTGTCTGTGTCTGTCTGTCTGTCTGTCTCTTGGTCATAGGGCTTGAACTCTGGATCTGTGTGGTCTATCCCTGAGCTCTTCAGCTCAAGAAGAGCACTCTACCACTAGAGCCACAGCGCCGTTTTCTGGTGGTTTATTGGAGATAAGAGTCTCAAGGACTTTCCACTTTCCTGCCTGGGCTGTCCTTGAACCGTGATCCTTAGAGCTCCTGAGTAGCTAGGATTACGTAGCTAGGATTACAGGCATGAGCTACTGGCGCCCAGCTATCTTAATCTTTTTTTTGGGGGGGAGGGGGGTCCGGTCGTGGGGCCTGAACTCTGGGCCTGGGCGCTGTCCTTCAGCTCTTCAGCTCAAGGCTAGTGCTCTACCACTTGAGCCACAGCACCACTCCCGGCTTTTTTCTTTTTGCTTATGTGGTGCTGAGGAATCGAACCCAGGGCCTATGCATGCAAGGCAAGCCCTCTACCACTGAGCTACCTTCCCAGCCCCTATCTTAATCATTTCTTTTTTGTTGTTGTTGTTGTTCTTTTGGGTCCGGTTGTGGGGCCTGAACTCTGGGCGTGGATGCTGTCTCTCAGCTCTTCAGCTCAAGGCCAGGGCTCTACCACTTAAGCCACAGTGCCACTCCTGGCTTTTTTCTTATGTGGTGCTGAGGAATCGAACCCAGGGCCTCAGGCATGCAAGGCAAGTACTCTACCACTGAGCCACCTTCCCAGCCCCTATCTTAATCATTTCTAAATGAACATTTGCTAATGTAAATATATTCACAAGGTTGTACAACAAGTCTCCATAACTTTTTCATGCCCATTAAACAACTACATTTCCTTCTTCAGTCCTAGGCAACTACTATCTACTTGTTTGTACTAATTGGACTTCTATAGATAATAGTTGGTACTACTCTCTATAAATGCATAATAAAAGGAGAAATCATGCAGTGGTTTTTGTTGTTGTTGTTGTTTATTTTGTCAACCATGGGGCTGGAACTCTGCCTGGACACTGTCCTTGAGCTCTTTTACTCAAGGCTAGTGCTCTACCACTTTGAACCATAGCTCCACTTCTGGTTTTCTGGTGATTAGCTTAAGATCAGAGTTTCATGCACTTTCCTGTCAGGCTGGCTTTGAACTGTGATCCTCAGATCTCAGCCTCCTGAGTAGCTAGGATTACAGGCATGAGCCACTGGCGATTGCTGTTGTTGTTTTTGGCAATTGCTCTTGTTGTTTTGAACTCTAGGCCTGGGCACTGTCCCTCAGCTCTTCAGCTCAGGGCGAGTGCTCTACCACTTGAGCCACAGTGACACTTCCGGCCTTTTCTGTTTATGTGGTGCTGAGGAATTGAACCCAGGGCCTCATGCATGAGGGGTAAGCACTCTATTGCTGAACCACCTTTCCAGCCCTGTTGTTGTTTTTAAAGTGTATTAATTGTACCTATGGATTTCACTGTGATATTTCAGACATGCAGATACTGTGTCCTTAATAAACCTTTCAAATGCTGTTTCCCTGCCCTTATATTAATAACAGCTTTCACTGAAATTATTTATGCTGTTTTCATATAATATATTTTAAAACTGTTCACTCTCCTCTTTTTTTTTTTGTCGGCAGTGGGGCTTGAACTCTGGGCCTGAGGGCAGTCCCTCAGCTCTTTAGCTCAAGGCTAGTGCTCTACCACTTGAGATATAGTGCCACTTCTGGTTTTCTGGTGGTTTATTGGAGATAAGAGTTTCACTGACTTTCCTGCCCTGGCTGGCTTTTAGCTGCGATCCTCAGATCTCAGCCTCCTGAGTAACTAGGATTACAGGAGTGAGCCACCAGCACCCAGCTCACTCTCCATTTTTATTTTTCCTTTTTCCCTTTCCCTCTTCCTCCTACATGATCTCATAGGTTAGAATCATATACTATATATGTGTGTGTATATATATGTATATATGTGTGAGGATAGTGGACATATGTAGATATCCTGTGGGGTTTTTTTGTTTTGTTTTTTGTTTTTTTGCCAATCCTGGGGCTTGGAATCAGGGCATGGGTGTTGTCCCTAAGCTTTTTTGCTCAAGGCAAGTGTTCTACAATTTGAGCCACAACTTCACTTCTGGATTTTTGGTGATTAAGTCTCATGGACTTTCCTGCATCAGCTAGCTTTGAACAGTGGTCCTCAGATCTCACTTTACTGAATAGTTAAGATTACAGGTGTGAGCCCCTGGCACATAGTGAATTCTTAAGTGTGGTTTGCATGTTCTCCTTGTATATAGCATGCTACCTGGATGTCTAATTGTTACACATTTTGGTATGGATAGCATACAGGTTTGTTGGTGTCGTCAACAAAGCCAACCAGATAGGCCTCACTAGTTGCCTACAGAGCACCAGTAAGCACAGATCTATTTTGAAGTCTTGAGCAATCCTTTGAGGTAGGTGCTAGAAGGGGAGCTTGCAATCATTTCACTGACTCTGATAGTATCTTTTTTTTGGGAGGGGGGGTCCCGTTGTGGTACCTGAACTCAGGGCCTGGGCGCTGTCCCTCAGCTCTTCAGCTCAAGGCTAGCACTCTACCACTTGAGCCACAGCACCACTTCTGGCTTTATTCTTTTTGCTTATGTGGTGGTGAGGAATCAAACCCAGGTCCTCAGGAATGCAAGGCAAGCGCTCTACCACTGAGCCACCTTCCCAGCCCTCTGATAGTATCTTAATGTCATAAATAAATCTTCCTTCTTCCCTCCCTTCCTCCTTCCCTTTTCTTCTGTGTCTCTGCATTTAACTATAACCTTAACTTCTTTTTTTTCTTCTTCTTTTTTTTTTTGTCTTGGAGCTTGAACTTAGGGCCTGAGCACTGTCCCTGAGCTTCTTTGGTTCAAGGCTAGCACTCTTACCACTTCACTTGAGCCACAGCGCCACTTCTGGCTTTGTCTGTTTATGTGGTATTGAGGAATTGAATCCAGGGCTTCATGCATGCTAGGCAAGCACTCTACAACTATGTCACATTCCCAGCCCGTAATCTTAAATTCTGTTGGCTCATGTAGTGGAGCACCCTCCTAGCAAGCACTAGGCCCTGACTTCAAACTTCAGTGATACAAAAAAAACCACACCTTAAATTACATTCAAATTTTTTGTCACTCTTGGTTATTGGTGCTTCTCCCCGTTGACATATTTATCTTTTAGAACTTATTTTCATTCTTACTCAAGCTACATATTTACAATTGGTTATTCTGATCGGCTAGATATTTAGGACCACTTTGTATAGTTTTATTTTTTGTTCAACTTTTACTCAATTTTCTATATGATACTTTATGTGCAGTTAGAAACTATTCCATAGACTGGAAAATATGTATGTGCATAGGTGGAAAAACTGCTATTCTTGATTTAGTCATACAGTATATATTCTTTTTTTTTTTTTTTTGGTCGGTCTCTGGGCCTGGGCGCTGTCCTTCAGCTCTTCACCTCAAGGCGAGCGCTCTACCACTTGAGCTACAGCACCACTTCCGGTTTTCTGGTGGTTTATTTGAGATAGGAGTCTCACGGCCTAGTCTCTCCTGCCCGGGCTGGCTTTGAACCGCGATCCTCAGATCTCAGCCTCCTGAGTAGCTAGGATTACAGGCGTGAGCCACCAGCGCCCTGCTAATACAGTATATATTCTTGTGTATGTCTGAATTTTGCTTTTTTATTTTGTTGGCCTGTCTGTCCCTGAACTGTTTTGCTGAAGGCTAGCATTCTACCACTCTGAGCCACACAGCATCACTTCCAGTTACTTGTAGATAAGAGTCTCATAGACTTTACTGCCTGGACTGGCTTTGAACCACAATCCTCAACTCAGCTTCCTTTTTTTTCTTTTTTCTTTTTCTTTTGTCAGTCCTGGGGCTTGAACTCTGGACCCTGAACACTGTCCCTCAGCTCTTCAGCTCAAGGAGAGTGCTCTACCACTTGAGCCACAGCTCTACTTCCGGTTTTCTGGTGGTTAATTGGAGATAAGAGTCTCACGGAGTTTCCTGCCAGGGCTGGCTTTGAACCTCGATCCTCATATCTCAGCCTCCTGAGTACCTAGGATTACAGGCGTGAGCCACCAGCTCCCAGCTAACTCTCAGCTTCCTAAGTAGTTAAGGATTACAGGTGTGAGCCACCAGCACCTGCCTGTGTCAGAATTTTTAAAAATGAAAAGATGCAAAAGTCTTTGTTTTGCTTTTTTGTTTCTGTTGAAATGAGATTTTACTCTGTAACCCATGCTGGCTTCAAACTTAAAATATTTCTTCCTTGGGGCTGGGAAGGTGGCTCGGTGGCAGAGTGCTTGCCTCGCATGCATGAGGTCCTAGGTTCAATTCCTTAGCACCACATAAAGAGAAAAACTCAGAAGTGACGCTATGGCTTAAGTGGTAGAGCGCTAGCCTTGAGCTGAAGAGCTGAGGGACAGCGCCCAAGCCCAGAGTTCAAGGGCACCTTCCCCCTTCCCCCCCAAAAAAAAAATTCCTTCCTTAGCTTTCTGAGTGCTGGGATTGCAGGTATGTATCACCATGCCTGGTACCAATGAAAGAGTTTCTCTTTTATATCTCAAAATCATTAGCCCTTCCCCTTCCTTGCAGGCAGTCAAGTGATCAAATTTTACATGATAAAGTATTTGGTAATATTCTGTACCATTTTTAATTTTAATTGACTTTTTCTCTTACAGTTGATTATGGAAGATTCCCACAAGAATAACACTTCAGAGACTGCACCTCAACCTGGTTCAACAGTTCAGGGAGCTCATATTTCTCATATTGCTCAACAGGTAAGTCAAAGATAAGCCAAAATAATTTTAGGAGTATATATATGCAGCTTAATCTTATTTCAAATCTTTTTTTAAAAGAATAATAGAAAAGTTTATTAGAAAAATGCAGCAGAGAAAGAGTATACACACAGCATAGACATGCACAAATCTTTTTTCTTATGGACAAAGAACTATTGGGGAGAATAAACCCTGTTTTCCCTTGTTTCTGGAAGAAAAAGAGAACTAAATGCCCCTGAAGAAAGAGCCGAAAACTATCCTAGGCTCAACTGTCCTAGTTGTTTTTTTGTTTTTTTGTTTTTCCTTGCCACTGGCAGAAAGCTCCACCTTCTTGGAACCAAGGACAGAGTTCATAACTGAGACAGACCCAGGACAAAAGAAAACCTAGTCAGACTAAAGCAGTACTAATATTTGAGAGAAGAATCAAGCAAAGACTTTAAAACATCAATAGGAAAAGTGGATTTACATATCTTGTCAAGGTTTGGGGTTTTTTTCCCTTCCTTCCGCTACTATGTAGCCCAAGCTGTCCTGAAACTCTTCCATATACAGTCCCCTCTATATCCCACCCCATGTGAACTTGGGGCCTTATGCTCTTGCTCAACTTTTTCTGCTCATGGCTGGCATTTTACTACTTGAACCACCCCTTCCATTCTCGCTTTTTGCTAGTTAATTGGAGAAAAGAGATTTGTCTGCCCTTGCTGGCTTCTAACCTCAAATATCTGATCTTAGCCTCCTTAGTAGGTGTGAACCACTGGTGCCTGGCTGGCCTGGAATTCTTGAACCTTCTGCCTTAGCATTCCAAATGGTGGGTTAAAAGCATGCATCACCACATGCAGATTTATTATTAACTTTTGAACTAGGCTAGAATAAAGTCTTAACGGTTTCATGAGGTAGAATATCTTTTTTTTTTGTCAGTTGTGGGGCTTGAACTCTGGGCCTGGGTGCCATCCTTCAGCTCAAAGCAAGTGCTCTACCACTTGAGCCACAGTGCCACTTCAGGTTTTCTAGTGGTTTATTGGAGATAAGAGTCTCATGGACTTTCCTGCTTGGGCTGGCTTTGAACCGGGATCCTCAGATCTCAGCCTCCTGAGTAGCTAGGATTACAGGCATGAGCCACCCACGCCCGGCTATCATGTGGTAGAATATCTTTGACTCAGGGTATCTTTATTATAAAGCTCAGACTATATTGAACTCGTGCCCTCTTGCTAGCCCCTCTGAATGCTGGGATTAATAAGTGTGTGCCATCATGCCCAATTTGAGCCATTTTCATTTTAACAGATTTATCATGCCTATATTAGAATTTTTTTGCTGAATAAAGAATTTAAGTTGACGATCATACATGTAGACAAAATGTGTATTTAGTAAAGAACACAATATACATATATATACATGTATATACATATATGTATGTTATTTAAAATCACAGTGATTCTAGTAATTCTACCTACAATATACAAATGTTGCTTCCACCCTAAAACAAAAATAAATTGTGTAATCTACAAGCCATAATTGTTCTCATATTCACAGAGGAGGGATATAGACATGGTTCATTTGTAGCAGAACATAGAAGTCAGAGCTATTAAACCAAGAGTAAAAAACAATTCAGCAAAATTTTAGTGAACTGCCAAAAACTTAAGTGTAAGCTAGCATGAAACTATAAAACGCTTGAAAGCTGCAGGCACAATCTGTGTTTATGCCCACTGTAGGCTTTTCTCCAAGTCTCTTTAGCAGTTGCTCTTGAAGAGAGTGAGATCAGAGAAAGCCTTTCTGAGTTACACAGGTCTGGACCCTTTTCTCCTTTTTTTTTTGGTTGGTTGTGGGGCCTGAACTCTGGGCCTGGGCACTGTCCCTCAGCTCTTCAGCTCAAGGTTAGTGCTCTACCACTTGAGCCACAGCGCCACTTACGGTTTTTTCTGCTTATTTAGTGCTGAGGAATCGAACCCAGGGCCTCATGCATTCAAGGCAAGCACTCTACCACTGAACCAACTTCCCAGCCCTGGACCCTTTACTCTTATGGACAAAGAACTTTAAACTATTGGGGAGGGTAAACCTTGTTTTCCTTTGTTTCTTGAAGAAAGAGAACTAAATGGTCCTGAGGGAAGGGCAGAAAATTGTCTTAGCTCAGATACTAGTTGTTTTTTTCCTTGCCACTGGGAGAAAGCTCTACCTTCTTGGAACTAAAGACAGAATCCTTAACTGAGACTGAGACAGGCCCAGGACAAAGGAAAACCTAGTCAAACTAAAGCAAGCTGCCCTTAAGGGACAGAGTGCAGAGACAGCCTCTTTGGAGATCCCACAGAGAAAACCTATAGCTGAAGGTATAAAAAGAACATAGAAAACCCAACTCTGTCTTCTCCCTCAGTGAAGCTGGTAACAGTAGAGAAATATGAAACTGGTTAATGCACTTAAGGTAATCATAACCATCCCCAAACAATGCAATTCTTGAATAGATATGACTCCCCCTCCCTACACATATCAATGGACTACTAGAAAAAAAATGAATCCTTTATTAGACATAAACACTGTGTCAAGTCTCTCCTGTCTTATACATTATAGATGTCCATCCAGATAAAAATTATGAAATGAAATATATCAAAACTAAGAAAAAGCTGAAATCAGAAATCAAAATAATTAACAGATCTAGACTCAGAATGACCCAGTGGTTGGAACTATTAGTGAATGTGAAATAACAGTGAATTAATGTTACTTTACTGGAAATGGTAGACAGCATATCTGAACAGTTCTGGGATTGCAGCAGAAGGATGAGACCTGTCTGGAAAAAGTGGAATGGGTAGTGTGTGGGCTTACAGACTTGTCACAGTTGAGGAAAGATTTAGTGGACTTAAAGATGGGCTAATAGAAATAACCCAAATAGCAAACAAAGAAAAAGTGAGTAGTGAGAAAAACAAAAGAGCATCCAGGAATTGGGACAATATCTGTTTAAGATAGTATAATCACAGTCCTGAGACTAGACGGTTTTACTGGGAGGGAAATCTGGTTAAAGATAGCTTTTTTTTCGTTTACTTTATGCTGTGTTTTATTTTTATTTTTTTGTTGGTTATGGGGCTTGAACTCTGGGCCTGGACGCTGTCTCTGCACTCTTCAGCTCAAAGCTAGTACTCTACCACTTGAGCCATGCGCCACTTCCAGTTTTCTGGTGGTTAATTGGAAACAAGAGTCTCATGGATTTGAACTGCGATCCTCAGATCTTAGCTTCATGAGTAGCCAGGATTACAGGTGTGAGCCACTATCCAAGCAACCAGCTTACTTTATGCTGTTTAACAGTGTAGCATGTGTTATAGTTCTGTCTTACAAGAAGGCTGTGATGTACTTATGGAGAGAAAGTTCACATTAGGTAAGTTTCATTCCAGCATCAATTACTGTTTTGTTGACCACAAGTTCAATGCTAATGAATTTATACACACACACAGGTGTTTTTTTTTTTTCTCCATTCCTAGAGCTTGAACTTGGGGCCTGGGCACTGTCCCTGGGCTTCTTTTGCATAAGGCTAGTACTCTATCACCTAAGCCACAGTGCCATTTCCTACTTTTTCTGGTTTGGTTCTGTTTTTTGCTTTTTGGGGTTTTTTTGTCAGTGGTGGGGCCTGGGCACTGTACCTCATATCTTCAGCTCAAGGCTAGTGCTTTACCACTTGAGTCACAGTGCCACTTCCGTTTCTGCTTATGTGGTGCTGAGGAATCAAACCCAGGGCCTCAGGCATGCAAGGCAAGTGCTCTACCACTGAGCCACCTTCCCAGCCCCCCCCCCTTTTTTTTGCCGGTCATGGGCCCTGAACTCTGAGCCTGGGTGCTATCCCTCAGTGATTCAGCTCAAGGCTAGCGCTCTACCACTTTGAGTGACAGAGCCACTTCCAGCTTTTTTTGCTTATGTGGTGCTGGGGAATCGAACCCAGGGCTTCATGCATGCTAGCATAAGATTTTTTTTTAACAGAAACATGTAAGACAAGGTTATATGTTGTTCAGAGGAACTTACTCTGTATTTCTCATTCATCCAGTAGTTCATTATTTGTGTATTCATTGTATGTGTAAGTATATAAATACCACAGATAACAGTAATCAACTATATGTGATAAGAGTTCACTGAAAGCCTTCACAAGAACTATTGTGACCCACCTAGGTGCTGGTGGTTCATGCCTGTATTCCTGGCTACTCAGAAGGCTGAGATCTGAACATCATGGGTCAGAGCTTAAAACTTTTTTGTGTGTTTGTTGGTCCTGGGGCTTGAACTCAGGGCCTGGGCACTGTCCCTGAGCTGCTTTTGCTCAAGGCTAGCACTATACCACTTGAGCCACATCACCACTTCTGGCTTTTTCTGTGTAGTTTATTGAGATAATGAGTCTCACAGACTTTTCTGCCCAGTCTGACTTTGAACCACAATCCTCAGATCTTAGGTCTCCCCCTGAGGAGGTGTTAGGAAACTGAGTCATGAGTGTTAGAAAAGATAAGTAGACCAGGGCTGGGAAGGTGGCTCAGTGGTAGAGCACTTGCCTTGCATGCCTGAGGCCCTGGGTTCGATTCCTCAGCACCACTTAAGCAAAAAGAAAAAAAGCCGGAAGTGGTACTGTGGCTAAACTGGTAGAACACTAGCCTTGAGCTGAAGAGCTGAGGGACAGTGCTTAGGCCCAGAGTTCAGGCCCCACGACCGGACCCCCCCCAAAAAAAAGATAAGTGGACGAAAGGAGAGAAAAGAAGGCAGAGACCTCAACAGACTAGAACAGGCTTAAATCATGGCTGCAGAGGGACTCCATGTAACATGGAGCAGGTTGGAGAAGCGAGTGGAAAGTGTGGGGGTTTTTAGGGTTTTATACATTTAAGAGTGAGTTCTTCTTTGGAACTCTGAAGATAAGTAGCAGTTTCCCTTGGCTCATTACCTCAGCTCTTCTCCCTCAATTTATTTATGTACTTGTTTATATTTAAATTTTTTATTTTTAAATCATCAAATGGTTGGACAAAGGAGTTAAAATTTAGCATACTCTCCTCCCCGTTCCTAGTTTGTTTGTTTTTGGTGTGGCACTTTGTTGTGTAGCCCAAGCTGGCATTGAACTCACATACCTACCTAAGTCTTCCAAGTGCTGGGATTACTGGGGTGCATATCTTGTTGTTCTTGGACATTCTTAGTTGTCTGAATTTTCCTTTTTGGTTTTGGGGCTTGGACTTGGGGCCTGGACACTATCCCGGAGGTTTTCTCTCAAGGCTAGGGCTCTAACACTTTGAGCCACAACTCTTACTTCCAGTTTTCTGGTGATTAATTGGAGATAAGAGTCACAAGGACTTTCCTGCTTATGCTGGCTACAAACTAAGGGCCTCAAATATCAGCCTCCTCAGTAGCTAGGATTACAGATGAAAGACACTAGTGCTGTGCAGAAAGAGTCTTTAATATGGTTTGTTAGAAATCAAGGTGGATGTCTTTTTTTTTTTTTTTTGGGTCCGGTCGTGGAGCCTGAACTCTGGGCCTGGGCGCTGTCCCTCAGCTCTTCAGCTCAAGGCTAGCGCTCTACCACTTGAGCCACAACAACACTTCTGGCTTTTTTCTTTTTGCTTATGTGGTACTGAAGAATCGAACCCAGGGCCTCAGGCATGCAAGGCAAGCGCTCTACCACTGAGCCACCTTCCCAGCCCAAGGTGGATGTCTTAAGATGCTTCTAGCATGGATGGGTATGGAAGACTCAATAAGTAATTTTCTTTCTTTTGGTGCCAGTACTGGGGCTTGAACTCAGGGCCTTTAGTTTATTGCTTAACTTCTTCTCAAGGCTAGGACTCATCACTTGAGCTACACCTCCACTATTTGATTGTTAATTGGAGATGAGAACTTAGGGATTTGTCTTCCTGAGCTGGCTTCAGACCTTGATCCTCAGATCTCAACCTCCTAAGTAACTAGGATTATAAGTGTGAGCCATGGGCACCTGAGTTGCTGCATTTATTCTGAGTTGGAAGAGTTTACATAGTCATATAGTCTGGCCAACCCCTCAATCATTGGACAATGGTTCTGGGTGGCAAATTGGGCATAATTCTAAAATATGAAGATCACAGGCATGAGCCACCAGTGCCCAGTTTTTTATTTATTTTTTTGTCGGTTGAGGGGCTTGAACTCTGGGTTTGGGCATTATCCCTCAGCTCTTCAGCTTAAGACAAGTACTCTACCCCCTGAGCCACAGCGCCCCTTCCAGTTTTCTAGCGGTTTATTGGAGATAAGAGTCTCACGGACTTTGCTGCCTGGGATGGCTTTGAACCATGATCCTCAGATCTCAGCCTCCTGAGTAGCTAGGATTACAGGCGTGAGCCACTGGCACCCAGCTTTTATTGTATTTTATTGTGCTGGTCTTAGGGCTTAAACTCAAGGCCTGGGTGCTGTTCTTGAGTTTGTTTGTTTTTCTCTTCCCCCCTCAAGGCTAGTGAGACAAAACTTACTTCTGGCTTTTTGCAAGTTAATTGGAAAGAGTCTCATGGACTTTCCTGCTTAAGCTGGCTTTGAACCACGATCCTCAGATCTCAACTTCCTCAATAACTAGGATTATAGGCGTGAGCCACCAGCACCTGGCTCTTCATTCATTCTTACCTGTGTAAACTACTATTTGAGATCACTTCTTTCATCTTGAGTACATGCTTTAGAACAACAATCCTGTATAAGGACTTGTGTCTGCTCATTCCTGTCATGGAGGGCTATGCATATATGGGATGTTGAGTAGTAGTTCTGGATTCTGTCTTTAGCTTTCTCCAGAACGTTCCCTGAGGTTTCTGGTTGAGAACTCCTGCTCTAGAATCTCCTTTTTTTTTTTTTTTTGGTCGACCGTGGGGCTTGAACTCTGGGCCTGGGCGCTGTCCCTCAGCTCTTCAGCTCAAGGCAAGCGCTCTACCAGTTGAGCTAAAGCGCCACTTCTGGTTTTCTGGTGGTTTATTGGAGATCGGAGTCTCATGGTCTCTCCTGCCCGGGTTGGCTTTGAACCGCGATCCTCAGATCTCAGCCTCCTGAGTAGCTAGGATTACAGGCGTGAGTCACCAGCATCCGGCTAGAATCTCCTTTTATGAGAGTCTGCTGGTGATAATTGATTTTAGTTTTTTATTTGAAATTTAGCACATTTCATTCATTCTTTTTTTTTTTTTTTTTTGTCGGTAGTAGGGCTTGAACTCTGGGCCTGAGTGCTGTCTCAGCTCTTCAGCTCAAGGTGAGCGCTCTACCACTTGAGCTACAGTGCCACTTCTGGTTTTCTGGTTGTTTATTGGAGATAAGAGTTCCATGGACTTTCCTGCCCGGACTGGCTTTGAACCTCAGTCCTCAGATCTCAGCCTCCTGAGTAGCTAGGATTACAGGTGTGAGCTACCGGCGCCTGGCTTCATTTTTTTTTTTTTTCTATGTGTATGCTGGTCCTGGCACTTGAACTCAGAGCCCTGGGTGCTGTCCCTAAGCTTTTTCAGTAAAGGCTAGTACTCTACCCACTGAAGTCAGAGCTCCATTTCTAGCTTTTTAATGGTTAATTGGGAGATAAGAATCTCATGGGCTTTGCTTCCTGGTATTGAACTGCAGTCCTCAGATTTCAACCTTCTTAGTTAGCTAGGATTATAGGCATAAGCCCCTGGCACATGGCTCTATTATGTTTTATGTGTGAAATTGTTTTTATTCCATGTGAGAAATCGGTGTCTTGAGTAGATGGATTGGTGCCTGTCATTAGTTTAATAACATTTCAGCCATTAACTCTTCAGATTTTGTCTTCTTTCTCCCTCTCATTCCATTCTCCGTATCTCTTAATCTCATATTTTCCACCTGTCTTCTAGCACTTAAAAATTTCTGTATTCCTTATTGGGGTACTAACAATGAAAAATGGGACTGGATATTTGTTAAATTCAAGACATGAGAGAGAAATACTGTAGCATAAGCTGAGCTCAACTGTGCTGATTTAACAAAGGGAGTTTTTTAAACACCAGGGTGTGCTGAAAGGAAAATATTTTTGTTGTTGTTGTTGTTGGTTGTGGGGACTGAACTCTGGGCCTGGGTGCTGTCTCCCAGCTCTTCAGCTCAAGGCTAGCGCCCTACCACTTGAACCACAGTGCCACTTCTGGCTTTTTCTGCATATGTGGTGCTGAGGAATCGAACCCAGGGCCTCATGCGAGGCAAGCATTCTACCACTGAGCCAACTTCCCAGCCCCAAGAAAAGTACTTAAGACTGGAGATGAAGAGGTTTGTCCATGTGATGGGTATCTGGGTTTGCTGATATTCTCCAGAGATTGGAATTGTGGGAATCCTCGAGAGAATAAGCCAAGATCACCCTTGTTCAAGACATTTCTGTGTGGTAGAAGATTCACATCTCAAAGAGTAGAAAAGGACTGACAATTTCATCTTTTCCTCTTTTTCCTCTTCCCCTACCTCGACCAGCTGTTTTCTAGAATAAATAATGAAGTCAGGCCTTTAGGGTCTAACAAACAGCACATTCTTTGAGCATCAGTAAGCTTTCTCAGGCATTTTAAGGGGACTGGGATCATTTGCAGGGACATAGCATTAGGTTAAAAGAAGTACAACTTAACGTAAACATGAAAAGTTATATATTTTTTGCCAATCCTGTGGTTTGAACTCGGAGCCTGGGCACTGTCCCTGAGCTTCTTTTGCTCAAGCCTAGCACTCTACCACTTGAGCCACAGTGCCACTTCCAGCTTATTCTGTTTATGTGGTACTGAGGAATGGAACCCAGGGCTTCATGAACGTTGGGAAAGTAAGCCACATTCCCAGCCCCTCATTTTTATTTTTTATTATAAAGGTGATATACTATTACATAGGTAAAGAGTACATTTCTTCTTGGACAATGTCATTCCTTCCCTTGTTCTTTCCTAGTTTTCCCCTTCTATCCCCACTTATAAGTTGTGTACTTCAACCTAGTGTCTAGTGAGTACCACTGCTACATATGTCCCTCCATTTCTGGTATTTCCCCATTTGATTCCCACAAATTATATCATGATTTGTTTACCTGAAGTACTTTGCTAAAATTAAGACTACCTACACACAGTTGGAATGTCTTTTGCAGACAAATCTGTTAAAAATAATGTGTTGTAAAGAGTCTTCCCTGGTTTTACAGTCAGTTCCTCTCTTTGCCCACCTATGTACCTTCTGGGAACCACTTACCCTTTGACACCCAGCTGAAGCTAACACCCTTTCTTTTTTCCCTCTACTTGTAGCCATCACTTAAGTTTGTACAACCAGTCCCCAGGTTAAGTATCTAAAATTTGGTAAACAAATATATTTTTTAGTGTTAAGTTGGCTGTCTTATGTGCATAGGTGCAATATATATTTTGTTAATTGAATGAATTTTTATTTGTCCTCAGATGTCATTAAGAGGATCTACACCAGTGACAATTGTACCACTTCCGGGAGAGCAAGTACAGGTTCAGGGGGTCATCCAGAAAGCTCAGTCTTCTGTAATTCACCTACCACTCGTGCAAACGGTACAGAAATTCAAAGACAGTGGTTCAGAGTGGGGACTTTTTACCTACCCTAAGCCATAGAAATAGACTCTTAATAGAAGTTTTAGAATTTCATGTGTATAATACCCAGTGAAATTAAAATACAACTGGCAAGGCAGTGGTATTGCTTAGAATTTCAGGGAATAAAACTTTTTTTTTTTTGGTGTGAGACAGGTAACACTATGTAATCCAGGCTGTCCTCCAACTTGATGTAGCTGGCCTTAAACTGAATCTTCCTGCTTCAGTCTTCTAAGTGTTAGGATTATAGGTGTGCACCACCACACTCAGTTGAAAATGAAAGCTTAAGGAAAAGAACTCTTATCCCAGTGGTATCTTACCTCAAAGGCTTTTTCTTTTGGGGTGGAGGGATTCATACACTTGTATCTGTTACTTTCATCCTAACACTAGCAAGTCATTAAAGAGAAATACTTGGTCTTAGCTACAAGTAATCATTTAAGTTCATTGGGAGAATTTGGAGTAAATTGAGACAAACTGAAAGTAGCTAAAAGGTTAGATCAGAAATGGATTGTGTTTTTGTGTGTCTTTTGGTTTGGTGACACTAGGATGTAAACTCAGGCATCCTGCTTATTAGGTATTTTTTTCAGAACACTGTTTGCTAGTTTTTCCAGGACAGCCAGCTGGCTCTGTGGTTCTCTTCTCTCTTCCCTGGTGGTTCCTCCTTAGTCTCATTTGATGCCTCTTAAAGTATTTCTTGGTTAAATCCTTCTCTGAATTTACCCCTTAGTGAGGTTGTTCAGTCTCATGGTTTTAAGACCTTCAAATAACATTGCCTTCCTGATTTATCTAGTACATTCAACAGTCTCCTCAATATAAGCAACTGGCTATACAATAGGCTTTTCAAAATCAGCGTGTCCCAAATCCAAATCAGCACTAGTGAATTACAAAATACTAAACAAGAAATCTTTAATTCATCAGTATAAATGTGAGGCTGTTCTTTTTAACTAGTAAAATGGTAGTTCTATTTGGGGATAAACTTTATTCTTAGCTTTGGGCTCCTGAAAGACACTTTCCCCTTTTCCATTTGTTCTTTTAGATACAAAAGAATTTGGGTAGCAAGAAACAAATTTTCTTTGAATGTAAAAACTAAGTTCTTTTTCCATCTGTACTTTTCATCACATTAAAACCAGTTCTAATTTTTAGGTGTGTTTATCAGAAAGTGAGGAGTCTCAGGACTCATCTGACAGCATAGGCTCTTCACAGAAAGCTCACGGGATCCTAGCCCGGCGCCCATCTTACAGGTTAGTACTCCTGTATCAACCCTGCATGTGTCATATTACCATATCTAAAGAGGGAGCATTCAGACATTAGAGTCAGATTATACAGGCTGAAGAATAAGACTTGTGTTTTAAATTACATATTTACTTTATTACATAGTTAACTGCAATAGCAGTGTAAGAAATAGAGACTATAAGAATTAGACTATGTGTTCCCTTTCTTACTTCCTTTTGGGTTTTATTCTGTCCTCTGCCTGTTAATACCTTTTTCTGACTGGCTCAAAACAAAGTTTTTATGAGTATCACAGACTTTGCTGTCCTGGCTGCGTTTTCTTTTTTCCTCAGGCCTTGTAACTCTGATTGGCTTTTTTGTCCCAAGCTGGTGCTTTACTACTTGATCCACCCTTTTCTGGGTAGCTCATTGGAAATAAGTCCCATGGACTTTTTTGCACTGGCTAGACTTGAACCAGGATGAGTCACTAGCAGGATGAGTCCTCTTGAAATAAATGGAAAGAACTTTCCTGAGGAAGAGAAGATGATATATAGTAACCACACTGTATGGGTTCAATAAGAGACTGAGAGAGAAAAAGTTGTATTTGTGCTAGGCACCTATGGTTCACACCTGTAATTCTAGCTACTCAGGAGTCTGAGATCTGAGGATTAAGGTTCAAAGCCAGCCCGGGCAGGAAAAGTCTGTGAGACTCTCTTCTCCAGTAAACCAGAAGTGGCACTGTGGCTTAAGTGGTAGAGCACTTGCCTTGAGCTGAAGAGCTGTGGGACAGCGCCCTAGCCGAGAGTTCAAGCCCCATGACCAACCAAAAATAAAGTTGCGTTAGTTTTGTGTTAGTACTAGGGTTTCATTTCAGTGCCTGTGCTCTTACTAATCTTTTTTACTCACAGCTGGTACTGTACCACTTGAGCCACACTTCCAGTCTGGCATTTTGCTGTTTAATTGGTGATAATACCTTGTTTTTTCTGTCAGGCTGGCTTTGAGCCTCGATCCTCAGATCTTAGACCCCCTGAGTAGCTAGAAATACAAGCATTAGCTACCAGCTAGTTGGTCTATTTTGAAAATTGATACCAGTTCGGGACAGACTAGAAAAATTAAGTCATTTCTTAGGGACTTTTGAGAAACTGTCATTAAAGTCACAGAAAAAAAGGGAAAAAGTATATAATGTAGGGGAAATTCTTGAAGAAATAATGGCTGAAAAACAGTGAGTGAAAGGTATAAATCTACAGATTTGAAAAGCTCAGCCAACCCTACACAGGGAAACCAAAGGAATCACTGCCCACAGGTAGTCTAATTTCTGATAAGTAAATGACAAAACTTGCCAGATGTTGGTGGCTTGGGCGTCTAATCCTGGCTACTTGGGAGGCTGAGATCTGAAAAACTGTAAGTTAGTCAGGCTCAGAAAAGCACGCTTTTTCATATGTAGTTGTTGGACCTAAAAAAATAAGCATACATGCTGGTGCTGGTGGCTCACACATGTAATCCTAGCAACTCAGGAGGCTGAGATCTGAGGATCACAGTTCATAATCATCCCGGGCAGGAAAGTGCATGACACGCTTATCTCTAAGTAACCACCAGAAAACCGGAAGTAGCACTGTGGCTCTAGTGGTAGAGTGCTCCCCTTAAACTGTAAAGAGCTCAGGGCCAGCACATAGGCCCAGAAAGTTCAAGCCCCATGACTGACACCCCCCCCCCAAAAAAAAAAAATAGCATGCATATAAACACATTCAGGGACTGGGAAGGTAGCTCAGTGGTAGAGCGCTTGCCTTGCATGCATAAGGCCCTGGGTTTGATTCCTCAGCACCACATAAGCAAAAGAAAAAAAAAGCCAGAAGTGGTGCTGTGGCTCAAATGGTAGAGTACTAGCCTTGAGCTGAAGAGCTAAGGGACAGTGCCCAGGCCCAGAGTTCAGGTCCCACGACTGGACCAAAAAAATAAAAACCACATTCAGGATCATAATTATCCAGAATTTTGTATCTAATGAAAATATTCTTCAGAAATGGAGGTGAAGTAGCCCAGGGCCAGTGGCTCACACCTGTAATGCTAGCTGCCAGCTACTCAGGAGTCTAAGGATCGCAGTTCAAAGCCAGCCTGGGCAGGAAAGTCTGTGAGGCTCCTATCTCCAATTAACCACCAGAAAACCAGAAGTGGTGCTGTGGCTCAAGTGGTAGGGTGCTTGCCTTGAGCAGAATAGCCTCTCATGAGGTTCATCAGGCCCAGGCCCAGAGTTCAAGCCCCATGACCAACCAAAAAAATAAATAAAAAATAAATGGAAGTGAAGTATTGTCATGGAGGAAAACAAATTCTTGCTATTTTATGTGCTGTGAAATAACTGCTAAGAAAGTTCTTGTTGTTTTTTTTTTTTTGGGTCCGGACTTGGGGCCTGAATTCTGGGCCTGGGTGCTGTCCCTCAGCTCTTCAGCTCAAGGCTAGCGCTCTACCACTTGAGCCACAGCACCACTCCGGCTTTTTTCTTTTTGCTTATGTGGTGCTGAGGAATTGAACCCAGGGCCCCACGCATGCAAGGCAAGCGCTCTACCACTGAGCCACCTTCCCAGCCCCCTGCTAAGAAAGTTCTAAAGATAAACTAAAAAGATTAGGAATAACGAAACAGCACCAGAAGAATGTAGGTATGTATAATGTACTAAGCTGAGAATGTGATATATACATGTGATTCCAGTACTAAGGAAGCTAAATAAAGCAGGAGGACCCATCATGAGCCCAAGAGCAACCCGGGCTACATAGGGAGACCTTGTCTCAAAACTGTGTGTAATTTCTGTATTTCACTTAAAGTACTAAAGTAGTACTCCTAAACAGACTGTGAAAGAAAGGCAAAGGATATATTATAAATTCTGGAATTGCTTAAATGGAGTTCTGAAAAACTTTCAAGTAATCTAAAAGACCAGGTGAACAAAAACAGAATAAAGCTTGACACCAGTGGCTCATGCTTATAATCCTAGCTATTCAGGAGGCCCAGATCTGAGGATTGCAGTGTGACAGATCTGAGAGACTCTGGCTCAAGTGGTAGAGTACTAGCCTTGAGGGAAAAAAAAAAAAAAAAAGGATCAATGAGCTGAGTCAATATCTATAACCAGAGGCTGGGAAGGTGGCTCAGTGGTAGAGTGCTTGCCTTGTATGCATGAAGCTCTGGGTTCGATTCCTAAGCAACACATAGCAGAAAAGGCCAGAATTGGCACTGTGGCTCAAGCGGTAGAGCGCTAGCCTTGAGCTAAAGAGCTGAGGGACAGCACCAGGCCCAGAGTTCAGGCCCCACAACTGACCAAAAAAAAAAAAAAAAAAAAATCTATAACCATATTTAAAAGACATTGCTTATATGTAAGGCAGACTTTAGAGAGTAACTTCCCAAATTACTGTAGACATAAAAATTCCCAACCAAGTATTAGTAGTAACAAGGTATTAAATACCATGACCAATTAAGATTGATCTCTGAAATGCAACTTAGATTGATTTAATAAACTAATGCAATAAATCATGTTAGATTAAAAACAACTTACAGACTCAAAAAAGCATTTGACAAAATCTAGTGCCCTTTAATGATGAAAATGTTCAACAAATACAAGAGGGCCAGGCATGGTGGTACACAAAGTGAGAGCGGGCTTTCTCTCTCTGTGTGCTGGTATTAGGGCTTGAACTCAAGACCCTGGGAGCCATTACATAGCATTTTTGCTCAGGGCTACCCCTCTACCACTTTAACTACAGCTTTTTTAAAAAGTTTTTAAAAAGTTATCTGCATAAGGATGGGAAGAGGTGACATTGATCAAGATTCACTATATTCAAAACCTGAGTTACAGAATTATAACCTCTAACAAGTAAATGGCCTTATGAGAGAGAAAGTAATTTGCCTTGCTAGCAGTTATCTTCAGTAGTGATCTGAAGTTGTTTCCCTTTAATATAAATCTTGATTGCTAGAAATTTGATCTCCATTTCCAAATTAAAGGATTTTTCTAAGTTATCTGCAAAAATCCACATCTAACACATCATACTTGATCGTGAAAACTGGTTATTTGTTCCTTAAGATTAGAAGTGACATAGGACTTAGGGTCTGTCTTCTCACCTGTTCTGTTTTGCATTTTACTCAGAGAATTGGGGTGTTTTTGTTGTTGTTTTTTGGCCAGGCCTGTGCTTGAACTTAGGGCCTGGGCACTGTTTCTGAGCTTCTTTTGCTCAAGGCTAGCACTCTATATTTTATATAAAGAGGCACATAGGGATTGCACCTTTGTGTTTCTCTCTTCAGAGTGTCCTCTTTTCCACACACGATCTTTGGGATACATACTCAAACCATAATATAGAAAGAGAGGGAAAATCTTAAGGAATGCACCAAAATGTAACAAAAACAGCAAGGTTGTGGGTTATGAGATCAATATACAAAAATAAATAACATTTCCATGCAGTAGCTAGCAATATACAATCCAACCATGAAATTAGAAAGCAATTCTATGGATGCTGATAGCTCATGCCTATAATCCTAGGCAGGCCGAGATTGGGAGAAAAGCAGTGGAGGACCGGCCTGGATATACATGTGAAACCCCGTCTCAACCAGTAGCTGAGCATAATGGCATGCACCTGTCATTCCAGTTGTGTGGGATGCTGCAGTCAGAAGGATCCTTTGGTTCCAGAACAGACCAAGCAAGGGGGAAAAAGTTTTGAGACTATCTCAACCAAAGAAACGGGACGTAGTGGTCTGTTATCCCGTGTCCATAAAATTGGCAGATTATAGTCCAGGTACACATGTGGGCAAGACTGTCTCAAAACAACCAATACAAAAAAGGACGGGAAACATGGCTCAGTGGTAGAGCACTCAGACAGATAACCAGGTAATGGAAAGTGTTGCAGAAGTTGTTGAGAGTGAGGAGATACCATTAAGCAGCAAGAAAACAGTCTTTAAAGGCATTTAGAAAGGTGGGAGTAAAGAGCTAGTAGAGATGAGACATTGGTTACCCCCCACCTGTCTCACCCAATCAGGTCACTGTCTACTTCTGCAAGGAAGGGAAGGAACAGTCAGGACATCAGGCATAACAAAGGATAAGGATCAGTGACTGAAAAGTGAAAAGTGAGGCTGTTCCAACCCCAGCTGAGCTATTAAAAACCATGGTCTAGGGCTGGGAAGGTGGCTTAGTGGTAGAGCGCTTGCCTTGCATGCATGAGGCCCTGGGTTCGATTCCTCGGCACCACATACGCAAAAAGGAAAAAGCCGGAAGTGGCACTGTGGCTCAAGTGGTAGAGCGCTAGCCTTGAGCTGAAGAGCTGAGGGACAGAGCCCAGGCCCAGAGTTCAGGCCCCACGACCGGACCCCCCCCCCAAAAAAAAAAAAAAAAAAAAGAAAGAAAGCATGGGTTCCAGGTTCAAAGCAAAGTTGGTGTTTTGTATCATTTTGTTGTTTTGGGGTTTTTTGTGCCTGTCTTGGAACATGATTTCAGACCCTTGGCTCTGACTTGAACTTCTTTTGCTCAAAGCTACCTCTCTACCCTTTGAGCCACAGCACAACTTCTGGCTTTTTCTGAGTAGTTTATTGGAGATGGCCTCATGGACTTCCCTGCTAGGGTTGGCTTTGAGCCATGATCCTCAGATCTCAACATTCAAAGAAGCTAGGATTACAGGTATGAACCACCAGCGCCTTTTTGTATTGTTTTGAGACAGGGGCCTCAAGCTGAAGACAAACCTGAAGACAAAAGGTACAAATAAACATTTCTCCAAAGAAGACATAAAAATGACCAATAAACATGAAAAATGGCACCGGTGGCTCATGCCTGTTGCAAACTACTAAACAGGCTGCGATCTGAGGATCGCGGTTCAAAGCCAGCCCAGGCAGTCTGAAAAGTTCCAGAAAACTGGAAGTGGCACTGTGAATCAAGTAGTAGAGAGCTAGCTTTGAGCTGAAGAGTTCAGGGACAGCACCAAAGCCCAGAGTTCAAGCCCCACAACTGACAGAAAAAAAATGTTCAACATTTGTCATCAGAGAAAATGCAGACCAAAACCATGAGATACCCACTAGGAGGTCTAAAAACTTTTTTCAAAAAGATAGTATTGAGGATCTCAAGGCATTAGAACCTCATAAATTACAGTCCATCAGTTCTACAGAATGCAGTTACCGTATGCCCTTCCACTTCCAAGCTAATTGTATCCTAGAGAAAGAAAAACATAGGTCTACAGGAATGTTTGTAGAGGCACTGTTCAGAGCCTGGATGCAGCATTGTAGCAATAGCCAGAAATAATCCAAAGGGTCTGCTAGCTGATAAATGAATAAACACAAAATGTGATGCATATGCAATGGAATATTTATCAATAAAAAGTGATGAACTACTGGTGCTATAATGAAATTTGAAAATACTAAGTGAAAGAAGCCAATCACAAAATCCAAGTGATTCCATTTATATGAAATGTCTAGTTTAGGCAGATTTATACAGATAGGTAGTTCAGTGGTAATAGTGTGTGCAAGTTCCTGGATTTGATCTCTAGCATCAAAAAGAAAACAAATAAATGAAAGTAGATGAATATTAGCTTTGAGCTTGGAGAAAAGAACAGAATTCATTCTAGAGCTGTTTGGTGAAGTATTCCAGAAAGGTTAGGTAGATGACACTTGTTGCTGATACTTACTTGGTCTATCATCTTGCTGGTATTCTGACTGCATGTTTGTTTGTTTGTTCGTTTTGTCAGTTGTGGGGCCTGAACTCTGGGCCTGGGTGCTGTCCCTCAGCTCTTCAGCTCAAGGCTAGCGCTATTCCACTTGAGCCACAGCACCATTTCCAGCTTTTTCTGCTTGTGTGGTGCTGAGGAATCTAATCCAGGACTTCATGCATGCAAGGCAAGCACTCTACCACTGAGCCACCTTCCCAGCTCTGACTACAAGTTTTATTATTACTGAAGTCTTCAGTTATAACTGGATTTGTAACTGGCCACAAGTGGCTCTTGGAGCTGAGATTTTTGAGGGTCATGGTTCAAAGCACAGGCAAGACAAATCTGATTTACTGTTTATATTTTTGCACAAAATCTCACTGCAGCCTAGCCAGGAACTTGAGCCAAGCTAACCTTGAAGTTGTGATTGTTCCTGCCTCAGACTCCGGAGTGAGGATTACAGGAGTGTACCATCACACTCAGTTTATGCAGATATTTAAAGGAGTCAATCCTCTCCAGATGATTTTTTTTTTGGGGGGGGGGGGCGGAGTGTCTGGTCGTGGGGCCTGAACTCTGGGCCTGGGTGCTGTCCCTCAGCTCTTCAGCTCAAGGCTAGCACTCAGCACTTGAGCCACAGCGCCACTTCCTGCTTTTTTCTTTTTGCTTATGTGGTGCTGAGGAATTGAACCCAGGGCCTCATGCATGCAAGGCAAGCGCTCTACCACTGAGCCACCTTCCCAGCCCTCCAGATGATTTTGATATGTACTCATACACACTTTGCCCAAAAATAGTCCTATAGCCTGTCACCTCCATTGTTGTCTTTGAAGAAACTTCTTTTAACGCAGTCTGTATATTAGCTCTTTTTTTTTTTTGTCGGTTGTAGGGCTTGAACTCCAGGCTTGGGCGCTGTTCCTGCACTGTTCAGCTCAAGGCGAGCGCTCTACCGCTTGAGCCACAGCACCACTTCTGGTTTTCTAGTCGTTTATTGGAGATAAGAGTTTCACGGACTTTCTTGCCCAGACTGGCTTTGAACCACGATCCTCAGATCTCAGCCTCCTGAGTAGCTAGGGTTATAGGCATGAACCACCGGCACCTGGCTGCATATTAGATCTTAGTAGAGAAAGGAGAGGAAGCTGGAGAAAGAGATCCAAATGTATTTTGGGGGTGGAGGTGGTGGGAATGACCAAAAGCATATGGTCTAGAATAGAAGGTCTGTTGCAGTAATCAAATATTGCAAAGTAGGGCATGGGTACATTATTGGAGGCTTAAACTTCTCCAGCTTCACTGGGTGGATATACTTTTAAGTATAAATGAGCTCTTATTGTTCACAGAACACTTTTGTCAGTGGTAGGTGCTTGTTTCTGGAAGTGGCAGTTATGAGTAGTAGTAGAAGGGGGAGTTCCTCTGTGGGCTGCCAGGTTAGCAGAGATACCGTGAAAGACCCTTTTTGTCTTCTGGAAGATCTTCACTTTTAGTAAAAAATACTTTCCAATCTCTGTTTTTTTAATTGTAAAGATACTGTATAGAGGGGTTACAGTTAAATGAGTAAGGTAATAATTACATTTCCTACCTAGCATTGTTACACCCCCCTCCTTTGTTTTCCAATCTCTGTTCTTGTCATGAGTCCTGTTTCACTAAGTTGAGTGATACCTACGGCATATTTGCCTCTTTATATTAGAATAATCAGTTTTACTTACTACTGAAACTCGGCTTGAGGCTGGGAATGTGGCTCAGTGATAGAGGGCTTGCCTAGCATTCGTGAAGCCCAGGGTTTGATTCCCTCAGTACCACATAAACAGAAAAAGCTGGAAGTGGTGCTATGGCTTAAGTGGTAGAGCACTAGCTTTGAGCAAAAAAAGAAACTCAGGGCTTGGGCACTGTCCTTGAGTTTTGTGTTCAAGGCTAATGTTCTACCACTTGAGTCATAGCTCTACTTTTGGCCTTTTGGTTTTTAATTAGAGATAAGAGTCTTGATGGTTTGTTTGCCCAGCCTAGCTTCAAACTTCAGTCCTGAGATCTCAGCTTATAAGCATGAGCCACCAATGCCCAGTCTTCCTCCCTCTTTTTTTTTTTTTTTTTTTTTGCTGGTCATGGGGCCTGAACTCTGGGCCTGGGCACTGTCCCTCAGCTCTTCAGCTCAAAGGCTAGCTCTTTACCACTTGAGCCACAGTACCACTTCCAGCTTTTTCTGCTTATGTGGTGCTGAGGAATCGAACCCTGGGCCTCATGCATGCAAGGCAAGCACTCTTACCACTGAGCCACCTTCCCAGCCCTTCCTCTCTTCTTTTCCCTCTCCCCTCTTCTCTTTCTCATGGCATCACTAAGGCTCAAACTCAAGAGTCTCATGCTCTTGCTCATTTTTGGCTCTTGGCTGCTCTTCTACTACTTAAGCCACACCTCCAGTACAACATTTTGCTGGTTAGTTGGCGGTAAGATTCTCACGTATTTGTCTGCCTGAGCTGGCTCTGAACCTCAGGTCACAGACCTCAGCCTTCTGCATAGTGAAACTTATTTCTAATCTTCTTTCTAAAAATCATGGATTCATTATATGGAGTTGGAGATTGGAAAAAACAAAATGGGTCATGTGTATACGTTGATACTAGAGCTTAAAGTTTGGGCCTCAACTCCTTGCTTAGGTTTCTTGCCTATAGCTGTTGCTCTACTGGAGCTGCACCTCCACTCTGGCATTTCCCTGGTTAATTGGAGATGAAGTCTCACAAACTTTTCTGCCAGGGCTGGCTTTGAACCTTGATCCTCAAATCTCAGCCTCTTGATTAGCTAGTATTCCCAGGTGTGCAATCCTAGCTACTTTTGCAAAACAGGTTTTTTTAAGTCACTGGTACTGTTTAGATAGTGAATAGTACCTTGTAATTATGAAGTACCTCACAGTGGAAAGAAATTTATAACTTTACAAAGGAAGCTGTGGATGTAGCTCAATTGAATACTTATTTAACATGTGCATGACATTAGGTTCAACAGAAAAACAACAACAAACTTGAGGTCTGACACAACTCTACAAGGTTCTCGTGCCTAGGAAAATACTTTTGTACCCAGTGTATGACTCTCTTTTCCATATAGTCATAATCTAAAATTTAACTGTCCTAGATCACAGCATGTAATAATATATGCTAAACAGTATTCCCTTGACACAATAGTTTAGGTATCTGGTGGATTACTTTTTGTTTGTTTTTGAGGAAAAGTCTGTGTTGCCCAGTCTCATTTTGAATTCCTGGACTTAAGCCATCCTACTGTCTCAACCTCAAGAGTAGCTAGAACTAAAGAGTACAACCACTCTGCCTGGCTAATTATACTTTTAAACTTTGATTTAAAATAGATCTGTAGGGCTGGGAAGGTGGCTCAGTAGTAGAGTGCTTGCCTTGCATGCTTGAGGCCCTGGATTCAATTCCTCAGCACCACATAAGCACAAAAAGCCGGAAATGGTGCTATGGCTCAAGTGGTAGACTGCTAGCCTTGAGCTGAAGAGCTGAGGGACAGCACCCAAACCCAGAGTTCAGGCCCCATGACCAGAAAAAAAAAAAAAAAAGAGTAGACCTGTAATCCTAGCACTTGGGAGACTGAGGCAGAAGGATCATGAGTTCAAGACCAGCTTCAGCATGACCTTATTTCTAGGAATGGAAGAGAGAGAGAAAGGGAGGGAGAGGGCAAGAGAGAAGAAAATCTTAGCAATTTCTTTGTATAAAGCCATTCTCATTATCAATATTAATGAGTTTCATCTTTTACAGAAAAATTTTGAAAGACCTCTCTTCAGAAGATACACGTAGTAGAAAAGGAGAAAATCCTGGCGTTTCTGCTGTCACATCTATGTCTGTTCCAACTTCCATCTATCAAACTAGCAGCGGACAATACAGTATGTATAGTTTGTTCATTGTTCATGTGTAGAAACTGTCACTGATGGGAAATGGAGGCTTACAGATAATGTTCCTACAGTCACACATCCTGTAGGTTAGAGAGCCAGAGTTCAGTTATTTTTTTGGTGTCACACCTGGTGCTTAAACTCAGGGCCTACGTAATGTCACTGAGCTGCTTTTGCTCAAGGCTAGCATTTTATTTACCACTTGAGCAGCAGTTCTACTTCTGGCTTTTTGGTGGTTAATTGGAGATAAGAGGCTCACCAGCTTTCCTGCTCTGGCTGGCTTCCAACTAATCTTCAGGTCTCAGACTCCTGAACAGCTAGAATTATAGGTGTGAGCACTGGCACCTCTTTTTCCTCTGAAATATATCATTAGTCTTTTGTTCTAACATGGAAAATATACACAAGAAAGAAAAAGTTGAGAATCCTAATCACAATACTACTTTTAGTCTTCTGGGAAATAAAGATAAACTAGTTCCTATTAAAAATGAATCATTAATCAAATCAAGTTTTTTTTCTAAAAGTATAAATTTATATTTTCATCTCATAAACAAGTATGTGTTACTGAAATTACAGAGTATAACTTTTGTTTTCTCCCCTTTTTTTGGTCTGAGACTGGGACTGAAACTCAGTATCTGACACTTTCACTGATTGGCTGGTGATTTACAATCTGAACCACGCCTCTTAACCCTTTTGGTGGGGGGCTTACCGTACTAAGGCTAGGGCTTGAACTCTGGCCTCCAATTCTTGCTTAGACTATCATTCTATCACTTGAGCCATTCCTCCAATTACTGTTCACTTTTGAATTGTTCACTTAGTTTTGAATCTAGAAAGGGGCTTTTCCTTCAAACTACAGTACCTCTTACAGAATGCTCTTTTGGCAGTAGCCAGTTAGGTCCATGACCCTAATTCCAGTGGAAATTTTATGTGGGTTAGTTAAAAAAAAGATTAAACGGGAACAATTGAATTTGAAGTTTAAGGAAATTTGAATCAGAAAGAGAATTCAGACTTGGGTAATGTGATTTATAGTTTGCCTGCCATGAATAATCAAGGGCTAGTCAAGTTTATAAATAAACCTCTATCTAAAAATGTTGACAAAGGGCTGGGAAGATGGCTCAGTGGTAGAACGCTTGCTTTGCATGCATGAGGCCCTGGGTTCAATTTATCAGTACCACATAAGCAAAAAGAAAAAAGCCAGAAGTGGCGCTGTGGCTCAAGTGGTAGAGCGCTAGCCTTGAGCTGAAGAGCTGAGGGACAGTGCCCAGGCCCCACGCCAGACCCACAAAAAAAAAAAACAACAAACAAAATAAAAATGTTGACATAGAGATTAGTCAGTACCTACAACAAAGTGAGCATCCACTGGTGTAAAAATCCCATCAAGGGCTGGGAATGTGGCTTAGTGGTAGAGTGCTTGCCTTGCAAGCATGAAGCCCTGGGTTTGATTCCTCAGTTCCACATAAACAGAAAAGGCCAGACGGTGATGCTGTGGCTCAAGTGGTAGAGTGTAGCCTTGAGCAAAAGAAGCACAGGGACAGTGCCCATGCCCCAAGTTCAAGCCCCAGGACTGGCAACAATAAGAATAACAACAAAAATCCCAGCCAGAGCTGGTGGCTCACACCTATAATCCTAGCTACTTGGAAGTCAGATCCGAGAATTGTGGTTTGAAGCCAGCCCAGACAGGGGGAAAAAAAAGGAAAAATCTAATCTCAACTTGGGACTAGCTAAAGATCTAAAGGGTACAAATGTGATCCTTGCAAAGCAATAGGACAGAGAGAACAGTAGAAAACAAAATGCCTGTCTAATGTTCAACAGCAGGTCATAGATTAGTTGCTCATACCTTGTAACAGTTTTTTTGTTGGTGGGAGGGTTGCCTATAATCTGTTTTATAAAATGACATTTGAAGCTAGGTGCCGGTGGCTCATGCCTGTAATCCTAGCTACTCAGGAGGCTGAGATCTGAGGATGGTGGTTCAAAGGTTCAAAGGCAGCCCGGGCAGGAAAATTCTTGAGACTCTCATCTCCAATAAACCACTAGAAAACCAGAAGTGGTGCTGTGGCTCAAGCAGTAGAGCACTCACCTTGAGCTGAAGAGCACAGGGACAGCGCCCAGGCCCAGAGTTCAAGCCTCACGGCCAAAAAAAAAAAAAAAAAATGACATTTGACAAAGACATAACAAACTAGTCCTTTGTATATTAAAATCAAATTTTTAGTTTTTAACATTCTTAGGAAAAATTTCAAACATAATACACAGTTGGACAAGAAACATACCCACTCAAGCACATATACGTACTTTTTCAAGCTTCTTTCCTTTTATGGTATTGAAAGACTTTCCCAGGTTTTTCTTTTGGGATTATTTTTGGTTTCATTTCTAGCTTTTTAAGCCTTTTCACTCATCTTAAATTTATCTTAGTATGGAGTTGGGAAATCCAACTGTTTTTTAGTTTCCTACCCAATTTATGGTAGTAACATAATTTGCATATTTCAATGTCTCTAACTCACTAAAATAGGATTTTAGCACAGGATGAAAACAGTATTTAATACATATCTGTAGTTCTGTATATAATTGCTATGATTATATTAAAATTTTTTTCAGAATTTTCCTGGCTATTCCTTCTAAAATATTGATGCATACACACTAAAATTTACTTTTGACAAATGTGTGACTATAACCAGGTAAATATAAATGTTAAACAAGATAGAACGATAGGTTGCAAAAAAAATTATTTTTTTCACATATTTAACATCAAAACATGCATTTACAGATACATATTTTGAATACATACTTTTCAATCTATGTGAACATAAGAAAAAATTGGGAAATGTGTACCAAAAATAATGGCTGCCACTGGACACCAGTGGCTCATGCCTGTAATCCTTGTTACTCAGGAGGCTGAGATGTGAGGATTGCAGTTCAAAGCCAGCCAGGAAAGTCTGTTAGACTCTTATCTCCAATTAACCACCAGAAAACGAAGTGGCACTGTGGCTCAAGTGGTAGAGTGCTTGCCTTGAGCTATGGAAGGTGGTCACCTCTACCCTTGAAGCAAATAAATAGGGCTTGATAAATGTTTATACTTTTACAAATGAATGTGTATATAATGTATATCACAGAAAAAAACCAAATTGCAAATACAAGTTCTAAACAAATCACTGCATCTGTATACGTGTGTGTGTGTGTGTGTGTGTGTGTGTGTGTGTGTGTGTGTGTGTGTGTGTGTGTGTGTGTGTGTGTGTGTGTGTGTGTGTGTGTGTGTGTGTGTGTGTGTGTGTGTGTGTGTGTGTGTGTGTGTGTGTGTGTGTGTGTGTGTGTGTACACACTACTAAGGTTAACTCAAGTTCTCTACCACCTGAGCCAGTAGTTCTAGCCTTGAAGGGTTTAAAAAAAATTTTTTTTTTCTTTTTGGTCGTGGGGCTTGAACTCAGGACTTAGGCACTGTCCCTGTGCTCTTCAGCTCAAGGCAAGCGCTCTACCACTTGAACCACAGCCAGCGCCACTTCTAGCTTTTTTGAGTAGTTTATTGGAGGTAAGAGTCTCATGGGGACTTTTCTGCCTAGGCTGGCTTTTTGAACTACAGTCCTCAGATCTCAGGCTCCTGAGTAGGTAGTATTATCAGTGCCCAGCTGAACTATAAAACTTTATAAACACATGTCATTTTCTTTCTTGCAGTTCATTTACTTTCTTGTAGTCAATTGAGCTTAAAAGTAGAACTGCATTCAGACCTGTTTTTTGTTTTGACAGATGCACAAGTTCTGTTATTTGTTTTGAATCGAAATTGGCTCTATAGTACTTTTGTGTTCAAAGTCTTTTTAGGTTTTTTTTTTTGTAGTTTTACAAAGGGGCTTCAAGAAGTCATGTACAATGTATCTTGATCAATGTTGTGATCCCTTCTATCAGACTTATTTTTTTTTTTTTTTGTCGGCCGTGGGGCTTGAACTCTGGGCCTGGGCGCTGTCCCTCAGCTCTTCAGCTCAAGGCGAGCGCTCTACCAGTTGAGCTACAGCGCCACTTCTGGTTTTCTGGTGGTTTATTGGAGATCGGAGTCTCTCGGTCTCTCCTGCCCGGGTTGGCTTTGAACCGCGATCCTCAGATCTCAGCCTCCTGAGTAGCTAGGATTACAGGCATGAGCCACCAGCGCCCGGCGTCAGACTTATTTTTAAAAATAATGTTTAGCTGGGCATGGCAGCACATGCCTATAACCCCAAATATAGAGGTGGAGACAGGATTATGAATTTAGCCAACCCAGTCAAGGTTAGCAAGTCTCTGTCTCAAAAACAAAAGGGCTCAGACAGGGTTTAGGGTAGCTCAAGTTATAGAGAATGTCAATAGCAAACATGAATTTAAAAGTTGGGGTTTTTTTTAAACCCCAACTTTGCATTGATATATTACATAACTTTACAATTTCTATTTTCTTTCTCTGGTTAAAGTTGCCATTGCCCCAAACGGAGCCTTACAGCTGGCCAGTCCAGGCACAGATGGAGTACAGGGCCTGCAGACACTAACCATGACAAATTCAGGAAGTGGTGCTCAGAAAGGTACTATTCTCCAGTATGCACAGACCTCTGATGGACAGCAAATCCTTGTGCCTAGCAACCAGGTGGTTGTACAAAGTAAGTGTGCTTAACTCTCCATACAAAGTATCACAAAATACTTTAAAAGATATTTTTCAAGTAACTCACTGTCTTGATTACACAGCTGCATCAGGAGATATGCAGACATATCAGATCCGAACCACACCTTCAGCTACTTCGCTGCCACAAACCGTGGTGATGACGTCTCCAGTGACGCTTACATCTCAGACATCTAAGACAGATGACCCTCAGTTGAAGAGAGAAATAAGATTGATGAAAAATAGGTGGGTAGTAGAATTATACCATCAGAACAGGTCATGCTTTCACAAGTCTGAACACATGACCAGGTATTACTTGGACCCATATCATCAGAAATCAGGAAAAAGTTTATAGCAGCTTTATTTTAGTTTATTTCTAGTCCATTCCTAATTACTGGTCAGTCTTACTGGTCAGTCTATTTAGTAGGGTATTAAGACCCACAGTTCAAAGCCCAGCGCCGGTGGCTCACACCTGTAATCCTAGCTACTCTGGAGGCTGAGATCTGAGGATCAAGGTTCAAAGCCAGCCACGGGCAGGAAAGACTGTGAGACTCCTATCTCCAATAAACCACCAGAAAACCAGAAGTGGCGCTGTAGCTCAAGCGGTAGAGTGCTCGCCTTGAGCTGAAGAGCTGAGGGACAGCACCCAAGCCCAGAGTTCAAGCCCCATGGCCAATAAAAAAATAAAAGACCCACAGTTCATCTTTATGGTTTTTATATTTATTTATATATATATACACACATATATATGAAATTTTGTTATTAAGGCGTACCGAGGGTTTACCATTCCATGTCAGGTAATGAGTATCTTGCTTTTTTTTTTTTTTTTTGGTACCGCTTGAGCTACAGTGCCACTTCTGTAAGTACAATTTTTTTTGGACAATGTCATCCCTTTACTTTCCCAGTTCTTCAGCTTTTTTTTCTTTTGGTCTTAGAGCTTGAACTCAGAGCCTGGGCATTGTCCATGAGCTTCTTTTTGCTTAAGGCTAGTGTTCTACCACTTGAGCCACAGCTCTACTAACATTTTTCCCCTTGATTCTTAGCCTCCTGAGTAGCAGGATTATAGGCATGAACCATCAGTGCCCATCATTTCTTCAATTTTTATTGTATCCTTTACAATAACATTGCTAAACAAATCTTTTAAAACACTACTTTGTTGTTGTTGGGCTCAGAGTTAAATGGAGTTTTAATATATCATGGATCTGAGTCCATACCACTGAGATATGACAAATGTTACATACAATAGAAGCGAGTCACACAAAGTACTATGTCTAAAACATTTATTGGAAAAATGCAACAATCTCTGATTCTCTAGCAAGTCATAACTTCTTTCCTGAAAGAAGGTCCTGCTGGATGCTGGTGGCTGCTCACTGATCAAGGTGATTACTGAAAGTTGGAGTCACTGTGGCAATTACTAAAATTAAGACAACAGTAAAGTTTGCCACACTAAATGACTGTTTTACAGGGCTTTTAACATACAGTGCAGTTTGATAACATTTGTCCTTGGTAGAACTTTTTTTCAGAATTTGAGTCAATCCTTTCAGACCTTGCCTCTGCTTTATCTGTAATAAATGTGTTAGCATTGCAGCACTGTTCACGCCATCTGCACCAGGAGTAGATTCCAGCTTGAGAAGCCACTTTCCCCACCACGCCCCCCCCCCAAAAAAAAGTTTACTTTGTTTAGAATGATCCCCACTTCTGCAACCCCTGGGAGGAAAAGCACTTAATTAACCCAGACTCCAACAAATTTACATACTGCTTAGTAAGTGATAAGGGTACAGTTTAAATGTAGGAGTCTAGCAGGGGATTGTGGTACAAATTCATAAGTGCCTGGAGACTAAGACAGACATGAGTTCAAGAGCAGCAGTTAGACCTTGTCTCAAAAATCCCAAAAATAAGCTCAAGGCTTCAGACTTAAAACAAATTTATTACCTGGGGCTCTATCTAGCTCAGTGGTAAATTAATGCTTTACTATCATGCGGAAAGCCTTATTTGATCCCTAGCAGTGAAAAAAAAAATCCTGAATACTTAATGTAGAAACATGGATGGGACAACATATAAAAACAGTAATATATAGTATAAAACTGAGTGCTTCTGGTTCAAGCCTGTAATCCTAGCTGGTCAGGAGGCTGAGAGCTGGAGGATTTCCAGTCAACTGAGGCAGAATATTCAGAATAACCAGCAAAAAGTAGGGTTTAGCAATATAGCTTAAGTGGTGAAGGGCTAGTCACGCACAGATTCCCTGAGTTCAAACCACAGTATCACCAAAAATCAAACAAAACCCAAAATATGTAATATTTATTGTGACTTTACAGAATTGTTCTAAGAAACCATGCAAAGAGCTGAGCATTTGCTGAAGGACTATTTGTAATTCAGACTTAAGGCTGTTTGTCAAAGCTTAACAAGAGATTTATGAATTTCACTTTGGTATTTATTCAAGAGAAATAAAATAATGTTTACACATAGATTGCTTAAGAACAAGCATAGTACCTAACTAGAAACAATTGAAGAGAATGAGAAAACAAACTCATTATATCCTTGCAATGCAGTATGTCAAGAAATGTAAAGAAATAAGCCAGAATGTCAAAAATATGATAAGACAGGTGCATAGTGTCACACCTGTAATCCCAACACTTGGAAGACTGAAGCTGGAGATCTAGAAGCCAACCTGGCTACATCTATATAGCAAGAACCTGTCTACAAGAACACACAGAGTAATACTGAATGACACTGTTACATGAAGTTCTAAGACATGAAAAACTTAGCCTCCAATATTAGAACTGATCCAGGTGCCAGTGTCTGATGCCTGTCATCCTAGCTACTCAGGAGGCTGAAATCAGGATCAAGTTCAAAGCCAAGCCCAGGCAGAAACGTCTGCAAGACTCATCTCCAATTAGCCAATAGGAAACAGGAAATAGAGCTGTGGCTCAAAGTGGTAGAGCGCTAGCCTTGAGCAAAAGAGCTCAGGGACACTATACCTAAGATCTAATAAATGATACCTTAATTTTGTAAATAAAGGGTATAAATAACCAGGAAAAATTATTATGGGAAGGTGGCTCAGTGGTAGAGTGCTTGCCTTGCATGCATGAGGCCCTAGGCTCGATTCCTCAGCACCACATAAGCAGAAAAAGCCAGAAGTGGCACTGTGGCTCAAGAGGTAGAGCGCTAGCCTTGAGCTGAAAGCTGAGGGACAGCGCCCAGGCCCAGAGTTCAGGCCCCACGACCAACAACAACAACAGCAAAAAACAAAACAAAACAAAAAACATACATACATATATATATATATATATATATATATATATATATATATATATATGAAGTATAGAATTAGGGGCATGGCTCAAGTGGTAGAGCACCTGTCTAGTAAACTTGAAGCCCTAATTTCAAATCCAGTCCCACCACCAGAAAAAAAAGTTTTTTTCTAATATTGTGTTTTAATATTTATATTTAGAGAAGCTGCTCGAGAATGTCGAAGGAAGAAGAAAGAATATGTGAAGTGCCTGGAAAACCGAGTTGCAGTCCTGGAAAATCAAAATAAAACTCTAATAGAAGAGTTAAAAACTTTGAAGGATCTTTATTCTCATAAGAGTGTTTGATTGTTAAGGAGAGTATTTTTGTGGACTGGTCTAAAAATTAGATGGATTTTCTTTTTATTGAAGTTTGATAAAAGGTCAAAAGTGAAGCTAATTTTTATTTAGGCTTTTGCAATGCAAAGGTAAATAAATGTCTAGTGCAGAGAGATGGTGACAGGATAGAGTGGAAAAGGACCTCAAGGAAGCTGCGGGCCCCGTGGAAGCTTGCAAGAGTTACGCATGCTCAGGAAGCACGGAGTGAACTTCCAACAGCTTACGTTTTCTAAGGAATAATAGTTGTCGATCCAAAAATGGCAGATAAGAAATTTGGTAGATTTAATCAATATACCCTATAAGTTTGCATTTCTTATTATCTCCTGAAATCTAACCTTTTCAGTTGAATGGGGTAATGTGTGTATTTTATTTTTACCAGTAAATTCTAAATTACAAATGTAAAAGAAACCCTATTACAAAGTATATAAATTATGTGTTCTAATTATGTATACATGTTCTATTGTTGGTTTGTTGGCCAAGGGGGTTTTTGAGACTGGATGAACCAACTTTGAGGTCTTGTCCTAGAAAGCTTCTAAGGTACAATGAATGGAGTGTGGTGATTTTGTAACTTTTTTATCAGAATGAAAAGAGAACTGTTTAAAAGTTTGAAATTTTTAAATAGTTGGGTTTTTTTTTTTGGCTAACTCTGGTAAGGGTGATTTTTTTTTTTTACAGATATAATAAACAGGTTCTTTGATTCTGTATCCTGTATATATACTGTTGAATATCCATTACTTATTCTGTTGTGCTTTAATAGAATGAAATGTTTACAAAAGCCCTGAAAATACTATTTTTTACAAAAACTTTCTGAAGATGCATACCAAAGTTTTTCCAAGAAGATTTTATAATCAACTTAATATAAGGTTTATCAGGTTCTAAAATAGTACAGTTATTGAGGCCATTTTATGTTAGACACTATTTTGTAGCATAGCAAGTGATACCTTTATAAGAGAAGTGACTGCCAATATATTTTTATAGCTAATCTTTATAAATCCTAATGTTGAGTTTTTTAATGATTATTTTAAATGTTTATATAGTTTCGTAAAAAATTGCATCTCAAAGTATCTTTTGTATTATGCAAAGTTTTCAGATTGGCCAATATCTGAGTTATAAGGTTTATATGCAGTTTATTGAAAACTTCAAAATGTGGTCAGTACACCAGTGTTTAACCTTTATATTCTAATTTGTGTACACTTTGAAACTGTACTGCAAAACTGCTCTTTATACAGTAATGTTCCATGTCTATGAAATTAAAGGACATTTTATAAAATTGTTTGTTGAATGTAAAATATAATGCATGATATATGAGTGACATGCTTGTGTTAATTATAAACTATAATACAATTTTAAAGTGAGGATATATTTTATTTACCTTCTGGTCCACACTTGTTTTAAAGAGGGATACATTTGTTTTGATTCAGGCGGCTACCCTTTGCAATAAAGTAAGATTTCTGTTGCAGAAGTACTTAGGATATTGTTAAAGAGCCTTTTATCTAGAAACGTTTACATTGCAAATTTGATGAAATTTTTCATTAAAAGGATCTTTTTAAAATGAAACACCACTGACTTGGCAGTAGTTTATGAAGACTAGAAAAACATGGATCAGGGGCTGGGAAGGTGTCTCAGTGATAGAGTGCTTGCCTTGCATGCCTAAGGCCCTGGGTTCGATTCCTCAGCACCACATAAGCAAAAAGAAAAAAGCCGGAAGTGGTGCTGTGGCTCAATTGGTAGAGCGCTAGCCTTGAGCTGAAGAGCTGAGGGTCAGCGCCCAGGCCCAGAGTTCATGACCCACAACCGGACCCAAAAAAAAACATGGGTCACTAAAGACATGATTTAGGTTACTTGTATAAAATCAGACTTTCAAAATGGTGGCTCACTAGACATAAAAACCACAAAGAGGCTTGGGGCTCATTAGGTAGATATTCTGGGTCATAACACTAGCCTAGTTCTTAGTGCCTCATTCCCAAATACTTGTAAACAAACACTGCACTTCTAAGAATTTAGATTGGAACTGGGCACCGGTAGCTCATGCCTGTAATCCTAGCTGCCCAAGAGGCTGAGATTTGAGAATTGTGATTCTAAGCCAGCCCAGGCAGGAAAGTGAGTCTCTTGTCTCCAGTTAATCACCAGAAAACCAGAAGTGGTACTGTTGCTCGAAGTGGCAGACTGCTAGCTGTAAGGTCCACCCTAGAGTCCCACCTTCCCAGGGTGAATAACACTAGCCTTGAGCAAAAGAGCTTAGGGACAGAACCCAGGGCCAGAGTTCTAGCCCTGTAACCAACAACAAAAAAAGAATTTAATTGGATTATAGTCCAAAGATGAAGTTTAGTTTCAGAATGCAGTGGATTAAACTTTTATGTAATAAGTTTATCAGGGCTGGGAAGGTGGCTCAGTGGTAGAGTGCTTGTCTCACATGCATGAGGCCCTGGGTTTGATTCCTTAGCACCACATAAGAAAAAGCTGGAAGTGGCGCAGTGCTCAAGTGGTAGAGTACTAGCCTTGAGCTGAAGAGCTGAGGGACAGCGCCCAGGCCCAGAGTTCAAGCTCCATGACCAACAACAACAAAAAAATTTATCAGAAAGTTACATCCCACACAAAATGAGGCTGTTTAAGTTTTATTGACTAGGACATGAAAAATAGGTATTTGTTAGAACTGGAAATTTTAACATTCTTTCAGCAATTACTATGGTGGAAGTTACCAGGCTAATCTTGCATTTTTCGCCAATTAAAATGTCATAGGAGCAATATAGAAAATAATATAATCAGTTGTTAAAAAGCAGTTTATGGATTCCCAGAAAAGATGCTATCAATGGGTAATTCAGTGAAATTTGAAATGTGAAATTTGGTTAGGGGTTTAATAACTAAAGAATCAACAGGTTATAGGCAAACAAAATAATGCTCTACTTACAAAGGATAGCAAACCTATATGTAATTATAACATCATTTACTGATTTAACTAATGTACAAGCTTGAGTGTGGCTCATGCATAGAATCCTAGATACTCTGGAGGCAGGGAGTGGGAGGAACACTTCAAGGCCAGCCTGAGCAAAAAGTTCACAAGCACTTAGCTAGTGAAAAGATTGGTGGAGTCTAATGACTGGTGGCTCACAACTGTTAGCCTATCTCTGGAGGCTGAGATCTGAGGATCATGGTTCGAAGCCAGCCCAGGCAGGAAAGTAATGTAAATGATAGATACATCAATGTAAATCTGTTTTAGATCCAAAGTTACACATAGTATATATACTCGTGTCATTTCCTTAACACCTGCCATTGATTGTATGCTTATTATGCACCAAGAACTATGAAAGTAATGCACTAAGGTAAAGAAAGTCATCCATTCACTGATTTTGTGTGTGTGTGCATGCCAGTAATGGAGTTTGAACTCAGGGCCTCATGCTGCCCCTTAGCTTTTTAGCTCAAGGTTGGCACTCTACCACTTGAGCCACAGCTCCACTCCTGCCTTTTTGCAAATTTGACTCTCAGAGTTCCTATTCAGGCTGGCTTTGATTTATGATCCTTAAATCTGAGCCTCCTGAGGATTATAGGTGTGAGCCACCAAACAGTTCATTGGGCATTTTGGTAGTGGGTGTTGTCATTTTGGAGTTTGAATTAAATGTCTGGGCACTTTTTGTGGGCTTTTTTGCTCAAGGCTAGTTGCTTTATCACTTTGCACCACAGCTCCACTTCTAGTTTTGTTGTGGTTTTGGCTGATTAACTGGAGATAAAAGTCTCACATACTTTTTTGTCGGGGCCATATTTGAACCACAGTCTTAATATCTCAGCCTCCTAAGTAGCTAGGATTACCCAGCTCATTTGGGCCAATTTATCTTGAAGGCCTTTTATAAGCCAAGCATTACAAGGAAAGGAAAGATAAACTAGTATAGCAGTTCTCAAGGAACTTAATTTTCTTTCTTTTTTTTTTTGGGTCCGGTCATGGAGCCTGAACTCTGGGCCTGGGCACTGTCCCTCAGCTCTTCAGCTCAAGGCTAGCGCTCTACCACTTGAGCCACAGCACCACTTCCGGCTTTTTTCTTATGTAGTGCTGCGGAATCGAACCCAGGGCCTCAGGCATGTAAGGCAAGCGCTCTACCACTGAGCCACCTTCCCAGCCTCAGGACCTTAATTTTCATATCCTTGAGGTTACATGAGAACTAGGAAGCTAAGCTTTAAACCCAATTTAGTGCCAGGAATAGTGACACACAACTGTAATACTAAAACTCAAGAAGTTGGGTCATTTAGAGATCAAGGTCTGCGCCTCAAAACCCTGTCTAAAACAAAAATCCCACTCAATAGTGACTCTTAGTCCATCCCAACACACAAACATTCCATAGCACCAATCTTAGGTTTACTTCATAATATGGTTAAATGATAACTAATTATAAATAACTATACATAGCAGTGCTTCTTCGTATTAGCTAAGGTACAAGGAGCTTCTTGCCCTAAGTCATGCAGTAAACACAACAAAAATAGGATTAGCCGTAGGTCTGATCAACCTCAAAATCTGGTTTTAGCCCCGAGAGTTTAATCTCATTCCTTACCTGTGTTGTTTTTTTTTTTTGGGTCCGGTTGTGGGGCCTGAACTCTGGGCCTGGGCGCTGTCCCTCAGCTCTTCAGCTCAAGGCTAGCGCTCTACCACTTGAGCCACAGTGCCACTTCCAGCTTTTTTCTTTCTGCTTATGTGGTGCTGAGGAATCGAACCCAGGGCCTCAGGCTTGCAAGGCAAGTGCTCTACCACTGAGCCACCTTCCCAGCCCCCTTACCTGTGCTTTTTAAAACCCCCTTCATGCATGCTAAGCAAGTGCTTTATCACTTGAGTTCCATCCATAGCACTTTACCTGTGGTGTCAGAGTAAAAAGCTTTGTTAGGCTGTATTGCTTTTTTTCTATTGCTTTATTTTTTTTTAATTATCTTTAAGTAGTTGTACAAAGAAGTTCCCATTCTACAAAACAGTATATGAATACAAAGTGTCTGACAACATCGCCACCCATCACTCCTAACCCATCTCTTCTCTCATTTTTTAAAAAAATTGAGATTAGGTGATTACATACATTTCACAAATTTCACAGTATTGTGGATTAGTGATAGTTAAAGTCACAAACACATTTTAACCTGTATTTTAAAGGCTCTACTTAAATATGACCACTAGATGGCACCTTTATCTTAAAAAGCAGTTCTGCAAACAAAAAATGACAAGAAATGAATGTCAAATGTTAGTACAGTCTACATCCAAGTTTGAAAAATAATAAAAGTCTCCTTATATCTGACAAGGAATTTTTTTTCCTTTTTTTTTTCTTTTTGTACTAGTCCTGGAGCTTGAACTCAATGCCTAGATGTTGTCCCTGAGCTTTTGCTCAAGGTCAATGCTACTACCACTTGAACCACAGCTCTACTTTCAGAATTTTGGTGGTTAATTGGAGCTAAAAGTCTCATGAACTTTCCTGCCCAGACTGGCTTTCAGCCACAATCCTTAGATTTTGACCTGAGTGGCTAGGATTACAAGCATGGGCCACCTGTGCCTGGTTTAGCAAGGAATTTTTAATAAGAATTTTTAGTAAGAAAAAGGCCACACAATTTATCTTTATTACATTCAGAAGTAAATAAGCAAGTACATTTTTATGAATTCACGTACAATAAAAAACAACAAATATTATGCTTGGGAAATAAAAATGCAAAAGCCCTTGTATTTTCATTCTATAATTTTCCAGGAAATAGAATTGTCAATAAAAATACCAGTCCAGCAACACAGGAAACAAGAGGGAAAGAACAAAAAAACAAAGAGATGGAAAAATATCCCAAAATAAGATGGCAGAAACCAATCTCTATCAGCAGTCATTTAAAAAAAAATGAATTGGGTATTTTAGTTGGAAGACACAGATTGAATTAGGAAATAAAATCTTAGGCTGGGCACCAGTGGCTCATGCCTGCAATCCTAGCTACTCAGGAGGCTGAGATCTGACCATCACAGTTCGAAGCCATCTGGAGCAGGAAAGTCTGAAACTCATCTCCAATAAATTACTCGGAAAAAACTGAAAGTAGCACTGTGGCTCAAGTGGTAGAGCACAAGCCTTGAGCATAGTAAGGCTCAAGGACAAAGCCCAGGCCCTGAGTTCAAACCCCAGGACTGAAAAAAAAAAAAAATCTTAGTACATCTTTATATAAGCCTTTTAAAAGTTGGTAGTTCTTGTAAAAGCATGGGAAAACAATATACCAGTCAAATACTAGCCAGAAGAATACAGACTTCCAAGCAAAAGTGCATTACTTGGAACAGGAGGAATAGTCATGGAAACTAGATTCTTTTCTTCTGCCCCAGCAATAAGGACTTTTTGGATGTTACTCTGCAGAGGCAGACTGAGATTATGACCAACCAGACCACAATTTCAGCGAGACCACTTCATCATACATACCTCCTGTTCCCCTCCCGCCTCCCCCGGCTTTTTTTTCTTCTTCTTCTTTAGGATTACTGGGGATCAAACCCAGAGCCTTGGGAATGTTTGGTAAGCACTCCCACTGACCCACAGACCACTACACTGTTTTCATTACAGAGCTGGGGACTGCTTGTCCTATTGAAACCTAAGGCTTAGGTCAGTACTCCAGAGGTGCTTGGTCTCCATGTCCCCAACATGGCCATGATTTAAATTCTTCTCTGCCTTTCCACCATTGCTTTTCATTTGGTTTCTATGGTGAATGAGTAGCTGTTGCATAAACAGCTGAATGATAGATCCTTTTGCTCTAACTTGCCTGAAACTCATGATCTTCCTGCCTTTATCTCCCAAGTGCTAGGGATTATAGGCATGTGATGGTAATATTTCCTTTTTGTTGTTGTTGTTGGTATTGGGCTTTGAACTCAGGGTCTCATACTTGCTCAGCCGGAGCTCTACCATTTGAACCATACTTTTATCCCAACATTTTGCTGGAGAATGGAATCTTGTGAAATTCTTTGTTTGGGTTGGCTTCAAACAGTAAGACACCAAGTGCTCCTCTGACATAAACATTAACAGTTCTTAACAGTGCTTAAGTCTCAGCCAAATACCCACAGGAAAGGTTGGGTTCTTCTGTCTCAACCAGACCTAATTTGTTGGTGCCTCCTTCAGTAAAGGCTCTGGATTTGGATGGCACTTGTGTTCTGAGTTCTTCAAATGTAATGCTGGCTTCATTGAATTAATTGCTATTAAAAAATTCAATTCCTATTATATGATAATGGTGGATGGGTGTGTGCACGTGCCCGCTCCAGCATGCGCATGCACATGCGCACACTAGTCCTGGAGCTTGAACTTAGGCCCCTGAGCTTTTTCACTCCAGGCTAGTTCTTTTCTACTTCTGGCTTTTTGGTGGCAAATTAGAGATGAGAGTGTCATGGACTTTCCAATCTGGGCTGAATTCAAACCACGATCCTCAGATCTCAGCCTCCTGAGTAGGTAGGATTACAGAGGTCAGCCACTGAAATAATTATTAACATACTGAAAGATAAAATTATGTAATTCTTGGAACTTCTTTATTTGTATCTAAGGGGAGTTTACTGGAGCGATTAATATTTAAGTCAATAACAGAAAAGAAGATCCAGACTCAAAATTGTAGTGTCGTTAGATCTATTGAGGGCCAAGTTCTCTCTGGGAATTCGTTTTTTACTGTCCTCGGATATCAGCATTCATTGTTCTTGGGCCTCTGGACTTGCTCTGAGACTTGGCAAAACATGGTTAGTGAAACTGAAGAACAGATTTTGTTTGTTTGTTGAATAATTTGGGGTTTTGACACAGATTCTATGTTATAGAATCTAGCTTCAAACTCACAACTGGGGCTGGGAAGGTGGCTCAGTGGTAGAGTGCTTGCCTTGCATGCCTGAGGCCCTGGGTTCGATTCCTCAGCACCACATAAGCAAAAAGAAAAAAGCTGGAAGTGGCGCTGTGGCTCAAGTGGTAGAACACTAGCCTTGAGCTGAAGAGCTGAGGGACAGCGCCCAGGCCCAGAGTTCAGGCCCCACGACTGGACCCAAAAAAAACCCCCAAAAACAAAACAAAACTCACAACTGTCCTGCCTCCACATCCTGAAGGCTGGGATTATAGGTGTAATCACTACACTTGAAGAACTGAATTTTATTAAATAAATTTTATTTATTTGCCATATGTAGTTACCATGTTGTATAACCAAATTCTACAAAACCCAGAGCAGTGGTTGTCAGGGAAGACAAAAAGTTTTACACCAGTGTCCCTCGCCCCTTCTTTTGACACAAAGAGATACAGCAACTAGGACAATGGTACTTTGAATCCAGGAAAGATTGGGCTTTATTCCAAATACAGCTGTGGGAATCCACAGGCAAGCAGCAGGAAAGAGGATCAGTGGGTGCAACATCAATAAAGAGAACATAAAAAGTACCAGAGATTCTGGCTCAACCCACCTAACAGGATCTTTGTGAAGACAGACCAGGGAGATCAATCATCATCATTTAGAAGCCTAATCAGATATCAAGGATAGAAATTTCTTTCTAAATAAATTTAGCAATGTTCTTGCTAGAAGCAGATTTTATGAGGGATTACACTCATAGGTCTAGGAGAAAATTCAAGAATGTGACTAACATTTAGTCAAGCAAAGAATGTTTGTTGCCCAGCAGCAACAGTCTTGGTCATGTCAGTCTTTGGCTCAGTCTTGGTCTTCTGCCATACTGTTGAGCTGGTGTGTCTAGCTTCCTGAACACACTCACATACTTTGATTTGTTTCATTACCCTCAACTACTCTGCAGGCTCCACTGTGCAGTACAGACATGAAGGTAAGAGCTATTTGTTCCATGGGTTGGTGAATCAGGGCCACTTGTGCCACCTGGTCCTCTATGATGCTGGAGTGTCAGGGACATTTTTGGCCTATTCAGAGGCAAGGAATAATGTATCTCTCAAACTTGAGTAGGGTAAATGTGTGTCTGTGTTGGGTGTGTCTGTGTTGGGTGAGTGTGTCTGTGTGTGTGTCTCCCTGTCTGTCTGTTGGGTATGGTGCAATCAGCATCGGTCAGGCTTTGTTTTCAACTCTACAAGTCCCAGTACCTGATTTCTACCAGGTTATGCGGGGTCTAGGTGTTCAAGGCCATCTGAAGGGCTCATCTGCTTCCCTCCATAGCTACGCGCGCTCCCATCCCAACTGCCGCTCTGCGGGGCCTTGGCTGCGTCTCCTCGGTCTTCAGCATTTGGTCCACCATTGGCCTGCCTCATTCGAGGAGCCTCCCCGGCCCTTCAGGGTGAGCTAGCAGCTCCCGGGGAATCCTGGCCCGGGATCCTCCCCAGCGCCCCGGGGGTACACAGTAGGGACCGGGCCGGGCGGCTCCCCAGCGCAGCCGCGGGCTGAGCCCCCACTCGGGGCACTTCTGCCCAGTAAGTGGGAGCCCACCCAGTATCCTCATCCGGGTACCTCGGCTGGGGCCGGGTCTTCCGGTGGCTCCACCCAAGCCGGCCGCCATCTTGCCCTGGAGAGCGCCAAGATGGGGCCGATGCTCCTGAGTGCCTGGCTGCTGGTGGGGAGTGCCCTGCTGTCTCCTGAGCACCACTCGCCCTCGGGGAGGCAAGGGGTCGGCCCCCCGCAGGAACAGCATGGTCCGGGGCCCAAGGCGGCACGCGGAAAGTCCCACGGGCCGAAGGAGGACTTGGCCACAAAGGGCAGTGTCACTCATCCCTGACCTCCCTGACCTCCCTGACCTCCCTGTCCCCTTCCGTCCCCTTCCATCCCCTTCTGCCCCTCTGGCTCCTCCAACTGCCCCCCCCTGAGGCCCCCCCTTGGCCCCTCCTCACCCCACTGAATTTAGCCAGGCCCCCACACCCCTAGCCTGCCATAATGACCTTTGAACTTCTGGGGTTTTGCTCCTGGGTTTGTAGATGGATAGTGACCAATCAGCGCTTGGAGCTGAACTCTTCCCAGTGCAGTTGAGAACCATTAGTTCAACTAATTAACAAGCAAAAATTAGAGTTTGTAGCTCTTGACTCACCAATCCCAGACTACTTACACACACAGTACAACTGAGCTACTTCCCCAACCCCTGGGCCCACCTTTTTGGTTTGTTTTGTGCAGGTACTGGGGTTTGAACTTAGGGCTTTACATTCTTGCGTGGCTTTTTGGCCAAAGGCTGGTGCTCTATCACTTAAGTCACACCTCCAGTTCTGGCTGTTTTGCTAATTGGAGATAGGAGCCTCCAGGACTTTCCTGCCTGGGCTGGCTTTAAATCTTGATCCTCAGATCTCAGCCTCGTGTGTAGCTAGGATTATAGGCATGAGCCACCAGCTAGTCTCAGGCTCTTAATTCACCAGTTCATGCTGGAAAAATGGGGAAACCTACCAGAAAAACAACTAATTATTTTTTATTTCAGGGGAATAGTTTTTAAATTAATGAACTGTGTTGATTTGTAAGTAATCAACTATGGGATATTTAAGCTCCTTTATCTCATATCTTTCAAAATTCTGAGCATGCCTCAGGTGTCCAGCTTGCTTCATCAGTCTCTAATTTAAGTCAATAATGGGGCTTCAACTCAAGGCCTCATGCTTTCTACTACTTGAACCACACCACCACTTCTGGCTTTGGGATAATTAGAGATAAGAGTTTCTCAGATTTGTCTGCACAGTCTGGCTTCTAAGCACAATCCTCAGATCTCAGCCTCCAGAGTCACTAAGATTACAGCTACCAGTGACCAGTGCTTCATCAGCTTTTAAAAAAGGAATTTAAAGAATTAGCTTAATGTATCCAGATTAAGAAGTAACATACCATATATATGATACGTGCTCAGGCCAAATAATGTATCATTTTTTATTTTTAGATTGTGGAAGGGCTCCCCTTAGGCATATGTTGGAAGGGTCTCGGATTATAGGGGGCGCAGAAGCTCAAGTCGGCGCTTGGCCATGGATAGTTAGCCTGCAGATTCAAAGTGGCAATCTCCTTGCTCATATATGTGGGGGAAGCCTAGTGAGAGACAGGTGGGTCCTCACAGCTGCCCACTGCACTAACGATGCTAGGTATGTATTGGAACATAATTCCTGTTTTATCCTCAGGTGATACACTCAAGTGGCAGAGGTCTATTTGACTCCACCTGCTTTCAGTGAAGCCATATATTTGCAAGTAACCGTAATGCTTTATAGTGTACTATATTGTTGAATCTTTTGTTTAGGTCCAATACTAGAACTTGTTGGTTATCTGACGCTTTGCTAACCGGCAGGCACTGAGCTGCACTTCCAACCCTAGTTGTTGAGTCATTGAGTCACCAGTTGGTGACCTTCTTCTATCAAGAGAGAAAATAAAGTTTACAGGTCATATGAAAGTAGTAATAAAAAATACATAATTTATGGGTGTGGTTGTGACCTAATAAAACTTAATGTTTTTTTTCTATTTTTATATATAAATATTGATGGATTTCATCAGTCATTGAAAATTTTAGCTCATTTTTTTCCCCAAGCATTTAAAAATGTAAGGCTGGGTATATAGCTCAGTGATAGAGTGCTTGCCTACTTGCCTAGCATGCCAAAGTCCCCCCAGTATCACTCAGAGAGAGACACAGACACAGACACAGAGAGACAGAGAGAAGTAGTTGGTGACTATGATTAAAATACATTGTATGCATTTATGAAAATGTCACAGGATTGTGGCTCAAATGACACAGTGTTTGCCTAGCATGCATAAGGCCCCAGGTTCAATTTTTACTCTCTACTACTTAAAAAGAAAAGTGAGAGAAAAAAGAAAGATGATATCACATCAAAGTCCATTAGTTTGTACAATTAACATTTGCTAATTTTTTAAATAGGAAAATATGCTTTTCTTATGGGCTAAATAAAAACAAGAGATGGGCTATATTTGGCCCTCACAAAAGACTTGTTTTATCTACATTGATCTGTAAACTCTCATTTGCAGCTTGATTTCTGTGACCAACGTGATTAAGGATCTACTTAATCCACTCTTCTCAGGTTCTAGCCTACTGATATCTACAATACATTGAAACTTAAAGCCTTAAAACTCTCTTTTCTTGATTTTTTTTTTTTTCGGTCGTGGGGCTTGAACTCTGGGCCTGGGCGCTGTCCCTCAGCTCTTCAGCTCAAGGCGAGCGCTCTACCACTTGAGCTACAGTGCCACTTCCGGTTTCCTGGTGGTTTATTGGAGATAGGAGTCTCACAGTCTCTCCTGCCCGGGCTGGCTTTAAATCGTGATCCTCAGATCTCAGCCTCCTGAGTAGCTAGGATTACAGGCGTGAGCCACCAGCGCCCGGCTTCTTGATTTCTTTATAATTACCTCATAATTACTTTTTTCTTTGGTGCCATTGTGGTATGAACTCAGGACATTCCGTCTTTTCTTTATTTCTAAGACCCAATGCTGAATAATAATTCTGGAGAGAAGGGGGATACACAGGAGAATGTTTTCTATGATCCATTATGGTTTTTCATTCTTTTTAATAGTCTCAGTTTTAGCTCCTATAGCTAGCTGGCCTTCTCCTCAATTTTTTTTTTCTTCTCCTCAATTTTTATTATTAGTTATGTGGGCCAACCCAGCTTTTTTTTTTCTTTTTTGCCAGTCCTGGGGCTTGAACTCAGAGCCTGGGCACTGTTCCTGAGCTTCTTTTGCTCAAGGCTAGCACTCTACCACTTGAGCCACAGCACCACTTCCAGCTTTTTCTGTGTATGTGATACTGAGGAATTGAACCCAGGTTTCATGCTTGCTAGGCAAGAACTCTACCACTAAGCCACATTCCCAGCCCCAGCTCAGCTTTTTGTCCTAGGGAATGTCATCATTGCCCAATTTATGAATTAACTACCCTCTAATCAGGGCCTCCCACTCTCCCCTAGAAATAGACACCTCTGTCCGTTCTGGATCATATACTCAATGGGGCAAAATCCTTTTCCTCACACAGGGACATGATTATATATTAGTGCCAGTGGATTATGACTAGGAAAAGAGAATTGTTTCTGTATACAGTGCGGAGGATCAAGCCCAAAGTCTCACAAATGTTAGGGGAGTACCCTACCATTGAGCCACATCCCCAGCCCTGAAAAGATGCTGCTTGTTTTAATAATCTCCACATAATTAATACTGGAAGAGAATGTATATAGTGCAGTAGCACCAGTATCTAGTACAACTTAGAAACCACTCCTAACTTACTCTGACAGAAATCCTTTTTTTTTTTTTTTGGTCAGTTGTGAGGCTTGAACTCTGGGCCTGGGCAGTCCCTGAGCTCTTCAGCTCAAGGTGAACACTCTATCACTTGAGCCACAGCACCACTTATAGTTTTCTGGTGATTACTTGGAGATAAGAGTCTCACAGACTTTCCTGCCTAGGCTGGCTTTGAACCAACCTTGATCCTCAGATCTCAGCCTCCTGAGTAGCTAGTATTACAGGCGTGAGCCACAAGCACCCAGCAGAAATCATTTTTTGAATGTATTTTTCTCACATTTCTTGTTTCTCTTTTTACTATTTTTAAATGAAGGACATAATTTATGTGCAGTAAAATTTGCCTCTTTTAGTGTTTCAGTCTGCAGTTTGTGTTTGTGTGAATGTGTATGTATGTGTGTGTGTGTGTGTGTGTGTGTGTGTGTGTGTGTGTGTGCACTTGTGTACTAGGGATTGAACCTAAGGGCTCACACATGGTGAGAGAGGGGAGGGGAGGAAGGGAGAATATGGGGGGGGGTGGATGAAATGCATTGTTGGCATCAAACACTCACTCAAACTCTGCTAACTAACAGTGCATACACTGAAAGTTCTCCACAGTTGCTAACTAACAGTGCATACACTGAAAGTTCTCCACAGTTGAATTCCAGGTACAACATCTGTTTACAGAAAGTTAATTGTTGATCTTTTGACCATTTTTGGTTTGGTTTATATAAAATCCTTACTTGTATCTATCTTATATATTAATCCGTATTTTTAAAAATCTTACGTTTACATGTTTTGTTCTAGTATATTTCAAAAAATTATAAAAGTAGAGGAAATATTTATATGATTCCTATTCACCTGCCACACACCTTGAAGTTATTTACACCTGTCCTTTCATGGCACGCATGTGTACATCACCAGCTCAATCTCCCATGTGTGTGTGTGGGGTGTGTGTGTGGGGGGGTGTGTATGTGTGGTGTGTGTGTGTGTGTGTGTGTGTGGTGTGTGTGTGTATGTGTGTGTGGTGTGTGGTGTGGTGTGGTGTGTGTGCGTGCACATGTGGGTATGTGTGTGGGGTGTGTGCGCGCGTGTGGGTATGTGTGTGGGGTGTGTGTGTGTATGTGTGTGTATGTGTGCGTATGTGTGCGTATATGTGTGTGGTGTGTGTGTGGTGTGTGTGGTGTGTGTGTGCGCGTGTGGGGGTATGTGTGGGGGGGTGTGGGGGTGTGTGTATGTGTATGTGTGCGTATGTGTGTGTGTGGTGTGTGTGGTGTGTGTGGTGCTGGGTCTGAAACACAGTGCCTTACTCATGCTAAGCACGTGCTCTGCCATTGAGTTATGCCCTAGCTCACCTTCTCCAGTTGTTTTAAAGCAAATCTCCAGAGTTATCACTTGGGATATCTCTGAAAGATGGGAATGCTTTACTTAGAAGATTTATTCATTTAAACATTTAATCTACTTGGAGTTCAATTTGTTGCTTAGTTTTATATCAGAAATCTAACAGCTGTGGTCCCAAAGTATATGAGTATATGGATAGATACATATATACATAGGTACATATACACCTATGTGTATATGTATATCCACATATATACCTAGGTATATGTACATACATGTGTATATACGTATATGGATAGATACATATACATATATGTATGTGTACATTGGTAAGACTGTGGTAATATTATCGTGGGTTGGAGGAATGCCTCAAGTGGTAGAGTGCCTGCCTCGCAAGTGCAAGGCCCTGCGTTCACACCCCAACGCTGCCTGCCGAAAAGAAAGAGGAGGAGGAGAGAAGGGGGAAGGAGGGAGGGAATGAGGGAGGACAAAGAAAGGTAGAGTCTGTGTCTGGATTTTCTGCCTCATCTTTTTTCCTTCTCCTACATAATGAAACTTGTACTTTTATACTTTGTGACCATTAAAGCAGAATTAACATGTTCAGTTATCTATCAGTAAAAAAAAAAAACCCACAACAACAACTAGTAGGAGGTTGTAATCCTAGCTACTCCAGAGGCTGAGATCTGAGGATCACAGTTGGAAGCCAGCCCCAGCAGAAAAGTCCATGAGACTCTTATCTCCAATAAACTACTCAGAAAAAGCCAGAAGTAGCACTGCAGCTGAAGTGGCAGAGCACTAGCCTTGAGCACAGAGACTCAGGAACAACACCCAGGCCTAGAGTTCGAGATCCAGGACCATCAAAAAAGAAAAAGAAAAAAAAAAAAAGAATATGGACCCAAACACACTTATAATGAGAATCTATGCTTTCTTTCAGAGACCCTTTAATGTGGAGAGCGGTGATTGGAACCAATGATATATACATGAACAGTCCACACAGCAAGAAGATAAAAATTACAGCAATCATTATCCATCCAGACTTCATTATGGATACTTTCATGAATGATATTGCACTTTTTCACTTAAAAAAAGCTGTGAAGTATAATGACTATATTCAACCTATATGTCTACCTTTTGGTATTTTCCAAAAACTAGATCAAAACACAAAATGTTTTATAAGTGGCTGGGGAAGAACAAAAGAAGAAGGTAATTACGGTGCAAATTTTGCCCACACATATCTTCCTGATTTTTGAGAGAGGTTTAATCCTTTTAGGTATTTCTTTTTCAAACTTTTTCCTTTTCCTTTCTTTTTTGGTGCTAGTATAGGGGCTTGAATTCAGGGCCTGGGCACTATCCCTGAGCATTTTTGCTCAAGGCTGATGCTTTACCACTTGAACCACAGCTTTACTTATGGCTTTTGGCTGATAAATTGGAGATAAGAGTCTCACAAACTTTTCTGCCCAGGATATCTTCAAACCATGACTCAGATCTCAGTCTCTGAGTAGTTAGAATTACAGGCATGAGCCACTGGTACCCAACTTTTAAAAGTATTTGTTTTGTGATACTGGGAATTGAATCTGGTGCTTTGCAAATAATTGGTAGGTAAAGATTCTCTCTCCCTCCCTCCCTCCCTCCCCCGCCCCTGTGCCAGTTCCCATTTTCTGGTGGTTTATTGGAGATAAGAGTTTCATTGACTTCCCTGCCCTGGCTGGCTTTGAACCATAATCCTCAGATCTTAGCCTTCTGAGTAGCTAGGATTATAAACATGAGCCACCAGCACCTGCCCCTGTCCCCCCCCCCCCGCCTTTTTTTTTTTTTTTAAAGAGGTGAAGTAATTTGTCCAGAAAGATTTAGATATTTTTATTTTTAGGTGGGACTATGGAAGAGGAAATATTTGACATAATAGGAAGAATAAAATCTGAAAATTATAAATTAAATGTCTAAATTTAAAAGTTTAAAAGAACATTATAATAAACCTACAGAAAGAAGAAATAAGTTAACATAATTAATAGAAAATGGTGAAAGAAAAGAGAAATCCAATTCTTAGAAAAAACAATAAACACTAGTAAGACTGGGGAAAAGAGAAGGTACAGATATAAATAAGATTAAAATATACACTGAAAAAAGTAGCCCTAGGAATCAAATTCAGGGCCTTATGTATGCCTATAATTTGTTTAAAAATCTTATGCTTAGGCTAGAGAAGCAGCTCAAGGGGGTTAGAACACTTGCTTAGCAAGTACAAGGTCCTGAGTTCAATCCCTGGAACCGGCAATAACAACAAAAACAAAACACCTACAACGTAAGTTATTTGAATCTTTTATAAGTACGTCCAAAAAATCCAGATTGAGAGAAAATACCTCAATTCAGTATCCATGAACAACAATAATTTTAAGGCCCAAACCAAGCAACTATAAGAAAGTCCAGTATTATAAACAGACATTCCAAGTAAATTATTAAATTATCAAGTATGTCATAAATCAAATTTATCAGAAGTGGTGTTTCCCAGAAATTCAAGGGTATTTTAATATTAGAAGTCTCTGCACAAACCCCTGAGTTCAACCTCAGTATCACCAAAAGCAAATCTCTTAATGGGATTCACAAAGTGCTTCATTAAAGGACAAAAATATCTCAAGAGGTGCAAAAACTGATTTGATAAAATGTAGAAACATGCCAAAACATGACATTAAGTGAAATAAGGCAGATACAAAAGGCTGTATGTTTGATGATTGTGCTCATATAACATTCCAAATGGCAAATCACAGCAAGAAAACAGATCAGTGGCTGTGAGAATCTGGGGAGGATGAATGAAACTGAGGAGATAAGGTGGGGTGGGAGGAAGAGAGGGAAAGAAGATTACTATCAACCTATTAAACACTGTAAATCACTGTTCACATTCCAAAATACTTTACTGTTTTTTTTTGTATTGTTAACAGGTAATGGAACCCATGTTTTACAGGAAGCAGAAGTACATTATATTTCTCGAAAGTTATGTAATTCTGAGAGTGGTTATGCAGGTGTAATTCCTCAAACTTCCTTTTGTGCAGGTGATGAAGATGGAGCCTTTGACACTTGCAGGGTAAGGTATTTTCTAAATGCAGAAGGTAATCTGAACAAGGCCTTTGCTTACTTTTGGGTGGTCTAAATCATAATAACATGGTTATTACCATTTGTGTTTTTTTTTCCTGGTCCTAGGGCTTGAACTCAGGGCCTGGGCACTAATCCTGAGCATCTTTGTGCTCAAGGCTAGTGCTCTACCACCTGAGCCACAGAGCCACTTCTGGCTTTTTCAGAGTAGTTTATTGGAGGTAAGAGTCTCATGGACTTTCCTAGCTGGGCTGGCTTAAACTATGATCCTCAGATCTCAGCCTCTTGAGTAGCCATGATTATAGGCATGAGCCACTGGCACGAGGTTTTGTGTTTTTCTTTTTAATATATACTTTTTATGGGGCTGGGAAGGTGGCTCAGTGGTAGAGCACTGCCTTGCATGCATGAGGCCCTGGGTTCGATTCCTCAGCACCACATAAGCAAAAAGAAAAAAGCCAGAAGGGGCGCTGTGGCTCAAGTGGTAGAGCACTAGCCTTGAGCTGAAGAGCTGAGGGACAGGGCCCAGGCCCAGAGTTCAGGCCCCATGACCGGACCCCCCCCCAAAAAAATATATATATATACATACATACATACTGTAAAGATACTGTAGAGAGGGGTTACAGTTACATGAGTGAGGTAATGAGTACATTTCCTACCGAGCATTGTTCCCCCCTCCTTTGTTTTCCCCCTGTGTTTGTTTTTTCTATGTCTCTGTCTCTTTTAGAGATTCCAATTAAGAGTGGAATTATTCTATCAGTGACGACAGGGAGTGCAAGCAAAGCCAGGAAATACCCGCTCACACTCACTAGGAGGGCTGTAATAAGACACAATAAGTTCTGACAAGAATGTGGAGAAACTGGAACTCTCAGACACTTTTGCTGGAATGCAACTTGGCAGTTTTTCAAAGTGTTACACACCGCCTCATCCCTCTCCTCTATCTCCATGCCAGGGACTGAACCCAGGATCTTGAACATGCCAAGCATACACTCTACCACTGAGTGACTCCTCTCCTCTTTCCGTGTGCCTCTTCCACATCTACCACCTCTGCACTTTTCTAGAGAATTCCATGCTCTCATCTTCTATTCATCTTTTTATAATGTTTTTTTTTTTTTTTTGTCAGTCATGGGGCTTGAACTCTGGGCTTGGGCGCTGCCCCTGCACTCTTCAGCCCAAGGTGAGCACTCTACCACTTGAGCCACAGCACTAGTTTCAGTTTTCTAGTGGTTAATTGGAGATAAGAGTCTCATGGACTTTCCTGCTTGGGTTAGCTTTGAACCACAATCCTTAGATCTCAGCTTCCTGAGTAGTTAGGATTACATGTGTGAGCCACCGGCACCCAGCTTCTATTAATTTTTTTTGGGGTCCGGTCATGCGTCTTGAACTCTGGGCCTGGGCGCTGTCCCTCAGCTCTTCAGCTCAAGGCTAGCACTCTACGCTTCTATTAATTTTTATCTTGACAATATAATGTTGATCTTTCCTGTGTCTTTTCCCTTAAAAATCTTGCTGAGGTTGGGCATTGGTGGCTTACATCTGTAATCCTAGCTATTCAGGAGGCCGAGATCCTAGGATCACAGTTTGAAGCCTGCCTGGTCATAAAGTCCATGAGATGCATCTCCAATCAACTACCAAAATATCTGGAAGTGGAGCTGTGGTGCAAGTGGTAGAGTGCTAGCCATAAGCAAAAACCAGCTCAGGGACAATGCTCAGGCCCTGAGTTCAAGCCCCAGGACTGGTACAAAAAAAAAAAAAAAGCTGGAAGTGGAGCTGTGGATCAAGTTGTAGAGCTTTAGCCTTAAACATAAGAGATCAGTGAGAGTTCCCAGACCCTAAGTTCAAGCTCTAAGAGTGGTGTACATGTACGTACACACACACACACACACACACACACACACACACAACACAATCTTGATGAATAAATCAGAAAGAATCCAGTTCTTGAATTGGAAGTGTGGCTGTGGTAGAGTACCAGCCACAAGTGGGGATGAAGAATCCAATCCAACTGAACTGCATTCCTGGACACAACATAAAAAATTATTACCTAGAATTATTCAATGTCCACCTAACCCTGAATTGTAATCACTTAGAAACAATCCTTAAGCCTTTAGACACTGATATTTTAGTATCATTGTTTTGAGTACATTATGAAATCCTGAGTAACAGTCTTACATAAACAATGAAAGAGGCTCATTATCTACAGTACTATTGAGTCTCTCTCTACTCTTATTTTCCTGTACCAGGCAGTGTGAACACTTGAAAAGATGCCATCTTTGCAAGATCCCAGTTTGCTTGTCTAGCTAACAAACCATGCACATACACCTACTATATATATATGATCTTAAAATTATCTTTTTAGAGCTGGGATCTGGTAGCTCACACTTGTAATCTTAGCTACTCAGGAAGCTGAACTCATCTGAGAATCACTAATCAAAGCCAGCCAGGGAAAGAAAGCCTGTGAACCTCTTACCTTCAATTAAAAAAAAAAAAAAAAGGCATTCTGTTGTTTTGTATGTCCCTCCCCCACAGTATAACCCCTGCTTTCACTGTATTTGATGATGGTATAATTTGTGGAGGAGAAGGGAAAAAACAAATCATTTAAATAGGGATACAGGTAGACCCACTGCAACAAGGAGATGTACAAGTCGTTATGTAGAAAAACGAACTTTATAACTTTGGGCGGGGGTGGGAGGGGTGTGAGGGGTGGGAAGGGGAAACAAAGGAGGAGGCAACAATGCTTGATAAGAAATGTAATTACCTTGCCCATGTAATTGTAACCCCTCTGTACAGTATTTTCACAATAAAAAAAAAATAGAAACAGTAAAAAAAAAAAGGCAGAAATGCAGCTGTAGCTTAAGTAATAGAGTGTTTTGAGCCAAAAAGCTAAGAGACAGTGTCCAGGCCCCAAGTTCAAGCCTGAGTACTAGCATAATAAAGAATTTCATTATAGTATTCTACTTCAAAACTATGCACAAAAGTTTATCCACCAGTTTATATGGTTCCTCCAAACAACTGGACAGGCTGCATGCCTCCTGCTTAAGTTGGAATAATTAACGAAAAATCTATTGATCTAAAGCATTACATTAACATGCTAAAGGGGAGTATTATATCTATGGCCAGGGAGTCCTTCTGCCAAGAAGCCATCTGTCTCCCTGTTCTTCCTACCCTACACTTAATTCTATTACTACAGTCTGTGTGTGAGTCTATTGTGTGAGATAAAAATCTGTGCTATCACTTGGAGGAATACAAAACTGAATGCTTACATATCTGTTTAATGTAAATAATTTATCCCAGCTCTAGTCCTGCTTAAAAAACAGTGGCTCAGGGCAGGGAAGGTGGCTCAGTGGTAGAATGCTTGCCTTGCATGGCTGAGGCCCTGGGTTCGATTCCTCAGCACCACATAAGCAGAAAAAAAAAAAGCCAGAAGTGGCCCTGTGGCTCAAGAGTGCTAGCCTTGAGCTGAAGAGCTGAGGGACAGCGCCCAGGCCCAGAGTTCAGGCCCCACGACCGACAAAAACAAAAAACAAAACAAAACAAAAAACAGTGCTAGAAATACTAACACTATTTTGGGACTCTTTTGATAGGGTGATAGCGGTGGACCATTAATGTGCTACTTACCAGAATACAAGAGGTTTTTTGTCATGGGAATTACCAGTTATGGACATGGCTGTGGCCGAAGATATTTTCCTGGTATCTACTGTGGGCCATCCTTCTACCAACAGTGGCTGACACACCAGTTCTCCCAGGCAAGCACTAAAGACACCTTTCAGATCCTTGTTCTATTAGGATCTATCATCTTTCTAGCAGCAACATGAAGACATTCTGAAGACTTTGCTATTTTTATTTTATATGGTGTCCCTTTTTCTATTCTACATAATGAACATATTCTTTGTAGCAACTAATTGCTTACTTTAGATGTCTCATGTGAATATCATTTAGAAAAAAAATTAGATATACTATTGTAAATTTGGCACTTTGGCCTCTTTGAAAGAGCTTGATGGTTCTAGTTTATAAATATAACTTTGTATTTAGAATACTTTTCTAGAGTTTATGCAACATATTCAGTTAAATATGTATTTTATGCAAATAAATGATAAATAATTAAGAGTTTATCATCAAAATGAAATTGTTCAAACGAGGTTGAATTCTGTCAAAATAGATTACTTGCAACTATGAAGGTGAAACAAGGAAAACTGCTGGGAAGGCTATTTTTTTGTGGGGGAAGGAGTGTGATAAAAGGGGGTGATCGCATTAGCTAGCTAGAATTACTCAATGGCAGGCCCTGCTGCTACACCATCCTGGTATGCAGTTCAACAAAACCCAGGCAATAAATCCAGCCAGCCTCCTGCCACATGACAACCCCACTGTGCCTTTTTTGTTTTTGTCTGTTGCGAGGTGTGAACTCTGGGCTTGGGCTCTGTCCCTGCACTCTTCAGCTCAAGGCAAGCGCTCTACCACTTGAGCCACAGCACCACTTCTGGTTTTCTAGAGGTTTATTGGAGATAAGAGTCTCATGGAGTTTCCCCACCAGGCTGGCTTTGAACTATGATCCTCAGCCTCCTGAGTAGCTAGGATTATAGGCGGGAGTCACCTGCCTGGCCCCCCACTGTGCTAAACAGGACTGTTGAGATGTGATGGACTTGACTCAGACTATTTGTCCTAATTTGACTGACATTCCACTGGAGGAACCCGAGGCAGTACTCTGCACCCATGGCAGTAGCTTTGTGAAGGAGGGGGTAAGTCACGCAGGAGCTGTGGTGGTGACTTCAAGTCATTTGGGTTCAAGCCTTTCCCCACGGAACCTCTGCTCAACAGGAAGAATTACTTGCTCTGACAGGCCCTTTGGTGGGCAAAGGCTAAAGCTGTGACCATCTGCACAGACAGTAGAGATGCCTTTGCCATAGCCCACAAGCACACGGCCATCTCTAAAAAAGCCGGAAGTAGCACTGTGACTCAAGTGGTAGAGTGCTAGCCTTGAGCAAAAGAAGCTCAGGGACAGTGCCCAGGCCCTGCGTTCAAGCCCCAGGACTGTAAATTAAAAAAAAAAAAAAAATCTCCTAGTTCTCATTGACATTGTTTCAGGGTGGGTAGAGGCATTTCTCAAAGCAGGCAACAACGTTGTGATGAAAAGTTCTTACATGAAATTATACGCTGCTTTGGCTTGCATTTAACCTTAGGCTCTGATAATGGTCTTTTATATCAAAAACTTTCCAACAAGCCGGGCGCTGGTGGCTCACGCCTGTAATCCTAGCTACTCAGGAGGCTGAGATCTGAGGATCGCGGTTCAAAGCCAGCCCGGGCAAGAGAGACCGTGAGACTCCTATCTCCAATAAACCACCAGAAAACCGGAAGTGGCGCTGTAGCTCAAGTGGTAGAGCGCTCGCCTTGAGCTGAAGAGCTGAGGGACAGCGCCCAGGCCCGGAGTTCAAGCCCCATGACCGACAAAAAAAAAAAAAAAAAAAACTTTCCAACAGGTGAGAAAAGTCTTAAACATTAATGGAAAACACTGATTGTACCTTTTGGCCTCAAATTTCAGGGCAAGTTGATCAGATGAATCAGACTCTTAAGGAAACCTTCACTAAATTAATTTTAGAGACTGGTGAAAACTGGGCCAATCTTTTACCCTTGGTTCTATTAAAAACTGCATGTACATGGGGTAAGGTTTACCCCATTTGAAATAATGTTTGGAAGCCCCCCTCCCTTACTCCCCCGGGATCCTCTCTGAAACACTGGCAAACAATGCTTCCTTAAGACAATTCAGCAGGAGATGCCTAGACAGGTCCTGGAGACAGTGCCACAGCCTGTCCCTAACCTCACCATTACAGGTTTATGGCAAGGGGTTGAGTTCCAACTTGACCTCTGTGACCTTTTTGAAGAAATAATTCCTCTTAGACAGAAGCCTAACCATTCCCATGGGGGAAGGGGAGAGGGGGCAGGTAGCGGCCTATGGCTCTGAGTCAGTGGACAAAAGCCTACAGACATTACATCTGTCTAGGGCCAGGAAAGCTTAATATTTAATGTGCAAATTCAGGAGAGTTCTTTTGTCCCTGGTGGGGTTGTGACACCATCTCCAGCATACATGGGTACAAGGAGACCTCCACCTTCAAGTCTGGCATCTTACCTACCCTTCATCGTGCCAGGCAAGAAAATGCAACCCTTTACAATTTAGGCCAAGAAACACCCAGGATTCTTCTTGGCAGACTGGGTGGACCTGGGGAATTAGACTATACCTAACAGGAAGGGACCATGACACCCTGTTTGCTATTCAAGAATGTGCATACACCCACCAGCCCCCAAAATGGCCTATAGGCCCATCTTCTGATCTTGATCTGGCCTTTTTTTTTTTTTTTTTGCTAGTCCTGGAGTTTGAATTCAGGGCCTGGGCACTGTCCCTGAGGTTCTTTTACTCAACACCAGCACTCTACCACTTCAGCCACAGAGCCACTTCTGGCTTTTTTTATGTGGTACTGAGGAATGGAACGCAGGGCGCTGGACAAGCACTTTACCACTAAGCCCCAGGAGAGCCTTTCTATAGTGAGACAAAACAAATGAGGGGGCAGAGGCTGGAAATTTTCCAGAATTGGTTCTAAAAATTGTTTAGTTGGTCCTCAGTTCTGCAGCCATGGGGCCCTTAATTTTACTTCTTCTGGGTCTCACTGTAGGCCCATGCCTTCGCAATTGTTTTTTTTTTATTTTTTATTTTTTTTAATTTAAATTTTATTTTATTTTATTTGAGAACATACTGTACAGAGGGGTTACAATTACATGGGCAGGATAATGCATACATTTCTTACCAAGCATTGCAGCCTCCTCCTTTGTTTACCCTTCACCTCCCTTCCCAGCCTCCCCCCCTCCCCCCCCACCCAATCATACCCTTCTCAATTGTTTTATAAACTTTGTTCCAAATCATATCAGCTTGGTAAAGCTCATGGTCATAAGGGCCCAGTAAAGCCCTCTTCCCTGAAGAATCAATGATTTGATGCCAGGTACATAAAATCAGTGGGGAACGACATAGGTGGATGCTGGGCCTAAGCAATGCCATCTTGTCTCCGCTGCTATCTTAACATCTTAATAGGTAACAGGGATATTTCACTCAATTCTGAGAACTATAGATAGGGCATAGATCGTTCCAAGAACTGCAGATATGTCATGGGTTGTTAGACTCCAGGAAGGCTCCATACTTTACCAGATTGTCTCCAACTGCCCTCCTTAGCTAACCTATAACTAGCTTGTTTTGCTTCTGTAAACATGCTTTGCTAGTCTCTATACCATGGGGAATCTGCCTTAATATGGTTTTAGCCTATAAAGGCTTTATGGCTTTTGCCTATAAAGGCTTTATGCTAACATTTGGCACTTTGGTTTTTTTTTTTTTTTTTTGGGACACTAGTCTGCCTGCACTCATTAGCTTTCTATTAAAGACTCCTGATTTGCGACTGGGAAGGTGGCTCAGTGGTAGAGCGCTTGCCTTGCATGCCTGAGGCCCTGGGTTCGATTCCTCAGCACCACATAAGCAAAAAGAAAAAAGCCAGGAGTGGTGCTGTGGCTCAAGTGGTAGGGCGCTAGCCTTGAGCTGAAGAGCTGAGGGACAGCGCCCAGGCCCAGAGTTCAGGCCCCATGACTAGACCCCCCAAAAAAAAAAAAAAGACTCCTGATTTGACCTGATAAAATTTGGCTTCTCTATATCTCACTGATTGAATTCCCATATAACACTACGGCCTGAAGTCAAACCCCAGGACCAGTGCGTGCACATACGCACAAGAATGACAATCCTTCTCCCCCTCCAAGAAACCATTTTTCAGGTCAGCATTTGGCATTAGATCTTACCCTAATACTAAAGTGAGAAGTCCACTATGAGAAAACTATAAGTCAATAAAAATATATGCAAGGTCCAGCACCGGTGGCTCACGCTTGTAATCCTAGCTACTCAGGAGGCTGAGATCTGAGAATCGTGGTTCAAAGCCAGCCCAAGGCAGGAAGGTCCATAAGACTCTTATCTCCAATAAAACCACCAGAAAACCGGAAGTGGTCCTGTGGCTCAAGTGTTAGAGCACTTGCCTTGAGCTGAAGAGCTCATGGTCAGCACTCCCAGAGTTCAGGCCCCATGACTGACCAAAAACTAACCAACCAACCAAACAAACAAACAAAAAAAGATGTAAAACTCCTCAACCAAATAGTAACATACCAAATCCAACATCACACTGAAAAGATCACACTCCATGACCAAGTGACATTTATCCCAGGGAAGCAAGGATAACTCAATAAATCAAAATCAATAACATTATGCACAATTACTTACAGAAGACTACAAATCACATACCCATTTTAAAGCTGCCCCTAATAAAGGTAAAATTCAAGTGTTTCATGATTAGAATTACCTTGACATAATTAGGGTCATATATAAAAATCCTATTATTAGGCCACGCACAGTGGTGCATACCTGTTATTCTAGCTGTCCAGTAGGGTTAGATCCGAAGGATTATGGTTTCAGGCCAGCCTGGACTAGACTCAAGGTCTCCCTTGCTGGGCAGATGTTCTTCCTGAGCACTGGGGTTCCTTTCTGGGGTGTCATTTTACTTGTCTACACTCTCTGTGTCATGTGTTTTCAAGCACAGTTTATTTTTATTTATTTATTTTTTGGGGTCCGGTCATGGGGCCTGAACTCTGGGCCTGGGTCATGGGGCCTGAACTCTGGGCCTGGGCGCTGTCCCTCAGCTCTTCAGCTCAAGGCTAGCGTTCTACCACTTGAGCTACAGCGCCACTTCTGGCTTTTTTCTTATGTGGTGCTGAAGAATCGAACCCAGGTCCTCAGGCATGCAAGACAAGCACTCTATCACTGAGCCACCTTCCCAGCTCCTCAAGCACAGTTTAAAAACTAGGACCCAGCCTTTGAAAGAGGGGAGGCTCAAAACCACAGTCCTGCTTTTGAATTATTATCATCTGAAAGCTCAACCTAGATTGTGGAACTGGGAATTCTGGCTGACTGTGACCAGGCAGACTTATTAATACTTCCTCAGCAAAAACCAACCAACCAACACGCGCTGGGGGCTTGGAGTAATGGTGTCCAGAAAGTGAAGGGGCCCTTTGGAGGATAGTTCAGATGAAGGAGCGCGGGCAGGCAGCTTGCTTTTCTGTCGTGCTTTAAACGGGCTCCACCCACACTCTTCAGTTTGTAAAGGACGAGATGAGGACACAGTGGGGTGGGGTGAAACTCCTTGGCACCAAAGGAGACTTCCAGCAGAGAAGCAGCCAGTGTGGACCATCCCAACTCTGAGAAGGGGAAACAGGAAGAGATCTGGAATAAAGGATTGTACTTCATTTCCCTTTTAAGGAAAAGCTGGGACTCATTCACAGCGCCTGGTGAAAACTTCAGGGGGAGTGGGCCATCCTGCCCGAGGCTGATTAGTTGGAGTCTTCCCTGCGCGGCGAGCTGATTGGTTCTCCGGGGCTCCGGCCCGGCCAGTGGCTCTGTCCGGGGCGGGGCCCGACGCCCGCCTGGGTCATTAATTCAGAGTCGGGTCTCCAGTTGTTGCTCGGAGACTTGTGTAAGTTTGCGGTGTTGCCCGTATCCTGAGCCATGGCGCTCGCCATCTTCATCCTTCAGCTGGTCGTCTACATCGTGACCTTCCCCATGTACTTCCTGCACTTTCTGGGCTTGTGGAGCTGGATATGCAAAAGATGGTTCCCCTACTTCTTGTCGCGGTTCTCGGTGATGTACAACACGCAGATGGCCAGCCGGAAGCAGGAGCTGTTCAGTCACCTGCAGGAGTTTGCGGGGCCCTCGGGGAAGCTGTCTCTGCTGGAGCTGGGCTGCGGCACGGGAACCAACTTCAAGTTCTACCCGCCCGGGTGCAGGGTGACCTGCATCGACCCCAACCCCAACTTCGAGCGGTTCTTGTTCAAGAGCCTTGCGGAGAGCCGCCACCTGCAGTTGGAGCGCTTCGTGGTGGCGGCCGGGGAGGACATGCGGGAGGTGGCCGACGGCTCGGTGGACGTGGTGGTCTGCACGCTGGTGCTGTGCTCCGTGCGCAACCCCGAGCAGATTCTCCGAGAGGTGCGCAGAGTGCTGCGGCCGGTGAGTGAAACGGGCGAGGCGGGCTGGGAATCAACTGCCTTTATGGCAGCCGGAGTCCAGGAGGAGAGGCTGGAGCACTAATCAAAGCTGAAGAATGAAAGCAGGGACTGTAAGCATTCACACACGGGAGAGGAACACGAAGGCGCACTGCCTGTGTGCGTGCATCGGATCATGCAAAAGAATATTTACTGAAATGAACTCCAGGAAAAGGACACTAGAGGTTTTCTCTTTGGGGCTGTTTACGTTTTCTTCCTCTTGTCTGTTCATGTTTCTGTCTCAGAGGGCACCGGGGGGGCACACAAATGGCAGGACAAAGGGTGAACAAATGCAGAAGTGGTACTTACTAGACACTATGTGGAAAATGAACTGTACAACTTATGGAAGGCAAAAACAGAGAGAGCAAGGGAAGGGGTGACATTGTCCAAAAATAAATGAACTCTTTATCTGACTTATGTAACCCCGCTGTAAATCACCTTTATAACAAACAAACAAACAAAAAGATAAAAACAGTCAGGTGCCAGGGGCTCCTTCCTGTTAATCCTAGCTTTCACAGGAGGCTGAGACCTGAGGATCCACAATGGAGGCTAGCTTGGGCAGGAAAGTCCATGAATCTCTTTTGTTTCCTATTAACCAGCATAGAACTAGCTATGGCTCAAATAGTAGAGCCCTAGCCTTAACAAAAAAGCCCAGGGACAGTGCCTAGGCTTTGAGTTCAAGCTTTAGCACTGGCACAAAAATAAAATATGGGGCTGGGAAGGTAGCTCAGTGTTAGAGTGCCTGCCTTGCATACATGAGGCCCTGGGTTCAATTCCTCAGCACCACATGAGCAGAAAAAGCAGGAAGTGGCACTGTGGCTCAAGTGGTAGAGCACTAATTAGCCTTGAGCTGAAGAGCTGAGGGACAGACCCAGGCCCAGACTTCAGGCCCAGGACTGACAAAAATAAATAAAATAAAATAAAAACTTGATACAGTGTTTGATAAAGATGATAGACAAAAGGTTAATTCTCCTTGTGCTAATGATTACTAATCAATAAAATTGCTGACGTGTGTGTGTGTGTGTGTGTGTTGGTCCTGCCTAGTCTGGCTATGAACTGTGATCCTCAGATCTCAGCCTTCTGAGTAGCAAGGACTACAGGCATGAGCCCCCAACATCTGGATAGAGTGACAGTTTAAAAAATATCAGTAAGAAAAACAAGATAATCAACATGTAGAAACCAAAATACAAATTATAGCCAGTTATACAAAAAAGTGCTCAGATTTCCAGCTAAAGAATGTACTTTAAGGTACCAGTTTTACCTATTCACTCACTGTTAATATGGTGTGGGAATGGATTTGGGAAACGGAACATCCTGTATACTGGAGGAGGTACCTTCTGAAGGGTCATTTAATACCATCAAAGCTTCAGGTGTACATTGGATATGTGCATACATATCCAATAAAAACTTATCCTACAGCCATAAATGTGTAAACTGTGTCCTTATGTCAACATATTTGTTAAACTAGTATTTACATTAGTACACACGGTCAACAGGAGGTTGTCTAATTGTCCCTAGTACAAATTCCTGGCAGCTATTTAAAAACAAGAGAGACCTATGTTAATGTGAAAAATCCCCAAGAGCAAAGTTAAACCAAAAGGAGCAATAGGAGCACAGAATGTAGGGAGCGAAGTCCTTTGGAGGGGGGGAGGGAAAAGGGTGGGAAGATATACAGATTTGCATATATGTTAATAAGAATAACAGACAAATATTAACAGTATTATTCTTTTCAATAGGACTGGTTGTATGTGAAAAATAACTTTTCATTTTATGTCTTTCTGTAAAGTCTGAATTTTTTTTTGGGGGGGGGGGTCTGGGTCCGGTCATGGGGCCTGAACTCTGGGCCTGGGCACTGTCCCTCAGCTCTTCAGCTCAAGGCTAGCGCTCTACCACTTGAGCCACAGCGCCACTTCCGGCTTTTTTCTTTTTGCTTATGTGGTGCTGAGGAATTGAACCCAGGGCCTCAGGCATGCAAGGCAAGCGCTCTACCACTGAGCCACCTTCCCAGCCCCAAGTCTGAAATTCTTTATACTTAAAACTCTTCTCTAGGCCCTGGTGACTCATATCTTGTAGTCCTAGCTACTAAGGAGCTTGAGATCTGAGGATAACTGTTTAAAGCCAGCCAGGGCAAGAAAATCTGTGAGGCTCTTATCTCCAATTAACCACCAGAAAACCAAAAGCAGAGCTCTGATAGAGTGCTAGCCTTGAGCAAAAGAGCTCAGGTATAGCTGGGCACTGGTGGCTCACACCTGTAATCCTAGCTACTCAGGAGGCTGAGATCTGAGAATCACGGTTCAAAGCCAGCCCGGGCAGGAGAGACCGTGAGACTCTTATCTCCAATAATCCACCAGAAAACCGGAAGTGGGGCTGTAGCTCAAGTGTTAGAGTGCTCACCTTGAGCTGAAGAGCTGAGGGACAGCGCCCAGGCCCAGAGTTCAAGCCCCACGACTGACAAAAAAAAAAAAAAAAGAGCTCAGGTATAGTGCCAGGCAACAAGTTTATGCCCTACAACCGACATAAAAAAACAAAACTCTGATTACTTTCTATTACCTTTGTTATCTTAAAAACAAATAAAACATTAGCTACATGCTAATAGCTCATGCCTACAATCCTAGCTATTCAGTAAGCTGAGATCTGAGGATCAAGGTTCAAAGCCAATCCCAGGTAGGAAAGTCTATGATATTCTTCTTCTTTTTCCTCCTCCTCCTCCTCCTCCTCCTCTTCTTCCTCCTTTCTTCTTTTTTGCCAGTCCTGGGGCTTGAACTCAGAGCCTGAGCACTGTCTGAGCTTCTCTTTGCTCAAGGCTAGCACTCTTCCACTTGAGCCACAGCACTACTTCCTGCTTTTTGTGTGTATGTGGTACTAAGGAATGGAACCCACCCTGTTTTCACTGTATTTGATGTTGGTATAATTTGGGGAGGGAAAGGGAGAAAACAAAATGTTCAAATAGGGATACAGGTTGACCCTGTTGAACAATGAACTTTACAATGTAGGTGGTGGGGAGCGGGTAGTGTAGAGTGTAGTTGTGGAAGTGGGAGGGAAGGGATGGTAGGGGAAAAACAAAGGAGGAGGCAATAATGCTTGATAAGAAATGTACTCATTACCTTGCTCATGTAACTTAACCCCTCTGTACAGTATTTTCACAATAAAAAACATATTAAAAAAAAGAGAATCGAACTCAGGGCTTCACGCATGCTAGGCAAGCAATCACTAAGCCACATTTCCAGCCCTAGACATTCTTTTCTCCAATTAACCACCAAGAAGCCAGAAGGAGAACTATAGCTCAAGTGATACAGTGCCAACCTTGGGTAAAAAAAAAAATCTCAAGAATAGAACCCAGCTCTTAACTTCAAGCCCAGGAATGGCATACACACCAAAAATCTACTAGATTAAAATGGTTTTGTTCTAAACAGAGCTGATCATGAAGTATATATATCCTAACACTTCAACTTACAATTCTAGGAAAATGTTCTATGATCCATTTTCTTTTCTTAAAAGTTTTTTAAAAATTTTATTAAATACCGAGAGGTTACAATTCCATAAGTCAGGTTATAAGTATGATCTATGTCACCCCTTATCATTCTCTCTCCTTTTTCTGCCTCCCACTTCTACTCTCAATTTATATAGTTCAATTTTTACATAATGTGCACTGAATATAATGACTGCATTTGTTCACTCTTCCTCTACTTTATTCTCTGATAGATCCTCAAGAGAAAAGTATTCAAGATAGGAGTCATAAGCATAATATGATCCTGGTCTTTGCCTCAAAGTAGCAAGACAGACTGATTCTCAACCAGGTGTAATGGTACACAGCTGTAATCAGGAGGTTGAGATAGAAGGATTGGGAGTAAAGCCAGCCCAGATGGGAAAGTCCATAAAACTCTTGCCTCCAATTAATCACCAAAAAGCTGGAAGTGGAGCTGTGGCTCAAATGGTAGAGCACTAGCTTTGCGCAAAAATATTCAGGGACAGTGCCTAGGTCCTGAGTTCAAGCCCCACAACCATCTCACTCACACTCACACACACACACACACACACACACACACACCACCATCCCTACCCCCACCCCCACCCCCACCGATTTTGCCCAATTAAGGATATTAAATATATACATATTTTTAAAAAGATAAATATCATTGCTTTGGTAAAGATAGGAAAAAAGTAAAAAAAAAAGCCAGTATGGATGAGTGTTTACTGGAAATATCAGTTACTACTTTGAGTCTAAATGTGATGCAATTTTTTCCAAAGGTCAATTCAAAAACTTCCTCCAACCCTTTGAAAAAGACCCAGGTCAGTGACTCAGCAATTCCACTGCTAAGCAAATTAATTGTTCAGCAATAATTACAGATGATCACCAAGACTGCTGTATAATGGCTCACCTGGTAGAGTAGCTGCCTAGCAAGCGTAAGTTCAGACCCCAGTACTGCCAAAAGAAACCAAAGAATGTTCACTGTAACAGTATTTATGATGGTTAAAAATGGACAGGCCCTGAATGAGAATAACCAACATTATCTTCAGTGGTATGGAATATTGTGTAAAATTTAAGTCATGTTCAGAATAATATCCAAATACTTAAATAACGAAAAGGTTACAAAACACTATATAGTCTAGTCCGGATTTTACTATATAGTACAATTCAGATTTAGGGAAACAATACAAAGTCACGTGCATACCAAATGTCCTGCTCGCTGGCAGGACAGGAAATGGTGGTGGCCTGCCACAAAAACTCAAACGTGAGATGCCTTTCAGTGCTGGGCCAGCATGTCCAAGCCCTCAGATCACAGACATACCACCATGCCCAGCGAGCTCCATGGGACTCTTCAATAAATTACCAAAAGCCATCCCACCATGCCCAGCGAGCTCCGGATAAGATGTGACATAAAATGTGGATAAATGTAACACAACAGCCTCTCCCAGTGGCTCATGCCTATAATCCTAGCTGAGATCTGAGGATTTTAGTTCAAAGCCAGCCAGGCAAGCAAGTCCATGAGACTCTTCAATAAATTACCAAAAGCCAGAAGTAGAGCTGTGGCTCAAGTGGTAGAGCCCTCGCCTTGAGCTAAAGAAGCTCAGGGACAGCGCCCAACCCCTGAGTTCAAACCCTAGGACCCACACAAAAATAAACAAAAAACTTCATGAACCTAAAACAGCTGACCAAAACAATGTCCTTCTAAGTTTTAATTTACTCATGACTTCTAATCAGGTTGTCCTAGGAGGCCACATCAGATCAGAAGCTATGCTCATTTTATTTTTTTTAATTTTATTTTTATTGTAAAGGTGATGTACAGAGGGGTTACAGTTATGTAAGCCAGGTAAGGAGTACATTTCTTTTTGAACAGTGTCATCTCTTCCCTCATTTCTCCCAGTTTTTCCCCTCCTAATCCCTTTTCCCCATAAGTTATGTAGTTCATTTTCAACATGGTGTCTAGTGAGTATCACTGCTGCATTAGTTCATCCTTTTTCCTTCCATTTCTGTGCTCCCCTGTACCCTCCCTTCACTGCAAATAGATAAACTTAACATAGAAGATAAAAAGAAGTCAAAAATAGCAACAAAGAGGAAAAAAAAACACCAAAAAGTAAAATAACAAAAAAAACCTCATTTCCATTTTTTTAGTTCATTTTGATAAGCATATTTTTACATGACCATATACACATAGCTACTGAGCCTTGTGATCCTCTCTTAAGTATATCTTCCTTTGGTCTCACTGAGTGAATGTGTAAATTCTTATTTAATTTATCATGTCCAAGTGTATTTTTTTGTCTTTTACCATCCATTGTGTTTACTTGTAGATTTATAGGTACATTCTAATTACTACAAATGAGGGAAAGCATGCAACCTATGTTTTTTTGGGTCTCGCTTACTTTACTTCATACAATTTATCCAATTGATCTCAAACCAGGCCACACTAAAGCTCCAGTACAACTATGTTCATGGCAGTATTATTTTACCATAGCCAGATGCCCCTCACTGGATGAATGGATCAAGAAAATGTAGTATATATACACAATGGAATTCTATGCTTACATGAGAAAGAATATTGTCCCATTCATCAGGAAAGGGAAAGACTTGGAAGAAATTATATTAAGCAAAGTAAGCTATGCTCATTTTATAAAACTGTTTTCCCAAAATCAGTGCCCTTGAAATGTTTTTTCTTTCTTTCTCAGGGAGGAGCCTTTTGTTTCATGGAACATGTGGCAGATGAACGTTCTACTTGGAATTACTTCTGGCAACAGGTCCTGGATCCTGCCTGGTTCCTTCTGTTTGATGGGTGCAAACTGACCAGAGAGAGCTGGAAGACCCTGGAGCGTGCCGGCTTCTCTAAGCTGAAACTGCAACATGTCCAGGCCCCACTGTCCTGGACACTGGTGCGGCCCCACATCTACGGCTATGCCGTGAAATAGAGTGTATAATGAATGTGTGTGTGTGGAGGGGAGGGAACAGATGGAGCTGGGTGGGCCAAAGAATGTAAGGATTCATTCAGTTTTACATTAAAAATATGAATTGGGAGAAAGGAAATCTTGGTTTTCAGTAAAGATGAATTCATCCTTAAAATTTTCTGTCATATTTTAGCCATTTTTTTTTGTGCTAGTTTTAGGTCTTGAATTAAGGACACTATCCCTTAGGGGTTTTTTTTGTGTGTGTGTGTGTGTTTTCTCAAAGCTGGCACTCTGCCACTTGAACTACACACCTCCACTTCTGGCTTTTTGCTGTTTTATTTTGGAAATAAAGCCTTGGACTTTCCTGCCCAGGCTGGCTTCCAATCAGGATCTTCAGATCTCAGCTTCCTGAGTAGCTAGAATTACAGGTGTGACCACCAATGCCCAGCTCTAGTCACTTTCTTTTTTTTTTTTTTGTCAGTTGTGGGGTCTGAACTCTGGGCCTGGGCGCTGTCCCTCAGCTCTTCAGCTCAAGGCTAGTGCTCTACCACTTGAGCCACAGCGCCACATCCGGCTTTTCTGCTTATGTGGAGCTGAGGAATTAAACCCAGGGCCTCATGCATGTAAAGCAAGCACGCTACCACTGAGCCACCTTCCCAGCCCCTCTAGTCACTTTTTAAAACTGTTTCCCATAAAGTCAAAGCCAACCCAAAACATACCTTCAAAGGAAACAGTGGTCTAAAATTGAAGACTATTGCCTCCAATAGTGACCTGGAAATTTTCCCAGTTCTCCTAAATTGCTACTTAAATCAAAGTTTTGTTTGTTTTATGAGACAGTGTCTTGCCTTGAAGCTCCTACTAGCCTTGAATTTCTATGTAGCTCAGGCTGGTCAGCAACTCCTGCCTCAGCCTTCTGAATTCTGGGATTACAGGTGTGCATCTCCATGCCTGGTTTTTTCTCAACAGATTTTAACTTCTCCTCTTTAAGAGGTTAGTGATAAGAAGCAGTTAAACCACTTCAAAACAAAACTTTGAAAAAAGAAGCATTTATAAAGAAACACTAGTGAATTGAAACTCCAAGTCTAAACACAGTTTTTCTGAAAGAGAGAGAAGTCCAAACCTATTTACTATTCTGAGTGTCTCTGGCTTGTCTTTTAGAATTAACATGCCAAGCCATGCAGCTTTCTGTCTTGTTCTCCTGAATTGCAGTCCTCTATCCTTGAAGGCTGTACTGACATGAGTATAACCATAAAACTATATATGAGGCAATTAACATTCTTAGTTTCAGTTCTTTATTATCTAGCACACACTTTGCTAACTGTAGTAGATTATAGTCAAGGAAAGAACCCACTGTAAAATAGGAAAAGCTTGTGTAACTAGGTTCCCTACATAAGTACTCCTTAAAAGCAATTCATGAGTCTATAAAGAAGCAGTCAAGTGGATTATTTGTGATCAAATTCTACTCTTGTCCCAAGATGGCTTGTTTTTTGCAACTATAGAAAAATGGTGAGGGGCTGGGAAGGTGGCTCAGTAGTAGAGCGCTTGCCTTGCATGCCTGAGGCCCTGGGTTTGATTCCTCAGCACCACATAAGCAAAGAGAAAAAAGCCGGAAGTGGCGTTGTGGCTCAAGTGGTAGAGTGCTAGCCTTGAGCTGAAGAGCTGAGGGGCAGCACCCAGGCCCAGAGTTCAGGCCCCACGACCGGACCCCCCAAAAAAAGAAAAGAAAAATGGTGAAAAACATCAGAAGTGCATTGGATATAAAAGTACAGGTGGGCCAGAGGATTTAATAGGATTTTCAGCAATAGTTATTGTGTGGCTTAACAAATGCAGTATATTTTCTGAGATGATTTGTACAGAAGTACTATTTTAAATGTCAAATCAACCAAAAAATTCATATTCAGTTCAGAAATGGAAATAAAGAAATAGTTTATATCTTTGCCAGCTTGGCCCCATGTTTGTCAATGTCTCTGAGAAACCTTACCTTCATGATGGAAAATTATTACACATTTATGTAGAAGGACCAAATTAAAAAAAAATTTGTTACTGTATGTTAGTTGTACAAGGGAGTTTTTGTTTTGGTATTTCCACATATGCATCCAATGTACTCATCAACCTCACCCCCCATCACCCTCCCTTACCCCCCTCTTCTTAAAACAATCCAAACTGCTTTTTATCATTCTATTTTCATACATACATATGAAACACTTGCATCATTTCGCTCTCATTTGCCCTCTGAAAAAGTTTTGAAACGTTTAAGTGCAGAGATGCCATCTGTGAAATCCTCAGAGCAAGAAGGACGCAATGTGCCATCTTTCTAACATGAAAATGGTTATTGGTGTAGTGCAGCTGGGTGCTCCCTACAGGCTCTTGAACACTGTTGAATGAATTTGCCTCCTCTAGTCTCCCAGACCAGAAGCCTCCTTTATCTACCCTTTTCATTTACAGGATTTACGTCAGGATAGTCACCAAGACATATGAAAGGCACAGGTGAAACATCACCACTCTGGAAGATAATACTGAAGAGCTAGGCACATTCTAACTCATGTCCTCTTCTCTAAATATACTCACTTTTGACAGAGAAAACTGAGGAACAGATAAAGAAATGAACATTCGGACCATTTTTCCACAAGCTACTGAAGAAATTTTAGAAGCCCCAATTCCTAACACTACAAAATCTGCTTAACAGTCATTGTTGCCATGTTATCTTACAGCTTTCTTTCTCTGGCCCTTGAGAACACGTACCAAGACAATTCTAAGAATCCCAGGAAGTGACTTAAGCCTGTACAAAATGGAAACAGTAACAAAAGAGCAAAACAATCAGTACAGTGGCTCCTACTGTATCATTCAGAGGCTGAGATTGAGAGGACTACAGGACTCATCTCTAACAAAAACACTAGACATAGTGCTGTGTGCCCGTCATCCTAGCTATATGGGAAGGGTAGGTAGAAGAGCATGATCTAGATATAGACCTGGACATAAAATAAGGCCCTATTTGAAAATAATAAAAGAAAAATGGGCTGAGAGAATGGCTCAATTGGTGGAGCACCTTCCTAGGAAGCCTAAGGACCAGAGTTCAAAGCCAGTATGAGAGAGGGAATGGATGGTGAATAGGGGTGAGAGAAAGGAGAGAAGAGGGAGAAAGAGAGAGGAAGAAGGAAGAGGGAGAGAGGGAAGGAAGAGTGAGAGAGAGAGGAAATATGTCCAATGGCTTTCAGGTCCTGTTTGGTTAGTATTCTATTGATTTCTTTTCTCTCTGTCAGTTGTGGGGCTTGAACTCTAGGCCTGGGCGCTATACCTCAGCTCTTCACTCAAGGTGAGCACTCTACCACTTGAGCCACAACACCACTTCCCAATTTCTGAGTGGTTTATTGGAGATAAGAGTCTCATGGAATTTCCTGCCCAGGCTGGCTTTGAACCTCGATCTTCAGATCTCCTGAGTAGCTAGGATTATAGGTGTGAGCCACCAATGCCCGGCCTATTGATGTCTTTTTATTGTTATTATAAAGGTGATATACAGAGGGGTTACAGTTATATAAGTCAGGGAAAGAGTACATTTCTTAGCCAGGTGCTGGTTCCGCAGCTCATGCCTGTAATCCTAGCTACTCAGGAGGCTAAGATCTGAGGATCGCAGTTGGAAACCACCCTGGGCAGGAAAGTTTGTGAGACTCTTATCTCCAGTTAACCACCAAAAAACTAGAAGTCGAGCTATAGCTTAAAGTGGTAGAGTGCTAGCCTTGAACATAAAAGCTTAGGGACAGCACCCAGGACCTGAGTTTAAGCTCCATGATAGACACCCCCCCCCAAAAAAAAACCAAAAGTACAATTCTTTTTGGACAATGTCACTCCTTCCCTATCTTCCAGATTTTCCTTCCTTCCTATCCCCATCCACAAGTTCTTTTCTTTTTTTTTTTTTTTTTTTTGTCGGTTGTGGGGCCTGAGCTCTGGGTCTGGGCACTGTCCCTCAGCTCTTCAGCTCAAGGCTAGAGCTCTACCACTTGAGCCACAGTGCCACTTCTGGCTTTTTCTTTTTATGTGATGCTAAGGAATCAAACCCAGGGTCTCCTGCGTGCAAGGCAAACACTCTACCACTGAGCCACCTTCCCAGCCCCCCACAAGTTCTATAGTTCATGTTCAACATAGTGCCATGTGATTCTACTGAATCACAAAAATCTCAACCCAAGCAGGCTTACACTGGTAAAAGACTTAACTCAAATTAGTGAAAAGCATTGGGGAAGCAAGCTTCAGGCAAGACTGAACAGGACTCGTGGAATATCATCAGAAACGAGACACTTCAGAGTCATTTCTGCCCTCCTGTTTGTCCTACTGGGAAACACGTGGGCAGAAGAGGTTTCAATCTTCATGCTTCCAGGGCCCAAAGCCAGCTTGAAAGAGGAAGATCCAAGTCTTCACCAAGTCTAAACATGCCATGACTAGCAATACAGGGACATAAGTCTTACCCTGAACCAACCTTTATGGTAGCATAGCAGGTGTAGATCATGCTGACTGTCTACTAGGTCACAGAGCTTCCTCCCTGAGGCTGAGTACATAGACTGAGACAAAGTAAGTAAGTCAGTTGTATATTTCCCATCACAGGGTCTATGATGGAAATGAGTCTGGGAAAGCAAAGGCAATTAGTCTATTCAAAGATTGTAAGCTGAGGCACAGAAAAGGCATTTTGAGCAGATGATGCTGATTGGAGGTCACATGACTCAGAAAAAGTTGGCTTTTATTGGTGAGATGAAAATAAAAGACAAAAGGCAACACTGGCTTTGGCTCCAAAGTGATCTAGATCCATCCTTGCTATAAGAGGGGTTAAAATATATGAGGACAGCATATCTTATTTAGGTTGCATATTGGTTAAGTTTTAAAATGTCCAATAAAACAGCAAGTATATACTTGAAAAAGTGGAGATTGGGGGATGGAGTTTGATCCAGGTACATTGTAGGTATTTATGTAAATGTCAGATTGAAACACCCTCTTTACAACTAACTAATAATATGTTAATAAAAATTCTCAAACATACAAACAGCAGGTATAAGCTGGGTGTTGGTGGCTCATATCTCTAATTCTAGCTCTCAGGAGGCTGAGATCTGAGGATGGTGGTTAGAAGCCAAACCAGGCAGGAAAGCCTATAAGACTCATGTCTAATTAACCACCAAAACCCTGAAGTGGAGCTGTGGCTCAAGTGGTAGAGTGCCAGCTTTGAGAAAAGAACTAAGGAACAGACTAAACCCCAGTACCTGCACACACACAAAACAAAATCAAACAAACACCAGTAAGTACAAAAGATTTTTTGACCTTTTTTCTATTTCTCAAAAGCAGATGAAATTCCCATGTGAAAGACACCCACCCTTCCTCTACTAGAAAGGTACAATATCCTCAAGAAGAAGAAAGTTAAAGGTAGAGGAACTAAGTACAAACAACTTTTGTTCATCATGGGGTTTGAACTCAGGGTCTGGGTACTGTCTCTGTGCTCTTTTGCCCAAGGCTAGTGCTCTACCACTTTGAGCCAGAAGTGGTTTTTGGTGGTTAGATGGAGATAAGAGTCTCCTACCTAGGGTGGCTTTGAACCATGATCCTCAGATCTCAGCCTCCTGAGTACCCAGAATTACAGGTGTAAGCCACTGGCACCTGGCTAAGCAACAATTGTTAAACAGACTTTTATCTTCCCAGCTATTTGGAACCCAATCAGCTCAAAGTCTTATGACATTGTCCCAGGCTACTACTCTGTCCAATCAGTATAAAGCTATAGCTGCTAATCGTAACTTCAGTTCTCTTATCTCTGTGAGGGCTCCCTCCATGCCCATCCAACGTGCACTATGCTTTTCTCCTATTAATCTATGCTATTTCAATTTAATTCCCAAACCCAGATGGGACTCTAGGAAGATGGAGGGGGCACTGTTCAGTCCCTAAAGTGTCATGACTGGTTTTGTTGTTGTTGTTGTTGTTGTTGTTTGGTCAGTCGTGGGGCCTGAACTTTAGGCCTGGGCACTGTCTTTCAGCTCTTTAGCTCAAGGCTAGTGCTCTATCACTTGAGCCACAGTTCCACTTCCAGCCTTTTCTGTTTATGGGGTGCTGAGGGATCAAACCCAGGGCCTCATGCATGCAAGGCAAGCGCTCTATCACTGAGCCATCTTCCCAGCTTTTTGGTTTCTTTTTTATGCTGGCACTGGATCTTGAAATCAGGGTCTGGATGATGTCCCGTAACTTTTTCACTCCAGGCTGATGTTCTACCACTTGAACCACACTACACTTCTGGCTTTTGGGTGGTTAATTAGAGATTAAGAGTCTTGTGAACTTTCCTACCCAGGCTAGCTGTGAACAGTGAGCCTCAGGTTTCAGCCTCCTGAGTAGCTGGGATTATAGGCATGAGACACTAGTCTTAGACAAATTATTTCTCTAGCCTCATCTGTAACTGGTATAATATCTACATAAAGTTTATAATGAGGAGAAAGGAAGTGATAACACCTAGGCATTTTTAAATGTTCACATTTAAATGTTGACATTTTTTCCCCTGCCCTGGTGCTAGAGCATTTGTGCATGCTAAGAAAGCACTACTCCACCATTGAACTGACCCCCAAACTATTATTTTTTCCCTTTATGTTTTGTTCTGCCTTTTTTTTTGAAGCAAGCTTTCATTATGCTCCACGCTAGTCTTGAACTCACTATACAGCTCAGATTGGCCTTGAATTCATGATCCTCCTTCCTCAGTCTGAGTGCGAGAATTACAGGCCTATGCCACCATGCCCAGTGAATTTTTATTTAACTGATGCATAATATCAAGCACCTATTATGTACTATGCTCTTGGTACTTGGAATAGAGTTCTGGCTAAACTAGACCTGGTCCCTGTACTCAGGGAGCAATTATAATAAAGGTTAGCTTTGAGAGAAACAAAAAAACACCGGGTACCAGAGAATATCCCTCTGCCTAAGGGGAGGAGATCAGATGCTTCCTTGTGAAAGTGACTTCCAGCTGAATACCAAAGGATGAGTGAAGCTGAATGAAACTCTTTGTGTGCCACAACTGAACTGAACAAAAGGAGAAAGTTACAAGTTGAAGAAACTAAAAGCAAGCAAGCTGGTTTAGGCACCAGAGCCTGGAGAGCAAGTCTGAGCAATTACTTCCACTTGTTGCTGCCGAGATCTTAAGACCCGAGGCCCATACCAACTTTCATTTAGTGGATACCATCTCCCCTCAAAACTAAGATTTCTTACATTTATCCTAAAATTTTTCTATTCCTAATTTTTTTAATTCCTAAGTATTATTTCCTCTGAATTCCTACATGTTTCATACTTGAACAGAAAAGGTAGCAAATATTACACAATAGTTCCTTCTGTACTTTTGATTTTAAGTGAGCCTGCCCCTTGGTGTTGCTTTGAAAAAACACAGCACTTAACTGAAATTCAATTCTTGTTTGTCTATTAAAGCAAGAGATAGTACAGTGTTAACAAAAGTAAAAGTATGTGGTATCACTTCATCTCAATCTTTAAGCCAAAAGCACTCAGGTTACATTAAGGAATTCTAAGAGCTTGGCCCCAGTGACCCATGCCTATGATCTGAGCTATTCAAGATTCAAGCTGAGATCTGAGGATAGCAGTTTGAAGCAAGCCCTGGACAGGAAAGTCCATGAGACTCTTATCTCCAATTAAACATCAAAAAAGCTGGAAGTGGAGCTGTGGCTCAAGTGGTTGAGCACTAGCCTTGAGTGAAAAGCTCAGGGTCAGTGCCCAGGCTCTGAGTTCAAGCCCCAAACTGGCACAGAAGAGGAGAGAGAGAGGAGACACAAAGAGGAGAGGGAGAGAGGAGAGAAAAAAGAAAGGAGGGTAAGGAGAAAGAGGAGAGAGAGGAGAAAGAGAGGAAAGAGAGGAGAGGAAAGAGGGGAGGAGAGGAAAGAGGAAAGGGGAGAGGAGGAGAAGGGGAGGGGAAGAGTAGAGGGGGAGAGGGGGAAGAAGGGAGGGAGGGAGGAGATAAAAATCACAAAATTTCTCTCTTGAGCTTTGGAATCATTGGCTAGTCCAATGTCAGCGAACAGAGGCAGAGTTCATGTTGATGAAGAATGAAGGAAATGAGAAAGTTTGTGCATCTAATATATAGTTCAGTATAAAACAAGCAAGATGAAGATCAAGAAAGATATTCTTTTGTCTGAATGAAAACACTTGGGAGTCTAGAATACATATACAGGAAGTGGCGCTGTAGCTCAAGTGGTAGAGCGCTCGCCTTGAGCTGAAGAGCTGAGGGACAGCGCCCAGGCCCAGAGTTGAAGCCCCACGACCGACAAAAAAAAAAAAAAAAAAGAGTAGAATACATATACATAGCAACTAACAAAATTGGCATTCAAAATTTACCATTTCTTGGGAATATAAATACATATAACCAGTATGGAAATCAATATGGAGGTTCATCATTAAAAATAGAACTACCTCATGATCTTGCTATATCACTTTTGGGCATACATCTGAAAAAATGCAAGTCAATGTACAATACAGACGCACAACACAAGCATTATATCTCAGCCCTATTCACAATAGCCAAACAGTGCAATCAGCCCAGGTGCCCAACACCTGAAGAATGGATAAAGAAAATGTGGTGGGCTAGGAAGGTGGCTCAGTGGTAGAGTGCTTGCCTCTCATGCATGAGGCCCTGGGTTTAATTCCTTAGCACCACATAAACAGAAAAAGCTGGAACTGGCATTGTGGCCCAAGTGGTAGAGCACTCATCTGGAGCTGAAGAGCTCAGGGACAGCACCTAGGCTCAGAGTTCACGCCCCACAACTGACCCCCCCCCCAAAAAAAAAAAAGAAAGAAAGAAATGGAAAGTGAAGAGACATATTTGACATTGTTAAAGATTTGGCCGTGCCTTGGTTTTACATCCCAATATTGCAAACAAACCATAAGCAAATAAAAGCAAAAACTCACTAAAGATCTGAAAAAGAAGGCAGTAACTCCAGGAGAAAGCAAACTGTTTTTTGACATGCTATTTTTCTTTTTGTCAGTCATGGAGCTTGAATTCTGGGCTTGGGCACTGTCCCTGTGCTCTTCAGCTCAAGGCAAGCGCTCACTTAAGCCATAGCGCCACTTCCAATTTTTCAAGTGGTTTATTGGAGACAAGAGTCTCACAGACTTTCCTGCCCAGGCTGGCTTTGAACTGCGATCCTCAGATGTCAGCCTCCTGAGTAGATAGGGTTATAGTCGTGAGCCACCAGTGCCCGGCTTGACATGCTATTTTGTCTTTACCAAAAAAAGGATCTTAGATGTTTTAACCCAGGGAAGGAATTCTCAGAAAGGTGACATGCAAAAGTGAGAGAATTTGCAGAAGATTTGGAAGAAAAGAACCCAGAGCCCTTGGCTAGTGTTTCAGACACTGGGGGAAGACCTCATCCTTAGTCAAGAGAGGGGAATCTGTAAAGCTCTTCTATTTCCAGTCCTACTTAATGGCTTTGTTCTTCCTGTGAAATGAGTAGTTATTTGCTATGAGGGAGGAGTGTAGAGATGTGATAGAATGACTTGAGTTGGACTTTTGTGGCATCTGAAGGTAATTTACAAGATTTCTAAGAACCACCTGAGAATGGAAACAAAAGCAGCCAAAAGCTGGGATCATTTACATTTTTGGCCAAGGTTAACTGATGCCAAGACCAGGTGTAAGGAGGATTGTTAAGACAGTACCCTAAAAAAAAAAAAAAAAAAAAAAAAAGACAGTACCCTGTCAGCCAAAAGCAGAGAGTGAAATGGGGGGAGACAGATAAATCCCTCAACAACTTGAGTGCCTTAGTAAGGTGGGAGGATAGTTGGGGGGAGGGGAGCAGAAGCAGGTAGACGGTCCCTAAAAGTCACACTGTGAATTCAGAGTTGTTGTTGTTGTTTTTTGTCAGCCATGGGGCTTGAACTCTGGGCCTGGACACTGTCCCTCAGCTCTTCAGCTCAAGGCAAGCGCTCTACCACTTGAGCCATAGCGCCACTTCCAGTTTTCTGGTGGTTTATTGGAGATAAGAGTCTCACGGGCTTTTCCTGCTCGGGCTGGCTTTGAACTGTGATCCTCAGATCTCAGCTTCCTAAATAGCTAGGCCCCTGGCTTTTTTTTGAGAAGATAACTTAGGAGATGTTTTAGAGAAGTGGCAAATTGTAGCTAATCAGAGAAGATATGTGCATTCTTAAGAGAAAGAGCGATTTTGGAAATAGCACAAGTGCAATGTGTGGATGTCAACGAGGGATGAGTGGCTTGTGGAAGAGGGCTTGGCTTGCAGAATATGGAGCGGTGGGACTTGAGGCACCAGACTGTAGTTTCCTCCCATTTAAAATATTTGGTCAGATGGGTTAAGCATAGAATCATTTATCTTTGTAAATATTTAAATGTGTGTTGTTTATTTAAACATCTCATTGCTGGCTAGTTTTTTGTTTTTTGTTTTTTTTTTTTTTTGCTAGTACTGGGTAATGGGCTAGGGGCCTCCATCTCTCAACTTTCTTGCTCACAGCTGGAACTCTTAACACTTGAGCCATACCTCCAGTCTGACTTTTTGTTAATTGGAGATGAAATCTTGCAAATTTTTCTGCCCTCCAGGTCCGTTTTCCAAGTAGCTAGGCTTACAGGTATGAGTTTTTGTTTTTTTGCCAGTCCTAGGGCTTGAACTCGGCCTGGGCACTGTCCCTGAACTTCTTTTGCTCAATGCTAGCACTCTACCACTTGAGCCACAGCACCACTTACTTCTGGTTTGTTTTTTTTTTTGGGGGGGGGGTCCGGTCATGGAGCCTGAACTCTGGGCCTGGGCGCTGTCCCTCAGCTCTTCAGCTCAAGACTAGCGTTCTACCACTTGAGCCACAGCACCATTTCCGGCTTTTTTCTTTTTGCTTATGTGCTGCTGAGGAATCGAACCCAGGGCCTCATGCATGCAAGACAAGTGCTCTACCACTGAGCCACCTTCCCAGCCCTCAGGTTTAATTTTTATGTGTGTGTGCCAAGTACTCTGATAATATTTCCCATTTTACTTTCCTGTCCTTCCTTTTTATGTTTTAATCAAGAAGGATAACCCCCTCTATTGTTCTCTTTTCCCATACTCCATATTTGCTTTCTTAAACAACTGATTTTAGATTTTTTTTAGTTCCAAACTTTGTGGGCAATAAACTTGAAAAGCTCTTCCTGTTGGATTAGAGATAATCATCTGTTCCCATAACCTGAGAAGTGGGATCAAGTGTGAGCTTGTTCTGATGTTTTTCAGCCTGATACTGGCTGCTTAGCTTGACAAGTAAAATGGGAAGGAAAAGTAAAATAGGAAGGAAGATTAGAGGGATTTAGCATACCTCGTTTGTATCTATGAGCTGTCTTTGTAGAAGCTGTTTGTAGCTAACGAAGTAAGCAGATTTTATGAGAGTGCTCAAGTTCATTAGATGGAAAAGAGATAAACTTGTGTTTTGCCAAACTGATTTTCTGGGACACTTAAAAAAAGATGCCAACATTACACAGTGCATTCATGTATTGAGTAAATAAATAACTGCATAAATATGTATAATTACTGTTTAAATAATAAAATATACTTAAAGATAAAATGTTGCATAACCCTGCCTCAAAATTTTTAGAAAATGTATAATCTTCACATGATTGAATTCCACAGTTAATTGGTAGAAGTAAAATATCTTTTATAATTAAAAAGATAGGTATCATTCTGCTCTCATCACTACTCAACTTTTAAGACAAAAGTCCCAACTCTACTCATGGAATTGTAATCTCTTTGAACAGCTACTTAATAATTAAAAAACAAACAAAACCCTCCAGGAGTCCCACAGACGAGGCTCATCTACACATACCAGTAAGCTAGTGAAAGAGATAAGTAGTCACGAAAGGATGGGAAAAATTTCATCAGTGTCACCATTCCAGGAAAGGCTACTTGGCTTTCAAGAAGCTAAGACCACAGGCTTGAACTGCCATGCCCATACCTCCTCACCTTTCAGACAGTATTTAGTTGAGTTTCATCATGCTAGACACACATCTGCATATACACATACATTGTGTGTCTATGGATCATGTTTATCTCCCAGCACCTTCTTCTTCCCCTGATCTCCTGTTGGTTCTCCTGCTAGAATCTCCTTTTTATACATATACCCTGCCTGTAATTTTATGTCTAGAAGTGACCATGTATGATATTTGAGATTTTGAGTTTGGCCCAGCCCACTTAACATGATGATCTCCAGTTCTGTTCATTTTTCCATTTTTTTCTGGTGGTTTATTGGAGATAAGAGTCTCATGGACTTTCCTGCCCAGGCAGGCTTTGAACCATGATTCTCAGATCTCGGTCTCCTGAGTAGCTAGGATGACAAACAGGTAAGAGCCACCAGTGCCCGGCTTTCACTTTCCATATATTTACCCCCAATTAATCCATTACAGTTGGGTTTCCATTGTAATCATCTCTCTATCATTCCAATTCTAGGGTATGTGCTGCCAAAGCAAGCACACAGTTGGATTCTACCCCTAACTGAAACTGTTCTCCACAGATCACCACTAAGAATGCTTCACAAACATATATATGGACTCTGTAATGTCTGACTCTGACTCCCATGGCTTTGGGACACTGTTTTCTCAATGGGTCTTCTCAATCCTTCTTGCCACTGCTCTATCTCAACTTTCCTTGTTGCTTCCACTTCCTCAGGCTCCATCCTTACTCCTCTTCATTCCTACATGTTTCTCTTGGTGGGAGTGTCACAGAACTGTGATCCCAATTTTCCATCTTTATACCCACCCTGTCCTCTCCCTGAGGGAAGACTGTGTTACATAAAAGTGTTAGGCACATTTTGCTCTCCTATTGCTGCTTTAATAAATTCCCAGTATTGGTGGCCTAAAACAACATGAATTTATCTTGTAGTTTTGGAGGACAACATTCCAAAGGAATATCACTAGCTATCCTTCTCCCCTGCCTTAAAAAATGATGTCTCAATTTTCCCAGCTTCTAGAAACCACTCCATGGTCTGGGGTTCCTTCCTCCATTTCCAAAGTTGGCAGGGGGACACACTCAAATCTCTCTCTGAATCTAACTTGATTCTCCTTTTTTAAGGAGAATTCTTGTAATTATGCTAGCCTCCTGTAGATATTATAAATGGACAATCTCCCATTACAAGGTTAATTAGCAATCTTAATTTCATCTGCAACCTAAGTTTCCCTCTGCCATATAATATCCTACCATAATCATAGATTCCGGGAATTAGAATAGGGAGATCTTTGAGGTGGGGGAGATGAGGCCTTATCAGCTAAAGTGGAAAAGAAAGTCAGGCCTAATATGTAAAAGATTATAGTACCTTCAATGACACACAAACCTGGTCTAACACAATCAAAGTGAAGGCAGTGTGGAATGGAAGAGTTAACTGTCAAACAAATGCTGTCTGAATACTCTAGATTTCATAAAGAAAATTAAGTAGCACTTTGTAAGACAGTGCACAATTGCCCATGCCAATTTAATTTCTGTTTCTGAAGGATTTTTTGTTTTTGTTTTTTTTTTGGGTCCGGTTGTGGGGCCTGAACTCTGGGCCTGGGTGCTGTCCCTCAGCTTTTCAGCTCAAGGCTAGTGCTCTACCACTTGAGCCACAGCGCCACTTCCGGCTGTTTTCTTTTTGCTTATGTGGTGCTGAGGAATCGAACCCAGGGCCTCAGGCATGCAAGGCAAGAGCTCTACCACTGAGCCACCTTCCCAGCCCCTTCTGAAGAGTTTTACATAGGATCTGTTTACTCATAGTCCTTTAATGACTGATCATATTGTTCAGTCTTCCCTCCAACCCTTCCACTTCTGATCTCTTTAAAATTATGAAAGTTAAGCCAGGTGTATGGTGGTGCACACCTGTAATTCCAGCAAGTACTCTGCCAATGAGGTACCACCACCCCAATCCCCTAAGTGACCTTTTTTTTTTTTTTTTTTTTGGTTTTAAGGCAGGATCTTTTCTTTTCCTGTGTGGAGAGTATTAAAGTACTCTCATTTATTTTAACCAATGCATTGTTTTATTTTCACAACATATTTTTCCCTCAAACCTCTCTGAAATTAGACTTACTTGTAAATATTTCATTTTACATTGTAACCACTTCCTAAACCACGAAGACTGAGCTGCCCATTGACTTGTACAGATGCAACTTTATTTATTTGCCCAAAGCCATCTTTTTGTCAGCAATTAAAAAAAAAGTTTTCAAATAACTTTCCAACAAGAAGATAGTAAATTCTTACTACATAATAATTAGCCCAAGCTGGTCTCAATCTTGAAATCTTGCTGCCTCAGCTTCCTAAGAGCTGGAATTACAGGTATGAGCCAGAAAACCCTGCTACCAAATGACTTTTACCCTGATACCAAATGACTTTTATTTTAAAGTAACAGTTTGATATATAATTCAAACACCATAGAACTTACCTAAAGCAGCCGGGCGCCGGTGGCTCACACCTGTAATCCTAGCTACTCAGGGGCCTGAGATCTGAGGATCTCGGTTCAAAGCCAGCACGGGCAGGAACATCCGTGAGACTCTTATCTCCAATAAACCACTAGAAAACCGGAAGTGGTGCTGTGGCTTAAGCAGCAGAGCACTCACCTTGAGCTGAAGAGCACAGGGACATCGCCCAGGCCCAGAGTTCAAGCCCCACGACCGGCAAAAAAAACCAAAAAACAAAAAAAAACTTACCTAAATCATACAATTAAACCATTTTAGTAATATGTACAGCATTGAACAGCCATCATCACAATCTATTTTAAGCAATTTTTCAACCTCTAAAAATACTCTACAACTAAGACTACTTGCTTGAAAGAACTGACCCCTACCAGCTGAGAAAAAGAATGTTTCCAAACTTTTATTCAGAGGTGAAGGACATTACGTTGAAATTGACCACAGTGAGAGTATTTACAGCACTGAAATTGGAAAATGCTACAGAGTGGGCCTTTTCCTCCCTCTGGAGTGCTAACACTTCATTATTTAAGAACACAACACTAAATCAAACACACCAGACAAGTTGGCTGTATGTGCCTTCTGGTGTTATATAACAATGACACTGCATAATTTTTAATGGTTTTCTGCCAGAATACACAATCTCAATCTAATGAGAAATAACGAAAGAAATAAAAATGGAGCGATATGCTATGAAATAACTGCCTGGAGGTATAGCAGTGGAGTACTGGTCTCATAAGCATGGAGCGCTTGCGAGGAGAGAAGTAGGGGGAGGTTGGTCTTGCACCGCCAAATTGTCAGAGTCAGAAAAGACAACATAACAACCAGGACTAAAACAGTATTTCAGATTTAGAAAACCAAGCACTGGTCTCATGCCTGTGACTAACACCTGTAACCCTAGCTATATAGGAGGCTGAGATCTGAAGGATTCAAAACCAACCCAGCCAGGAAAGTCCTTGAGATTCTTATCTCCAATCAACCACCAAAAAGGCAGAAATGTATCTGTAAGCAGCTGAGGGACAGCATGGAGTTCAAGCCCTGAGTTCAATTAAGCCCTTGTACCAACACATACACATACACACACTTTTCAGATTAAAGCAGACTATACAAATTGACAACTAAATGTAAAATATGATCTGGTTGGATCCTAGCAAGAACAATGTTAACTTCCTGATTTGTTAACAATGTCAACATTAGCTTCCTGATTTTGGTCACTGCACTAGAATTTGTAGAATGCCCCCAAATGCATACAAAGCACACGATGTGCCCTAACACGATATGTAAAAGCACAACACGCTTCAATACACTCAGACGGCACAAAGAAAGGAAAACTGTTAGTAAAGGAGAAGCTGGATGCCAGACAGTTTTTTTGTAGTATTCTGGGAACGTTTCTGTGACTATCACATTATTTAAAACTTTAAAGGGAGAGAAAAAACAAACTAAAACTATGCACACTACCTGGTCTTCTGCCGTTAGCCTGAAGCCTCCATGATGGCATGGTGGAGGGAGGAGGTGAGCAAGGAAAGATCTCTGACTTCAAGGGTCCGCTGGGCTGCCCCCACGCTGCCACGTCACCCTGGGATCACCTGAGCAGGCACAGGAGGTGGGCTCTCTTAGCTCCTTTCCTCACTCACCTGCCTGCCCTGCCCTGTGATTGGCTAGGAGCCACAGGACATCACATCCTTTTCCACAGATGCTCATGCTTACTGCTCACCTGCTCACGTATCTGCAGGGGCCACAGGTGCGAGGACACCACCGCCGGTGTCTGTGCTTATCTAGAGATGAAGGGGAAAGCTCTAGAGCTCCTGATCAGTAGTGATACATGTTGACTCGTCAATGCTGACCACTGGTTATCTGAAGACGTATTTCTCTCATAAGGACATGACAACATATTTCTCAATAAATTGTGGTTGCTGTAAATCATTGAAAAGAACCTGCTTTTCCTCCCCCAGTATGCTGGTATTTATTTATGCAGTGCTGTCCCTGAGCTGCTTTTTCTTTTCTTTCCTTTTTTGTCAGTCATGGGGCTTGAACTCAGGGCCTGGGTGCTGTCCTTGAGGTCTTTTGCTCAAGGTTAGCATGCTACTATTTTGAGCCACAGCTCCACTTCTGGTTTTCTGGTGGTAAATTGAAGATAAAGAGCCTCATGAAACTTTCCTGCCCCACTGGCTTTGAACTACAATCGACAGATCTCAGCCTCCTGAGTAGGTAGGTTTAAGGCATGAGCCACCAGCTGGCTGTCCCTGAGCTCTTTTGCTCAAGGCTAGCACTCTACCACTTGAACCACAGCTCCATTTCTGGCCTTATATACATATATATAATTTTTTTTTTTGGTCAGTTGTGGGGCTTGAATTCTGGGCTTGGGTGCTGTCTCTGAACTCTTCAGCTCAAGGCAAGTGCTCTACCGCTCGTCACAGAAGCACTTCCAGTTTTCTAGTGGTTTATTGGAGCTGAGTCTCATGGACTTTCCCGCCCGGGTTGGCTTTGAACCATGATCCTCAGATCTCAACCTCTTGAGTAGCTAGGATTTCAGGTATGAACCCATCAGTGCCTAGCCTTGGCTTTATTATATTATTTTGGTGGTTAATTGGAGATAAGAGTCTCATGGACTTTTCTGCCTGGGCTGGCTTTGAACCCAAATCCTCAGGTCTCAGCCTCCTGAGTAGCTAGGATTACAGGTGTGAGCCACTGGCTCCTGGTATCTTTCATGTCTTTAAAATAGTGTCTTCAAGAGCCCAAATTATTCTGCCACACGCTACTACCAATGAGAGTCTAGTAGTGATGGGAATCTCAGCTAGTATCAGCTTGCCACTCCCTTGAGGGTGTGTTTCTTGGTTTTCCTGTTATCAATTAGTTGGTAATTGCAGGAAAATGTGTTCCAGCCTTATAATACCTGCTCTGATCCACAGCCTCTGCCCAAAGAACATCAGAAGACAGGACAGCAGGGTACTTGCCTCCAGCACGTAGCAGGTATTGTGCTTTGCCACTTACAGGGTTCTATTTTCTGTTGAAATCTCATTCTTAGGAAGAAAGGAATGTGTTTGAATTTGAGAGCGAAAACTAATGTATTGTACATTAACAAACCAAGGTGCTACTACATGTGATTGTAGTTGCTCTTGAAAATCTCTTCATTCAATCAGTGAAGGAAGACATCTTCCATTCTCTGACCTAGCACTTGGCACATAGGAGGTTCTTGTTAAGTATCTGAATGGCTTCATAATGTCCTGAACATCCTGAAGAACTGGAGTATCATTCTCCCATCGCCTAAGACTGAAGGAGTTTACTTCCTACATTGGCACTGCCATTATGAAAGAAAACCTATATTTTTACTGTTTGGGGAAGAAATTCTGAGGTTTGGGTGAAGAAGCTAAGGTTCTTCAATATTCTGAATGCTATACAGTAAAAGGGTACCAAGTAATAAAATTATAACCTGTATTCATTGTGTGTGTGTGTGTGTGTGTGTGTGTGTGTGTGTGTGTGTGTGTGTGTGTATTATGTGTGTATGTGCCAGCACTAGGCTTGAACTCAGAGCCTGGGTGCTGTCCCTTAGCTTTTTCACTCAAGGCTCTATCACTTGAGCCACACCTCAACTATCAGCTTTTTGGTGGTTAAATGGAGATACTCACAGACTTTCCTGTCCAGGCTGGCTTTGAACTGCTATCCTCAGATTTCAGCCTCCTGAGTAACTAGGATTACAGACATAAGCCACCTGTGCCTGGCTATCTGAATTAATTTTTACACCATGCTGATTGTATCTGATGATCAGTTTCTCTGGTTAGGATTTTGAAGTGAAAAGTGTGATAGGAAGAAAGGACAACTGTTTCAGCTTCGCAGACAAGAATGTCAAACAAATGAAGATAGAAGTACACTGAATCAAAAGAATATTGGGAGAGAGAGTAAACAGTTTCTAGAATCATTTACAGTAACCACATTAATCTATTGTTACTAGAGAGAAAAATGTCTTCAGATAACCAGTGGTCAGCAGGTAAGGATGAAGGCCCATTTTCCCGACTGATCAGGAAGTCTAAAGACTCCCCGTTTGTCCCTGTAGGTAAGTATAAATCTTGACTGAATACTGGAAAACTGTACAGGCACAATATGCATGTACATAGAGTGTTGTAACACTGCAGAATGTTTGAGGATTGAAATGTTCCAGAGAATTGAAAATTTCAGCTAATTAAAGCTAACTCTAAGCTGGGTGCTGGTGGTTTATGTCTATAATCCCAGCTATTCAGGATGCTAAAATCTGAGGATTACGGTTCAAGCTTAGCCCAGGCAGGAAAGTCCATGAAACTCTTATCTCCAATAAACTACTCTGAAACAGTCAGACGTAATGCAAGAGTTCAAGTGGTAGAGTGTTACTAGCCTTAAGTTAAAGAAACTCAAGGACAGTGCCCAGGCCCTGAGTTCAAGCCCCAGGACCAGCACAAAAAAAATAAAAATATAAAAAGCTAACTCTAAGCATGAAGATGAGTTGACCTTTGATAATAATTTCTAGGATATGGTAACAACCCAATAAATTTTTGCTATCATTATTGGAAGCATCAAATCTGAGTGCACTTTATCCATTCCATTAAAGGTCTTTCTGTAATTATTAGTTCCCAGACTATCCCAGAATTAATCTTTCCTGTCATGATTCAGAAATAGCAGCTCCAACAATTTATTATGCTGTCATAAACTGCCAAAATGTTTTTTTGTTCAGTAACTCTAACTTTTAAGTTAGCACTATTGTTTATAGATTCTTAAGTTTTTTTCATTACTATTAGAGTAGAATTAAAAATGTCTATTTCTTTTTCTGTGGAAGTGAGATATACAAGCTTGGAAGGTCTATGAATCTATTCTGGGTAAAACTTTGTGGGAAATCTGGGGCCTATGGGTATACTTGGAGAGCATAAATTTTGTGGGGCTTTTTTTTTCCTGGGCCTGGGGCCTGGGCTCTGTCCCTGAGCCTCTCTGTGCTCAAGGCTAGCACACTACCACTTGAGCCACAGCACTACTTCTGGCTTTTTCTGTTTATGTGGTACTAAGGAATCAAGCCCAGGGCTTCATGCATGCTAGGCAAGTACACTACAACTAATCCATATTCCCACCCCATGTGGGGCTTGTTTTGACTGTTCAGTTGTCCTACTTGCTGACTTCCCATATATTCCAGATATTAAGGTTGATGGATAAGTGAACTCTGAGTTAAAGAAGTGGTACTACGATTACATCTGAAGTATTAGCTCCTTTTCACTTTCCCCACGTTTAGTATCTGTTTACATCTTCAATAAGAACTATATGTAGGTGGGCTTTAAAAACAAAACGAAACAAAACAATCCTGGCCAGGTATCAGTGGCTCATGCTTATAATCCTAGCTATTCAGGAAGCTGAGATCTGAAGATTGAGGTTCAAAGCCAGCCTAGGCAAAAAAAAATCCTTGAGACTCATCTTCAGTTAACTACCAAAAAGCCGGAAGTGGAGCTGTGGAAAAAGGAGTACAGTGGCAGCCTTAAGCAAAATCTGGACACTAAAAATAACTTTATTAGATCTGGGTTACATAAGTGTGTAAGGATATTAATTCCATAAGATATTTTAATTTTTTTCTTTTTCTTTTTCTTTTTTTTTTTTGTCGGTCATGGGCCTCGAACTCTGGGCCTGAGCACTGTCCCTCAGCGATTCAGCTCAAGGCTAGCACTCTACCACTTGAGCCACAGCACCACTTCCTCCATAAGATATTTTAAATAGGCCAGACATGCCTATAAACCTAGCTACTTAGAAGACCAAGCTTTAGAAGTTGGTATAGCCAGAAAAGTCCATGAGACTCTGTCTCTAAAATAACTATTAAAAAGCAGGGCAGGAGGCAATACTCAAGTTATAGAGCACCAGTTGATCAAGCCAAGCAACTTCAGTACTATCCCCCCCAAAATATTTTAAATAGGTTTAAGTTATATGCTTACATTAAGTGTAATCGCAGCTCTAGCAATTTCTTGTCATTATTTACATGAGTTTCACTCAATTTAGGAGGATTTAGGAGGCTGAGGCAAAAGAATCACGCTCAAGCTTGCCTAAACTATACAGTAAGAACTCATTGTAAAAGCAAAATAGGCCAGGAGCTGGTGTCTCGTCCCAGTAATCTTAGCTACTTATGAGGACTGCAGTTGAAAACCAGCTCAGGCTGGAAAGTCTATGAGACTCTTACCTCAAGTTAATGACCAACAAGATGAAATTAGAACTATGACTTACATGGCAAAGTGCTAGCTTTGAACAAAAAAATCTCAGGGACAACGTCTAGTTGCTGAGATCAAGCCCTAGGACCAGCACAAAACAAAACAAACACCTCAGTTTAAGTATACGCAGATCCCTGTAATGAACAGTTTAATCACTGTGCCTGTTGTAAATTAAATTATTTTTCTGGAGACAGGGTGATTAAAGCACAAAGACTGAAGTGTTCTCAGCTAATACAATTATACTCAAACCACAGAAATACTGTGAAAAACAATAATAGTTCTGACTTTAATCTCACTAAAAGATACAAAAACCAATTTAAGTAAGACCACAACCTTGATTTGCTCAAGAGAAGAAAACCAAACTTTTGCTAGAAATAATGACAACATTTATACATATATATTATATATATATAATTGAATAGTGTAGCTATTGTTTTTTGTTGTTGTTGTTTTGTCGGTCACTGGGCTTGAACTCTGGGCGTGGGCACTGTCCCTGTGCTCTTCAGCTCAAAGCAAGCGCTCTACCACTTGAGCTATAGCACCACTTCTGGTTTTCTAGTGGTTTATTGGATATAAGAGTCTCACGGGCTTTCCTGCCCGGGCTGGCTTTTTTTTTTTTTGTCGGTCGTGGGGCTTGAACTCTGGGCCTGGGCGCTGTCCCTCAGCTCTTCAGCTCAAGGCGAGCACTCTACCACTTGAGCTACAGCGCCACTTCCGGTTTTCTGGTGGTTTATTGGAGATAGGAGTCTCACGGTCTCTCCTGCCCGGGCTGGCTTTGAACCTTGATCCTCAGATCTCAGCCTCCTGAGTAGTTAGGATTACAGGTGTGAGCCACCTGTAAAGAAGAGCTAACTATTGTTTTTTAAACAATATTTACAGGGTATCATGTTACAGGATGATGTGTCTTGTGCAGACAATTTTTAAAACTTGATTATCTTAAATTGATTATCTTAAATCACGTCTACCATTATAAACATGATCTATTGGACTTGGGCTATAACTAAATGGTAGAGCATGCAAAAGGCCTGGCACTGAACAATAAAAGGGCCCTAGCACTGAGCCATAAAAATAGAAATAAATACAATTTATTTTTTCATTCAGAATTGTCTTATGATCACTGTTAAGTTCTCAATATACATTATATATCCTTAAAGTCTGTAGACCCAGTGTGGTGGTACACACTGTAATGCCAGCTACTTGGAAGGCATAGATCAGGAAGATTGTAGTGCAAGAATAACCCAGAGAAAAAAACTTAGTAACTTTTTTTTTTCTCTCAACAAAAAAAAAATCTAGTTATGTAATCCCAGCTAACTAGGTGTAATAAAGTTCTCTGTCAAAGGCTAGCCACAGGAAAAAACACAAAACAGTATCTGAAAAATAAACTAAAGCAAAAAGGATTGGAGACAAGGCTTAAGTACAAGCCTTTACTGCTCAATAAGCATGAAACTATGAATTCAAATCCTAGTAGCATAAAAAATTTTCTGTATTGACAGATTAGGTTTGCTTCTTTCATTTGAATTCCTAGGTAAAGGTATGTATATTAATACTAGTTGTTCTTGCAAAAAAAATTTTATAAGTAGACAAGTTTTCTTCTGTTTGATTTATTTGCATTGTTTTGTTTTTCCTGGGAGACAGTGTAGCCGAGAACATTTCTGTGTCACTTTCTAAATTTTTCTTTTGCTTATTTCCTTGTAGTATATTCTCTAAAGTAGCAATTCCAGGTGAGGCAGCATTAAAGTTTACTGTCACTTGTATTATTTCTTTCCCTTTCTCTCTCTCTCTTAAAATAGAGCAATATCTCTTTCACTTTACCAGATTTATTCCTTATTTGATAAGAGAGGAACAAAGCTAAACATTCAAAAGCTATGTTTGTGGGATCAGCTCTTTTACGAGCTAATTGGCTAGCGCCAGATAATGATCTTGTAGTATGAACAACTGGAAATCAGGCATCAGGAAACTACAAGTTTCCATATGATTCCATGTATGATTCAAGTTACAAAACTTATACAGTTTTGAGGGTTTTTTTGAGGGGGAGTCAAAAGTACAAATATTAAATCCAAGAAATATTAAGGCCTACCTTAAGCTCTGTTACATCCAATTTAACACTGTTCTTTTTGTTTAATACTTGAGTTTCCTTTATTCGGTCATTTATATATGATAGCTATAAATGCAGCACTTGGTTTCTCTCTCAGTTGTTTTCAATAATTTTGCCAACAGCACACACCGTTTGATCTTGTGCCAGAGCCTTTCTACCTCACTATACTAATTTCTTTCTGTGCTGGGCTCTGCCCTGATTCTGTCACGCACAACATGTTCTTAGGCTAGGAAGCTAAACAGGCCTCACATGGTGTACCAGCTCTGAACATGTATTTTTACTGTCTGGGTTGAGATGGTGAAACTGGCTGTGCCTGAGTTCCATCCATTACTAAGGACTGTGATTGACTAGTAATGTCTGCCATGGCAGACATGCCAGTCATGGATTCAGAAGAGACCAAGACCTATGTTCTACCCTATCTTCAATACAGGTGATATAGTCTCTTTGACCAGGTGTTTGAGAGGCATTTTGAAGGCCACATAGCACCAACTGGCTTCCCAGAACCTGAATGGAAAAATGAAAGTCCAAGCTATAGGCAGGTCAGGGCAGCGCATGGGGGATCTGATCTGCAGTTTATAGGCTCTGCTGGTATGAGTTTCTTATCTTATGAACTGTGTCTTGTCTGAAAATCTGGATAAACTGACTGGACCTGAGTATTAGAGGCAAGTTAGAGAAAGACTATAGCTTGAATTCAAGGCCTGGGTGCTGTCTCTGAGCTTCTTTTTCTCTACCATTTGAGCCACAGTACTACTTTTGGCTTTTTCTGAGTAGTTTATTGGAGATAAGAGTCTCACAGACTTTCCTGCCTGGGCTGGCTTCAAACTATGAAACAGTGGTCCTTTGATTTCAGCCTCCTGATTTCTTAGGATTACAGGTGTGAGACACCTGTACCTGGTTGAGAAGGTCTTCTTTCCATGGTGCTTACCTAAAAATGACCTTATCCTCTGGATAAACCACAAATTTTCTCCAAATGAAACAAGCCTCCCTTCTAGCATGACCTAGTTAAATATCAATCTTGATTTTTTTTTTTTTTTGCCAGTTGTGGGGCTTGAACTCTGGGCCTGGGTGCTGTCCCTCAACTCTTCAGTTCAAGGCTAGCACTCTCCCATGTGGGCCACAGCACCCACTTCTGGCTTTTTCTGCTTATGTGGTACTGAGGAATCGAACCCAGGGCCTCATGCATGCGAGGCAAGCACTCAACCACTAAGCCACCTTCCCAGCCCAGTCTTGATTTTTAATCAGGTTTGGAGAACACAGTCTGAGCAGACATCTCACAGGGGAGCAGAGCTTCCCTTACTCCCCCACAGTCCGGAGTAGGGAGGACTTGATACAGCACACTTTGGGATGTTGTAGGCTCTGTGTGCATGTCCAGGTATCTGTTGAGTCCTCCATTCCATGCTCACTTCCAGATCTTTTCCATTTACCACTTGTCCTGAGTGTTTTCAAAGGCCACCTGTGCCAGAGTCATCTTGTCCAGACAATTCTGATTCTCCTCCTTCTTTCTGCCCATCCCTATAACTTCTAGGAGATTCTCTGTGTCTCTTTTCTTTTCTTTTTCTTTTCTCTCTACTTTCTTTCTTTTCTCTCTCTCCTTTCTTTCTTTTCTTTCTTTTCTTTCTTTCTTTCTTTCTTTCTTTCTTTCTTTCTTTCTTTCTTTCTTTCTTTCTTTCTTTCTTTCTTTCTTTTTTCTCCCCCCTCCCTCTCTCTCCCACTCTCTCTCTCTTTCTTTCTTTCTCTTTCTTTCTTTCTCTGCTTGGTTGGCTGAACTCTGTGATGTGCTTTGGCCTCAGGATCTCCTTCTGGACCTCTTCATACCTGTTCATAAGCCAAACGATGCCCTCCAAGAAGAAAATTCCACCCTTGTCCTCAAGTGACAAATCAGTCAAAACACAAGCATACTAAAAATATGGTATAAAATTAACTCAGTCTTTACAAATAAGGTATTAGACTTGGGTCCCATCCTCATGCACTCCTTATGTATATACAGGTATTCCAAACTCTGAAAATATCTTCAGGTACCACGCATTTCAGGTAAGAGTTACCCAACTTGTGTCTTGCCTGCTTGTCTTCTAGGCACTCCTCTTTTAGAGTCTTTTGTTTAACTCTCTAATGTGAATTCTTGCTTGCTATTTACCTAACTTATACTTTTAAAATTCACAGGTCTAGCAGGTTTTGTGACTGTGGTGTCATATGGGCTTTACAAGTTAAAGTACAAAAGAGAGGAGAAAGTATCCATTCATCTAATTCACATGCGAGTTGCTGCCCAAGGATTTGCTGTAGGAGCTGTGACTCTAGGTAACCTGTTTAATTTGTCTCTTATGTTCATCTGTTTTTCAGAGTATTCATGCTCACTCTGTTCATCCACAATAGCAGATTCATATTGTGTTAAGATAACATCATGGTTACCAGGCATCAATGGCTCATGCAGGTGCCAGTGGCTCACACCCGCAATCCCAGCTACTCAGTAGTCTGAGATCTGAGGATTGTGGTTCCAAGCCAGCACAGGTAGGAAAGTCCATGAGACACTTATCTCCAAATCCCAAAAATATGTCTCTGGAACAAAAATGATCTTCACTGAGATTAAGAAGAGAGAAAGGGCAGATTTGATAGCTTATATCAAAAAAGCTACAAATGAGTAATAGCCTCTGCCTTATTTATTTATTGCAAAATAAATCTCTCATGACTTTCTAATGTGTACTATAATTTAATTGATCTCTAACATCAGAATTCAGATCATGAATGGCTGACAGCATATTTTTGGAAGGTTCTGATTTAAGTGAAATTGGCTTGTGGTTAAGTGAATATAATCTTACAAAAAGAATACTGTCATTGTTTGCTCTTTCTGTGATATGATTGGATTTACTAATGGTCAATATTTCAGCAAGATAGAGAATAATAGCATCTCCAATTGGTTTTATATTGAGATTTATATAGCTAATTATAAGAACATCTTTAAATACCGGGGAAATCTCTTCACTGTCTCAGAACCAAGCAAGATTAACTCATTTTAATTTATGATCATTAACCTGTTAAAGGCAATGGTTGATGATGAGGAAGCAATATCTATATTTTTGGTCTTAACTAAGCCTATTTAATTAGAATTCCCTGTGTCTAAAATATTTTATTGAAAGGTATTTATTGTGGCTTATGTATAAATGTCAAATAAAGAATATTTAACACTTCCCACATTTTATAGTTGATCTGTAAGTTCAGATGCTTTTAAAAGTGGCCATGATAGATAAAATAGCAACTTGATTTTTTAATTCTTTACTAAGATAGACTAGGTTATAATTCAGGATTGTCTTTAAGCAGCTATTTGGAAACAAAATGTGCAACTACTATGTATGTGTGTTTGATAGTGATGTCTTTTGCCAATTTCCTAGAGAAAATGATTCAAGTAGAGGAGATAATTTGTAAATTATGTGGCCATAGGACTTAAGATAATTAAAGATAAACACATAAAAAAAACTTGGTGGGGCTGGGAAGGTGGCTCAGTGGTAGGGTGCTTGCCTTGCATGCATGAGGCCCTGGGTTTGATTCCTTAGCACCACATAAGCAGAAAAAGCCGGAAGTGGGGCTTAGGCTTAGTGGTAGAGCACTAGTCTACAGCTGAAGGGCTGAGGGACAGTGCCCAGGCCCAGAGTTCAGGCCCCACGACCAACACAAAAAAAGAAAAAAGAAAAAAAGAAAAACCTGGTAAGAATGAACATGGTCCCATTAGTGAACTAGAAAATGTGTGGTTATCCTCTATAATAACAGTAGTGGAGGGCACAGTTGCATATGTCTGTAAACCCAGCAACCTAGGATCTCAGGTTCAAGGTCAACCCTGGTAAAGTTGGCAAGACACTATCTCAAACACAAACTAAAAACAAAACAAGAAGGGGCATACTGTACTTGCCTACCAAGTTTAAGGCCCTGGGTTTAATTACCAGTATTGGGGGAAACAACAACAACAAGGGAAGGAAGGAAAGAAGGAGGAAAGGAAGAGGAAGGGAGGGAAAGCAGGAGGGAGGGAGGCTACCTCATTTATAAAACTCACTGAGAGCAGTAGCTAAATTTCCATGGGCTGGGAAGGTGTCTTAGTGGTAGAGTGCTTGCCTGGCATGCATGAAGCGCTGGGTTCAATTCCTCGGCACCACAGAAACAGAAAAAGCTGGAAGCAGTGCTGTGGCTCAAGTGGTAGAGTGCTAGCCTTGAGCAAAAGAAGTTCAGGGACAGCCCAGGCCCTGAGTTCAAGCCTCTGGACTGGCAAAAAAAAATTACAGCCTCTAAATTGTCAGCCTATTTGAATAGCAGCTGTAGTTTGAGAAAAACATGTTCAGAAGGTCACAAATTTAAACAGACTTGTTGAGTTTGATGCTTTGCACAGTGGCAGATTCGTAGCCAGTGAGGTTTACTAAGATGCATTTATTGCTAACTGAAAACTTCACAAATATGAGCAATAGGTAAATCTTTTTAACATTAATTAATAAATTAAGACCTACATAGTCAAATCCAAAGAAAAGGTATAATAGTGTTGTGGCTAATTAGCTAACCAAAGTTAAATTTGCTAGCTATCCAACTGTTTGGACATAACAAGAAGACAACTTGGGGTGTAAATTACCCAATTTTTTGTTGTCTGTATTAATGAGAAAAGTTACAATGTCCTCTGGTCAGAGTACAGTGGGCCTACAGTTAGGTCACAGATCATTCCATGAAGGGCATAGGGCTTAGGAACAGGAACTTATGTAAGGTCATTTTATTATAAACTGCACTATGAGGATTTTGAACCAAGTACAAGAAACCTTACTCCAAAGTAACAGCCCTCATATATGTATGTATGTATGTATGTATATATGTATGTGCCAGTGCTGGGACTCAAACTAAAGGTGTCAGCAATGTCTCTTAGTTTTTTCTCTCAGGGCTGGTACTCTACCACTTGAGTCACATCTCCACTTCAGAATCATTTTAGTGGCTAAAAGGAGATAAAACAGTGTCATGGACTTTCCTGCCCAGGCTGGCTTCTAATAGCTGTCCTCCCATTTCAGCCTCCTGAGTAGCAAGGATTACAGGCATGAGCCACCAGCTCTGCTTCACTTTAATACTACATCTTTATGAAGTATGCATTTCACTTGTGTTGTTATCCTCCATTCACAGGATACAACCTTGTATGAGATTTCCACAGTATCAGCCTCATGGCAGTGAGGGTTAGGAGTGTTTTCTTAGACACTCAGAGCTTTTAGGCCCCTCCCAGAGCTTTGTGTTAGGAATTAAGAGCCCTGAGCTTATTATTTTCTAAATAACTAAACTCATTCTATGGCTTAATTCTACTAAATATTCTATGGCAGTAGCTACCAGATAACTCATAAACTGGCTTAGAAGTACTTGAATCAAGTGGTGAAAGGTGATAATTTAAGAAAGTGAGACAGGCACTGGTAGCTCACTCCTGTAATCCTAGTTACTTAGGAGGCTGAGATCTGAGGATCGTGTTTCAAAGCCAGCCCAGGCAGGAAAGTACAAGAGACTTATCTCTAATTAACAAGCAGAAGACAGGAAGTGGAGCTGTGGCTCAAAGTGATAGCGCACTACCTTTGGGCATAACAGCTCAGGGACAGCCTCCAGCCTGAGTTCAAGCCACACAACCACCACCACCACCAACAACAAAAAAAACCAGTTAGGAAAGTGTTGACATTGCATGTCATGGCCTTTTTCTAGCATCCCATCATGGAAGAAGTTCAGTAATGCCTTTAAATCTAATCAAATCAAAGATTTAAACCCACATATCCCAGAACTGTTCAGAAAATCTATCTTCAGGGCTCTGGCAGCTCTTGCAAAATACTTTTATAATCATCCAAGTCTCAGTCAGAAAAGAAAGACTACCAGTGGTCAAATATAAACAAGAGCTTATTGTAGAGATAGGACATTCAGTAATATTGGGAGCTGGGTAAACTGTCCGTGTGAAGCTGTTGCTTATGTTTCTAATCCTGGTCCTCAAGGCAATAGTGAGGAAGGAAATATAAACTGGAATATGCAGGAATATGCTGGAACTCAAGAAAACATTCTCCCATCTGGCACTGGTGGCTCATGCCTGTAATCCTAGCTACTCAGGAAGCTGAGATCTGAGGATCGTGGTTCAATGCCAGCCCAGGCAGTAAAGTCCATGAGACTCTTATCTCCAGTTAACAACCAGAAAACCAGAAATGGAGCTGTGACTCAAAGTAGTAGTGTGCTAGCCTTGAGCAAAAGAGCTCAGGAACAGTGCCCAGGCTCTGAATTCAAGCCCCACAACCAACAACAACAAAAAAAGGAAATCAAGCCTAAAGAGATTGGCCTTGTCAATGCACAAAAAGAGAGATAGAGAAAGAAAGGAAAGAAAGGAAGGAAAGAAGGAAGGGAAGGAAGAAGGAAGGGAGGAAGGAAGGAAGGAAGGAAGGAAGGAAGGAAGGAAGGAAGGAAGGAAAGAAGGAAGAAAGGAAGAAAGAGAGAAAGAAAAGGAAGAAAGAAAAAGAAAGACAAAGAAAGAAAGAAAAAAGAAAGAGAGAGAGAGAGAGAGAAAGGAAGAATGAAAAAGAAAGAAAGATTGATTTACTCCTGGAGTCTCAGTTTTCTAATCTATAAAATGGAAAACAAGTCAGGCATCAGTGGCTCATGCTTGTAACCCTAGCTTCTCAGGGGATGAGATCTAAGGATTGCATGAGCCATGGGTGCTGGACCAATTAAGCCCCCAAAAAGCTGGAAGTGGAGCTGTGGCTCAAGTGATAGAGTACTAGTGTTGAGAGAAAAAAAAAGCTCAGGGACAGTGCCCAGGTACTGAGTTCAAATCACCAGGACCAGCACCAAAAAAAACAAGGTGGAGGGGGCAGGGAAAAGTTTTTATCTCAGAGGGTAGATTTGGTATATTGGTATATAATAAAAGCTTTATCCTGGGAATCTGATATGGAGCTTTTAAAACATCCGGAATTTCCAGAGCAATAGTGCCTCTATTTTTCAAGAATCTCTTGATGCTATAGGAGTGGGACTACTCAGAGTGCAGTTGCATCTGAGGTGAGGGCAGTGAGGCAGGTACCATCTCTGAAACCTGGGAACCTGATGTGTGCAGCTCCAGATGCTTAGAGTTAGTGCTGCACTGTATTCTGGTCTACAAGATGCTGTCTAAATAGCTCTTTTGTAAAACAGTGAATGTGGCTGGCTCACAAGAGTACTTATCAAACGTTAGCTACTGTGGTTTTGTCTACTAAATATTCATCCTCCCAACCAAACCTACTCTTTGATCTTCTTTCTCTATGTTAGTGAAAGGCAAAACCTTCCATCTGTACAAACTATAAACTTAGGACTCCTCTTCGATTCCCTTTACTTTCCCCAGGACTTGGTAGCCAAGTCCTCAATGTTTCTGGAGTCCATTCTTCTCTATTTCCAATGCCAGTTACTTAGTTGAGATCCAAATGCATTGCATAATTGGTTTTTCTGTCTTTATGGGTTTTTTTTCTCCTTTGCAAATTATCACTAGCCTTTTCTTTTTCCTTTATGTATATTCGTAAATATAAATATATCAATATAATATATATAGTTTCTGTTTTGTTGGTTTGGTTTAATATATCTAACTATATTTTATATATTAATAATTATCTATATTTTATATATTAATTATGTATATATAGTTTCTGTTTGGTTTGTTTTGTTTGTTAGGCAGGTACTCTAACCTCTGAGCCAAGCCTCATTTTTTTTCTTTTTTCTTTTTTGTCAGTCATGGGGCTTGAACTCTGGGCCTGAGCACTGTCCCTGAGCTCTTCAGCTCAAGGCTAGTGCCCTACGACTTGAGCCACGGCGCCACTTCTGGCTTTTTCTGTTTACATGGTACTGAGGAATTGAACCCAGGGCCTCATGTACCACTGAGCCACCTACCCAGCCCTTTTCTCTTTGTTTTTAAGGTAGGATCTCACTTTTGCCTAAGCACTTGTGTAGTTATCACATCTATGTTAAATTTCCTGGCAGCTAGGATAACAGGAATGCACCGACTCATCCAGCTCTTTCTTGAGAAAGTATCTTTTGAAAATTTTTTTTCTGCCCAGGTTGACTTTGAACTGTGATCCTGATAATGTTAGCCTCATAAGTATTTAGGATTAACAGGCATAATCACCAATGCCTGGCTGGCTGTTTGTTTTGAGATAGGGTCTGCCTCAGCCTCCTGTTTCCTGGGGGAGTATAGGTCCACACCACCATACCCAGCCCTTTTAACATGTTTTCTTGATGAAATATGTATTTAGAGAATAGCATATGAGACTTAAATGACCAGATTATCAACTCATTGTAGAATGAACACCCAAGATTATGTCCAGAAATCTTTGCTAACTATAGCCCCCTCTTTTACATAGGTAACTGCTACTCTGGATTTTATAATTATTTTCTTCCTGTCTTTCTAGGTAAACATCTGTTTATCTCAAAAAGTTTTTTTTTTTTTTTTTTTTGGTCAGTTGTGGATGCTGTCTCTCAGCTCTTCAGCTCAGCCACAGCGCCACTTCCGGCTTTTTCTGCTTATGTGGTGCTGAGGAATCGAACCCAGGGTCTCATGCATGCCAGGCAAGCACTCAACCACTGAGCCACCTTCCAGCCCCTCAAAAAGTTTTGTATTACCTGGTTCTGACCGTTCTGTAAAATAGATTCTTTTTCTCTTTTGGTTGGTCATGGAGCTTGAACTCTGGGCCTGGGTGCTGTCCCTCAGCTCTTCAGCTCAAACTAGCACTCTACCACTTGAGCCACAGCACTACTTCTGGTTTTCTAGTGGTTTATTGGAGTCTCATGGACTTTCTTGCCCAGGCTGACTTTGAACTGTGATCCTCAGATCTCAGCCTCCTGAGTAGCTAGGATTACAGGCATGAGCCACTAGTGCCCGGCAGTAGATTCCTTTCCTATGTGTCTTCTGTATTTAAACATTTTACCTCCCCTTTTATCTTGTACCTTTCAGCTCATAGCCTTTAAACTCCCATAAGCATCTGGTTTTGTATCAGTTTATCTAAGGTGTGATTTTTATTTTTGTCATTTGTGGCGCTTGAACTCAGGACCTGGGAGCTGTTCCTGAGCTCTTTTGCTCAAGGCTAGTGCTCTACCACTTTGAGTCACAGTGTCATTTCTGGTTTGGTGGTTAATTGGAGATAAGAGTCTCACTGACTTTCCTGCTTGGCTGGCTTTGAATCATGGTCCTCAGATCTCAGCCTCCTGAGTAGCTAGGATTACAGGTGTGAGCCACCTGTGTCTGGCTCTAAGGTATAATTATTATGCTTCCCTAAATCCCCTTCCCTGCATAGTTCTTGGTTAGCTTGGCTCATGTTCTAAAAGATTTGGAATATGAGCATGGACGTAGCAGCTGCAATATTCTTTTTACATCTTGAAGGCTGACATGCAGGGCATCAGGTTCTGTTACAGCTTGTACACACTCTGATTTTTTTTGGCTGGCTCAGCTCCCTTTTGCTGGGCAGCAGCCAGGCCCACTGCCTTTTCAGCTTATCTTACTCCGAGGCCAGCTGTGGTTTTCTCCTTGTCTCCCATGACAGGACAGGGAGATGGTTGTTTTTTTTTTTCTGTTTTTTTTTTTTTTTTTTTTTTTTGTTGTTGTTTTTGTCAGTCATGGGGCATGAACTCAGGGTCTGGGTGCTGTCCCTGACATTTTTTGCTTAGGGCTAGTGTTCTACCACTTTGAGTCATAGTTTCACATCTGGTTTTCTGTTGGTTTATTGGAGAGAAGAATTTCTTAGGCTTTACTGTCTGGGCTGGCTTTGAACCACAATCCTAGATCTCAGCCTCCTGAGTAGCAGACGTGAGTCATCAGTGCCCAACGGGAGAATGTTTTCTTGAGTTCCAGCATATTCCTGCATATTCCAGTTTATATTTCCTTCCTCACTATTGCCTTGAGGACCAGGATTAGAAATATAAGCAACAGCTTCACACGGACAGTTTACCCAGCTCCCAACATTACTGAATGTCCTATCTCTACAATAAGCTCTTGTTTATATTTGACCACTGGTAGTTTTTTTCTGACTGAGACTTGGATGATCCTAAAAGTATTTTGCTAGAGCTGCCAGAGCCCTGAAGATAGGTTCAAGTCTTTGATTTGATTAGATTTAAAGGCATTAATGAACTTCTTCCATGATAGGATGCTAGAAGCAGGCCATAACATGCAATATCTTAAAGTATCACCTCTCTGAGAAGGGATGGGTTAGGAGCGATGGATGACAATGTCAGATACTTTGTATTCATATACTGTTTTGTAGAATGGGAACTTCTTTGTAGAACTACTTTAAAATAATAAAAAAAATTCAGTATTTGAATCAAGTACTTAGAGAAAGCCAGCCTATGGTAGTTACTGCTATTGAACATTTACGTAGAATTAAGCCATAGAATAAGTTTAATTATTTCTGAGCATGCTAGAAGTTGTGAAAAGAAAATAATTAACTCAGGGCTCTTAATTCCTAATACAGAGTTCTGGGAGGGGCCTAAAATCTCTAGTGTCCAAGAAGACACTCCTAACCCTCACTGCCATGAGGTTGATACTGTGGAAATCTCATACAAGGTTGTATCCTGTGAATGGAGGATAACAACACAAGTGAAATGCATACTTCATAAAGATGTAGTATTAAAGTGAAGCAGAGCTGGTGGCTCATGCCTGTAATCCTTGCTACTCAGGAGGCTGAAATGGGAGGACAGCTATTGGAAGCCAGCCTGGGCAGGAAAGTCCATGAACTGTTTTATCTCCTTTTAGCCACTAAAATATATCTGGAAGTGGAGCTACCTGGGATATTTAACCAGATCCAGTCTTAAATGTTTAATTAATAAAGAAAAATTAAAAGCCGGGTGCCGGTGGCTCATGCCTGTAATCCTACCACTCAGTAGGCTGATATCTGAGGATCTCGGTTCAAAGCCAGCCTGGGCAGGAAAGTCTGTGAGACTCTTTTTATTTTTTGTTGGTCATAGGGCCTAAACTCTAGGCCTGGGTGCTGTCCCTCAGCTCTTAAGCTCAAGGCTAGCACTCTACCTCTTGAGCTGCAGTGCCACTTATGGCTTTTTCTTCTTATGTGGTGCTGAAAAATCGAACCCAGGGCCTCATGCATGCAAGGTAAGCACTCTACCACTGAGCTACCTTCCCAGCCCCTCTATGAGACTCTTATCTCCAATAAACAACTCAGAAAACTGGAAGTGGCCCAGTGGCTCAAGTGGTAGAGTGCTAGCCTTGAGCTGAAGAGCTGAGGGACAGCGCCTAGGCCCAGAGTTCAAGACCCACAACTGACAAAAGAAAAAAGAGAGAGAGAGAGAGAGAGAGAGAGAGAGAGAGAGAGAGAGAGAGAGAAAAGAAAAAAGAACAAGAAAAGCTTTCAGAAGTGGAGGAAAACTGTACTCAAAAACAGACTACAGTTATATTGTTTAAGTGCACATTTGAAGGGCATGCTCAACATATTTATGTATGGTTGTTTTTATTTTTTTCAGTTCTAGGCATTAAACCTAAGATGTGTTTTCTAGTTTCTTTTCTTTCTTTTTTTTTTTGGGGGGGGGTCCGGTTGTGGGGCCTGAACTCTGGGCCTGAGTGCTGTCCCTCAGCTCTTCAGCTCAAGGCTAGCGCTCTACCACTTGAGCCACAGCACCACTTCCGGCTTTTTTCTTTTTGCTAATGTGGTGCTGAGGAATTGAATCCAAGGCCTCAGGCATGCAAGGCAAGCGCTCTACCACTGATCAACCTTTCCAGCCCATGGTCTCCCTAAATTTTGTCCAAATTGGCCTTAAACTCACTATCATCCTGCCTACATATCCCAAATGGCTAGGATTATAGGCATACACCATCACTTCTGACCACTTACATACAATTTAAAAGCTTGAGTATTACCTATCTTTGGGATGTGGAAGGGTCCTATGTACAATGATGGAGGAAATCTAACTTAGAAATTTAACTGGGTTAGCAGTGAAGCAGCAGGTGTGAATGAGGTACTTTAGAAAACACCAATATTTAGGTGATGCAGTAACTATCTCTGTCCAATAAGGACAGGGAAGTGACAGGGAAATGATTCCAAGATTCCTTCAGAATCTGAGAATGTTCCTTCCACACATACAATGATTCAGGCTAAAAACAAAATTGTTTTGGTTTGAATTTTATGCATTAACTCTAGTTATAATAATATTTCACTAGAGAAGTATGCATCAATTTGTTATCATTTGGAGACACAAGAACTTCTTAACATTAGATTCTATGAACTCTATAAAGACAGTAATGAGAAGTCTCAGAAGAAAATTGAAAGGAAAGTGAAGAGTTCATTTAGATAACTAGGATTTGATATTTTGATTATGGAGATAGCAATGGGATTGAAAGGGGGCTATCACTTGGAGTTTAAATCTTGGAGTCCAACTTGCTTTTAGATGTGAAGATTTGCTGACATCCCAGGAATTCATGGAAACACTTCCCTCCTTCCCCAGTGAACTTCACTTGTCTGCTTCTCTGTTAGCATGGACCCAGGACCTCGTGGAAGCCACACTGCCTAAACCCATAGCTAATTTACCCACTATACTGTAGAGCCCTAAAACAGGGGTTAGATCCATTCACATGTTTCTCTTGAGACATTGCGCACAAGCAGACATTGCTAAATTAAGTGATACTTATTATTTTTTATCTTAAATTGAGCCAAATTTGCCCAGTTTCTTTTTATTTTTCCCAACACTTTAAAATTCAAATTTGAGGTGGCGTAGTAACGAGCTTATTCAGGACTCTGATTATCTTTTTTGTTGTTGATCATGGGGCTTGAACTTGGTGCCTTGGCATTGTCCCTGAACTTTTGTGCTTAAGGCTGTCCCTCTACCACTTTCAGCCACAGCTGCACTTCCGTTTTCTAGTGAGTAACTGGAGATATGTCTCATGGACTTTCCAGCTCAGATTTCAGCCTCCTGGGTAGCTAGGATTACAGGCATGGGCCACCAACGCCCAGCTTCATATTCATCTTAGATGACTCTTCAGGGTTGTTTCTACAAGCCACTTGAGTTGGTAGAGAAGTCATAAGTTGGTAAGAGAAGGTTTTGTTTGTAAGTTGTAGGTTAATTTCAGAAAAGTACAATGCAAGAAATCCAGTGTTTATTTCCCATAGACATCTAAGTAATGTATGTTTTTCTACTTCTAGGTGTTCTCTATTCTATGTATAAGGATTACATTAGACCTCGATTCTTCAATGTGTCCAAAAAATGAAGCTATAGGCTGGAAGCAAGAAAGACAAGAGCTTCCGGCAATCCTATGAAGAATGAATTTTCAGTGTGTAGCAAACTGTACTGAAGAAGTATCACACAGAACTCTCCTAGGTTTTGTATTAAGTCTCAAATGTTTAAGAAGCTGACTTCCAAATCCACAGCAGTTAGCTAAGAAACATTCCTTCTTTATTTTGGTAGTAGGTTTTAGGTAGGCATTCCACTATTGAGCCATGCCTCCAGAACTTTTTTTTTTGTTGGTCATGGGGCTTGAACTCTGGGCCTGGGCGCTGTCCCTCAGCTCTTCCAGCTCAAGGCGAGCGCTCTACCACTTGAGCTACAGCGCCACTTCCGGTTTTCTGGTGGTTTATTGGAGATAGGAGTCTCACAGTCTTTCCTGCCCGGGCTGGCTTTGAACCGTGATCCTCAGATCTCAGCCTCCTGAGTAGCTAGGATTACAGGCGTGAGCCACCAGCGCCCAGCCCTCCAGAACTTTTTTGCATGGGTTATTTTGACAGTCTTTTTAGCCAGGTATGTACGTGTACCACAAGTCTCCTATTTTATATTTCCTATCATAGCTGGGATAACAGGTTCATAACAATACACCCAACGATTTATTGAGAAGAGGTATTGTGAACTTTTTACTCCATCTTCCTTGCAGCTACCAAATAACTAGTATTATAGGTGTGAGCCACCAAACTAGGCTGACAGTTCTTCTAGATACTTTTTTTCCTGACTTTTTTCCTTTATTGCAATACTATGGATGGAATACAGAGCATGTAGGTAAGTGCTCTACTACTGCACAAGAGCCTCACCCTAAAAAAAAAAAAGGCATTTCTAATGCAGCTACTAGCAAGATACTGCTCTCAGTATATGTTCAGCATGTAAAACAGACTAAGTGTACTTTATTATAGAAGCCAGTACTGGGGCTGGAATTCAGGGTCTTGTGCTCTTGCTTTTTTTTGTTGTTTTATTTTGTGCCAGTCTTGCCTTGGGCTTGAACTCAGAGCCTGGCACTCCTCCTTAGTTAAGTTTGTTTTTCTCCTCAAAGCTCTACCACTTGAGTCACAGCTCCACTTTGTCTTTTTGGTAGTTAATTGGAGGTCAGAGTCTCATGGACTTTCTTACCCAAGCTGCTTCAAACCGTGATCCTCAGATCTCAACCTCCTGAATAGCTAGGATTACAGGTATGAGCTACTGGCACCCAGTTTCCTTGGCTTTTTTACTCAACTTTCTTGCTTTACTAGTTGAAGCACAACTCCAGTTGTGGATTTTTCCTGTTTAAGTGGAGATAAGAGTCTGACAGACATTGCTGCCTAGATTTAATTTTTTTTTTCCAGTCCTGGGGCTTGAACTCAGGTCCTGGGCTCTGTCTCTTAGCTTCTGTGTTCAAGACTAGTGCTCTACAACTTGAGCCAAAGCCCCACTTCTGGCTCTTTTTGATTAGTTTATTGGAGACAGGAGTCTCACAGATTTTCCTACTCAGGCTAGCTTCAAACTGTGATCCTCGGATCTCAGCCTCCTGAGTAGCTAGGATTATTGGTATAAGCCACCAGTGCTTGGCTTAAATATTTTTAAAGTATTTTTTAAAATGATTTCCAAAGAGCTGAGGGACAGCGTCCAGGCCCAGAGTTCAGGCCCCACGACCTGACCAAAAAAAAAAAAAAAAAAAAAAATTCCAAGTACAAGTTTTCACTATGTTGCCCAAGCTGGCCTCATCTTGCATCAGACACTGAACAGAGAGTGATTTTTGTTACAAAATCCAACAGGCTCTCTAATATTATAATGCTACCAAGTAAATGAAAATAATACAGTTATTTTACTTAGAAAAGTAATGACAAGGGGCTGGGAAGGTGGCTCAGTGGTAGAGCGCTTGCCTTGCATGCCTGAGGCCCTGGGTTCAATTCCTCAGCACCACATAAGCAAAAAGAAAAAAAGCTGGAAGTGGTGCTGTGGCTCAGGTGGTAGAGTGCTAGCCTTGAGCTGAAGAGCTGAGGGACAGCACCCAGACCCAGAGTTCAGAACCCACGACCGGACCCCCCCCCAAAAAAAAAGAAAAGAAAAGAAAAGTAATGACAAGGAAGTGGTGCTGTGGCTCAACTGGTAGAGTGCTAGCCTTGAGCTGAAGAATTGAAGGATAGCGCTCAGGCTGAGTTCAAACCCCATGACTGACAAAAAACAAAAACCAAACAACAACAACAACAAAAAGAAAAGTAATGACAAGTATTTATTAATTAAAAGCAGCTATGTATGAAATCTTACAAAGTGTTTAAACCATGTTGTAAAACTCATATTTGGAGAAAAGTTGAGAATAATGTTCATTTTTCTACTTCAGCTTGGGTTGATGGGAGGGTCACTGTGGGAAGACTCTACAAACAGATACTGTATAATACCTGTGTTTGCAAAACACTTCCTGGGCAAAAGCTTTAGTGCTCTAATGTCTGAAAAACTGTGTGTGTGTGTGTGTGTGTGTGTGTGTGTGTGTGTGTGTGTGTGTGTGTGTGTGTGTGTGTGTGTGTGTGTGTGTGTGTGTGTGTGTGTGTGTGTGTGTGTGTGTGTGTGTGTGTGTGTGTGTGTGTGTGTGTGTGTGTGTGTGTGTGTGTGTGTGTGTGTGTGGTCTCTGAGCTTTTTTGCTCAAAGCTAGCCTTCTATCAGTTGAGCCACAGCTCCATTCTGGCTGTTATAGTGGTTAACTGGAAATAAAAGTCTCACAGACTTTCCTGTCTGGGCTGGCTTTGAACCACAATTCTCAGATCTCAGACTTCTTAGTAGCTAGGATTACAGGTATGAGTCACTGATGCCCGGACTGAATTGTATTCTTGGTACAATTGTACTTAGGTCCTTGTGATCTCTCCATCTTGCCTGTGTCCCCACCTTGATGCAACCCACCATCTGACATAGCCAAAGTGCTCTCATTAGAGATGGAAATTTGTAGCACCATGTATCCAATCCTCCAGATCTGTCAGCTAAATAAATCTCTTCTAATAGAGCAACCTGCCTCAGGTATTTTGTTATAGAAACAGGAAAATTATAATGCATAAGGATACTTCACAGAGAAATTCAGAATGGTAAATCATATATTAGAGAAGGATTAAGTGACTGGGTTTTCTTTTGAGAGAACATTTTTTTAATATTCCATAAAGGTTCTGAATGTTTAATCTAGACTTACTGTATATATGGTACTCTTTTTGTTGTTGGTTGCTCATGGGACTTGAACTCAGGGCCTAGGTGTGCCTGAGCTTTTTTGCTCAAGGCTAGCACTCTACCACTTGGAGCCACAGTACCACTTCCAAGTTTGTTTGTTTTTGGCTGTGGGGCTTGAACTCTGGGCCTGGGCACTGTCCCTCAGCTTTTCAGCTCAAGGCTAGCACTCTACTACTTGAGGCACAGTGCCACTTCTAGTTTTCTGGTCATTTATTGGAGTTGAGAGTCTCATAGACTTTCCTGCCCAGGCTGGCTTTGAACCATGATCCTCAGATCTCAGCCTCCTTAGTAGCTAGGATTACAGGCGTGAGCCACCAGCACCCAGCTATATGGTATTCTTAAATTACATGCTTGTACATTACATATGCCCCACTTTTATGATATAATAGACTCTTTGAGGTTAATAAATATTAAACCTAGCTGAAACTTGTGAAATTTTATAAAAACCCATTTGATACATGCTAAATGTAGAAAGTTTTAGCATCTGGATACAAAGCAGAGGAGACATTTCATAATTCTGCAGCCTATACAAATTTAGCTGGCAGGAAGGGACTAGGAAAGCAATATTCACTGTTCTGTACTTGGTTTGTATACTCAGGATTTGGAACCAGATCAAGAACCTGGACATGCTCTGGGTGGTTAGATCAGAGATTGATCTGGAGTGGTACTTAGCCCTTTCTGTACCTCCATTTCACAGCTCCCACATGTCTTTCATCATGCCCAGGCCACCAGTTATGTTTCCACTAATTACATTGTCTTTTCAATGTCCTATTTTTCATCTGTGTTTGATGGCTACTGCTGCTTGGTTTTTTGTTTTTAAGATAGTGTTCTAATAGTAGCCCAGGCGGGCATTAAACTCGTGATCTTTCTGGGTAGTTAGGATTGCAGATATGAGCCACCAGCTCCTGGGGCCCATATTAATTTTATTATTTTATTTCAGTTTTTAGGTCAGAAAGTCTCTATGTTAGGTTACAAGGTCAGGTTTGTTTGTTTGTTTTTGCCTGAGACCAGGGCTTGAACTCTATCTGATGCTTTCACTCATTGGCTGGCACTCTACCACATGACCACCCTCAATGTTGTATTCTTATCTGACATTTTTTTTTTTTTTTGGTCAGTCGTGGGGCTTGAGCTCTGGGCTTGGGTGCTGTCCCTGCACTCTTCAGCTCAGGGTTTTCTGGTGGTTTATTGGAAATAGGAGTCTCACAGCCTTTCTTGCCCCGACTAGCTTTGAACCATGATCCTCAGATATCAGCCTCCTGAGTAGCTAGGATTACAAGCATGAGCCACCAGTGCCTGGCTTATCTGACATCTTAAGAGCTCCTCAACTGAGGAATGAGTATCTGTTTGGAAAATTCCCTGCCACTCAAAGGACAAAACCATTAAAAAATGAAGCTAAGCAATGTCGCAATTAACATATGAATAAAATAATATTTATATGCTAATATATTATTAAGAGTTACTTAAGTATTGTAATAAGGCAGAGAGATCAGATATTTACCTTTGGTGGTGAAGATGAAAGTGATGTTCAAAGCCACAAAAAGGCTGCAGGGTTTGCAGACTCAACACCTTGGGAGCCAAAAGAAATTGTGGATATGGAGGGGTATTGCCCACAACATTGAAAATGGATGGCCATGATTCAGTTCCAGCAAACTGGACTTCCATGCAGAAATGTGGGCCCGGTGCTGCAAATCTTCTGAGTCTTTAATCAGATAATTATGAAAAAAAAACTTGTCTTTATTGAATTGCTAGGGAATCAAATACAGGATCTTGTACAAGGTAGGCAAGTGCTCTACAACTGAGCTACACCTCCAGTCCAATTTGAATTCTTAAATATGAACTTTTTTCATTACAAAAAGTATAAGGGAAAAAAAATCCTGATTAGGAACAGGGGTAAAAAAAAGTGAGCAGGCAAGCAGCTAGTGACAAGTGGACTAAAGCTCTAAGTTCCACTCTAGTACTAATCTCATACTATTTGATATAAATATCTTAAAAATGAAATGCTTGGCATTTTCTAGGAGATTAAACAATAAAAATATGAGCCACTCCTAGCAACTGAGTCAGTTCTAAAAATGGTATTTGCAGTTAGTGGGAAAAGTGGTAAGAAAAGACATTGTAGAATTATGAAAACATTAGAAAGATTAGTGCCTTTGTTATCTCATGCTATTAATAACAGTTATATGTTATTAATATTTTCTTTGGGCTGAGTTACATTATAGCATAAAAAAATAAATCATTGGTTCAAGAATGGCTTCTGGATCTTTTACTACCTAGTAAACCAGTTGACAAATACCATCATATTGCTTTTTAATAGCTAGAAAAAAATTCAAGAACAGAGACCACAATGACAACAATAGTTAAAAAGTAAGTTTGATATCCTAGGTTAAATATGATAATCAAATTGAAAATATGTTTTCTTTAGAAATGATGTGCTAGTGCTAATAGACATGTTGGTGTACTCTTGGTCCATGACAGTGAAATAAAACTTAACTGGCAGAGTAAAGTACCACTTTAAAAGATAGTCAGTTTGACAAAAGGGAAAAACGCATTATTCCCTTTCCTTTCTTCTGATCCAGACAAAAATATCTCATTTCCCTAAATAATACTTAAAAAAAATCTATCAGTTTTGGATAGCTTTAAAATTCTACTTAAACTGATATGTTCAGGTTTATATATATATATATATATATATATATATATATATATATATATATATATATACATATACATTATACTTTATAAATCCCAGAAGTCAAGAAGCCTATAGTAATGAGTGGCCATCAAAGGCCAATCATCCAATTCTGGCCATTGAACAACTGTGTAAGGTGGGTGGGTCTCTGACCTACACTTGGAGCTGTCAGCTTTTACCCCTGTTCCCATAAGGAAATTGCCTTTGTTCAAAATACTTGAACAAAACTCACCTCTGAACTATCAGAGATATGCTAATAGACACATGGCACAAAAGGGATTAGGGAAAGTGTTCATAGATAGTCTCTCAGGCTGTTCGTCATCTAGACACAAGTAAGTCAGCATCCATGGTATTCAGAAGGTAGAGTTCAGGCCGAGCTGTCAATCCCAGATGGTACTAAGGACAAAAAAGATAAAAGATAGATGATTTTCAAATAGTTAAGATATTGAGATGGACACATTGATTATATACCTATAATCATATTATTTACTTATAATTATGTTAATTACATAATTACATATTATATACCTATAATCATATTAATTTAGGACTTTTTAAAAAGTGCAGCTCTGGGCTGGGAAGGTGGCTCAGTGGTAGAACGCTTGCCTTGCATGCATGAGGCCCTGGGTTCGATTCCTCAGCACCACATGAGCAAAAAGAAAAAAGCCAGAAGTGGCAATGTGGCTCAAGTGGTAGAGAGCTAGCCTTGAGCTAAGGGACAGCGCCCAGGCCGAGTTCAGGCCCCATGACCGGACCAAAAAAAAAAAAAAAAAAAAAAGTGCAGCTCTATTTTTATCTCAGAAAAGAAATGGCTTAAACATACAACATTGGATTCTAATATTGCAAGTAATAAAAGCTGACATAATAAGGATGGAGGTAGTACCAAAAGCTGTCAGTAAAATCAGTGCTGTGACTATTCTAATTAGATTTCAAATGGCCTAAATCCTGAGCTCTATAATTTTAAAACAATGAAAAGATAGCTGAGCCCAGTGGCATGTCTATAATGCTAGTTACTTGGGAGGATGAGAATGCAAGGATTATAATTCAAGCCTGGCTAGAAAAGTTTGCAAGACCCATCGTTGAGTGCAGTGGTTGTGTGTGGTTGTGTGTGTGTGTGTGTGTGTGTGTGTGTGTGTGTGTGTGTGTGTGTGTGTGTGTGTGTGTGTGTGAAAGAGACAGAGAGAGAGAGAGAGAGAGAGAGAGAGAGAGAGAGAGAGAGAGAGAGAGGCGGGGGAGGGAATTCTCCATGGGAGATTGAGATTTTGAAGATCACATTTCCAGGCTAGCCTAGTAGAAAAGTCCCTAAGACTGCAGCTCAAAAGAGGGAAGCTCTATGGAGGCACAAGTCTATCATCCTATCAACTATGGGAAACCTAAAATAGATGATCATGGTCAAAGCACATATCAAGGCAGGAAGTGAGACCTTATCATAAAGGGAACCAGTAAAAAAACAAGGCTGGAGGCGTGGCTCAGCAGTATAGCGCCCACATAACAAATGAAGACACCAAGTTCAAACCCCCCAAAAGGAAAGGTAATATGCTAAAAGAAGGACAATCTACAGATCCCAGAGTTTACCAAATGGAATCAGAATTGCCTTAGTTATCTTTAATGTATAGTTCCAGGTCCAGTGTCAAGAGAAGTGAATCCAGATGCTTTGTGCTGGAAGTACTGTGAAGTTACAAGTTTCTATTATTTTCTATCCCCTAAATATAACAACTTTGGACAATTACCCTTTGTTATAAACTAGAGCTTTAGGAATATTCTTGCCTTTTGAGAACAAAAGCTTATAAGACAGAAGGCAGATTATACATCTGTGAAAAGTACCCTATTGGGATGTTTCCAATAGAGTTGGGTTTAAGACACAACTCTATCCCTTCCTATGATCTTGATCCTGTCCTGTGTCTTTGAATCTTTATTCTACTTATGTGGAAAAATGGGAATGATTACTATGTTGGGAAAGACCAAGTACACTAGTACTTGAAGAATAACTCTTGTTATTCTTCAATAAGTATATTTAATACCTTATGCATGACCTGTATGACCTCTCAGGAAAGTGGTGATGATGTGCAAAGATGTGTGAAGATGACATAGACCAGATGATGCTCAGGACCAAACCATTCCCAACAGTGGGCAAGGAAGATGCTGGGGTGGAATTGGCTTTAATTAAGGCCAGGAAATGGTTCTTTGGGCCAGCTTGCTTCTTCATTTTAAGATCTTATGACCAGAGTTCAAGGCCCATGACCGAAAAAAAAAAAAAAAAAGATCTTATGATTACAGGCTCCAGTGACTATCAGTCTTTGTTAGACTCACTGGTAATTCATTAAAACCTTTTCTGTGTGAGCAAAGATGGTGGACTTCCTCATTACAGAGTAAGCAAAGCTTGCATTACTAGTTCTATGGCACCATGTGTCACTTAGTTAAATTAGTAGGTAGAAGTCCTTCATTGGAGAAGGGTTTCATGTAGTTCTGAGATACTGATGTGTGGCTAAGTGGCACGGAAATAAGCTAAAACATTTTGGGGAGCAGAGACTTTATACAAGTCAGTATACTTACACTAGCTCTTAGCTATTGCCAGGTAGGACCATGAAGAACTGTGCCCATTTTCTACCTTCCAAAAGCACAAACCAAAGTCTGTGGGCAACTACTAGCTAAAACATTTTCTAGGGCTGGAGCATGGCTGTAGTGGTAGAGTACCAATCTAGCAAACTTAAAGCTACCAAAGATAATACAATTTTAAAGGCAACTTCTAGCTGGGAGTCAGGGACTCATATCTATAATCCTAGCTACTCAGGAGGCTGAGATCTGAGGATCACAGTTCAAAGCCAGTCCAGGCAGGAAAGTCCATGAGATACATCTCCAATTAGTCCCCAGAAAACTGAAAGTGGTACCGTGGCTCAAAGTGGTAGAGCACTAGCACCTTGAGCAAAAAAAAACCCCTCAGAGACAGCACCCAGGCTCTGAATTCAAGCAAGACCAACAAAAAAAGGTAATTAAAAATAAAAGGCAAATTCTAATACTATCCAGAGCATTTTCTGTCTTATGGATTTTTTTGTTTGTTTTTTGAGATAGGGTTTTTCTATCTAGACCAGGCTGGCATGAAACTTGCAACCCTTCTACCCTCAATGCTAGGATTACTTGCACATACCATCATGCCTGGCTTAAATGTTCTGTTGTTTATTGGTGCTACTAAAGAACCAAGCTTGGTAACCTTATCCATTAAGAAAGATATACTATGTATTACACAGGAAAGTTTGAAAATGAGTATGTGGGCTCTAATATTAAGCTAGTCATGTTCAACTGCCAACCCACTTTCAGCAATGTGATAAGGGCAGTTACTTTTGACACTTCAGATGCCTCATGAATATAGAGACTGAGCCTCTTGTTAGAAGGACTAATGAGACAGCACAAGTGCTCAGACCAGGACTACCACATAGAAATGACTTTTATATTCTTACATTTGTAAGGGAAAGGCAAACACGGACTCTACCAGTGAAAGAGGAGAATGCATTCCAAAGGACAGAATTAGAACTGTTTCAAATACAGATCTTCAGGTTGCTTTGTATCCTATTTCAGTTCTAAAATTTAAACAAAATTAACAAGAGCTAAATAAATAAAGTCAACTTGGAGAAACTCTAGGGGATTACAGTATTTTGCTCCTAAGACAGGCAGGAAAGCATATGGGCAGAAAAGGAAAATGAATACTAATGTTGCTCAGGATAAATTAAGGGCCGACTTATGTTTCTCCACTTGTATTTAATAACAGGTGACAATATGTCCACTTATGTCATATGTCTGCCAAATGCTTACTTGTTCATAAGCTAAGCAATTTTGATTCTTCTCTTCGAATATTTTTTCTGACAGCAAAGATAGAATGTACAAACCTATCTGACTGGTGTGGAGTAAAAAAAGGCAGAATAAAGTTTCAAGTTGAACTCTGGTAATGATGTGACATTCAGCTACAACAACATTGCCCGTGGGAAAACAAAAATTAGTGTTTAAGTGTTTGAAACTAATCTAAAGTCTATTAAGGACTAAAACCATGCCTCCAAGTGATGTATAAACTTATTTCTCTCTCTCTTCAAGGAGTGAAACACTAACAGTGTGAGCACAGTGTCCATCTTTAGTTGGTAAGTGACATTTTGGTATCTACTTATCAAAGCTGTTGAGACCCTATTACTAAGTATTTTCAAGGTCAAAAAAATAACCAGGAAACAAAATTGGAAAAAGAAAAAAATTTTAATTACAAATTGAATTTACATTTTAAATGTTCACTAAAAGCTCCATTGTGAGTACTCCTGATACCCCTAGCAGGACCTCGTGGGAACCAGTTGAGGCTCCTCTAACCCTGTTAATTCCCAGGACACTGTAGCAGAACAGTTACTCCATGTCACATTTAAGGAGAACAATAACCAATTTACAAGAAGTACAATTGTATATCCTTGAACATTTCACACAAACATACTGCCAAAATGTAACATATGCCAAGTGTGTAGACTGGCATTGGGGGACTTTTTTTTTTTCTTTTGAAAACATTGTTTTTGAGATGAAGTGTTGCTCTGTATCTCAGGCTGGCCTGGAACTCAGGATCATGCTGCTCAGCTTCCTGAGTGCCAGGATTATAGGCATACACCACCATGCCAGTAGGAAGACTTAAATTTTTACACATTGTACAGAGAACTGTTTTGATGGACTTTCCCTCTGTAAGACCCAAAGGGAATAAAGGAATGTTTTGACATGGTAAGATATTACACTCATAGAATTATAAAATGCCATTTAACTGGGAAGACATTTTTTCATTCTAAGCCATAAATGTGATTTTTAAAGGATTCTAGGGCTCAGGTTGTACCTCAGTGGTATAACGCATAGTTTGATCTCCATGAATGGCACAGAAAAAAAAATTAGCAGCTTTTGACTGGACTTCTAAATGTTTCTAAATGTGTGGACCCACCCACACACGGGCAAAGGTACAGAATCTCTATAAGGAATTAGTGTATGTATATGTTGTATCAAGTTGATGTTTACCTACTGGTACCTACAGACAAAGCTTATGACATCAGACCCTGTGACCATCTTCAGGACCTTTAGGATGGGTTTGGGAAACAAGAGGGAGGAGTGGAACACCATGAGGAGAAACATGTAGAACAACTGTAATTGTGTGTGATATTGAGAGGTTAAGTAAATTCACAGTGAGTGAAACACAGTGGCTTATCCTGAATGCCTTCGAAAAGACAGTCCATCCAGGTTGTGCTTGGGCTGTGTGCAAAAAAAACAGTCACAATGCCTCTGGGACCAGATAAGCAGAGCACACCAATAACACGGCGCTCCGGAAGGAAAGCTCCAAAGATGAGAAGTTCTTCAAGCCATTCCTTTTCCCTTTCTCACCAAGATGATGGCCAGGAAGGAGTTTTGTTCATTTATGTCCACCTGACAGCTGTGAATGACTTGACAGAATCTGTGTCAACCTAAGTAAAAATGTCAGAGGTGGCTGAAGCTCCCAGCTGAAGACACCCTTTCCTGTACTCCAGAACTCCGCCTTCTGGCATCAGATTTTCCCTCTTAGGGAACAGCTGGAGAGTCCCACCTAGCTGAGAGGGGTCTTTGTAACCACAGTGCCACCTACTGACTTATGGAAAGGAGGAGAGGATAAGAGAAAAAGCAGGAGAGTGAGAGCAAGGAGAGCATACTTCCTATTAGGTTTATAGCCTTCGAGATTACCTGATAGTCATCTTGGGCACCATCAAGAGTAATATGTGAGAAAAACACTCTGCTGAGAGATTAATTTCAGGAATAACATCGATGATTCTTCTTGCACTTTTGAGACCTTTCTCCACACCTCCAAAGTCTCTCAAGAATAACAGTTCATAAATGCTATCATCTTTTGTTATCACCACTCTCTTTGACAGAAAAGGGAAATGCTAATAACCAAACATGGTCAAAATAAATATAATCAGGAAATCTGTTACTACCAAGAATAAATATCATCAGGAAATCTCTCGGTTAACATGATTATTACTAATCTCAGGACTGCAGTCTCTGAGGAATACCTTCAGTAGGTAGATGATTAGTAACAATTCCCTCTAGATAGGGAAAGTGGAAATAAATTTTAAAAATTCTGAGCCCAATGGGATTCCCGGTCTCTGTCTCTCTGTTAGTAGTATGGAGGATTGAACTCAGGTCTTGTACTTGACAGATGAGCACTCTACTCCATGAGCCACACTCCAGTCTTTTGGCTTTTTTGGTTTGTGTTCAGAACCTTGGCCTTTTGCCCTGGGCTAGATTCAGACCATGATCCTCCTACATCTGCTTCCCAAGAAGCTAGGACTGCAAGCATGAACCAACATGCCAAGGTTTTTTTTTTTTTTTTTTTGGTTTTCTTTTTCTTTTTTTTCCTTTTTGTCAGTTATAGGGCTTGAATTCAGGGCCTGGGTGCTGTCCCTGAGCCTCTTTGTGCTCAAAGCTAGCATTCTACCACTTGAGCCATAGGACCACTTCTGGTTTTTGAATAGTTAATTGGAGAGTTTCATGGGGGACTTTTCTTCCCAGGTTGGCTTCAGACCATGATCCTCAGATCTCAGCATGCTGAGTAGCTAGGATTACAAGTGCGAACCACTGGTGCCCAGGGCTGGTTTGTTTTCTTTTAAGATGAGAGTTTCATTAACTTTTGCCCTGGTTGGCCTTAAACAGCAATCTTCTAGTCTCTCCATCCCAAGTATACACCACCATGTCTGGCCTCAGGATTCATGTCTCTTAATTTTCTATTTCATATGGAAGAACCATGCCAAGTTTACTTTTTTTGAGATGAGAGCCTCACTTTTTCCCTGTTGGGTCTTACATAGCAGTCCTCCTGTCTCTGCCTCCCAAGTAGCTGAGATTAAAGGTTACAGAGTACAGATTTACATCACCACATCTGGCAGTTTCTGTCTCTAAGTTTTCTACTCCATATAGAAGAAACCACTCAAATTTGTATTTTTTATAATTAAAATAATTGAAAGTGTCCATAAAAGTGTTTCTCAGGCTTTTAAACTCTATTATCTTTTTGATAAACAAAACTTTCATACCTGTTATGACAATAATTGTAGTTTGTATTATGAAAAATGTGTTGCATTTTCCAATTTCTAAAAAAAATACAGTCTGATTAAGAATCATCCACAGAAAATTCTCTCTCAGAAGGACAAACAGTTGGCCTTGGGCTTAAGAAATTAGTGTTGCAATAATAGCAGCAAATGTCAGCTTTCAAAATTGTACCTAATTCAGTTGTCAAGTTAGGAGATCAAGAAAAGGAAAAATAAAAAAAAGAACTTCATTTGAACACACATGAAACAAAGTCTTTCCCAACTAGCAGTTGAGTCCTAACTGCTGGGTGTGCAACAGCACATACTTGTGGCTTTGTTCACACAGTAAACCATAGAAACACACTGGCTCTGATGGCTCCGTGCGGAGGACAGACAGACCAATCCAGTGTTTACTTAGCACAGCCACCGTTGGTGTCTTCGGTCAGCAGGGCTTTAGAGATGCTTACCGTGCGCCCACAATCCAGGAAGGACATGCCCAATGCAATCAAACACAGCCAACCCTGGAAGATAAACATGGTTATCAATCACCAGCCTCTGGGAAGAGTCCTCTCACCCACCAAGATAGCTCCTCCAGCACTGCTCACATATACACTACTGCCTGCCTTAAATATCCAGTTTATCCACCTGCTTCCACTGCCAAGGACTGCCCAACACAGGCTCCCATTCCTACCCTGTATGCTTCTTCCTCAACAAAGACTTTGCATGCTATTTTCAATACTGACTTATCTCTACCATTTTGTGTTTGTGACTTGTTTCTTTTATCCAACAGAGAATTTCCTGCTGACCCATTTTCTTACATCCTCTTCCTCCCTACTCCTCATCATGAGGAATGGGGAAATAACTAATAGACATGGTAGTCACTTGAGCTACTAAATGGCAGTAACCTACACTAGAATCAGCCCTCACCTTGAAGAATGGAACATCAATAACTTCTCTAGTCTCAGGATCACAGAGGACAACCCAGCACCTTCATAAGCAACTGGCATGAAAGGATTCTTTTAACTTCTAAGCCAATTTTAAGAACAATTGCTGTGTAGGAGACATAGTAGACCCTTGATATCCACATATATACAGTTCCAAGGAGATCACTGCTCAAGAACTGCCAATGCTCAGGAATCATAGAGCTCTGTAATGTAGTGGCTTGATTCACTTTTCCCATACTGCCATTCATCTTCTGCTAAAGCCATGCCATTTTTCAACAAACCTAAAATTTTCACTTTATCAGTTAAGTAAAGTCCCTTATAAGTCCTTTTTGGACTGGGAGAATTACCCTGTTACCTTGTTTTATGGGTAGTATTTGCTTTGGGGAGAGGTATATTTTCACAAAATTAAGGACAGGGAAACACTCAGTGAATCACACAATGATTTAAATACAGCTGACAATAATGTGAGTCTGACAGAATTTTTCTGCATCATTTGAGCTATATAATGTATTTGTGGTAATTCAAAAATTTATATTTGAAGTATCTTTGATTAAAAATTATTTTTTGACAGCACTTGGTCAAAACCATGTGTAATAAGTCTGTGAATGTGGGTGGGCTTACAGTATAATTACTTGGTTTCCTAGGAGCTAGGGTTAGTATCATCTTTACATGACTGACATTGGGAAGGGAAACAGAAAGAATATACCAATCCAGGACATACTTTTTCAGTATTCATTAGGGTGGTTTTCCCAATCAGATACCTAACCTGTGGTAGACACTGGCAAGGGGACTAAGTACTCTAGATATCAAGAGAAGGATTCTACTTTCTATCTTTAACTACTTCTTGCAGCAGAAATGGCATAACGTCTGCTGATCCTTATAAACAACCCTTGTGTTCTTCAGAGAAACATGTATAAAGCATGATTTTTTAGTGGTTAGTTGGAGATAAAGAGTCTCACAGACTTTCCTGCCTGGGATAGCTTTGAATCACCATCCTTAGATCTCAGTCTTCTCAGTAGCTACGATTACAGGCATCCTAGGCATAAAAAGCCACTGGAGCCCAGCTGGCTTTTTTTTTTTTTTTAAACCAATACTAGCCATGTTCAAGAACTTCTGGAAAAAAAAAAAACCTACAAGCTCCGTTCTAAAATGACTACTGTTATCATTTTTACATAGTTTACTCTATACTTAAAAATATTTTTTTTTCATAAAGAGTACAAAGACTGTGGCCAGGCAGGCATGGTGCCATACTCCTGTAATTTTAGTACTCAGGAGACTAAGATTGGAAGAAGCCTGGGCTACAGAGTGAGATTCTGATTGAAAAACAAACAAAAATTTCCCTTCCGGGGCTAGGAAGGTGGCTCAGTGGTTGAGCACTTGCCTTGCATGCCTGAGGCCCTGGGTTCAATTCCTCAGCACCACATAAGCAAAAAGAAAAAAGCCAGAAGTGGCGCTGTGGCTCAAGTGGTAGAGCGCTAGCCTTGAGCTGAAGAGCTGAGGGACAGCACCCAGGCCCAGAGTTCAGGCCCCACGACCAGATCCCCTCTCCCCCCCCCCAAAAAAAAATTCCCTTCCTGTTCTATGTAACTAAGGGTTTTGTTTTGTTTTTTGCTTAGTTGCAGGGCTTGGGCGCTGTCCCTGTGCTCTTCAGCTCAAGGCGAGTGTTCTACCGCTTGAGCCACAGTGCCACTTCCAGTTTTCTAGTGGTTTTTATTGGAGATAAGAGTCTCATGGAAGCTGGGCGCTGGTGGCTCACGCCTGTAATCCTAGCTACTCAGGAGGCTGAGATCTGAGGATCGTGGTTCAAAGCCAGCCCGGGCAGGAGAGACCGTGAGACTCCTATCTCCAATAAACCACCAGAAAACTGGAAGTGGCGCTGTAGCTCAAGTGGTAGAGCGCTCGCCTTGAGCTGAAGAGCTGAGGGACAGTGCCCAGGCCCAGAGTTCAAGCCCCACGGCCGACAAAAAAAAAAAAAAAAGAGTCTCATGGACTTTCCTGCCCGGGCTGGCTTTGAACTGCGATGCTCAGATCTCAGCCTCTTGGGTAGCTAGGATTACAGGCGTGAGCCACTGGCACCTGCCTGTAAGTAAGTTTTTTAAAAATTAGTTTTAAAACATTCTCATTAAATAGTTGTACAAATGAGTTTCATTTCAACAAATCAGTTTTTAAGTACACTATATCTTTTTTTTTTTTTTTTTGTCGGTCGTGGGGCTTGAACTCTGGGCCTGGGCGCTGTCCCTCAGCTCTTCAGCTCAAGGCGAGCGCTCTACCACTTGAGCTACAGCGCCACTTCCGGTTTTCTGGTGGTTTATTGGAGATAGGAGTCTCACGGTCTCTCCTGCCCGGGCTGGCTTTGAACCACGATCCTCAGATCTCAGCCTCCTGAGTAGCTAGGATTACAGGCGTGAGCCACCAGCGCCCGGCAAGTACACTATATCTTGAACAATGCCACCCCTTTCACCATTCTCCCCCATAACTAAGTTTTATAACCAAGACTTCCCTTCCTTTCCCTCCCTTTCCTTCTTTCTTATTATCTTTTGCCAGTTGTGGAGCTTGAACTGAGGGCTTTGGCACTTTCCCTGAACTCTTTTGCTCAAGGCTAGTACTCTACCACTTTGAGCCATAGTGTCACTTCCCATTTTCTGATGGTTAATTGGAGATTACGTCTCATGGACTTTCCTGCCTCGGTTGGCTTTGAACCATGATCCTTAGATCTCAACCTCCTGAGTAGCTAGGATTACAGGCAGGAGTCACTAGCACCTGGTTTCTTTTTTTTACTTTTGTTCAAGATAGGATTCAAACTTGGTACCTGATGCTTACTTTTGTTCTTTGGCTGGCACATTACCATCTGAGCCACACCTTCAACTCCATAACTAGGATTTTTTTTTTTTTTTTTGGGTCTGGTCGTGGGGCCTGAACTCTGGCCTGGGCGCTGTCCCTCAGCTCTTTAGCTCAAGGCTAGTGCTCTACCACTTGAACCACAGTGCCACATCTGGTTTTTTCTTTTTGCTTATGTGGTGCTGAGGAATCGAACCCAGGGCCTCAGGCATGCAAGGCAAGCGCTCTACCACTAAGCCACCTTCCCAGCCCCATAACTAGGATTTTTAAAACCAAGATTATTTATTTGTAAAACCAAGATATTCTAATAACTATAAAGTAATTCAATGAGAGTATTTATTTCTTTATAACTAGTAAGTGGTAAAGCTGGCCCAGAATTGAGCCCACCTGTGTCTCACTTGACAGCTCTAGCTCACAGTGCACATGCCTTTTCCAGCTCCATCTCGTTTCACTCTCCACTTTCATTCTTACTACTTTTTTTGTTTCTTAGACCTACTTTTCTCCTTGTCAGGAATTGAAGATAGAAACAGAAAAATATTATATTAGTAAGTCTGATGATTAGAAACATAAACAGATGCCTTGAAAATGCCATACTTCAATAGCCAGGAGGTAGACTGCTCTGTGATCTTTTGGATCCATCCATTTCTGAACATCAGTTTGCCCAACCTGTACCATCCCAGATATTTGTGCCCCTTCTCCTTCCAGACTGGACTTACCAAGTAGAACACAAAGCCCAGATATGCCACGCTGACCACTGCAGCCACCACATACAACACCACATGCCCTAGGTCCTGGACATAAACCACTACAAAGTACATGTTGATGGAACATACAATAAGGACCAAGATCCCGCCTGCAATTCTCCAGCCTCTGTAAAAGATCAGCACAGTAGATAGTAAAACAGTCCAAACTGGCCACAGACAGAAAATTGCATCTCATAAAGGTAATATGATAAGGATTTGGGGCATTGCAAAAAGAGAGCTAAAGTTATGCAATAACAGAAAGTAACAAGAGAAGTAATATATCAAATAAATCTTAATATTTATTCTAAAATTTGGGACCTTAAAAAAGTAACAAGCCTGAGCATTACAATTAGTAATTTCATTAGAGGCCATTGAAATTTGACAAATAATGCAAAAATTGCATACCTTCAGATGTATGCAAAAGGTATTAGCTTATGCCTTTCACATTGAGATCATTTAACACAGAATTCAAACTTCAGTGGCTAAAGCTTAAGTAAAATTCAGCACTAAAAAACTGCATGGAAAAATTGTTTTTCCTCTTTTACTACATTCATATTCTCCATTCTCTATACCAAATGATTGCTAGTAATCATTTATCAAAGCATGTAAAATCCCTGATGTGACTAATTTCTGATTGGTGTGTTAGATATAAGTTCCCTATTTCCACATAGAAGTTTCCCCTTTGAAAGAATGGAAACTATACTCACATTCCATTAGAAAAGTCACTCATTACTGGCCGCAAGCTTGTGAATGTGAGGATAGGTATGAGAGCAAAGGGAAGCTGGAAAAAAAAAATCAGACATGGATTCTGGGTTCCCCTGGTACCATCACAAAGAAAAACATAACTAACAGAAGGAAATCACAATTATTTCTATCATCCCCACATACTCAAACTTTATGCTGAAATCTATGGAGCCTTCAAGCTATCTGTAATCTAGGATAAATGGTGATCATAAGTGTCCATAAACAAAGACAAAATATTGAATCTGACTTGTCTTCTTAGCCTCCCCAGAATTTGGCATTCTTTCATTGTTATATTCACACCAGTCCTTGGGCTTGAACTCAGAGCCTGAGGGCTGTCCCTGAGCTTTTTGTGCTCAAGATCAGTGCTCTACCACTTGAGCGACAGTTCCACTTCTGTTTTTTTTTTTTAAAAACTGGATAGGGCTGGGAATGTAGCTTAGTGATAGAATGCTTGCCTAACATGCATGAGGCCCTGGGTTCCATTATTCAGTACCACATAAACAGAAAAAGCCAGAAGTGGTGCTGTTGTTCAAGTGGTAGAGTGCTAGCCTTGAGCAAAAAGAAGGTCAAGGACAGTGTCTAGGCCCTGAGTTTAAGGCCCAGGACTGGCCAAAAAAAAAAAAACAACAACAAAAAAAACAACAAAACAACTGGAGACAAGCCGGATGCCAGTGGCTCAAGCCTGTAATCCTAGCTACTCGGGAGGCTGAGATCTGAGGATCGCAGTTCAAAGCCAGCCTGGGCAGGAAAGGCCATGAGACTCTTATCTCCAATAAACCACCAGAAAACTGGAAGTGGTGCTGTGGTTCAAATGGTAGAGCTGAAGAGCTGAGGGACAGTGCTCAGGCCCAGCGTTCAAGCCCCAGGACCAACCAAGAATAAATAAAAAATAAAAAAACTGGAGACAAGAGTTACACAGACTTTCCTGTCTGTGTGACTTCGAACCTCAATCCTCAGACCTCAGCCTCCTGAGTGGCTAGTATAGGCATTAGCGACTAGTGCCTGGCTTGTATAACGCATCTTGATCAATGTAACCTCTTCCATTGTTCTCCTGCCCTTCCATCTATCCTATCTCTACCTATCTTCTAAAGTTTCCTATTTCCATTTTCCTGTATGTACATTAAAAATTATGACTGTAGGGCTGGGATGTAGCTCAGTGGCAAAGCGCTTGCCTAGCAAGTGCAACGTCCTGGGTTCGATCCCCAGTACCAAAAAAGAAAAGACAAAAAAAATACAGTTAAAAAAAACCCAAACAAAAAAAAAATTATGACTGTATGCATTCACCATCCTTTTCTCCATTCTCCTGCCTCCTTCCCCTTTAGCATAAAAGTCTTATAACCATTTAATGTTTGCTGGATTAATGAATTGTAATATGGTATTCTTTAGGTCTCATAATTCCAATTCAACAAGCTGAAAAACTATTCATGTAAGTCCTCAATGTCCTACTACCAGTAGTCAGTACAAGACTTGATGCCTGATGGCAAGATTTAATGTCTGAATAAATATGATGTGAGCATTCCCAGCTCCTTGCTCACCTGTAAGCTTTGCAGAACATTCAGGAAGTCATTCATCCCAGTTAGGTGCTCTACATCTTGGAAGATAGCAACAAGCAGAGTGGGGATGATGGCAATGGAGCGTGTCAGAATCACTCGGGCAAAACGTGACCATTTTAGGTTCAGGAACCCCTGAAAGAAAACACAGAATCAGGATGATTTTCTGGAATGGAAAAGAGAGCATTGGGGATGAGAGAGAACTTAGAAGCATGAAATAAAGAAGCCCAAAGCCAATGATTCATGCTTATAATCCTCGCTACTTAGGATAGTGGAATGATCACAGAGGACAGCACAGGCAGAAATGGTGGTAAGACCCTATCTCAACAATAACCAACAAAAAACAGAACTGAAAGCATGATTCAAGTGGAAGAGCACCAGCCTAGAAAGCCTGAGGCTGAGTTCAAACCCCAGGATTGCAACAAAACAAAACAAAAAGAAAGAAGAAAGAAAAAAAAAAAACATCAAATGTCTGTGTCATCTCTCTATTTAACACTAGCACATACCTCCATGACAAACTGACCGGAATAGGTTCCTGTCATGGTAGAACTCTGTCCTGCAGCTAGGATCCCCACTGCCCAGATGTAGAGTGCAGCAGGTCCAAAGTAACATCCCAGCACAACACCCTGGGAGAGGCAAGGGAAGATGAGCTATGTTAGTCATCTGCTTAGCCAACAGCTCATCCTTGTGGCATTCTTCCTTCTTCTTAGTTAGGTAGCACTCATACCAAGTCCTGTGCTAGACACTGCTCCAAAGCTAGGCTCAGTTTTAAGCTGACTCGATAGGCTTTTATTTTCAACTTTGTTGGACGTTCCTTCATTACTCAGCCTAGTACTCTCTTCTCCAAGCACCTAAAGCATTCATCTCCATCTTACATACAGAAATAACAGAAGCCTATACCACATTCCCCTATCTTTCTGTACCCCTCCCCCATTCTGGAAAGTAGTAAGAGTGTAAAGAAAGGTCAAATATATTTGGGGAATGCAGTATACTATTGGAGGGTTATGATATAAGCAGAATAAAGGGACTGAGAGACCCTGGTAAAGAACATTATTTACCATAATTAACAATCATAAGCTGTCACCAGGATTTTGGAAACTTTTCAACTGATACCATATGACAATCCACCCTAATCATATAACCCAAATGCTTGTCTAGCAAGTTGATCTCTGAAATAAATAATACTCTAAAGCAAACATGGTCAGATCTGAAACAAACTTACAAAAAGACCATAAAATAAGCCAAGATTGATTTAAGAGCAAAGATCACAAACCTGCACATGCTTACCCCTTTGTAGATGTCCACAGCCAGAGTTGAGTTATCCTCAGGAAAAAGGCCAGAATGGGGACTGCTGCTGTTTTTACAGACACCAACCTAGAACCCAAAGCAGTTTAAGAGCAATTTTTGTTTTAGAGTCAGGAAGCAGATAAGAGCTCTACTACAAATCACATCAAGGCCTTTTAAAAGGAGTAGGCTGAAAGAAAGCCTAGAGCAGGATGTGATAATGAACAGACACTGGCATTATTGTTTGCAATCCTCCTCCACAATCTTTTAGATCCCCATTTTGTCAAACTTCCTTATTAAGTCAGAGTGCCCTGACAATACATAAATCTTGCTCATTTTAAACAATGATAGAAGAGGCCTATAGAAGGCTTCAAACATGAGAGGACATGGAATAGGGAGAATTCATTCAAAAGAGAGCTAGAGGCCCTAAAACACAAGTGGTGATAAAAACTAAAAAAGCACCTGGAAGTACAGCTCAGTGGTAGAGTATACACTCAACATGCACAAAGCACCAGGCTTGGTACTCAGCATAGCTTTGCGGGAGGGGTAGGGGGAAGTAGGCACTAGTGGCTTACTCCTGTAATCCTAGCTATTTAGGAGGCTGAGATCTGAGGATCAAGTCTCAAAGCCAGGCTGGGCAGGAAAGAATATGAGAGTCTTATCTCCAATTACCTACCAAAGGGGGGGAAAAAAGATAGAAATGAAGCTGTGCTCCAGTGGTGGAGCACTAGCCTTGAATAAAATAGTTCAGGGACAACTCTCAGGCCCTGAGTTCAAGGCCCAGGTCTGCACAAAAACAAACAACAGAAAAAAAAAAGAAGGAAGGAAGGATGGGAGAAGGAAAGAGAGAAAGAAAGAAAAAAGATTATATAGGTATCAGGAGTCCAAGACACAGATTTGAATAACAAATGTTGTGTTTTTATACTTGTCACAAAGTGTGTTTTCTGTTTGCTAGCTCTTCCCAACCTGTCCTCAGCTTAGGTGGTAAGGCTGGCAGACAGGGAGAAGCTGATAGTCAGGAAATGGAAGGAGAAGCAGCCAAAGAGTTTTGAAGTCATCCACATGACAGCATGACTCAATGGTGAGTAAGAGGCCAGGTGCCTTTCCAGGAAAATCTGCGAAAGACAGAGATAGACTGGGCCAGCCACACATAATCTGACTAGTGTATAGGTAGAACTGAGGTTATAGATATATTTTCCCTGGGCATCTAGGCATTGTTGTGGTTTCCTGCCTCATTTAGCCTTCATTTTACCCTAATACTCACTACTATCCACGACCCTGGTTATACTCACCACCTGGTCATTGGTTTTCCCGAAAAATGCTTCAGCAAAGACGGAGACGACAAAGACGTTTATAATGAAGGAAACAAAGAGAGCAATGCAGGACTCAATGAAAAAGTACTTATTTGCTTCTCGAACTTCCTGCTTATTGGCCCGGTTTACCTGTCTAGACTAAAGAGATAGCAGCAGTCAATTTTTCACCACTTGCAGCAAATTTCCTTGTAAAACTTAGAACTTTAGAGTCAGCTGAGAGATTAAGACAGCAAACAACTGACTAGATGAAATACAAGATCCAACAATTGACTTAAATCCAAGTCCATTAAGTGATTAAGAACTCCATACCCTTTGACAGCACTGCACATTCCCTAGATAGGGAAGAGTGACTAAGTGAACCCTCAGATATAGTGGCTGGAAAGACTACTGACCTGCAAACACTGACCTGCTGATTTTAGTCTTAATTATAAAAAGTCTCTGAAATCACCCAGTAAGTGAATACTAAGACTTATTGGTAAAGCTTGGCTGGGTTCCTCCCCTCTTGACCCCCTACCACAAGGTGACTCAGGCTTTGGAGGCTGAAAAACAAAAGGCTTGGTACACTTTCAGGTCTTACATGAAGAAAGTTAGCCATAGCTTCTTTTGGGGTTAGTAGCTTCTGGTCAACTTGGTGATAAGAACATAATTCAAGAGTATTTGGAGTTTATAAATGTCCAGCACTAGAAATATCTTGTACCTCAGGACTTTAAGAGTTATAAGCTAAATCTATGTTCCTTGTTGTTAAAGGGAATGATCCTATGAACTGTATTGAAGGCCAACAATGTAAGGGTCTTGCTTACCTTGACTAAAGCAGAGTGCAGGTACATGTTGTGTGGCATGATCACAGCTCCCACAATGCCAACTGCCTGCTCAATCTGTGGCGTATGACAGCCAGAACAGGATGGCACAAACATGCCCTTGAGTACTTGGCTCTGGTTGGGTTTCACTGTAACATACTACACATCAACATCACTGATTAGCCTTTGATAAAACATGAGATAGGAAGTAACATAGGATCAGAGAATTCTGGCATCCTTTATTCTTATTTATTTATTTATTTATTGTTGGTCATGGGGCTTGAACTCTGGGCCTGAGCACTGTCCCTCAGCTCTTCAGCTCAAGGCTAGCACTTTACCACTTGAGCTACAGCAGCACTTCTGGTTTTCTGGTGGTTTATTTGAGATAAGAGTTTCCCGGACTTTCCTGCCCGGGCTGGCTTTGAACTGTGATCCTCAGATCTCAGCCCCCTGAAGTAGCTAGGATTACAGGCGTGAGCCACCGGCACCCGGCTTCCTTTATTCCTTATAGTCCCTCTTCCTGCCACAATGACCTATTTGTGTGAAGAGTAGAAAATCACCAAAATTTCAAACAATAGCTGGGTGCAGTGATACATGCCTGTAGTCCCAGGTATTTCAAAGGCTAAAGTAGGAGGATTACTTGGGCCTAGAAGTTCTGAGGTCAGCTTGCCCAACTTAGAAGGCTATATTCTTTCAAGAAATAAAAAACTCTGGAGTATACTTAAGTGGAAGAACATCCAATATGCACAAAGCCCTGGATTTGATACCTAGCAACAACAAAAACAACCACAAAAGAACAAAAGAAGTTCTTTTGGTTAGAATATGAACTGTTCACCAAAGGCTCATATGTTCAACACCTGGTCCCCAGGTGGTAGTGTTATTTTGGGAAGTGCTGAAAACACTAAGAGATAGAACCTAGCTAGAGGAATGGGTCATGGGGTGTTTTTGAAGAGCACATGTGGCTCTGCCTCTTCTTGTCACTCTTTGCTTCCTGTCCACCAGGTGGACAGGAAGGTGAGGAACTTCCTCCTCACATGCTCATGCTGCCATGATATTCTGCCCAAGCCAATGAGTACAAGAAACCAGAGGCTAAACCTTCTTGAATGAATCTTTCCTAAGTTCTCTTAGGTATTTTGATCACAGCTACATGAGTAACTAATAACAAGGGACTCACTTCCAGATGTTAAAGAATTTGTGACTATATAATCTAAATATTTAGTATCACATTCGTTCTTGAATATCCACACTTAGTACACTATATAGTCACCTATATTCATTTAAAAATCACCTATCACAGCCACTAGTGTACGGTGAGAGATTCATTCATAGACATTTCTCATTATGTTCTTCCCTGCATTGGCATTTCTTAGAAACTTTGGGACAATTTCAAGATCTACTCATAGAGTAGATATAGTTTCCAATGTTTAGCCAAGCCAGTAAGCAGATACAAGTTTATTTGAACTTGACATAGAAAGATGTTATTACTTTAAATGAATATACTGATTCCTGGGGGTATCTGGGTTGGAACACAAACCAGGAAATAATCAAAACACAATGGAAACCTTGTTTTAAGAGGCTAATGCATAGCCTGCCACACTTGCCTCATATCCAAATGTGAGAGCCATTATAGTGATGAGAAAGCCAAAAAATGCTTCAAGCTTCCGCAAGCCTAAGGAGGGAATGCAGCAGTGAGCTCACAGAAGGCAGACCACCCCAGCTGCCATGCCATGGGGAGTGGCTCCTTTAATTCCCCATTCCCACTCTCCTTACCATATTTGTCCAAAAACAGAAATACGAAAGTGTCTGCAATGGTGATTAGAACTCCACCCCACAGGGGAACCCTAGGTTAGAAATAAGAAATGGGAATTGAAGAAAGAAACACTCAAACCATTCTCTTCCCAATAGTTCTCCCCATATAGAATACTTGGAGGAAAAGAGTTGGTGATAGGAAGTCAAGTCTTAGGTAGTTGGGAAGCACAGCTCCAACTTCTGTGCATGCATTGAATCTTTGATTTAGAGTCAATGTCAGACATTTAGGACATACAACTGAAAATGCTGGGTCTTATTCTCAAGGTGCTCACTATCCAGTGGGGATAAACTGACATACAAATAAATAATTGCAATTCAAATGACACATACTCTATAAAAAAGAATGTACCATCATAGGAGAAGAAACAGAGAAATGTACCACCATAGGCGACTACATCTGCTGGGGGAGATAAAGGTGCTTCTAGAAAGGCTTCATAGAGAGTAACACTGAAGTTGAATTAAACATGAACTGAGTTTTCATTTTTACCCTGGCTTTGAATGCAACATAACACTGATAACTTTGTAGAGGAAAACCCGCTCACCTTCCAACAGACAGGAGATTGATGGCAATGGCTGAGCCAATCACTTCCTGCATATCTGAACCAATGATAGCCAACTCTACCATCAGCCACAGGATGATTCGTGGAACCTACACAGCAGAGTAAAAAGATGGGATTCTAATTCTTTATTTCTAAAAATTTCCTACTTTGTTTAGAATTCACCCTTTGGCACAGACCCACACAGACTTTTATAAGCGTTTTTTAAACAAAACAAAATATAATGCAAACTTCCAGAGTATTGCGGATATATTCATGAAAGTGCTGGGGGAAAGAAAGCTCCCTCTTCATCCTCCTAGTGCTTCATAGTCCTGAGTTTGGTCCACAGCCATGCTGCCTCAATCCACCCACCTACCCACTTACCCAAGGGGAAAAAAAAAGACTTCCAGACATGGAGTTCATTTCTGCCTTAGGAGGCAGAAAAACCCAAAATATGTAGAAGGAAGCTATAGCTCCGAGGGGGAAAGAGTAAACTGAAGAATAATTAGCAAATGCAAAACTGTTGCCACATATAGTTTGTAGTAAAAGGAAAAAGCTTACCTTATTCACAGTGAGGACAAAGTAAAAAAGATCTATGTATAGAAAGATAGGTCTCGGGGCTGGGGAGGTGGCTCAGTGGTACAGTGCTTGCCTTGCATGCATGAGGCCCTGGGTTCGATTCCCCAGCATCACATAAGCAAAAAGAAAAAAGCCGGAAGTGGTGCTGTGGCTCAAGTGGTAGAGCGCTAGCCTTGAGCTAAAAGAGCTGAGGGACAGCGCCCAGGCCCAGAGTTCAGGCCCCCACGACTGGACCCCAAAATTAAAAAAAAAAAAAAAGATAGGTCTCTCTCTCTCTCTCTCTCTCTCTCTCTCTCTCTCTCTATATATATATATATATATATATATATATATATATATATATATGTATACATGTACACACACACAAACTGATGTAATAACACGGCTATATGCATAAAAGTGCTTGGAGAAGGCACCTTACACCCACTCCCATTGTCTGTGTAGCTAGACAGCAGAAAGTTGAGGGAATAGTAAATGAACAGCAAGCAGAATTTTTCTTAAAAAACCTTCTGGGAAAAAATGAATCCCAAGTTATATTTTGAAGAAGAAGAAAAAAGTTAAGAATGGCAGAATTTCCCTTAGTACTTCCAATCTTCACGGTCACTGACCCCAAATGGTCCACTGGCTCAGTAAGGAATATATCTGCCAGATACAAATTCCTACATGGGTAAGAGACAAATAAGACAGCACACTACTTACCTTTGGGTACTGACGGTGACACACTTCAGCAAGATGTAGCCCAGTGACCACTCCCAGTCTAGCTGCAAGGCGCTGGAGTAGCAGACCCACAATGGTGGCCAGTAGAAGGACCCAGAGCAACTAAGAACAAAAGCCACCGGAAAAAATATTAGACCACTTTGCTTCCTTGCTTCCTTTCTTTCCTTGGTTGTTTGGTAATGTAAAGGGGAAAATAGTACACTCAGAAAAGAGCCCAGATCAGGAATCAAATGGCCTGAGTTCTGCACCAATGACACAGTAGGTACCTTGGATTTTTCTAAGATTCTCCTATCTGTAGTTTCTCCTTTTTTCATAGAAACTATGTGAATAAAACAAAATAAAAAAAAACAGGTGGCAAATGTTTTCACTTAAGTTTCACTGCCAATGAAGTACAGTGGACCCTGGAAAAATGCAGCAGTTAGAAATGCTAAACCTTGTATAGTGGACTCTCCAATAGCTTAACTATTAGCAGCCTGCTGTTTATCAGAAATCCTACTGACAACATAAATTTTTTCACCATGTATGGTGACAAATATGTGAGCACTGTAAGAAATTGCTTTAAACTTCAGTATACAACTTACCAGAATTAACTGCCCTCACAGAAATATTCTGTGTCATGTAACATTTAAGTTGGATAATTGCAACACCTGGGCTTACCACAGCAGCAAGAGGTACAGACAAATGATAAAATAGAAAAATAATAAAATTGTTATCTACATATAGTTTATTAGTTCAAATTTAAAGTTAAACATATCAAATTTAAAGTTAAATTTCTAGTATTTCTAGACAAAGCAGTTCATTTGCAAGTTTTTTCAAGTTGAAAACATTTACAAAAGAACCCATTAGCCTGGGAACTAGTGGCTTATGCTTGTAATCTTAGCTACTGGGAAGCTGAGATCAGGAGGATTATGATTCAAGGCTAGTCCAGGCATACACCCAATATCTCTCTGAACTAATAGCTGTCCATGATGACATACACCTAGCATTTCAACTACATGAGAGGCTGAAATTGAGAGGATCACATTTCCAGCCAGCCCAGTCCAAAATAAATAAATAAGTGAACAAAAAAATAAGATGTTTGTGAGCCTCCATCTTAACAAAGAAGCTGGGTATGGTGGTACATAAGAGTCGTTGTCCCACCTATTGTATAAAGCATAACAGACCACAATTCAGTCCTAAGCCAAGACAAAACTTGAGACCCTAATCTCAAAATTACCAGCACAAAAAAAGGACTGGCACAAAAAAGGACTACTTAATATGCAGGTTGGAGAAAGGATGTGAGTGTATATTGTATGTATAAAAGAAGCAAACACTAGATGCTCACCTTAAATCCAGCTACTGCTCCAGACTGCAAATCAGATTCAATGTTTCCTGGATCCAAATAGGCAATGCTCATAAGAAAGCCTGGTCCCGTAAATGCCCAGAGTTTACGAAAGCTGAAACAGGAGTACTGTACAAGAAAGGAAACAGATCAAATGGAATGTCACCTCAAAGTCATGAACTAATTTCTCTGTGTTTTTATCAAACATGAAATAACAGAATCAGGTTCACAAAAGCAAGGGATTAGTGTTTGATATGACATGTGTCCATGTTTCATATCTGTCTCATACCACTTTTTATCAACAAGCCGGTCACTTCCCTGCTTGAGAGCCCTCTCTTACCTGTTCCTTCTATCAGTGTCAATTTCTTTTTTTTTTTTTTTTTTTTTTTGCTGGTCGTGGGGCTTGAACTCTGGACCTGAGTGCTGTCCCTCAGCTCTTCAGCTCAAGGCTAACATGCTACCACTTAAGCCACAGCATCACTTCTGGCTTTTTCTGCTTATGTGGTACTCAGGAATGGAACCCAGGGCCTCATGCATGCAAGGCAAGCATTCTACCACTGAGCCACCTTCCCAGCCCCCAGTGTCATATTCTTAAACCAAAGGAACAGAGTCAGAGCCTCTGTGCCCAACAACACACAGGATAGAAAACACATTTGAAAAAAGGTAACAACTAAAATACTTTACTGACCAAACCGTGTTCACTAGTGGCAGAACTGTGTGCAGACTGTCGCTTTCCTCAGCAGCTTACTAATTCTAATTGTCAATATGGATTGACTGCCAAAGTTCAAACTGAAGTTACTGAGCTTGAGCTATATAGCAGATCTTTCCCTCACAGGCTTTCTCTAGCCACAGGGTCCCATCCAAGGACTTGTCACTAACCTCCTCTTCAGGAATGGCAATCTTCTCATCAAAGTATGTGGCAAAGGGTTCCTCTGAGGGTTCAGTGGACTGTGTGAGGGAGGAGTTACTATAGGCCGGGTTGATGGCACCAACACTGACAGTGTCCGCATGGTCCCCAGAAGCATCACCTGAATTAATATATTTGAGACAAAAATGAACTAGAATGAACAAAACACACTAACAATTCATCCAGAATAATAATGAAATAATTTTTATTTAATTTTTAGTAATACTAGAGACTAAACACAAGGCTTTGAGCATGCTAGCCAACTGTTCCATTATTGAGCTATATATTCTTCCTTTTTTTTTTTTTTTGGTCAGTTGTGGGGCTTGAACTCTGGGCCTGGGCACTATCCCTCAGCTTTTTAGCTCAAGGTGAGGGCTCTACCACTTGAGCCACAGCGCCACTTCCAGTTTTCTGGTGGTTTATTGGAGATAAGAGTTTTGCAGGCTGGGAAGGTGGCTCAGTGGTAGAGTGCTTGCCTTGCATGCCTGAGGCCCTGGGTTCGATTCCTCAGCACCACATAAGCAAAAAGAAAAAAGCCGGAAGTGGCACTGTGGCTCAAGTGGTAAAGCGCTAGCCTTGAGCTGAAGAACTGAGGGACAGCACCCAGGCCCAGAGTTCAGGCCCATGACTGGACCCCCTCCCCCCCCCAAAAAAAAGAGCTTTGCGGACTTTCCTGCCCAGGCTGGCTTTGAACCATGATCCTCAGATCTCAGCCTCCTGACTAAGAATACAGGTGTGAGCCATTAGTGCCCGGCCTATGCTACATATTCTTAGCACCTAAAACTAAATCATTTTATACCTAAATATACAAGAAACCATCCTAATTCTGGCTATTTTTTCCCAATAGTTTATTTTTTATCTAATTATTTTAAAATAATTTTGAGGGGGTTTAAACTCAGGCCCTTTTTTTGCTTTGGTTATTTTTTTTGGGGGGGGGTCCGGTTGTGGGGCCTGAACTTTGAGCCTGGGCACTGTCCCTCAGCTCTTCAGCTCAAGGCTAGCGCTCTACCACTTGAGCCACAGTGCCACTTCCAGCTTTTTTTTCTTTTTGCTTATGTGGTGCTGAGGAATTGAACACAGGGTCTCATGCATGCAAGGTAAGCACTCTACCACTGAGCCACCTTCCCAGCCCTGCTTTGGTTATTTTTTAGGTAGCAATTTTGCTAACGCCAGCTTTATTTTATTTTATTTATTTATTTTTTTTGTTGGTTCTGAGGCTTGAACTCTGGGCCTGAGTGCTGTCCCTCAGCTCTTCAGCTCAAGGCTAGTGCTCTACCACTTGAACCATAGAGCCACTTCTGGTTTTCTGGTGGTTTACTGGAGATAAAGAGTTTCACAGACTTTCCTGCCCGGGCTGGCTTTGAACATCAATCCTCAGATCTCAGCCTCCTGAGTAGCTAGGATTTCAGGTGTGAGCCACCAGTGCCTGGCCTAACACAAGCTTTAGATTGTGATCCTCCTACCTATGCCTCCCATGTAGCTAGGATTACAGGCATGAGCCATCTCACTTACTAAAAGAATTATTTTTAACTAGATAACATATGGACATGGTAAAATTAAAGTACAAGCCCAGTGTGGTAATCGTGCCAGCAATTCCAGCCCTAGGAAGGCTGAGGCAGGAGGTCCTCAATTCAAGGCCTACACAGTAAGACCTGTCTCAAAGATCTGCCAAATATAGCTCTCCCTCTTTTCTTCCTCCTTTTCCTCCTCCTGTCTCCCTCTCCCTGCACCCCCCCCACCATTCCTTCACTTATCTCCAATCACAATTAGATCAGTTTTAACACTAATTTCACAATGGGGTTTCTACTCCACATGTCTAGTCACATTCAGTCATTTTTATAATTATTTCGTTTTTCTCTCAAAACACTGACATTTAGGGATTAAAATATATCATGTCAGAGCAATCCCATTAGTAACTTAAAGTCGAACATTTTTAAAGGGGTAAGACACAGTGGTGAATGCCTGTAATCCCATCCACTCAGGAGACGTGGTGGAGGACTATGGCCTAAGGTCAGCCCAGGCAAAGAAGTTAACAAGACAACATCTCAATCAAAAGCTGAGGTATAGTGGAGTATATCTGTTACTCCAGATATGCAGGAGGTATAAATAGAAAGATCATGTTCAAAGGCAACCTGGACATAAACTAAGACCTTATTTGAAAAATAACTAAAGCATAAAGGGATGAGGGTATGGCTCAAATGACAGACTGCTTATCTAACAAGTACATAGCCTGAGTTCTAATCCTAATGCTGCCCAGAAAAAAAAAAAAAAGTACATAGCCTGAGTTCTAATCCTAATGCTGCCCAGAAAAAAAGAAAGGAAAGGAAATATATGTTTACTAGACTGTACTCTCTACATTCGTATTTGGTAGGACTTTATACCTCCACCAGGATTCTCAAAAAAGGTAGAAATTACCTGAGTGCTGTGTTGTGGGTCTTTGTTGTGAGCTAGGCAGGAAGATTTCAAGTTCAATCTGGACTTTTTAGCCAATCCATGTCAAAAAAGGAAGGATTAAAAAAGGAAGAAAGAAAAGGAAAGTGGGAGGGAGGAGGAGGAAAGAAAAATGGGATGGGGGTAGAAGTTGCAAAATCCTTGTAATTTAGGCAAAAACCTGTACTGCAGGAAACCCATAGGCAGAAACATTTGTGTCCTGACTAAGCCCTACAGGAAAGGCCTCTGGCATAGGTGACAGAGATAGCAGGACTCATTTAGCCTGTTTTCAGTGTTTCCCAAAGACCTGCATTTTACAATCAACCTCTTTTTTTTTCTCTCTTTTTTTTTATGGTGCCACTATTAGGGCTTGAATTCAGGGCCTTGTGCTCTCACTAGGCTTGCTTTGCTCACAGCTAGTGTTCTACTACTTGAGCCATCCTCCAGCCCAGCATTTTGCTGGTTAATGGGAGATGAAGTCTTGAGGACTTTTCTGCCTGGGTTTACTTTGAACTGTGCTCCTCCAACTCTTGGCTTCCTGATAATTAGGATTACACATATGAACCACCTCAGCCTGGTTACAATTAATCTTAAATGCAGAAAGTAGAAGGTCTGAAAGAAAAGATCTAACCCACCAGAAATATACCAAGTCCACTTTGATACAGGCATCAAATAGCTAATAAATCCTTACACTTGCCAACCAGAGAAGGAAGAGTTTTGTTTCTATAGCAAGCTTGATTACATTGATGAGGATACTTATAGAAAAGGAATGAAAATTCCAAAAAGGAAGCTCAGATTTAGGAAAGATTAGGCACTCAAAAGTTCCAGTAAAAAACAATGGAGGGGGTAACAATGTTCAAGAGGAAGTGTACTCATTACCTCACTCATGTAACTGTAACCCTCTGTATAGTATCTTTACAATAGAAAAAAAAAAGTTCCAGTAAAATACAGACTACTTTGTATTGTATGTCTTGCTGCCTGCTGAGACATTAAAAGCGAAATGAGTGGTCAGAGCACTCAAGAGGACATTAGGCTAAGTCTGGGAATAGCACTGTCTGTGCAAGCATTATTGCTATACAAAACAAACCTAATAGTGGCTCATCTCTAAATTGAAAATAAGATATGAGGCAGATCTCTGTGGTTATAAATTTATATTCATATGTCTCTTATTATATCAGGAATGACCTCTGCATGGTATTGTTGAAACAGACAAAAGGAAACTATGGTAATTTTCTGCTACTATCATAAGCCTAATTCCAAACAAAAAGTATACAATAACACAAAGCTGTAAGTTACCATCTGGCATCTTCTGTTCAGGACCCAACACCATGGTAGATACCTGAGTTCCTGTGTTCTTAGAATAGGATTCTGAAAAGAGAAAAAAAAGAGAAAGAAGAATTAGCAAATACAACCACAAGTACAGAGCCAGAATTCTGTTTCTCAGTACAAGTAAACCCAGTCTATGAATAGTATTTTTATACTAAATTAGACAGTGCTGAAAATAATTACAGCTTTCAGAATATGACTAAGAGCTGCCTAACAAAAATTAGAAAAGTTTTAGTCATGGTGCTGTATGTCTCTTATTTCCAGTGCTCAAAAGGCAGAAGAAAGATTACAAGTTTGAAGCCAGTCTTGGCTAAACAGTGAATTCAAGATCAGCCTGAGCTACACAGTTAGACATCATCTTGACGACAACCAAAAAAAAAAAAAAGCAGGTGTAGTGGAGAACAGCTGTAGTCCCAGTTACTTGAGAGGCAAAGGCAAGAGGATCAAACTTAGGAAACTAATAAGGCAGTTAGCAAAACTTTCAAAAACAAAATACAATACAAAATACAAATAAAGCAGAAACGTGGTTTTTATGGGGGGGATAATGAGGAAGGGGACACAAATGGAAGGGTGAGCAAATGCAGTTATTATATTCAACATAGATTTTGTAAAGGTTGAACTATGTAACTTGAGGGTAGAGAGGGGAGAGGGGAGGAAGTGGGGAAGAATGATGGAAGGAGTGACATTGATTAAAATGCGTTATACTCATAACCTGACTTACCCTTTTTGTACAAATACTTAATACTTTTTTAAATATGATTTTAATAATCTTTTAAGTAGTTGTACAAAGGAGTGCCATTTAACAAAAATTTATGAATACAATGCATCATGATCAGGGTCACCCCCTTCAACATTGTCACCCTACTTTGCCAAGTTCTTTATAAATATGAACACATTTACTTCTGATTAAAGCCCTATGAAGTATGTGTTAGTATCATTCATTTTTAGATGAGAAAATAGGCATACAGAGGTTAAATAATTTACCTAATATTACACAGTTGTCAGATGACAGGGGCAGGTGTTGTAAGGCAAATTCAATAGTGAGATACAAAGAAGCCACATTCTCAGAGGTCGAATCAAGAGTCTTTATTAAAAGGCCGGCAACTGCCGGGTAGACTCCTGTCTCAAAGACCAGCACCCAGCAAATACACTTAACACTATTAGGAAACTGAGCCATGAAGGCCAGAGAGGAAAGGACAAAAACAATACTAACAAACCAATTCACCTCCAATGGAGAGCTGAAGTGAATGGAGAAGAGCCAGGAGACAGGAGACAGGACACAAACATAGAGACATGTGGCATGGCTAATCAATACTTTTTTTTAGAAAAACAATCCACAAACAAAAAGGGGTGTGGCTCAAGTGATAGAGATGCCTTTAATTATGTCTCTGCTGATCAGACATAAATTTTCAAGCCAAACTGAAGTATAAGGTATTTTACTGATATAGGGAAATCCTGTTTTTGTGTGTGTGTGTGTGTGTGTGTGTGTGTGTGTGTGTGTGTGTGTGTGTGTGTGTGTGTGTGTGTGTGTGTGTGTGTGTGTGTGTGTGTACTGATATAGGGAAATCCTGGTTGTGTGTGTGTGTGTGTGTGTGTGTGTGTTGCTGAGAATGAACACTCACATGGTAGAAACTCTACTACTGAATCATATCTAGCCTCTAGGCAAGCCCTTTTTATTTAATAAGCACTTACAGAGAGGCTGCCAAACAATTATCCACTGTCTTTGCCTCTAAATTACCCCAAATGCCTAAAACCACACTCCCTCACCTTTTGATATTTTAAAGGTCAAAGATGTAAAACCTAAAACCCTCTGCTCCACTTAACAAATGAATATCATGGTTCAATCTTGGAAGAGTACTATGAGCACCAGTGAGCTAGTAGCGAAGGCCACTATTTTACAACATCCAATTTCCTTGAAGAGATTTTTTTTGGGGGTGGGGGGAGGGGTCTGGTCGTGGGGCCTGAACTCTGGGCCTGGGCGCTGTCCCTCAGCTCTTCAGCTCAAGGCTAGCACTCTACCACTTGCGCCACTTCTGGCTTTTTCTGCTTATGTGGTGCTGAGGAATCGAACCCAGGGCCTCAGGCATGCAAGGCAAGCGCTCTACCACTAAGCCACCTTCCCAGCCCCGATCCTTGAAGAGATTTTTAACTATAAAAGCTCATTCTCATTTTCCAACCCCTAACACCTAGAAGCAGTAGCTAACCATCCCTGGGTCTCAAGGCAAGCAAAGGTACCAGCAGGACTAAAGGATATCAGTAATTTTCTATGCCCAAGCATTGTTGCCCCCTCCTTTGTTTTTCTCTTACCATCTCTTCCCTCCCCGAGTTTAAAATTTTAAAAGGACCTATTTGGAATTTTCTTCTCAGCTGATTCTAAATGTACAAGGGAAGGACAAAGTAGTATTTATTATCAACTGATTACCTCTCCTAAGTCCTATCTAAAGGTTAATAGAGCCTCCTATTAGCTATTTCTGACTGCTGAAGTAGTCTTTTCCCTAACTGAACAGTGCTCTAGTTTCTCTTTTGGATAATCTTTGTATCAACAAACATACTCTATACCTATCTTATATACTTCTAGTATCTAGACATGAAAGGAGGTCAGGCCAATCATCAGTTACCTTGAATATAAAATATATCATTACTGGGGCTGGGAAGGTGGCTCAGTGGTAGAGTGCTTGCCTTGCATGCTCGAGGCCCTGGGTTTGATTCCTCAGCCCCACATAAGCAAAAAGAAAAAAGCCGGAAGTGGCACTGTGGCTCAAGTGGTAGAGTGCTAGCCTTGAGCTGAAGAGCTGAAGGACAGCGCCCAGGCCCAGAGTTCAGGCCCCACGACCGGACTATAAAAAAAAAATATATATATATATATATCATTACTTACTAATTTAAAAAACATCATCATAGTCAGGTGCCTGTAATCCTAGCTACTCAGGAGGCTGAGATCTGAGGATCATGCTTCAAAGCCTTCCTGGGCAGGAAAATCCGTGAGACTCTCCAATAAACCACCAGAAAACTGGAAGTAGCACTGTGGCTTAAGTGGTAGAGCGCTCGCTTTAAGCTGAAGAGCTGAGGGACAGAGACCAAGCCTAGAGTTTAAGCCCCATGACTGACAAAAAAAGAACAACCTATCATCATTCCCCCCAATAATCAATAACAAACAAGTTCTGTTTCTCTTGGTTTGTCAGGTTTTAAATCACCAAGTGGCTAAATACTAGCCAACAGATCCAAATAACACTGACTAAATACAACTCCCTTCAGCCCGTTCACTCAAATTCCAATCACAGCACCAACTCTTAGAAGTGCCAGAGCCTTTTTACTTTTGTAAAGATGTATGTCTAGTAAGTGATGATATCAGGTTATCTTAACCCTCAAGAATATAGAAACCACAAATCAGATATGGGACTACGGCTCTCACAGGAAAACAGAGTATAGTAACACAAAACTGCATAAACCATACTGCTTCTGTAAGGATGGCTGGTACCTTAAGAATAAACAGGAGCTGGGCATATTGGCACATACCTGTAGTGCTAGCACCTGGGAGGCTGAGGCAGGAAGATCATGAGTTTGAAATCAGCCTATGTCTACTGCCATACCATTCCGAACATGTCTGATCTCATCTGAAACCAGCTTGAGCTATATAGCAAGACCCTATCTCAAAAATACCAAGGGCTTGGATATAGGTCAGTAGTAGAGTTCTTGACTAGCACGTGCAAGTCACTGGGTTTGAGACCCAACACTGGGGAGAGGGAGGATAAAGAAGGTACAGAAGTATACATAATCTATTTTAGGAAGATTCCTACCCAAAACATACTTTTCAAAAGCAAACAATTGAAGTAATATTGTGTTTTCTGCTAAGACTGTAGTCTGTAAGTAATTATGGGTATAAATATTTTATGAAAAAAAACACTGAATAATTATTAGTGGCATTCTAAGTGGACATTCCCATCAAAAGTACACACAGAGTCAATAAAATACAAGAAGTCTGGTCTTCAGATATGTAAAGATTATTATTCCAAGAAAGAAAATGAGTTCTAGATTCTGATTTTCTAATTATAGCTTTTAGTCAGCAATCTATGAGATCCATAGTTTGTGATGTCTACAGAACAAAATTATGGCAGGTAAGAGAAAAGCTTGGATGTATATTTAAGTTGGGTAATATTTTAAGTCCTCATGAAAAGAAGTATAACCAATATGGAAGTGGGAAGCTAGGCAGCTTTGCTCTCTAGGACTCCAAGGTTGCTCCAGTCAGTTCACAACATTAAGGAAAGATCCAGAGTTAGAACATAAGCAACCAGAATTAACCCAGCAACACACTCACAAATATGAGTAATAGAGCTCTGTGACTCTAGTGCACCTATAACCATAAAGTGTCATTTACCTAAAATGTAATACTTTTCCTCCTATCAAAAATTAATCAAGGACTGGGAATGTGGCTTAATGGTGGAGTGCTTGCCCTGCATGCATGAAGCCCTTGGTTTGATTCCTCAATACCATATAAACAGAAAAAGCTAGAAATGATGCTGTGGCTCAAGTGGTAGAGTGCTAGCCTTGAGCAAAATAAGCTCAGGGACAGTGCCCAGATCCTGAGTTCAAGTCCCAAGACTGGTTAAAAAAAAAAAATCAAGGAGCAGGGTATTGGTGGTTCATGTCTGTAATCCTAGCTATGTAGGAGGCTAAGATCTGAGGATGGTGGTTCAAAGCCGGCCCAGGCAGGAAAGTCCACAAGACTCTTATCTACAATGAGCCACCAGAAAACTGAAGGTGGAGTTATGGCTTAAAGTCGCAAAGTGTGAGCCTTGAGCAGAAAAGCTCCGGAACAGTGCTCCAGGCATTGAGTTCTAAGCCCCACAAATGACCCCTGCCCCCAAGGAAAAAAATTAATCAAGGGCTGGGATGTAGCACAGTGGCAGAGTGATTGCCTAGCAAGTGCAAAGTCCTAGGTTTGAGCCTCAGAACAAAATAAAAAATAAATGCAGTTTTTAAAAAAATCAAGAAGGTCTGGGAAGGTGGCTCAGTTGTAGAGTGTTTGCCTTGCATGTATGAGGCCCTGGGTTCGATTCCTCAGCACCACATAAGCAGAAAAAGCCGGAAGTGGTGCTGTGGCTCAAGGGGTAGAGCACTAGCCTTGAGCTGAAGAGCTCAGGGACAGTGCCCAGGCCCAGAGTTCAGGTCCCAAGAACGACAAGAAAAAAAAAAATCAACAAGCCAGGTGTCGGTGGCTCACGGCTGTAATCCTAGCTACTCAGGAGGCTGAGATCTGAGGATCGAGGTTCAAAGACAGCTGGGCAGAAAAGTCCGTGAGACTTTTATCTCCAATAAACCACCAGAAAACTGGAAGTGGCACTGTGGCTCAAGCGGTAGAGAGCTAGCCTTGAGCTGAAGAGCACAGGGACAGCGCCTAAGCCCAGAGTTCAAGCCCTACAACTGACCAAAAAAAAAAAAAAAAAAAAAAAATCAACAACGGTAAAAAACATGGCACTCACTTTTTTTTTTTGTGCCAGCCTGGGGCTTGAACTGAGGGCCTTGGCATGTCCCTGAGCTCTTTTGTTCAAAGTTAGTACTCTATCACTTGAGCCACAGTTCCACTCCAGCTTTTTTAAAAAAATAATTTATTGGAAACAAGAGTCCCATGAACTACCCTGCCTGGACTGGCTTTCAACTGCAATCCTCAGATCTCAAGCCTCCTGAGTAGCTAGGATCACAGGTATGAGCCACCAGTGCCCAGATACCCTCATGACTCAATGTAATGACTATTTTATACTATTCTTTATCAAAAGTTGTAAGACTATATTACAAGAGAAAATGTTAATCAAATTATTATTTTCTGGAGCTTGGCATGGTGGTACACAAGTGTAATCCCAGCACTTAGGAGGCTGAGGCAGGAGGATCACAAGTCTTAGGCCAGTCCTGAGCTATGGAGTGAGTCTTTATTTATGGGGGAAAAAAAAGTTTTATTTTCTGTTTAATACTTGAAAAACTGTGTAATATAGAACTAAATACAAGGTCAACTGAAGGGAAGATCTTGTTTACTGTTGGCACTTAAAAACAAGTTTTACATGTTTATTTATTAAGTTAGTTTTATATAGTGCCAAGGATGGAATCCAGGTACTCCAATGCACTATATTTCCAACCTGTTGACTCCTTAAAGTTTTAAAGCTCATACAGATTCTCTTGCAATATTAGAAAGGGACACTGACAATGTTCATTTGAACTCTGATAAGACTTCTACAAATCACAATCAGAGATCTGCAGCTGTCTAGGTGGCAACAAATACTTGTTTCAGCTTAATTTACTACTAGTTTAAGTGTCCACATGGCTACTCAAAGTGTGAAATTATGATTTGGGAGTTTCACATGAAGGCAAAGAATAGAAGCCCACTTCCAAGGAGCATTTCCTGGCTCCCCAACTTAAGTGATCCTCCTCCAAGTTCCCCCAATGCACCTACTGCTTTAGCACTATCTTACTCTTACCATATGATCTTGAAAATATCTATTTCCTGTTACTATTCTTGCAACTTTCCTATAAGTTTGAAATTCAGGGAAAATTAACTTACTTTAAAAACATATACTAGCTTTAAGTTCTATCACCTAACAATTCCACGTTAGTAACATTTACAAGAACTCAGAAGAAGCCTGTTTTTAAAACTGTCCAGCAAGTTTGTACGCAGGGCACCGGTGGTTCACACCTGCAATCCTAGCTAAGGAGGCTGAGATCTGAGGATCGCAGTTCAAAGCCAGTTAGGACAGGAAAGTCTGTGAGGCTCTAATCTCCAAAAAATCACCAGAAAACTGGAAGTGGCACTGTGGCTCAAGTGGTAGAGCGCTAGCCTTGAGCTGAAGAGTTGAGGGACAGTGCCCAGGCCTGGAGTTCAAGCCTCATGACCAACCACCCCCCACATCCCCCCAAAAAAACTTTTCTTTTTTCTCCTATTGCTAAAAACTAGTTTGAGTTTGAAATAATGTTTACTTATCAACTTTTCCTAAAGAACAAAGGCATTTGCAGCCATTCCACTGACTTTGAAGTTGAAACAGTCCCTCTAAAAGTCTAAGCTTTAGAAAAGAATGTTTTTGAAGGTCCTCTAAAGTTTTACATTTCTCTCACTGCAGTGAAACCAATGACAGTATTACTACACAGAGGCAACCAGAGGAACGTTTACAAGAAAGTAACTGATTATATAAATGTGAACAGTAATGTTTAAACCTGACTGGCAAAGCCACCTCCTCTTCTCGATGCTTTCCTCAGCCATTGTTTTTTTTCTTTTTCTTTTTTCCTTCTGCTTATGTGGTACTGAGGAATCGAACCCAGGACCTCATGCATGCAAGGCAAGCGCTCTACCACTGAGCCACCTTCCCAGCCCCTCAGCCATTGTTCAGTGCCAGAGACAAGCTGGTGACAAAGAACAAACTGCCGAGTGAACAGATCAAGGCCTTAAAAAGCGATACTCAAGTATCACTTAGAGAACAAAGAATTGTGACTTCTTTTTCTATTTCCATTTGTTCTGAAGAGAACATAGAGCTCCAAGTCCTCCCAAATTCTCTTTCCACTGAAGGTCTACTTTCAGGCTAAAGTGCTTTATAGTGCTACTAAACCGTCACTATTAACCAATAATTATATTGCACAAAAGTGAGCTCCTGCTGTTTGGATGATGGGTAATCAATAAAGCTTTTCATTAAATACCTAAGGGCTTCAAACAAAGCCAGCTGTTTTCCCAAATCCTACAAATATTAATGAGAGGTTATTAGTCTCTCCTTTCTCCACTTCCTGCCTCTGCCCCTTGGAGAAAGTGATTATATCTGTTTCATTACAAAAGAAACAAAGAAGCTGAACATCAATGGTTCACATCTATAATCTTGGCTATTTGGAAGGCTAAGATTGGGAGGATGGAGATTTGAGGCAAACCCTGGGCAGAAAAATCCTCAAGAATCCACCTCAACAAAAAGAAACTAACTGGATATGGTGGTGCATGTCTATCATATCACCTATAACAGGAAGCCTAAAGCAGGCAGTCCAGGGATGCTTCCAGACAGGAAAAAAGACTATCTAAAAAATAACCAGCATAACAAAGAGCTAGAGGTATGGCTTAGCAGTAGAGCACCTGCCTAGCAAGTGTGACACCAAGAGTTCAAAATCAAGAACTGCCAAAGAAGGAAAAGAGAGAACAAAAGAAAGAAACCAAGTGGGTAATATAGAATGTCTGCAACTAAAAACCACACCATATACCCTGTTGGTAAAGAACAAACAGTGCTGCTATTATACAATGTGCTTTAAATGAATAGGAGCCATGAGTCTGTCATAATGACCTCTGAGATAGTAGCTTAAACTGTTCTTTCAATTAACTTTACATGCTGCAGCAATAAGCTCAACATGGAGACATCTTATTTGTCCTACTGGAAAAATCACAATTTCAACTCAACACCAACTTTGCTATTTTTCACCTGAGTTTGACTTTTCAGTTGCACCTAACAAGAAGACCATGTAAAAATAAAGGAAATGTCAACAAGGGAGAACAAGACAAAACTGAGCACATACTTACAAACTGAATACTTGGCAGGCTGAAGCAGCCTTGGGCACCAAACCCTATCTCAAAAAATGGGGGGGAAAAAAGGAGAGTAAAATATGGGGAGGAAGAGTACTGATAATGAAACTAGCTCTGCCTGGGTGTCAAAGATGATAAGAGTAGGGAAATATGCCCAGGCTGTGGAGAGGTACTGATCATTTAGATAAAAGTATCATTCATCAACCAGACTTCAGAACTGAAGGGCCTGGTTCTCACTAAAAAGAACTGTTCATTTTCTCTGCTCCATGTCCCTGATGTTCAATCAGCTTATAAACCTCCCTGACTGCTCAGTGTTAGCACCACTGAAGTCTCATTTCTACTGCCTCTACTTTGGTCTTTGTTCCTCCTAATCTTCACGGGGTGTACTTCCTGTGAACTTCCTCCTTCCCAGAACTCTACAGCAATGTTTCCCTTTCCTGGATCAGCCTGGCCCTCTGACACTGTCAGAAGATCATACTGTCCTGAATCACAATTGTCTGTGAACAATTTCAAAGACCTTCTCCACTGGATGAAAGTCCCTTTTCAAAACAGTCTACACCTACTTCTTGCTTGGGGGTAAAAGTTTTGCTCTCATACTTGCTTAGGTACCCTTATTAAGGCCAAGCATGATGGCTCAGAACTGTAACTCTAGCTACTTAGGAGGCAGAGAGCAGGGCAACCTGGGCAAAAAGTTTGTAAGACTTCATTTCTTTCTTTCTTTCCTTTTTTTTTTTTGAGCCAGTCCAAGGGCTTGAACTCAGGGCCTAGGCACTGTCCCTGAGCTTCTTTTGCTCAAGGCTACCACTCTACCACTTGAGCCACAGTGCCACTTCTGCCTTTTTCTATGTATGTGGTACTGAGGAATTGAACCCAAGGTTTCACGCATACTAGGCAAGCACTCTACCACTAAGCCACATTTCCAGAATCCCCTTTCTTTTTTCTTTATTAAAAGACTCCATTTATAAAAAGACTCCAATAAAAAAAAATCTGGACATAAAGCACACATCATGCCAGTTACAAGTAAGCATAAACAAGAGACTCATGGTCTAGGCAGCTTGGGCCAACTGCAAGCTGTTGTTTTCCTGTATTGGAAAAGTAAGGAAAGCAAAAAGGGCTGGGGATGGAACTCAAGTGGTAGAGTGCTTACCCAGCAAGCACAAAACCCTGAGTTCAAACTCTAGTGTCACTCAGAATAAACAAATGAATAAACAAGTGAATAACCTTTCTCTGGCAAATATGAAGAATGATAACCATTAGATAACATTCAACCAATTTATTCTGACATATCGCTATCAAATGCAAACTGACCCTAACAATTTTCCTTAATGTTTCTTCTCATAAAGCAAATAAAAATTGTATGTGAAGAGTCAGATAACACATAGTACCAGATTCTGTAGCCTCGTATATGCCTTCTTATAACCTGATAAAATTTTAACAATTAACTTGTGCCTTTTCCATTCATTACCTACAAATTTTAAACAAATTTTAAACCCAAAAAGTATTACACTGTCTTTGTGCAAAGCTGAACAACTAAACTCAGTACTGGTCACCATGCTGCTGTAATAAGCACCACTCTTTCTTTTTTACAATAAACTCATTGTGATTAGTTCCTAACAGTGCCCCATGCAATTATTAGTAAGTTTTTGGAGTCTCCCAGACAGCACTAAGAAAGATTAATAGAGATTTTTAAGCCCCTACAAAGGGCATATATCTGTCTAGACATTTGCATATACACTATGCAATGAGGCAGGTAATAAAGATGTACAATTAGGAACACCCATCCAAGCTCTCAGTGCTGTCAATCAGAAAAGACACTACCTTGTCTATACCATTCTCTTTCACTTCACTGCCTCAACACAGAATCAAATGAGTCAAACATCAATGAATTTTGTGAGTATATGAACATCACTGAATTGTTACTCAGTAAATAAGACAATTATTATATCTGTATTTCATCTCAATTAAAAATTATGCTGCTGCCGGGCGCTGGTGGCTCATGCCTGTAATCCTAGCTACTCAGGAGGCTGAGATCTGAGGATCGCGGTTCAAAGCCAGCCCGGGCAGGAAAGACCGCGAGACTTCTATCTCCAATAAACCACCAGAAAACCGGAAGTGGCGCTGTAGCTCAAGTGGTAGAGCGCTCGCCTTGAGCTGAAGAGCTGAGGGACAGCGCCCAGGCCTAGAGTTCAAGCCCCACGACCGACCAAAAAAAAAAAAAAAAAAGTTATGCTGCTGAGCCATGTGCTAGTCGTTCAAGCCTGTAATCCTAGCTACACAGGAGGCTGATATTTAAGGTTTGAAGCCAACCAGGCAGGAAAGTCTGTGAGACTCTTATCTCCAATAAATTACCAAAAAAGCCAAAACGGGAGCTGTGGTTCAAGTGGCAGAAGGCTAGCCTTAAGCAAAAAGAATCTCAGGGACAATGCCCAGGCCCTGATTTCAAGCCCTAGGACCAGGGAAGAAAAAGAACAAAAACTGAATCAAAGCTGCTAACTGTCTCTGTAGAGTAACCAAAGGACCAAGGCTGCTTCCTAACAGAAACAGTAGACTGAGGTTCAATTCACATCAAGCTTCCCTATTCCTTAACAAGAAGTGCTGCCAGGCTGCCCAAAAATTCCCCTTCTGAGTCCCACAGTCATACCGGAAAAAGATGAGAAAGCAAGTATGCTGTAATCATGGCCTTTTTGGTATTATGTCTGGTATAAACTCCCTAAATCAAGCAACACTGCAGATGAAATATTACCCAGTGGAAAAAAACAGCCAATGATGTTCTCAGGTTTCATTTACTAACACAGTTAACACAAAAAGTGACCTAGAATATCAATGATTTCCAAACTTAATTAATAAAATACTCAGAAGAAAGCCTCTCTTCATAGGTAATTACACTGAACCCTCACACCAAAGTTAATTAAGCAGAAAGAACTGGCCTGAGGGTTCACTAGCAGGAGGCCAAGGGATTCTGAGCAAAGGACAGATGAGGTAGACTCTTCAGGGAGAAAGAAGGCAAAGTGTATACACAACAACAAAAACTCCTATGTGGAGGAAACTGTTCCAAGTACTTTATATGACCCAACTAATTTCTCACCAATAACCCTCTAAATTGAGATCACTGATCCCCATTTTAAGTATGAGGAACAAAAGAACAGAGCCTAAGAAAATCGCATGAAGGTTAACACGGGCAAGAAGTGATGGACCTTCAGGTACCACCGAAATCAAGGCAAGCAGCTTCCCGTGGTTCACCAGATCACTGAAACTACGGCCAGCAACATTTCTGTAAGTCCATCTTTCCCTGCTAGCTTGTCATCCATATGTTGTTTTCCATATAGAGAGGTCGCTCTCTTTAGCTCACTGCTTTACAAAGCAACGGGCAATAGAACATTCCCAATCTACACAGAGGGAAACTCAAAGCAAGGGCTCAAGTTCCGACCAAAGGATCAGATTTAGTGGGAACCGAAGAAACTCAGGAGTCGGAGCGACACCACACGCTTGCATTTGGTGTGTGCGGTGTCTCACAGAAACACCCGGCTCTGAATGAAGCCCGAAGACGAGGCTCTGGCGTTGCACACAGGGCCCCGGGCCACCTGCATGCAGGTGAGCGGGCCCGCTCGGCTCGGATGCCCGCTGGACTCGGGCGGGAGGCCGCAGAGACCGACCGGGCCAGGGCTGCGCCGATCAGGCGGCGGCGGGAGACCTTGCCCTGGGCCCCAGCGCCAGGGTGTCCCACGGCCGCGGCGGGTCGCGCACCCTCCGCACCGGGTCCAGCCGGGCGGGGGGTTGGGTCTAGTCCTAGGCCGCGGCGGGGAGAGCGCGAAGCCCTCCGCGACCTCCGGAGGTCGCTCCCCGCCCCCGGCCCTCTGTCCCCAGTCTTCCTGGGAATAAAGAGGCTCCATCTTCCTCCCGGCACCGGGCGAGACGACTCAGCTCTCCCTGCCCTCACCTCTCCTCAAAGCCCCACAAGGCGCCGGCGCCCTTCGCCAGCTCCTCGCCGGTCCTAGCCGGCCAGTCCCTAGACCCATCCACCCGCTGTGGAAAAGCTCAACGGCCTTAGACCCCGCCGACCCTCACCTCACGGGGTCCGTAACCACCTGACACGCTGTCAGGACGCCCGCCGCTCCACATCCCGGGGCCAGCGCCGAACTGGCCAACCCCCCAGCCACCGCGATTGGTCAGCAAGACGGCAGCCCCGCATTCCTATTGGCTAGACCCCTGCAGCTGTCGGTGTGCGTGGCCAGCAGAGTCCGTACGGAGGCTCCGCCCACCCCGAGCTCCGACCGGAGGCGGGGCCGCCGCGGGAGGTGCGTCTCTCAGAGCCTCTTCCGGCGCTGCGCAGACCTACAAAGCTAGGAGTTTATCACGCCAGCAGCGTAGCGACCAGATTCCCGTGACAGTTCCGCCGCCTGCCTTAGGCTCTGATAACCAAGCCTGTTTCTTCTGGAGGCCTGACTCACCACGATGAACAACTACATCCTATAAAGAATCATAGGGCCGGCTGCCGGTAGGTCACGCCTGTAATCCTAGCTACTCAGGAGGCTGAGCTCTGAGGATGGCAGTTCGAAGCCGAAACAGGAAAGTCCAAAAGACTCTTATCTCCAATTAACCAACTCTTATCTCCAATTAACCAACAAAAAAGCCGGAAAGTGAAGCTGTGGTTAAAACAATAGAACTCTAGCCTCAAGCACAAATGGTTAGGAACAGCACCCAGGCCCTGAGTTGAAGCCCCAGGACCAGCAATTAATTAATTAAAATGTATGTACCTGCCATTACCTCTTTCTTTCACTTTTATAGCATTGTATTGTGCTGCCTTGTCAGGACAATACACCCCACGTCTGGGAGGAACAACAGAGCATTTGCTGGTGTAGCAAGTTCCACTGCTCTCAGGTGTCCTACTTGGAAGCCTCCCATTTAATTATTTCCCTCCATCCCACTCAGCTCTGCTGACCTTCTGCCCACACTTAATCCTTGCTTACAGCAAAGCAATCACTACTCCCACCCGAGTCCCAACCTCACCCTGACTGTTTCTCTGAAGATGCCTGGAGAGTAAATGGCCTGACAGATTGCTTTGTACGATGTCCACTAGATACACCAAAAATATTCTTACTGTTACAGCATAAGAGATAACCTGCTTCTTTTTTCACATAGAAACTGCTACAAGAAAATTTCATTAGTAGGAATCCAAGATAATAGGATAGGACAGAGAACTGTAAAAAAGGGGGGGGGGATCCAAATAAAGTAAAAGCAAATTCTACAGTGGAAAAAAAAAAAACCTCATCTTCATTGTATTCACTGTACTTCTATGTTGAACTGAAACCCCTTTGTACAACTACTCCTAAAAGATAATACAAAAAAAAATCTGATCTGCTCTTTCTCCTGGAGAAAACAGAAAATGCACAAATTAGTTCTAAGAATGTCTCTACAGAGACTCTGTGGAGTCTGAGAAAGGTTTGACAAAGTCCTTCTAGACTGGGATCTTTCCTTTGGGAACCTCAGCTGCATCTAAGATGAAAGGTCTGAGGCTGTTTTTGACGTCCTTCCAGGTCAGCTGAGCTGGCAGCTTCCCTGGCTAGTAGACTTACTTGCTGGCTACTTACTTAGCTCGCAGTTTGGAGCTGCCTCCTTCTTCAGTTGCTTCTTCCCCATGGTGCAGAACTGGTTTGGCTTTTCTCGGGGCCCCACTGTCTCTATATATGCTGACAAGGGCGCCTCCTTTGGTTAGTAGGGACACTGCTTGCTCTCGGGAACAACATTTGTAAATACTGGGAGAAAAATGTCAAGAGACAAACCGCACCCTCCAAAGCATAATCCAATTTCAACTTTGACCTGCCATGAAAAGGGAAGCATTGTGCCACTCCTTGATATTAATAAACAGCAATTGAAGACTTTTATTCTAAGATTTTATTTCTGTACGACTTGGCAGGAGCAGAAACTAGGAGGCCCTGTGGTTGCCGGTGAATGAAAGGGGTGGCGTAAGAGGGAAGGCTTTCCTGGATGCCGTGCCCCTTGGCATGAAGCTCATTCAGGTACTTGTACCAGGGCTGCTTAGGCACTAGGACTCTGCCCCGCTGAGACATGAGTTGAAACCCATTAACCCAAAGCGTGACACCCCACATGAATTTTCCACTTAGTACGTGCAGTATTGATACACTTATGAGGAATCTCAAAGTATAGGTGAAAATGCCATTTGGTCTACCCCTTGGGATCTGAAGGAGCCGCTGGCATTCACCTAGTCAATCAGTGATCCAGACAAACCTAGGACACCTGCCTGATGGAAAAGTTAAAGAAAAAAAAAAAGGCAAGCCAAGATTTCTCAATCTGGGAGGAGGGGAGCTGAAAGAATGGGGAAATTCTACCACGGGGAAACTATTTAAAATACCTGAAATAGGAAGAAAGCAGTAATCAAATTATCTAGGTATGCTTTCAGCAAGTGGCTCTGGGTTCTGCCAGAACACCTTTTGTGTCTGTAGAAGGAATTGTGTATACTCTATCCACAACCCTAGTTGAAAGTCTATTTTTTTTCCTTCTTTGCCCAGTCCTGGGGCTTGAACTCAAGGCCTGAGCACTGTCCCTGAGCTTCTTTGGCTCAAGGCTAGCACTCTACTATTTGAGCCACAGCGCCACTTTTCCAGCTTTTTCTGTTTATGTGGTATTGAAGAATAGAATCCAGGGCTTCATGCAGGTGAGGCAAGCACTCTACCACTAAGTGACATTCCCAGCCACCTAAATGAAAGTTTTGTTGCCTGGGGGCTTGATTAAATACTAAAAGTCAAATCAGAACACCATCTGTCTCCTGTCTTCTTCACTCTACATCAAACTGATTCCCTAAGGTTTTTTTTGTTGTTGTTGTTGTTGTTTTGTCGGTCATGGGGCCTGAACTCTGGGCCTGGGCGCTGTCCCTCATCTCTTCAGCTCAAGGCTAGCACTTTACCACTTGAGCCACAGTGCCACTTCCGGCTTTTTCTGCTTATATGGGGCTAAAATATCGAATCCAGGGCTTCATGTTTGCAAGGTAAACACTCTACCACTAAGCCACCTTTCCAGCCCCCTAAAGTAAAGTCTTTTGGGCTGGAAGTGTAGATCAAGTAATAGAGAACCTAGCCAAGAGAAGGCCCTGAGTTTAAACCCTAGTTTCACCAAAAGAAAGAAAAGGGAAAGGAAGGTGACTCAAGTGGTGAGCGCTAGCCTTGAGCTGAAGAGCTGAGGGACAGTGCCCAGGCCCAGAGTTCAGGCCCCACAACTGACCAAAAAAGAAAAAGGGGGGGAAAGGAAAAAGAAAGAAGACAGCTGTGTGCCAGTGGCTCATGCCTGTAATCCTAGCTACTCAGGAGGCTGAGATCTGAGAATCTTGGTTCAAAGCCAGCCTAGCCAGCAAATAGCCAGAAGTGGAGGTGGGGCTCAAATAGTAGAGCACCTGCCTTGAACAAAAAGCTAAAAGATACTACCCAAGCCCCAGGACCAGTACAAAAAGATAAAGAAAAGGGGGGAAAAAAAAAAAGAGGAAAAAGGAGTTGTCTCTGCAGCATGGGCTAGGGACAATCTGTCCTCTTCAGGTTAAAATATAAGTATCTGTAAAATCATTTATTAACTAATGTTTTAGGGAGAAAACATTCAAATTTATGAATTCTAGAAGTAGGAGTAGGGATGGGGTATAATTCAGTAGCAGGGCACTTGTCACACATACCACATACACAGAAGAAACACAAGGGTTGGGAGCATGGTTCAAGAGAGAGGCCCTGAGTTCAATCCTCAGTAGCACAAAAACACCAAATTCTAAGGATAAGAGTATGGCTCAGGTGGTAGAGGGCTTGCCTTGCAAGTTTAAGACCCCAACTTCAAACCCTAGTACCAAAAAAATTATAAAACAGGAATAGATTTTACAGTGAGGAACTAGCACACCTGTTGTTTCCATTAGTCAGATGCTTTTTCCAACATAGGCATGTGTAGTATGGTGTGTGTGTGTGTGTGTGTGTGTGTGTGTGTGTGTGCCGCGCTAATGCTCTAGTACTTGGGCTTGAACTCAGAGCCTTGTATTATTGCGTGGCTTTTTCACTCAAGGTTGCCTGTCACTGTACAATCTAAGGCAGCTCCACTCCTACTTTTTGGTGGTTAATTGGAGATAAAAGTCTCATAATGTTTATCTGCTTGTATAAAATAATATTTATCAAAATGAACTCCAGGAAATGGAAACAAGACTTTTGTTTTCTTTTTTATCAGTCCTGGGGCTTGAACTCAGAGCCTGGACACTGTACCAATTGAGCTACAGCGCTACTTCCAGCCTTTTCTGTTTATGTGGTACTGAATAATCGAACCCAAGTGCTAGGCAAGCACTTTACCACTAAACCACAATCCCAGCTCCTAGTTTTTTTTTTTTTTCTTTGTTGCAGTTTCTATTTTGTTTGTTCAGGTGTCTGTCTTTGGGAGGGGAAGGGGGCACAGAAATGCAGCAGTGGTACTCATTAGACACCATGTTGAAAACAAACTATACAACTTGTAAGTGGGGATGAGAGAACTAGGGAAGTAGGGAATAGTGTCCAAAAAGAAATGTACTACAGCTGACACTGGTGGCTTCACGCCTGTAATCCTAGCCACTCAGAAGGCTGAGATCTGAGGATCATGCTTTGGAGCCAGCCCAGACAGGAAAGTCCATGGCTCAAGTGGTAGAGCACTAGCTTTGAGCACAGAGTCTCAGGGACAACACCGAGGCCTAGAATGCAAGCTCTAGGACTGGCAAAAGAAAAGAAATGTACTCTTTATCTGATTTATGAAACTGCAACCCCTCTATACATCACCTTTATAATAACAATTAAAAACTTAAAAAAAAATCTCACAGACTTTTCGACCCTTTGCAGGCTAGCTTCAGATTAGCATTACATGCATGAGCCTTCAATGCCTAGACAACAGACACTCCCGTCCAGTTAATCCCCAGTAGTAACTGACTATAACAGCAACCAAATTTTATTATTGGATGCAAACACTGAATTTAACACTTCACAAGTATTCATTAATCCTCATATTATTATGAGGATTATTCCTCCCAAGGCAGGAATCGACCTTTATTTTGCAAATTATGAATGATTGGCTGGGGGTGGGGTTAAGTGAATTGCCTAAGGACATACAGAATTAGTTACCCAGCAAAGCCATTAGATCCAGCAGCCAGCACTCAACTCCATGTCATACACACCAGACAATTCCTTCCATTCAAATAGCTCAAATACTATTCTTTCCTAAAATCCTATTAAGATAAATTCATAAGCATTCCATATGATGGCAATAGCAACACATTCCTGTGTGGATGTCACTATGTTTGGGTATCAGGTGTAAGGAGATTGCCTTGACGTATGCATGTCTTTATATATGTACATTTATTCAAGTGGTGGTTCTTCCTCCTCTTCTTTCTCCTCTTTCTCCTCCTCTTCCTCTTCCTTTTCCTTCTTCTTCATCAGTTATGGGGCTTGAACTCAGATCCTTGGCACTGACCCTAAGCCTCTTTGTGTTCAAGGCTAGTGCTCTACCTCGAGTCTCAGCGTCACTTTCTGGTTTTGAGTGGCTAGTTGGAGATATGAGTCTCACAGGGACTTTTCTGCCTGGGCTGGTTTTGAACCATGATCCTCAGATCTCAGCTTCCAGAGTAGCTAAGATTACAGTGTGAGTGACCAGTGGCCAGCTAAAGTGGTTCTTCTTGAGCACAAAACTCAGGGACAGTCCCCAGGCCCTGAGTTCAAGCCCTAGGACCATAAAAAGTAAACAAATATGAAATAAATGAGGGTCTTCATTCTATGCTTTCCTTCCATCCATGCTCTAAGCATTCTTTCTATGCTTTTTCCCCTGTACAACAACCTGAAATTAACTACTTCTTTTCTTTTCCTTCTTTACCTGAAAAACTCCTGCTTATTCTTCAAGGTTTCCTTGAAATGCCCACCTCTGTGGTCATGACCTGACTCTTTCAGGAAGTGTTAATCACTTTTGCATTGTCTGCTATCTTACTCTGCTCAAGCACTTTCATTTATTCTCTACATATTATGGGGAACCTAATGTAGGTCCCATAGACCTTTCCCACTAATTTGTGGTAGAACTAGTGGGAAAGGAAGAGGAAATTATGAGTAGAGGAAATTATCTTATCTTTGTAAACCTTGTATTGGCAAAGGCTATGTATAGAAAAGATGTCTTATAAATGTATCATCTTTTTTATATGACATGACTGCTAGCCAACAAAGAATGATAATTAGGATATTCTCTTTATGTCAAAACTTCCATAGTTGTGTTTTATCTGTGAGAAAAAAATATTCCTCCAAAGGATGAACAAATACAGTCATTCTATGCAGTATGCACTATGTAGAAAATGAACTATGCAACTTGTGGGCAGGGACGGGAGGGGAAAATGGAAGAAAGCAAAGGAAGGTGTGACATTGTCCAAAAAACCAAATGTACTCAAAGTGGTGCTGTGGCTCAAATGGCAAAGTACTAACCTTGAGCATAGAAAGGCTCAGGGACAGAGCCCAGATCCTGAGTTCAAGCCCTAGAAGTAGAAAAAAAGAAAAAAGAAATGTACTCATTATCTGATTTAAGAAATGGTAACTTCTGGGGCTGGGAAGTTGGCTCAGTGGTAGCGCGCTTGCCTTGCATGCCTGAGGCCCTGGGTTCAATTCCTCAGCACCATATAAGCAAAAAGCCGGAAGTGGTGCTGTGGCTCAAGTGGTAGAGCGCCAGCCTTGAGCTGAAGAGCTGAGGGACAGCACCCAGGCCCAGAGTTCAGGCCCCACAACCGGACCCCCCCCCAAAAAAAAAGAAAAAAAAAGAAATGGTAACTCCTTTATACAACACCTTAATAATAACAATAAAATTACATTTTAAAAAACCAGCCAGGCACTGGTGTCTCACACCTATAATCCTACCTACTCAGAAGGCTGAGATCTGAGAATCATGGTTCAAAGCCAGCTTGGGCAGGAAAGTCCATGAGACTCTTATCTCCAATTAACCACTCAAAAACTAAGTGGTGCTATGGCTCAATAGGTAGAGTGCTAGCCTTGAGCACAAAGAGGCTCAAGCCCGACAACTAACAAATAAACAAAACAAAAAGAAAAAAAGCAGAGCTGGACACAGGTGGTTCATGCCTATAATCCTAGCTACTAAGGAGGCTGAGATCTGAGGATCACAGTTCAAAGCTAGTCCAGACAGGAATGTCCATGAGACTCTTATCTCTAATAAGCCACCAGAAAACAGGAAGTGGCACTGTGGCCCAAGTGGTTGAACGCTATCCTTTAGCTGAAGAACTGAGGACAGCACCCTGGCCCAGAGTTAAAGTCCCAGGACTGACAAAAAAAAGGAAAAACAAAAACAAAAAAAACTTAGTAAAAATATTCCTCCCTTGACTCTGCTAATCTTGTCAGCTATTTCTGTGCAAGCACTGGCATGTACGGCCCAGACCTCCTTTTCGAACAAAGGACTTAAGACCCAGCTGTTGGGAGGAGGAGTGCAGCTGGCAGGTGACCTTGGGCTGTCACATCACACTACCTTCCCAGGCAGCCCAGTGACTGATCTATGTGGGAGTCTAAAGACTCCTCTCTCATTCCAACCAGACAGCTCTGGAGGTTGGCTGAGGTTCCATTCTGCATCATAGCTCAGCTTCTTCTGCCTAATCTTGCTTCCTTCCCTTGCTACTGATCCAAACTCATTAAACTTCATGCCTTTGTAGTCTTGGATTTGGCTTCCTTTCTTATTTCTTCAAGCATATTTTTAGTCCCCCAAATTCAGTGTCATTTTTTCTTTTCCATATTGTACTTGGATGGAATATACATACTTCTCCTTGTTATAGTTTCTCTTGTTAACTTGTTCCTTGTTCTCTTGTTAACTTGTTCTCTTGTTCCTTGTTAACTTCTCCTTGTTATAGTTTCTCTTTAGATGTTCTTTCTACCAAAGAGTCTCCTTAGATGCAATGTCTGGGTGAGGCTCATCTCTAAAACAATACTGAGCATTGTCCTTTTCCAAAGCCCTGTCCCATTGCTGGGCATTCACTGATCAATAGTCTGTGTGTCTCCTTGAACACCAGGCATGTCTCCTGTTCACCAAACCTTCAGGGAGGACCCCAAAGCTGGCATCCTTCTGTCTTGGCCACCTAATTTTCTTGACAATAACTCCAAATTGTCACTCTCAAGAGCTTCTCATGAGCTACAACTCCCTCTATAATTACTTCCTAGTTACATTCTTCCTGTGGGTCCAGCTGGAAAGGCAACTCTGATATTTCCCAGATGATCATATCTTTACCTCATACAGTAGGTTTGTGTAATTTCCCACACTCCCAATCTCTGTAAACCACCAAGGACTTCTCATTCTCCCTTACTGCAATCACTAACAGTCTACCTACATGAGATCAGTTCCTCCCCCCCACTTTTTTTTGTCGGTCGTGGGACTTGAACTCTGGGCCTGGGCACTGTCCCTGAGCACTTCAGCTCAAGGCTAGTGCTCTACCACCTGAGCCACAGCACCACTTCTGGTTTTCTGGTGGTTAATTGGAGATAAGAGTCTCATGCACTGCCTAGCTTTGAACTGTGATCCTCAGATCTCAGCCTCCTGAGTAGTTAGGATCACAAGCATGAGTCACTGGCACCCAGCTTCCCCCTTTTTATTTCTATGATCACCTTCTTGCTAGGCCTCCACAGCTCTTACTCAATTCTAGTGTCCCTCTGTCGAATATGATGATTTCCCTTCTCCAGTTAGAACTTTTATTTTTTATTTATTTTTGGGTCCGGTCGTGGGGCCTGAACTCTGGGCCTGGGTGCTGTCCCTCAGCTCTTCAGCTCAAGGCTAGCGCTCTACCACTTGAGCCACAGCACCACTTCCGGCTTTTTTCTTATGTGGTGCATGCCTCAGGCATGCAAGGCAAGTGCTCTACCACTGAGCCACCTTTCTAGCCCCTCCACTTAGAACTTTTAGTGGTTCCCTATTACCTACAGACCAAAGAGGGGAAGGGATGAGCTCAGGATGAGTATATATATCTTTTAGTTTAAAAACAGTTTACACTTAAATACAGATTCTTCTGTGTCTCTGTCTCTGATCCTCCTGTCTTGATCTCCCACATCCTGGGAGTACAGATCCAGATCCAGAATATACTTTTTATCCAATACTCAAGGTTCACACAGCACAATTCCAGTCTTCTTTCCACTTCTCCATTAAGCAAAGCCTTCACTGCAGGTAAGTGTCATCTTCCCTACCTCCTGCACACATCCGGAGTTTCCCCGCTCTGTGCTCTCAGCATTACCTCAACCCATACTTCAGTAGCTGAGTTTAATCCCTCTCTTTTGCCACTTGTTTTGTGTGCTTTGTGAAGACAGATGTATATTATCATTTAGTGCAGCTTACAATATAGTTAGCACATCATTTGTATTCAATAAATATTTGTGATATTACAAGACAGCTTGAATTGACTCTGCATGTACATGACCTTTAATGGTGCTTCTCAAATTTATTGTTAACTCATTATTGGATCATAAAATTGTTTGAGTGATGGAGGTAAGGTTTAATGGTAGAGTACTTGACTAGCCTTCATAAGGCCCTGAGTTAATCTCAACCTGAAGAAGGAAATATAAAGGAAGAAGAATAGAATAAAAAGTAAATAGAGGGGCTAGGAATGTGGCTTAGTGACAGAGTTCTTGCCTAGCATGCATGAAGCCCTGGGTTTGATTCCTCAGTATCACATACACAGAAAAAGCAGAAATGGTGCTGTGGCTCAAGTGGTAGAGTGGTAGTCTTGAGCAAGTGAACCTCAGGGACAGTGCCCAGGCCCTGAGCCCCAGGACTGGCAAAAAAAAAAAAAAAAAGGAAATAGAAAATGTCATATAACCCTCACATTTGGGAGACTTGAAGCAGGAAAAACAGGAGTTGAAGGCCTTCCTGGGTAATATAGAAAGAATATTTGTCAAAAAAAAAATCAGGAGAGGAGGAGGAAGAAAAACTAATCAGAGGCTGAGAATCTCACAAGTTCTGAAGAAGGTATTGCTTTGTACACCATTATGCTAATAATGCACATATGTAGACTGAGCTGATTCCAAATATATTTATGAGTTGATTTAAAATATATTTCTTATTGTGAGAATCAGTCAAAAATATTTCTTATTGTGAGAATCAATCAAAAAGCTGGGACAGGGCTGGGAATGTGGCTCAGTGGTAGAGTGCTTGCCTTGATGCATGAGGTCCTGGGTTCGATTTCTCAGCACCACATAAACAGAAAAAGTCAGAAGTGGTGCTGTGGTTCAAGTGGTAGAGTGCTAGCCTTGAGCTGAAGAACTGAGGGACAGTGCCCAGGCCCAGAGTTTAAGCCCTACAAGCGACAAAATAAAATATAAAATAAAAACCTGGGGCAACACCACCATAATACAAATGTCTCACTTCAGTCAGCCAAGTACAAGCACTTTTATGATTAGCAGCAGACTGACCGACCATTTAACCTCACCACCAGGGAACACAATCCCTACTCTGAGCCCCACTCCTTCCAGGAAGCTGCTCTAGAACTAAACAAAAATCAAGGTCCTGCTTAAATGAGTTTCTCTTCTATTAAGAGAGAAAATATTCATAAAAAATAGATACAAGTAGCGTAAGCAGCTGTCAAGCTGTATAGCAGTTCTTGGATTTAAAGCCAGAAAGGCTTACATTACAGTTCTTGCTTTGCCATTTATTAGCTATGTGAGGTTGCATAAATTGCTTGATTTTGGTAAGCTCAAGTTTAATGAACTAAAAATATAACATACCCCTTGGATGTGGTCAGACATAGCTATAATACCAGAGGTTGGAGAGTTCAAGGCTATCCCAGGTTATATAGCGGAATCCTGCCTAAAAAACAAAACAAAAACAAAAACAAAAAACACAGAGCCATGCACCAGTGGTTTATGCATGTAATATTAGCTACTCAGGAAGCTGAAATCCGAGAATCATGGTTTGAAGTCAGCCTGGGCAGGAAAGTCCATTAGACTCTTATCTCCAATTAATCATCAAAAAAAGCTGGAAGTGAAGCTGTGGTAAAACACCATCCTTGAGGGAAAAAAAAAAAGCTCAGGAATAGTGCCCAGGTCCTGAGTTTAAGCCCCAGGACCAGCACATACACATAACACACACATACAAAAATAACATATACCTTTTCATATCTAATTGTTCATATCTAATTTTCATATAACTTAAAATTAAGTGACTCGCAAATGTTAAATAAACAAGTTCGTGTAGTATGTTTTAATATAGCTAAGTGTGCAACAGGCATGATTTTCATTTTGCCCTTTTTCCAGTGATAGAAACCTAGCTCAAACCGGTTGTGCTCAAAAGGAATTCAATTACTCAGCTGATTGAGAAAGCTAAGGATACAGTGAATTAAGGGTGGGGCTGAATCCAAGGATCCAAATAATGTCACCAAGCCACTCTTAATTTGTCTCTTGCTTTCTGGCATTCTCCATCTTTGCTTTGTGTTCAGCACCAGCAGTTTTATCCTCAGGCAGGTCTCCATAGGCAGGCAGAACAGAGGCTACCAGATGCTCTACGCTGGCTTGATCCTTCTACCTAACAAGTGAAGAATAGCTCTTCTATAGTTCCAGCCCAAATCCCAGGGAATGCTTCCTCTCATACCTCCCTTGGGTTAGAAGCCAAACCCCAAAGCTAAAACATGGAATGCAAACTGATTTCTGCAGGTAGGGGAAGGGGTAAGGGAAGGGGGCAACCCCTATTAAATTCCTCTTAAGGGAAACAGAGGTTAGTGGGGAAGTCTGTTCAACTAGTCATCTCTGAACCAGAAGCTCAGAATGACTTATGTTCCTATTGCTGAAAAGTGGTAGTTTAGAAAGATTTTTTTCAATTTTTTATTGTTATTTAAAAGGTTGATGTACAGCTGGGCACCAATGGCTCACACCTATGATCCTAGCTACTCAGGAGCACACCCTGGGAAGGAAAGTCCATGAAACTCTTACCTCAATAAACTATTCAGAAAAAAAAGCAGAAGTGGTACTTGGCTCAAGTGGTAGAGCACTAGCCTTGAGGACAGAGACTCAAGGACACCACCCAGGCCGTGAGTTCAAGCCCCAGAACTGGCACACATACAAAAAAAAGGTGATGTGCACAGGCATTACAGTTATATAAGTTAGATACAGAGTGTATTTCTTTTTGGACAATGTCACCCCTTCCTATGTTCTCTCCGTTTTTCCCTCCTGTCCCCATAGAAAGACTTTTAAAGTGACCCTATTTATGTATATATTTTTTTTGTCTGTCATGGGGCTTGAACTTTGGGCCTGGGTGCTTTCCCTGAGCTCTTCAGCTCAAGGGGAGTACTCTACTGCTTGAGCCACAGCACCACTTCTGGTTTTCTGGTGGTTTATTGGAGATAAGAGTCTCACAGAGTTTTCCTGCCCAGGCTGGCTTTGAATTGTGATCCTCAGATCTCAGCCTCCTGAGTAGCTAGTATTACAGGCGTGAGCCACCGACGCCCGGCGACCCTACTTAGCTAGTTATTAAACTGTTTTATTTCATCAGACCATTACAGCAAGGATACAAAAATGCATATGCTTGTTTTTAGTTTCATTCATTTAACAAATATAGTATTTATTGAGTGTAGTACAAGGAAGGCACTGGGATATGGTAATGATTGAGAGAATATTCCTGCTTTTAGGGAACTTACATTGTGTGGGGGAGACAGTTAATAAGTCAATAAGGGGACTGGGAAGGTGGCTCAGGGGTAGAGTGCTTGCCTTGCATGCATGAGGCCCTGGGTTCGATTCCTCAGCACCACATAAGCAGAAAAAGCCAGAAGTAGTGCAGTGGCTCAAGTGGTAAAGTGCTAGCCTTGAACTGAAGAGCTGAGGGACAGTGCCCAAGCCCAGAGTTCAGGCCCCACAACTGACAAAAAAAAGGTCAATAAGTGTATATATACATATATATATATATGTATATAAAGTCAATAAGTTCATATATAAATACATATAGTGATAACTTTTATATACATTTTCTGTACTGATACTGAGGATTGAACTCAGGGCCTGGGCACTGTCCTTTAGCTTTTTTGCTCAAGAATAGTGCTCTACCACTTAGGCCATAATTCCACTTCTGGTTGTTTGTTTGTTTGCTGGCTGAAGATAAAAGTTTCACAAACTTTCCTGCCTGGGCAAGCTTTGAATCGCAATCCTCAGAGCTCAACATCTTGAGTAGCTAGGATTAATGGCATGAGCCACTAGCACCTGGATGATAACTTCTATTTTAAAAACAAATGTAAGGCACATTGAGGAGCAGCAAGAACTACATGGAGATAAGGACTATTTTCAGAAGGGACCATTAAGAGAAAATGTCAGTGATTTTGCATAAAAGCATGTTATATCAAATCTATCTGGGAAAGAAGTTGCAGGTAAAGGGGACAGCAACGGCTCTGAGACAGAGCCAATAACTCCCTCTAGAGTAATACAGGTACATTTATTGACATATCTCTGTTTGATGTGAACCTGTTAAATCTTTATTGTAATACATTGAATACAGTGGTATCACAAACTGGCAAAAGCTATGAAGTCTTTTTGGGCTGAGGCTGTAGCTCAGTTGCAATTCTCAGCATGGCAGAAGATATGTCTAACATTGACTAGGCTAGGTAAGACACCAATGAACCTTGCTGAGTGCGTAAAGATACCCAGACTGAGAGTACTTCAACTCAGGGGCTTCTTTTCTCCTCCAGGAACAAAGCTCAGGAGCAACTCAGTAAAATGGACCATGCACCACACTGAGTACTGATGGAAGGGCTCCCAAGTGACCTTGTGAAGGCTGGGGGAGAACCTCCCTCAAAGTGGTTTCTGAACTCTGTCCTTCTGCTCTAATTGCTGTGGACGTGCCAGGCAGCACTAAGGGTGGTTCTTGCTAATGCTGGGTAAAGGTCTCCTTATTTAGAGCCAGGACAAAGCAAAAATTCTCTGACCTGCAGTCTTAGCAAAGGTTATATTGCCTGAAAGAGGAAAAGCTTGGGGTGGCACATATTTATAGAAGATGAAAGGGAGCGGAAGACCAGAAGGTAAGAAATGTGCCTTTGCCAACTGATCAGTGACTGCTTCCCTGAACTTGGAACTCCTGTAACCAACCCTTACGAGGCCCTGCTCTTGACCTATAGATTCCTTTATCCTTGAGTCACACTAACTTCTGAAGGTGCTTTTTTTTTTATTATTATTAGTTATCTACAGTAGTTCTGGAATAGTCTACCTTTATGTTGCCACAGAGTAAATCCTTTGTTTCTTTCCTTTTGGTTTCCACAGAGTATAAATTTTGTGACATGTACATGAACAACAGCTTCTAAATTTAGTTCAATATAAAAGCAAAATGGGCGGGCTGGGAAAGTGGCTCAGTGGTAGAGTGCTTGCCTTGCATGCATGAGGCCCTAGGTTTGATTCCTCAGCACTGCATAAGCAGAAAAAGCCAGAAGTGGCACTGTGGCTCAAGGGGTAGAGTGCTAGCCTTGAGCACACACAGGCTCAGGGATAGAGCCCAGGCCCTGAGTTCAAGCCCCAGGAGCAGTGAAAGAAAGAAGCTGGGTGCCGGTGGCTCACGCCTGTAATCCTAGCTACTCAGGAGGCTGACATCTGAGGATCATGGTTCAAAGCCAGCCCAGGCAGGAAAGTCCATGAGACTCTTATCTCCAATAAACCACTAGAAAACTGGAAGTAACACTGTAGGTCAAGCAGTAGAGCGCTGGCCTTGAGCTGAAAAACTCAGGGACTCAAGCCCAGAGTTCAAGCCCCACGACTGACAACACACACACACACACACACACACACACACACACACACACACACACACACACACACACACACACACACACACACACACACACACACACACACACACACACACACACACAGAGAAAAAAAAGAAAGGAAGAAGGAAGGGAGGGAGGGAGTGGAGGAATGAGGAGGAGGGAAGGCAAGAAGGAAGGCTTCAATCCTTCCTTCCCTCCCTTTCTCCCTCCTGCCTATATCCACCCGTACTTCCCCCCCCTCCCCCCCCCCCCCCCCCCCGCCCCGTGCTCAGGGACTCAGGTATGTTAGAAAAGTGCTCTACACCCCTGCCATTTTTTTTTTTGTCAGCAGCTCAAGGCTAGTGCTCTACCACTGAGCTACAGCATCACTTTCGGTTTTCTGGTGGTTAATTGGGGATACAAGTCTCATGGAGTTTCCTGCCCTGACTGGCTTTGAACCGCAATCCTCAGATCTCAGCCCCCTGAAGTAGCTAGGATTACAGGCGTGAGCCATCAGCACCTGGCCATGTTATTTTTAAGGGGTAGAGCACAGGACACTGGTGGGTCATGTCTGTAATGCTAGCTACTCAGGAGGCTGCGATCTGATGATCATGGTTCAAAACGAGCCTGGGCAGGAAAGTCTGTGAGACTCATCTCCAATTAACCACCAGAAAACTTGGACGTGGTGCTGTGGCTCAAGTGGTAGAGCGCTCACCTTGAGCTGAAGGGCTCAGGGACAGTGCCCAGGCCCAGAGTTCAAGCCCCATGACCGACAAAAAAAAAAAAAAACAACCCAACAACAGCAAACAAAACAAAAACACCACCACAACAACAATTAAATGTCTACTATGTGCTCTGCTCTTGAGCACACTTTCAGTACTCCCCCATTAAAAACACCTGAATGCCTACTGTGTGACTTTTTTAAGTACCTGGAAAAGAATTCTGGACAAGTTGATATGATCCTTGGGTGCACAGAGCCATGGTGATAAATGCTGCATCTCAGAAAAAAGGATACCAGAGAATGCAATTCCACCCACCTGGGGAAACACCAGAGGCTTCCTTGTGTAAGTGACTTTTGAGCTGAATTTCAAAGACTGAAGTACATTTTAGCCTAGTTGGATGTGATGGCTCATGTCTGTTACCCCAGCTTTTTAGTAGGTATAGATCTGAGGCTAGTCCTGGACAAAAATTGTGAGTTCCTACCTGAAGAATAACTAAAAAAGAGCTGGGGGCATAGGTCAAGTAGCAGAGCACCTATCTTACAACCAAGAAAGAAAGGAAGGAAGGAAGGAAGGAAGAAAGAAAGAAAGGAAGGAAGGAAGGAAGGAAAGAGAGAGAGAAAGGAAGGAAGAGAAAGAAAGAAAGAAAGAAAAAGAAAGAAAGAAAGAAAGAAAGGAAGGAAGGAAGGAAGGAAGGAAGGAGGGAAGGAGAGAAAGGAGGGAAAGGAGAGAAAGGAGAGAGAGAAAGGGAGGGAGAGGCAGGCATGCAGGAAGGCAGGAAGGCAGGAAGGGAAGAAGGAAGAAAGGAAGGATTGATTTCAGCCTAATACAGCAGCTATGCTATGGTTAAATAAAAAGAGAAAACTGAATGTCCAATAAATTGAAAGTAAGCAGGGTTAGGAAACAGAAGTCAGGTTATGAGTACAATGAGTCTTGATCGATGTCATCCATTTCATCATTCTTCCCTATCATTCCCCATTCCTTCCCTATCCTCAAGTTTTATAGTTCCATTATTACATAATGTATATTGAACATAATGACTTTGTTCACCCTCCTTCCATTTGTGATTACACCTTTGTTGCTCTCCCCAATGTGTTTCAGCTTCCTAATATTCATTTTGTTGAATGTTTCTTTAGTTGATCAAAGGAACTGCACCATTGGATTTCTCCCCTAAGTACATCTTTTTTTTTTTTTTTTTGGTCGGTCGTGGGGCTTGAACTCTGGGCCTGGGCACTGTCCCTCAGCTCTTCAGCTCAAGGCGAGCGCTCTACCACTTGAGCTACAGCGCCACTTCCGGTTTTCTGGTGGTTTATTGGAGATAAGAGTCTCACGGTCTCTCCTGCCTGGGCTGGCTTTGAACCGCAATCCTCAGATCTCAGCCTCCTGAGTAGCTAGGATTACAGGTGTGAGCCCCCAGTGCCCGGCTAAGTACATCATTTTTATGTGTACATGTATATAACCCTGTTATATGCTATCATGTAAGTTTGTATTTTAGATCTAACTTCCATATATGAGAGAAAAATGTGCCATTTGTCTCTCTGAGCCTCACTTCATTAATTTTTCTCACAGTGTTTTAAAACTCTTTCTACAATCATTCCTATTTAGTTGATGAGATCTCTGTTTCAAAGCCAGTTACACAGAATTTGATTGTTATAGAGTATATACATCTCTTCATGTCTGTGAGAACACAGAAACATTTGCATAGCCTTTTGTATCTTTCTAGGATCACAGTTCTTCCCAGAGTTCATAAGCTTCTGATATATGCATTTCTATATTTTCACTTCTTGTCAAAGTTTACTGTGTCACTTTTTTTGTCTACCAAAGGACAATATCTCTTATCATTTTACTAGATGTATTCCTTATCCAATGATAAGAAAAGAGGAGAAGAGCCAAACATTCAAAAGTTATGGGGCTGGGATGTAGGATTGGTTCTTTTACAAACAAAGTAGTTTGCCTAGATAACAGCCTTGTAGCATGCACAATTGGAAATCATGCCTCAGGAAAATTACAAGTAACGAACCATGTTACCTCCAACATTTTTTTTGTGGTGGTGGTGGTGGGGAATGAGGGTCTTGAACTCAGAGCCTGGGCAGGGGTTCTTGAGCTTTTCTACTCAAAGTTAGTGCTCTACCACTTTAGCCACAGTGTTTCACTTTTTTTTTTTTTTTGGTTGGTCATGGGGCTTGAACTCTGGGCCTGGGTGCTGTCCCTGAGCTCTTCAGTTCAAGGCTAGCACTCTACCACTTGAGCCACAGCACCACTTCCAGTTTTCTGATAGTTAATTGGAGATAAGAGTCTCACGGATTTTCCTGCCCAGGCTGGCTTTGAATCTCTATCCTCAGATCTCAGCTTCCTGAGTAGCTAGGATTACCAGGCTTTCCACTTTTTTTTTTTTTTTTTAGATAATTGGAAATAAGAGTCTATGGATTCCCCTGCCTAGGCTGGCTTTGAACTGTGACCCTCAGATTTCAGACTTCTAAAGATTATAAGTGTGAGCTACCACACCCAGGTCAACACAGTTCTTTTTCACGTATCCTTTGATACAAGTTGAACCTCTATAATCTAAAATTCCAAATAATTCAAAACCCAAAAACTTTTTGATTGCCAACATTGATGCCCCAAGTAGAAACGTCCACACCTATCCTCATGTGACAAGTCACAGTCAAAGCACAGACATACAAAAACATATTGTAGAAAATAACCCCAGTATCTGTAAATAAACCCTGTGTATGAATTTCATGTTTAGGCTTGGGCCCCATCTTCCATGTATCTCCTTATGTATTTTCATATAATCCGAAGTCTGAAAACACTTGAAATCCACAACACTTCTGGTCCTAAGCATTTCAAAATAAAGTTTACCCAACCTGCACCTTGCCTGCTTATCTCCCAGACACTCTTTCTCCTTTTTTTTTTTTTTTCTTTTTGGTGCAGATTTCAAAGCTTGAACTCAGGACCTGGGTACTAAGGTTGATGTGCTGCCACTTGAGCTACAGCTCCACTTCTGGCTTTTTTGGTAGCTAAGTGGAGATAAGAGTCCAACATACTTTCCTGCCCTGCTCAGGGTCTCCTCCTTTAGACAGTCTTTTGTTTAACTCTCCAGTGGAAATCATAGTCTGTTGTTTATCTAACTTGTACCTTTAAAATTTACATGTCTAGCAGGTTTTGTGACTGTGGTGTCCTATGGACTTTACAAGTTAAAGTACAAGAGACCTTACTCCAAAGTAACAACCCTTATTTTCACTGTTCAGTAAACATTTGTGAAACATTTTCTAGTACCAGACTCTATGTGCGTCCACAGATAAAGAGATAAGCATCAGGCTTTACCCTTTGATGATTTAGTCCCCCGAGCAGAGACCACGAAGAGAAGATGACACAAAGTCACAGGTGCTGCTAAAGACACAGCTCCCCAATGCCAAGAAGCAGGAGCACAAGGAAAGACATTTAATTAGTGCTGGGAGGTCAAGGAAGGCTTTCTTAAGGATGTAATTGTGATGGGTGAAGAATATGGCAGAAAAGTAGTCAGACTCTGGTTGTTCACAGCTTTAATTCCAGCTACTCAGGAGGCTGGGATCTGAGGATTAGGTTTGAAACCAGTGGCACAGTAAATTCAAGAGACTCTTATTTCCAATTAACCATCAAAAGCTGGAAGTGAAGATGTGGTTCGAGTGGTAGAGCACTATGCTTGAGCAAGAAAGCTAAGCAAGAGTGGGCTGGAGGCCTTGAGTTGAAGCCCCAGTACCATCACAAAGAAAAAAGGTAGAGAAGATCAGGATTCTAGTCAAAGTAAAAAACAAAGGCACAGGAGCAGAGCAGAATTCCATATAAGACAGGTGAACTCGACGCTGTGGCTCAAGCAGTAGAGTACTCGCCTTGAGCTGAAGAGCTTAGGGACAGTGCCCAGGCCCAGAGTTCAAGCCCCACAACCAACTCAAAAAAAAAAAAAAAGAAAGAAAGAAAGAAAGAAAGGTGAACTCTAGGTAAGGCAGATTAATCTTGGGTAAGACAGATTAACTCTAGATAAGGCACATTAATTGATGAAAGAAACTGAACTACGGCTGATTCATTCAAGTTCAGTGTGGAATATCAGAGGTCATAACACGGACTTTCAATTAAACTACACCAACATTTCTGAAGACAATGACAACTCCACTCAAATAGTTATAAATAAATTTAAAATAGTTCTGACATCACCCTGAAGGAATTCTAACGTTCACATTGTTACAGAGGTTTACCAGGATGGATTCAAATTTTATGAATCACATTGTGTGTGTGTGTGTGTGTGTGTGTGTGTGTGTGTGTGTGTGTGTGTGTGTGTGTGTGTGTGTGTGTGTGTGTGTGTGTGTGTGTCTGTGTGTCTGTGAGTGTCTGTGTCTATGTCTGTGTCTGTGTGCTAGTCCTGGGGCTTGTACTCAAAGTCTGGGAACTGTCCCTAAGCTTTTTTGCTCAAGGCTTGTAGTCTACCATTTGAGCCATAGATCCACTTCTGACATGTTTTGTGTAGTTAATTGGAAATAAAAATCTCACAAACTTTTCTGTCCAGGCTGGCTTCGAACCACGATCCTTAGATCTCAGCCTCCTTAGTAGCTAGGATTACAGGTATGAGCCACTAGTGCCTGGCAGATGAATCTTATTTTTTAAAAAGACAAACTTTTCAGCATCATGATCAGACTATTGACTTAGTAATTTATAACATTCCATCATAAACACAAACTTTGAAGACTGATTGTACTTGCAAAAATCATTGTAGCTTCTACCACCATCAGAATTGCTTGCATCAATACCAAATCCAGCAAGCCATTTCCATAGCCACATCCACCATCATCATGGCTGCCTCTAAATTACTATGAACACCAATACTATTGTACACACCAACCACTTATACAACTCTTTGGCTAGAAGAAGTACAAGGGATCTCTTGCTTTCCTCACATCACAGCTGTACCCATTCACTTCTGAATGTAAGTCCTTTCCATGGAGTCTTGGCCATCAAACATAAAAGCAGGCAGGCCCTAGTGCTGATGCCTATAATCCTAACTATTCAGGAGGCTGAGATATGAGAGTCCAGGTTTTAATCCAGCCCAAGGGAGGAAAGTCAGTAAGACCCTTATCTCCAATTAATTATCAAAACCAGAAGTGGAGCTGGGGCTCAAGTGTCAGGAGCAGCATAGATCCACACACACTCTTATGGAACCAGTGACATGCTCATTCTCTGCCAAAAGAGGATACAAAGACCCTTAATCCATCTGTAGGTGACACTGATTCAACCATATTTCCAAATGATATTCTGTGACTTAAATCCTGAAATATAACATTAACTGTTTTTTTTGCCAGTCCTGGGCTTGAACTCAGGGCCTCAGCAGTGCCCTTGTGCTTTTTTTTGCTCAAGGATAGTGCTCTACGCTTGAGTCACAGCTCCACTCCCCTTTTTGGTGGTTAATTGGAGATAAGAATTTCATAGACTTTTCTGCCTGTGCACTTCAATTTGGGAAAATCCGATTTCAGCCTCCTGAGTAGTTAGGATTACAGGCACGAGGCACCAGTGCCTGGCTAAGATTAACTATTCTTAATAACTTTCATGTTAGCCACTAGGTAAATAAAAACATGAAACAGGAAAAAGTGTTCATGTATACATAAATGTGCACAAATGTATGTATATCAAAATAAGGAAGAAAGGATCTGGGCCTAATGGCAGGTGCCTACATTGCCACTCATTGGGAGGATGAGGGAGAAGTATCTTGAGATTAGGAATCCAGAGCTAGGCTGGACAACAGAGTAACACAATATTGAAAGTTGAATCGATTCTCCATGTGAAGAGACAAGGATAACATAGCACCCTGTACTGCAGAGCTAAACTTCAGCTATTTCATGAGCCAGAGAAGCTAAAAAGATCCAAGAGGAGCTGAAAGAGCTGAGGGCCTGGCTGCTGTCCAGCAACAGTGAGTTGAGCCAGCTGAGAGACCAGTACAGCACACATGGTACCAGCACCTGCTGTCCTCCCAGCTGCTTAATCTTGCAGGTATAAAAACCAACCAACAAAAAAGCAGTAACTATGAAATAGTACAAAAAAATGCCTAGTGATGATTTGTAAAGAAAACATAAAGGCAGAGAAACCAGTTACTCTATTAATAACTCAACTAAGTAACTGGCATTGGAAATAGAGAAGGGATGGACCCCCAGAAACATTGAGGACTTGGCCATCAAGTGAGTAGGGAAACTAAAAAATTGAAGATGAGTTATAGGTTTCCGGTTTGTACAGATGGAAGGTTTTGCCTTTCACTAACATAGAGAAAGAAGAACAAAAAGAAAACAAACATCTGGTGGGAGGATGTGTACTTAGTAGACAAAACTACGGTAGCTAACATTTGATGCGTTCTTTTGGTGTGCCAGCCACACTCACTGTTCTACATACTAATACCTCTTTCTTCTTAATTAAGAGCTATTTAGACACTACTTTGTAGACTGTAATTCAATGCAACACTGACACTAAGCACCTGGAAGTGCACACATAAGGTTCCCAGGTTTCAGAGCCCTCACCTCAGATACCAGCTGTATGAGCTCTGATCTTCATTAAGAGTCTGCTGAATAGCAGAGACACTCCTATTGCTCTGAGAATGCCTATGTAATGTAGCAGTACATGCCTGTCATCATAACTTCATGGGAAGTATAAATAGGTGGATCATAGTCCATGGGCACAGCAAGGCAGGAAATAAGACCCTATCTCAAAACAAAACAAAACAAAAAATAGCATAAATGGGCTAGAAGCATGACTCAGTTGGTAGAGTAACCACTTAACAAGCAGGAAGCCATGAGTTCAAAACCCAAGCACTGCTAAAAAGAGATTTAGACAGATACAGGGGCTCACTTCTGTAATCCTATCTATTCAAGAAGCAAGGAGCAGGAGGATCTTTGTTGCAAGCCAACTCAGGCAAAAAGTGTGCTGGATCTCATCTCAACCAATAAAATCCAGGTATGGTGGCATGCTACCACTATGCCCTTGTCATCCCAGTTACAGTGGGAAGCATAAAATAGAAGGATCATTGCCCAGGCCAGTTCTGGAAAAAAAAATTAGGCCCTATATCAAAAGTAATCTGAGCAAAAAGGGACAGAGGTCTTTGGCACCTGCCTGGAAAGCATGAAACCTACTACTGCATCCAGCTATTTAACAAGAAGGGGGATCACTAACTTCTCTGCTCAAGCTGGCCTGAAACTGTTGTCCTCCCTATCTCAAATAAACAAACAAATCTCAATTTGATAAGTTCATTGTAAATTCACTGTGATCAGATAAAATATCAAAATTTCCTGAAATATGTGTGTGTATTTAAAGACATTTTTTTTTGTCAGTCATGGGGCTTGAACTCTGGGCCTGGGTGCTGTCCCTCAGCTCTTCAGCTCAAGGTGAGTGCTCTACCACTTGAGCCACAGTGCCACTTCCTGTTTTCTGGTGGTTATTTGGAGATAAGAGTCTCATGGACTTTTCTGCCTGGGGTGGCTTTGAACTGAGCTCCTCAGATCTCAGCCTTCTGAGTAGCTAGGATTACAGGCGTGAGCCACCGGTGCCCGGCTTATATTTCAAAGTTTTAAGAGTCATATAACTGTAATTCCAACATTGGGTAAGGCTGACACAGGAAGATGACAAGTTCAAGGCTCCATAGTGAAACCCTATATCAAAATGATATGCCATTATCATATATAACATATCTAATAAATATGTTCTATAATGCTATATAAATGAATCTATATTAAATAAATCTATATTAAAATAAGCAAGGGTACTTGCAGGGGGAAGTGGAGAGAGGTAGACAAATGAAGGGGGAGTAGTTTGAAGAGGGGTGAAAATATTGAAGGGGGTGACACAGAGCAAGATGCATTGTATATATACACTGTTTTGTTAGATGGTAAAAATAGTTCAGTAATATCTTACAAAATTCGAAAAGTAGAGAGAAGGGGTGGGTTGGGAGGGTTGGGTAAGAATGTTGAAAGGAGTGACATTGATCAAGACATATTGTATTCATAAACTGCTTTGTTGAATGGCAACTCCTTTGTACAACTACTTAAAGATAATAAAAATATAAAAAAATTAGAAATATGTTGATATTGCCTATATATAGATATATATATATATAATAAAGATATTGGGCTGATGTGGTGGCACATGCTTGTAATACCAGCAATGAGAAGGCTGAACAAGGAAGGAGGATTAAAGAGTTAGAAGCTAGCCTAGAACCTAGCTCAAGAAACAAAACCAGGTCTAGGGGATGTGGCTTAGTGGCAGAGTGCATGTCTTGCATATACCATGTTCTAGGTGCAATGCCTAATACACACACTTCAAATAAATATATGAGTCATAGAAATCAAGACAGAAGCCCTTAAGGGTACGAGGCCACCACAGGTCAATCGTTTAACTTCAGCAATTGCTTGATGTGTGTTGCGAGGTGGGTATGTCCTATATTTATAGCTCTCAGCTTTGATCCCATTCCCAAGAGGAAATCTTTGTCTTTGTTCAACTCATTTCTGAACTAATAGAGGCAAGTTATCAGAAAGTTGGCACAAAAGGGTTTAGATAAAGTTTTCTTAGATAGACTCTCCAGCTCTTATCTAGGCACAAGTGAGTCAGCATCTGTTGTGTTCAGTATGTTCAGGCTGAGCTGTAAATGCCAAGTGGTACTAAAGACAACTGATGGATGCAAGTTAGTATGAATTGAATACTGAAGTGGACACTCAAGTATCTATAATCAGACCCGTTTCCTTCCTTTTTTCTTTCCTTCTTGAATTCTTCCTGTCAGTTGTGGAGCTTGACCTCAGGATCTAGGTACTGTCCTCGTAGTGCTCTACCATTTGAGCCACAGTGACATTTTCAGTTTTCTGGTAGTTAATTGGAGAGAAGAGTCTCATGGCCTTTTCTGCCTGGGCTGGCTTTGAACCATGATACTCATATCCCAGCCTCCTGAGTAGTTAGGATTACAGGTGTGAGCCACTGACACCCAGCTGTTCCTTCTTTCAATACTATGATAAACTCAGAGCCTCACACATAGCAGGCAAGTTCTCTATTACTGAGATACATCACAGCACTTTGTTATATTTTATGACAGGGTATCACTAAATTGTCGAAGCTGCTCTGGAAATCTCTTTAGTCTCCAAAACAGCAAGGATTGTGAGTGTGAGTGATACCATTGGGCAATATAAGCTTCTTTTTGAAACTGGGGTGAGTGTGTGACGGTTGGGTATATATTTTGTGTGTGGGGGTATATATTTTGTGTGTGTGTGTGATTTTTGTGTGTGTGCAAGTCCTGGGGCTTGAACTCAAGGCCTGGGTGCTATCCCTAAGTTTTTGCTCAAGTCTAATACTCTACCACTTGAGCCACAGCTCCACTGCAGCTTTTTGGTGGTCAACTGGAGATAAGAATCTCATAGACATTGAATGGAAGACCTTAGATCTCAGCTTCCTGAGTAGCCAGGATTACAGGCCTGAGCCACTGGTACTGCTATGTTTTTATTTGAAAAAAAAATAAATAAATAAAAAAGCTTCCTAGCTACTCAGGAGGCTGAGATCTGAGGATCACTGTTCAAATCTAGCCTGGGCAGGAAAGTCTATGAGACTCATCTCCAATTAACCACCAGAAAATTTGAAGTGGCCCTGTGGCTCAAAGTGGTAAAGGTCTAGTCTTGAGTGAAAAAGTTCAGGGACAGTACCCAGGCCCTGAGTTCAAGTCCCACGACTGACAAAAAAACAATAGTAGGGGTTGGAGGCATGGTTCAGTTGGTAGAGTGCTAGACAATGAGGGAAAGAAGTGAGTTCTGAGTTTGATCCTGGCCTCAGACCTATACAAAAGAAAAAGAAATAGAAAAGAAATAGCTTCCATGAGTAACCTACATGAGTGATTCTTTATGTTTAAAATAATAGAAGCACTGAGTTTAAAACAACAACAACCAGGAAGCAAAGTTGGACAAAGAAAAAATAAACCTAATTATGAATCAAGTTTATATATTGCTAGACATTCCCCAAAACTCCATTGTAAACCCTCCTGATACCCCTAGCAGGACTTCACAGGAGCCAAAGAAGCTCTTCCCCATCCCTTGTTAATTCTCAGAACACAGCAGCAGTACAGTTATTTCCTGTCATGTTTAAGAAGATCAAAAAACAATTTACAAAATGAACAATTGTATAGTCTTAAACATTTCACATAAACATACAGCAGTGGTGCTGTAGCTCCAGTGATAAAGCCTAGCTTTGAGCACAAAGAAGCTCAGGGATAGCACCCAGGCCTCAAGATCAAGCCCAGGACAAGCAAAACACAAAAAACAAAACAAAGCAACAAAAAATACTACTAAAACACAGTGCATATGCTGGTAAGGAGAATTTGTTTCTCCACATGATTACTGTACCCAGAGTATTGGTGGAAGTACATGTTCTGTCTGTGAGAAACAAGCAAAAAGGGGGAAATCATGTTGACATTGTAAACAACCTTACTGGTAGAAACGCAACATATTACCTGATAGAACCTTCCTAATCACTGGAACTCACCCACAGTTAAAACACTGCCAACAGCCTTTACTCAGGCTCCTTAAGGTTTGTGAATCTGAGACTGACTAGACCCACCCAGCTCCAGGGCAAAGGCTAATAGAGTTATAGCCACTTCACAAGGAATTTTGGTTTCTTATTTATTTTGTCAATTTGTCAATGTTTACCTACTGATACCTACAGACAAAAGCTTATGACATCAGACCCTGTGACCATCTTCAGGACATTTAGATGGGTTTAGGGAACAAGAGGGAGGAATGGAGCATGAGGTATGAGGAGGAACATGGAGAGCAACTGTGATTGTGTGTGGTATTGAGAAGCTGAGTAAACGCACAGTGAGTGAAACACAGTGGTTTGCCCTGAATGCCTTTAAAAAGACAGTCCATTCAGGCTGTAGACTGTGTGCATAAAAACAGTCACAATGCCTCTGGGACCAGATAAGCAGAGCACACCAATAACACAGTGCTCCGGAAGGAAAGCTCCAAAGATGAGAAGTTCTTCAAGCCATTCCTTTTCCCTTTCTCACTGAGATGATGGCCAGGAAGGAGTTTTGCTCATTTATGTCCACCTGACAGCTGTGATTGACTTGACAGAATCTGTATCAACCTAAGTTAAAATGCCGGAAGTGGTCGTAAAGACACTCACTTCCTGATGCTATAGCAAAAAGTGGTAGAGCACTAGCCTTGAGTGTAAAAGCTCAAGAGACAGCCCATAAGCATTGAGTTCAAACCCCTTGACCAACAAAAAAAGACACCTACTTTCTCTACTTCAGAGTGCCACCTTCTGGCACCAGAGAGGTACTTCAGTCCCATCTTGCTGAGAGGAAGAATTTTGCAACCAGTGACTACTTACCTGCTTGGGGTTTGGTTAGAAGGACTGGCAAAGATAAGGTCTATATCCAAGTTCTTTGGGGCACAAAGAAAAGAGGTATAGTACATAGAATGTAAGTTGGTGATACATGTCTATAATCCCAAGTACTACCAGGTGGAGACCATAGGATTCCAGTTTGAAACCAGCTGGCAAAGGTTTGAGAAACTCAAAAGATTAGCCTGGTGCTGAGATTTGAGTATCTCAGTTCAAAGCCAGTATTGGCAGACAAATTTGTGAGACTTTTATCTCCTAATTAACCAGGAAAAAAAGGAAGTGTTGATGTGGCTCAAGAGGTAGAGTACCACTGTTGAGTGAAAAAACAAAGCAAAAACATGAGGTCCTGAACTCAAGCCCCATTACTAGCACCAAAAAAAGAAAAGACAGCCAGGCTCTGGTAGCACACACCTGCAATCCTTGCTACTCAGGAGGTTGAGATCTAAGAATCATGGCTCAAAGGAAGCCTAGGCGATAAAGTCCGTAAGACTCTTGTCTCCAATTCATGACCAGAAAACCAGAGTGATTCTGTGGCTCAAAATGAGAGCACTGGCCTTGAGCAAAAAGAGCTCAAGGATGGCGCCCAGGCCCTGAGTTCAAGCCCCACAGCTGACAGAAGAAGAAAGAAGAAAGAAGGAAGAAGAGGAGGAAGAGGAAGAGGAGGAGGAGGAGGAAGAGGGAAAGTAATGGAAAGGGAAAAAGGAAAGAAAAGGGAAACATTCTTGTCAGAGGTAGCTTTTGGGAATAAAGAATACGATGGCTCTCTCTTTTTTTTTTCCTTTTTGAGTCTTCTCTTCCAAACCCCGTCTCCCCAAAACCTGAGTTTGTAAAAGCTATCAAGTTTTGCTGTATCAGCATCCCTTTGGAGGAGCAGTATGTTTATGTGACATGTTTAAGAATACACAATTGCACATTTTGTAAATTGGTTTTGCTGGAGGAGAAATATAAGGAAAGCTCTGGAGCAACATATACTTAATCTGAAGCTCTCCAACCCTGTTCGTTGGAGCAGCACAATTATTTCATGTCACAATTAAGAACAAGGGAAAGGTTTACTAAAAAATTAGTATTGTAATGACAGCAGCAAAAGTTAGCTTTTTGAAGATTCTATCTAAACTGTTTTCAGGTTAGAAGTTAGGAAGCAGAAAACACACACACACACACACACACACACACACACACACACACACACACACACACACACACACACACACACACACACACACACACACACACACACACACACACACACACACACACACACACACTTTCCCATTCAGAAGTACAGTCCTAAAAGCAAGTATGAGCTATTGCACATATTTAGCTTTTTGAAGATTCTATCTAAACTGTTTTCAGGTTAGAAGTTAGGAAGCAGAAAACACACACACACACACACACACACACACACACACACACACACACATTTTCCCATTCAGAAGTACAGTCCTAAAAACAAGTATGAGCTATTGCACATATTTTGTGCAACATTGTATTTGTGCAACAGCACATACTTGTGGCTTTGTTCACATAGCAAACTACAGAAACACACTGGGTCTAATGGCTCCACAAGGAAGACAGAGTGATCTAGTGTTTATCTGTTACAGCCATTGTTACCATCTTCTGTTGGCAGAGCTTTAGAGATGCTTACTACATGAACACAGCCCAGGAAAGACATGCCCAGTGCAATCAAACACAGCCAACCATAGAAGCAAAGCATGGTCATCAGTTACCTGGGTCTGGGAAGAGCCCTCTCACCCACCAAGATGGTTCCACCACTGCTCACTCTGTGTGTGTGCTGGGGTAGGGGGGTACCTGTACGCCGGTGCTGGGGCTTGAACTCAGGCCTGGTGCTGTGTCTGAACTTTTTCACTCAATGCTAGTATTCTACCACTTAAGCCACTGTTCCACTTAAAGCTTTTTGGTAGTTAACTGAAGACTTTGCCACCAGGCTGGCTTTGAACCATAATCCTTAGATCTCACCCTACTGAGTAGCTAGGATTACAAGTGTGCACCACCAGTGTCCAATCTCACACACATACACGATGCCTTAAATATCCAGCTCTATCCATCTGCTTCCACCAGCAAGGGTTGCCTAAGTCAGGCTCTCACCACCATCCGGTTCAAACAATCTGATAGGCTTCTCCCTCAACAAAGTCTTCACATGCTATTTTCAATACTGAGTTCTCTGTGTCCCTACCATTTTGTTTGTGGATGGTTTCTTTTCTCCAACTGGGAAATGCCTGATGACCTCTTTTCTTCAGCTGCCCAATTTCCATCATAAGGAATGGGGAGAATGTCTGACATCTCATGAGACTGCTCTCAAACCACAAGAAGTTCCCATTTTGGCACTGAACAGTAGTAACTAACTTTGGAATTGGCCCCCCAACTCCCAAACTGGGATTTCAACAATGTCATTATCTCAGAATGAGAGGACAACTCCATACCTTCAGAGCAATTCCCATGAAGGAAGGATTCCTCTAACTTGTAAACCGACTTAAAAAATAGTTCCTATCCAGGGAATAGTGTTACTTGGGTTTTCCATGTCATAAGATTTAGTATCATCTGTGTATGCCTGGTGATTATTGGGACAGGAAAGAGAAAAGCTATGCCAATGACATACTTTTTCAATATTTATAAGGGTGATTTTCCCAACAGATTCCTAACCTGTGGCAGACACTGGCAAGGGGACTTGGTGAGTGCCCTAGACATCACGCATCAGGTTCTGGCTAGACATTGGTGACTCATGACTATAATTCTGGCTACTCAGGAGGCTAGGATCTGAGGATCTCAGTTCAAAGTCAGCCTGGCAGGAAAGTCTGTGAGATGCTTATCTCCAATTAAACACCAAAAATCAGGAAGTGAAGCTGTGGCTCAAGTGGAAGAGCTAGCCTTAAGCACAAAAGCTAGGAATAGTGCCCAGGACTGAGTTCAAGCCCTAGTTCAAGCCCTACACAAAAAAGGGGGGTAGGGTTTTTTTTTTTTTTGGTCGGTCATGGGGCTTGAACTCTGGGCCTGGGTGCTGTCTCTCAGCTCTTCAGCTCAAGGGGAGTGCTCTACCACTTGAGCCACAGCGTCACTTTCAGCTTTTTCTGCTTATGTAGTGATGAGGAATCGAACCCAGAGCCTCATTCATACAAGGCAAGCGCTCTACCACTGAGCCACCTTCCCAGCCCCCACAAAACTCTTTATCTTGAATTAATTAGCAAAAAAGCCTGAACTGGAAGCATGGCTCAAAAGGCAGAAAACCAGCTGTGAGCGGGAAAAGCAGTGAGAGCAATGACCACTGAGGTTAAGGGCTGCAGAGCAGGGAAGGCTGAAATGACCTGGGGGACTGTGCTCTGACTTCTCCCATCAAAAAGTTCAGGCCTCCTCTGCTACCACCTTGGCTCAAAGAGAGGCCTGGGAATTCACATTATCTTATTATTTTTTTTTATTTTACAAAGTCTTACTGTATAGCCCAGACCAGTCTTCAACTTGTAACCCTCTTGCCTTAAACTCCAGGGTGCTGGGATTACAGGCCTATGCTGCCATAGCCTTTAATCTTTTGTTTTCTTTACTAAATTTATTATAACCAACAAGGTGCAAACACTGCTTTCATGTTCCTTAGAACTGTGTACCAAATTAAGTTTATTTACAATTCCTTTAACAGTGTTCAAAAGCAGTATCCAATTCTTTGGTCAGCTCCTCTGAGTTTTCCTAGATGTGCTCAGAGAGCCAGGTAGAGTGGTGCATTCCTGTAATCTCAACTGATAGAACCAAGCAGAAGGATCCTGAGTTCAAAGCCAAGGTGGGGTACTTAGTGAGACCCTGTCTCAAAAAAAAAAAATAAAAGAGTCAAGTATTGTGGTGTACATCTGCAATCCTATCTATTCCACAGGCAGATAGGAGGACCAAGGTCTCAGCCTTTTAGGCATATACCACTCTATCTGTTAGAGGGGCAGTTTTGAAAGCATTCTTTGGTTACATACTGCATACAGAATTAATTAGAAAAAGGACAATACAAATGCCAAAGAAAACAGTAAGGCAGCTATTTCAGTAGTCTAGATCAGAGCCTGGTAGCTTAGACAAAGGTAGAAGCAGTTAAGACAGATGGAAAATGGCTGGTTGAAGAACATCAGCCCAATGAGATGGCATGCAGAAGCAATAAAGTAGTACTTTGATGAATGAATGAATTTCTGTGTTGTCTTTTCTTTTTTTTTTTTTTTTTGGGGTCTGGTTGTGGGGCCTGACCTCTGGGCATGGGCACTGTCCCTCAGCTTTTCAGCTCAAGGCTAGCGCTCTACCACTTGAGCCACAGCGCCACTTCCGGCTTTTTTTCTTTTTGCTTATGTGGTGCTGGGGAACCGAACCCAGGGCCTCATGCATGCAAGGCAAGCGCTCTACCACTGAGCCACCTTCCCAGCCCCTGTGTTGTCTTTTCTTGTTTGCTTGTTTTTTTGTTTTTTCTTGTGTCCATTATGGGGCTTGAACTTAGGGCCTGGGCACTGTCCTGAGCTTCTTTCTTGCTCAAGGCTAACACTATACCACTTGGGTATAGCTCCACTTCTGTCTTATTTTTTGGTGCTTAATTGGAGAGTCTCATAGACTTTCCTGTCCTGGCTGGCTTCCAAATGTGATTCTCAGATGTTCTTTTTGTGTGTGTGTCAGTCATGGGGCTTGAACTCAGGGCCTGGGTGCTGTCCCTGAGCTCTTTGCTCAAGGCTAGCACTCCACCACTTTGAACTACAACTCCAATTCTGATTTTTGAGTGGTTAATTGGAGAAAAGTCTCATGGAGAGTTTTCTACTTGGGCTGGTTTTGAACTGTGATCCTCAGATCAGATCTCAGCTTCATCAGTACCTAGAATTACAGGCATCAGCCACTGGCACTCTGCCATAAATTTTTTTTGTCGGTAGTGGGATTTGCCAACTCTGGGCCTGGGTGCTGTCCTTCAGCTCTTCAGCTCAAGACTAGCACTCTACCACTTGAGCCACAGTGCCACTTCTGGTTTTCTGGTGGTTTAATGGAGATAAGAGTCTAATGGACTTTCCCGCCCAGGCTGGCTTTTTTGTTGTTAATTGTCAAGGTGATGTATAGAGGGGTTACAGTTACATAAGGTAATAAGTGCACTTCTTGTCAAACTTGTTACCCCTTCCCTCATTTTCCCCCTATTCTCCCTCCCTGACCCCTTCGGACTGGCTTTGAACCGCGATCCTCACATCTCAGCCTCCAGAGTAGCTAGGATTACTGGCGCCCGGCTAGAATCCTTAAAAGGTATGTATTACTCTAAAGAGACATAAACAGGGCTATTTTTTAGTGACATATCTACGGTCATACACTAAAGGAAATGCCAGTGCTAAGATCAGCATCCAGATCCTGTGATTTCAAATGGGATGGTCTTTCTATCCTCCTCCATAGAAGTAAAATATTTGTACGTACGACTCTCGGAGGCATCCAGATGCCACTTTCAGAAATCCTTTCAGTGTTTAGTTTAAAAAAATTACTGGGCACCGATAATGTGCCACGTCTGGAACCCAGTGTTAAGTGTACAGCAATGAGCTGAGAAGTGTCTGCCTTCAGTCTAGTTCACAATCAAAGGACACACAACTTTGAACAAGTGATTACACACACACACACACGGGGGGGGGCTATTACAGGGGGAAAGTGTGACCTCTTTGTGAAGTGCACTAGTTCTGAGAGGGTGACCCCAAGTCTTCCACATAAATACTACCATCTGAGCTCAAGCCTGGACTTCAGTCATGAAAAACATGTCCTCCACACCTCGCCTAACCGAGTTCAGAGGACGAAGGGAGGGGTTAAGAAGGAAAGAAAAGAAAAACAAGAAAGAGAGCGCGTCCAGTCCTGAGAGCACCCGGGGCTGTTCCCAACCTTTGCCGCCGCCGGCCTGACGGTCCCGGGCCTCGCAGGCCGCCGCGGCTAGAGGGCGCCGCGCGGTCCTCCCGCCTTCCAGGGCCAGGAGGCGCCGGGCCCCCGGCCCCGAGAACTGTCCTCCGACACCCAACGGCCAAAGCCCGACGCCCCAGGTACGAGCAGAGGTCAAGGACGGCGCTGGGAGTCCCCGAGGGAATCACAAAGGGCACTAGACGCCTCAAGGAGACGGCGTCCTCTGCAGCACAAGCCCCACCACCGACAGGAGCCCGCGCTCCCTCAGGGAGACCCAACTTCCGGCGTCCTTATCCCAGGAAGTGCTGCCGTGTCCAATCCCGGGCCTCCTTTCGCTTGGAGTCTCCGGAGTCCTTCGCCGGGCCAAGCTTGTGTGGGAGCCAAGCGAGCTACAACTACCAGTCAGCACTCAGGGAAGACGCATGCGTTCTGGGGATGATGAACTTTGACCCGGAGGCGACCTTCTCGCTTTTTTTCCCCCTCCCTCACGCGCCGCTCCTTCGCTGTGAAGATGGCGCTGTCCAGGGTGTGCTGGGCTCGGGCTGCGTTGTGGGGTTCGGCTGTGGTCACCCCTGGACCTTTTGTCACCCGGAGGCTGCAACTTGTTCGCTCTGGCCTTGCTTGGGGAGCCCCTCGGTGAGGGACCTGGAGAGAGGAAAGCATTTTTGATGTCCAGACCTTTCCAGTGGCTCAGCTTTGGTGCTTAAATTCTCAGGGTTCTATGAAGGCTTGGCCCTGGGATTTTCATTCTTCTGTGCAAGATCCCTGCTCCAGGGTTCTGGTCCTGATCCTCTCGACTTTCAGTGCTCTATATTGTCTGTATCCTGAACTCATCTGTCAGACGTTTTCTTTCTTAGTCCAGGTTTTTATGCTACTGCCTCCTTCCCCACTTCTCTCTGGTTTTACCTTGCACTTTAAATAATCCCTCGTATTCGAAACTTTTCTGGCTTATATCACTTGCTGACTTTTCTGCTTAGTCTCCCCCCTAATCTGGTTGTTTCTCTCTCTTTGACCCCAAAGATCGTCCTTGTATTTGAGAAGTTTCAAGTCTTGGCAGTGATTCTTTGAGACATGCATGTATTTTGCATTGGAAATAACAGATAGAAAGGGGCTTCCAGGACTCGTTCCCAGATAGTCTGTTTGATCTTCCTTGTAGGTCTTCAAAGCTTCACCTTTCTCCAAAGGCCAATACGAAGAACTTGATTTCTTACGTGGTGACCAAGACAAAAGTGATTAATGAGAAATACCATCGTTTCTTGAGTCGTCATTTTCCTAACTTCTATGCACTGTATACAATCTTCATGAAAGGTAAAAACAAAGCTAAAATAGAAATCCCTAAGTCAGCTCTTGGTCAGTGTCAGAAAGTTAGAATAACTAAGATCATTAGTTGGTTTTGTTAATTGGATGTGAGCAGGGATGTCTGCATTTACATAAATGTTTGAACATTAATTCTTATCAACTAGCACATCTGAAAAATGTTTCTAGGATATTTCTTGAAGAATGGTGTGAGACACAATTTGTGATAACGGGAGAGTGGAGGATACAAGGATATTCACATACCCTGCTTAACCACATTCTTGGCTATAGTAGAATTTGCTTGTCCTGTACAAGGGCAGGGATTTGTAGCAACACAGATCTGCTGTTTGATTTATCCATTATCATGGCCCATAATTATTTTAGGTAGCAATTATTTTAGGTGGACATATCACCACATGTATTTTAGTTCAAATTGGAGATCAGCTAGTTACTAAGAAATCGCACAAACGCATGCACACACATACACATGATGTCAGTTGCTCACTCTGTAGCAATTCAAATCCCAGCTTGTCATTTACTGGCTGTACGGGTGGACTTATGACTTCTCTGTCCCTTGGTTTTCTCACTTGTAAAATGAGAATAATAAAACCTATCTACTGGCAACATAGTTGTGAAGATAAGTCAACACATGTAAAGAATTTAGAACAGGGCCTGATCTATATTAAATGCCCAATAAGTGATAACTATTATTACACTCCCTGCTTTTATCATAATGCTAATTATTACTGCATCATGAACTTGAAAAATTACCTATCTGTATCTATAAAGTGGGGATATGAATGGCTGCTTTGTAGAGCAGGGTGTGGTGCTCACAGTCCTATAATCCCAGCAGCCAGGAGGCTGAGTTTAAGCCAGCATTGGCTTCGTGGTAAGTCCTCATCTAAAAAATAAAAAATGTGGCTGATTTTCTAGGCACATGCTGATAGGCTAAGGCAGGAGGACCTGGAGTTCTAGGCTAGTCTCAGCTACATAGACTGTCTCAAAAACAAAATTGTCCAAAGCTAAGATCATAAATATAGAAAGTTTAAATGCAACCACAGAAACATATCAAATTGCACAATATATGAAAGTATGCCAGAAAGGAGATACATTAATAACTATCTGGGAAACAGAGTTAATTGAAGCAATACCTGAGGTTAACAGCTAGGATTTGAAAGAAGAATGAGTAATGAACTAGTAGGAGGAGATGATAACAAATTACAGAAGACCACTTAGCTGGTGGGTGAGTGGGACTGATTGACTTCAACAAAGTTTTAAATTACCCAATTTAATGCTTTTGAATAAAGTGTTGGGAAGGGCAGATGTGTGTGCATGCAGAAGTGAACATGGAGTAAGAAGTGTGGTAAGATTCAGACTGGGATAACATTACACTCTGTCCTCTAATCTGTTTTTTGAGGCAGGATTAAAGATGTTATGGGCCGATGCCAAAAAGGCTAAAAGAATAAAGTTAAATATGAAGGAGCACAATATAAAATTTCATCAACTTTCATACCGGGAGATGGAGCATTTGAGACAGGTATGGGCCAGTGGCAGTTCACAGAGGTAATTACAATTAGTTAAGAGCTCAAATTGTTGGTTTTTGTTGTTGTTAACTTTTCCTTTTTGCTGTGAGATCCAAATATTGGACTGAATGGTAGTAGGGGAGGGAATCCAATTATTTGTCAGAATTGGCTTCATTCAGTATTATAGCCTTCATTAGTGCCATAGAATTTCTGGTATACTTTCTAAATAAAAATTCTGAGGACTGGGCTGGGAAGGTGGCTCAGTGGTAGAGCACTTGCCTTGCATGCATGAGGCCCTGGATTCAATTCCTCAGCAGAAAAAAAATCCGGAAGTGGCGCTGTGGCTCAAGTGGTAGAGTGCTAGCCTTGAGCTGAAGAGCTGAGGGACAGCACCCAGGCCCAGAGTTCAGGCCCCACGACCGGACCAAAAAAAAAAAATTCTGAGGACTAAAATCTACTTTGTTACTGAATATAAGTTTTACTAGGAATCATAGGGAAGCAGGAAAGTAGTGTTTAACAGTGACTTGATGGGCAATTTTGAAGCTGAGCATGGGACTCTGGGATGCATTCTACAAATCAGGAAGGATTTCCTGAGGGATTTGCTACAATGTGGGGTCCTGTACTAGAGTTTTGGTACATAAAAGTGAATAAATTAGAGGTTTGTCCTCAAGGGACTTACCATCTAGAAGTCAACAGAAGTAAACCTTTTCTGGGATGTAAGTTTACTGCCCAGTGGGGTGGAGGGATTGCCCTTGGTATTAAGAACTTACTTGATTTGAGACTGCATCTCTTTGTTTTTGTTTAGTTTCGTCGGGACGTCACCAAGTTTCTTTTCCTAGGTATCATTTCCATTCCACCCTTTACCAACTACCTGGTCTTCTTGCTAATGTGAGTACACACTTGGATCTCTCCAGTATCTTGAGGTTGTTATTATATTTTAGATTATTGATTTTCGAAGTAGTAGGGTTTTGAACTTGGGGCCTTGCTAGACAGATACTCTACCCCTTGAGCCATGCTTCCAGCTTGGCTTTTTGCTGGTTATTTTGGAGATGGAGTCTTTTTTTTTTTTTTTTTTTTTGTTGGTCATGGGCTTGAACTCTGGGCCTGGGTGCTGTCCCTCAGCTCTTCAGCTCAAGGCAAGCGCTCTACCACTTGAGCTACAGCGCCACTTCCTGGAGATGGAGTCTTAATAGACTTTTCTGTCTGGATTGGCTTTGAACTATAATCCTTTGGATCTCAACTTCCTGAGTAGTTATGATTACAGGCATGAGCCACTGATATCCAGTTAGATGTTTTTTATTAATTAAAAATTATTTTAACATGCATGAGGCCCTGGGTTTGATTCCTCAGCACCACATAAGCAAAAAGAAAAAAAATGCCGGAAGTGGCGCTGTGGCTCAAGTGGTAGAGCACTAACCTTGAGCTGAAGAGCTGAGGGACAGCGCCCAGTCCCAGAGTTCAGACCCCACGACCGGACTCCCCCCCCAAAAAATTATTTTAAGTAGCACTTTTAAGAAACTAGACAGAGGTTATCAAACTTCCTGCTCAAGTCTTTTCATTCCCCTAAGGTTCATAAAAATCACTCAGTAATACATTTACTGATGTTATCACAGTGGTAGGTGAAGGTGGCCTAGCTGTCCTGAGTGATATAAAATAGATCACGATCTTCCTCAACCCTACAGACAGCATCTCACTACCTGGGGCAATCTTGTTTTCCTCAGAAAAATAATGCATTTCATATTCTGATATATCTTCATACCTGAAGGGGAGACTTCTATTTCTTGAATATTGCTCAGATTATCTGTTGCTTTATAACAAACAATTGCAGAGCTTACCACTTTAAAACAGTCGCTGTTTTCATGACTTTGTGGGTCAAGAATATCCACAGGGGTCAGGCAGGTGATTGATTTTTCTCATCTGTGTGATGTTGACAGAAGTTCCTTCGTGACACTTAGCTGCTTGCTCAATGTATTTTTTGTCTTATCTGTATTACCACTTTTTTTTTCCTGAGTTAGGATCTCATTGTATAGGATCTCATAGCCTAGGAAGACCTTGAACTTGGAATTCTCCTGCCTCTGCCTCCCAAGTTCCCAAATGCTAGGATTAAAGATATTGTATGTCATTTAACACATATTAAGTCAGTCCCAGCTTTTTGTTGTTGTTTTTGTTCCAGTCCTGAGGCTTGAATTCATGACTGGGTGCTGTCTCTGAACTTTTTTGCTCAAGTATAATGCTCTACCACTTGAGCCATAGCTCCACTTCTAGCTTTTTGGTTGTTAATTGGAGATGAGTCTCATGGATTTTCCAGTCTAGGCTGGCTCTGAACCGTGATTCGCAGATCTCGGCCTCCTGAGTTAGCTAAGATTATAGGCATGAGCCACTGGTGCCAAGCTCCAGTTACTCTTAGGTATGGTCCCTTGGTAGGGAAAGCTGGAAGTCTAGAAACATCAACTATAGTGCGTGCATATGGCCTTTTCAGTATGGTAGCCTTATCGTTCTGGGGACTTCTTAAATGGCTCCAAAGGTGACTGTTTCAGAGAATAAGTCTGTATGACCTTTGATAACCTGTCTCAGAGGTCACAGACTCACTTCAGATCCAGTCTGTTGACTAGGTCAATCACTCAGATTGAAAAAATGAAGGCACATAAACCTTACCTGTCCCCAAAAGGAATGCCAGAAAATCTGTGGCCATGTTTTAAAATCACCACATATGTGGGTAAATTTAAGCAAAAAAAATACAAATGTTCTTCTTTTCCATACTGTCTAGATAGAAGGACTCTCTACTACAGGTGGGTTGTCAGCATCACATCCAGTGTCCAGCTTTGTCTGCAGTCCTGTCTACAGCATGTTCTTCCCATGCTTTAGTCCAAAAGGAGCCATTTTGTCTCCTGATCCATTTTGTCTTCTGCTTGCTTTCATGTCAAATTTCAGTAACATTGCTTCAGTTTATCTTTAGACCTTAGGCTCAGATGCTTTAAAGTAAAAGAATTCTGAGGGAGAGAAATAGTGTCTCCATCCCTTCTTCCTGGTATACATGTCTGTTAAGTGTTTGCTGAGCCCACTTTGAAAGAAGCCAGTTTCAGCAAGTGACTTTGTGGTTCTTTTTCCTTTTAGGTATCTGTTTCCAAGGCAGCTACTAGTCAAGCATTTCTGGACCCCCAAACAACAAGTTGATTTCTTAGATGACTATGATGCTCTCCGGAAGCGGTCCCACTCAGAAATCATTAGTTATTTAGAAAGAGCCATCCCTCTTCTTTCTGACACCGGGCTTCGGTGGCATCTGAAAGATCTATGTGCCAAGGTATTCCTCTGGCTAACTCTTCGTGCACACTTAGGAATCTAGTGAGATCCAATGTGCACTAAGCTAGGTGAGAGAGCCAGTCAGGACCTTCCTAATATCTCCCCAAATTCTTGCCCCTCCCAAGATACAGAATGGTATCCACCCAGCAGTCCATGATATTCTGGCTCTCAAAGAGTGTTTCTGCAGTCATCCATTGGGCATGAACCAACTACAGGCTATACAAATCGTGAGTACTTTGAGGCCTTCTCATTTCCTCAGCCTTATCCTATTTGGGGTCTTTGCTGCTTATGGGCAATCTATTTGACTTTCTCTTATTCTGGGCTCTCACAGAAAGCCTTGAGCCGAGCCATGCTTCTCACACCTTACCTGCCTCCTCCTTTGTTGAAATACCGCTTGAAGACGCATACCACGGTGATTCATCAGCTGGACAGAGCTCTGGCAAAGCTGGGGATTGGCCAGCTGACTGCTCAAGAAGTAAAATCGGTATAGTATCCCACAATGGGCTGAAAGGTTATAGAGCTCCTTGTCTGGCTTGTTGGATCAAAATCCAGGTGCTTCCCTCACAATGTACCTAATTGTAGGAATGAATTGTCCACAGTAATTCTGGTTTATACTTTTTTTTTCTCCTAATGCTTCATAAACCAAGGACCCTAAGCTTGGTATGTTAGCACATACCTGTAATCCTAGCACTTAGGAGGTAAGGGAAGGTGGAAGTGAGAGGGTCTTGATTCCCAGGCTAGCTGGGCTACATAATTAGATTGTGTTAAAACAGAACAACAAAAACTAAAAATTCTACATTTTGCACCTACTGTCTTGTTTAGATAGGTGTGTTAGTCAGTTTCCCATTATTGTAATAAATAGCTGAGAGGGAAGTTTTGGAGGTTTTAGTCTATGATCATTTGACCAATTGCTTTTAATCCTGTGATGAGGCAGTGCATCCCAGCAGTGAGTGTCTACTGGAGCAAAGCTGCTCACCTGTTGCATCTGGAAAGTGAGGACAGGAGGAAGGTTGCCTTGTCCCAATGACCAGAAGACTTCTCAGTAGACAGCATTCTTAAAGTTTCCACCAAGTAGGGAACTAATCCTTTCATTTTTCTTAGTGCTAGGTGTTTGAACCCTCTAAAGTCTTGTGCATGCTGATCAAGCATTGTACCTTTGACATACACCCCTGTCTTGGGACTAAGCCTTTAGAACATGAGCTTTTGTATGCCATTTCAGCTGTAGCATTAGGCCTCTTTGCCTCTCATCCATCAGTTCAAAGTACCATGGTGAAAAGTTTCTCATGAGGTTGTACCGTTTAAAAAGGATTCAGGACTTGGCATTTTGGCACACATCTGTAATACCAGCACACAGGAAGCCAAAGCAGGGACTCCCAAGTTTGAGGCCAGCCTGGGCTACATAGTGACACATCCTATCTCATGTCAAAAGGAAAGGAGCCTGAGGAATGCTTGTAGATTTCCATTTCTGACTTGATATGATTATTAAGGGCATTTCTCTTCTGGGTGGTTTAGGCTTGTTTTCTTCGTGGACTGAATTCTACACATATTGCTGAAGACAGGTGTCGAACTTGGCTAGGAGATTGGCTACAGATTTCCTGCAGCCTGAAAGGTAAGACCCATTTCTCTGATTATGCCAATGATGTCCATCTCATGTTTGTATTTTATCCAGAGTTATTGATTACTTTGTGATTGATTACTTTAACATCTGATTGAAAAGGTATGAACTCATATACCTCTTCCCTTGCCTAGGCAGAGTAAGGTGGACTGGCAGGAAGGAGGGAGGGCATGCTGATCTGAAGCACTTTATTAGCTTTGTCATTTTTGATTTTTTTTTGTTGGAGGGACTATTTTGTGCTTGAAAGGGTAATTATCCATATATCTGGCCTCTATCCACTAGATCCTTTTGTCTCTACTTGTGACAATCAAAATATCTGGGAAAGTATAAGATGTTCCCTGGGTTGAGGTGGTCTGAAGACTAAAACAAAACAAAAATTCCCTACTGGCTAAACAGGAATGATTTGAGGTTGGGCATCAGCACCATCAGTCTCCTGTTTGGAAGTTTTGGCCTTTCTAGGCCTATAGTTATTACTTGTCTGGAAGCTGAGACTGGTCTTTATAGTATCAGTGCCTACTGGAAGAATCCCAAGGCAACAAAAGTGTTTAGTACTTCTGGCTATTCTATTGCCATCAGTAGAATCAAAATATTTCTTGAGAACCAAGAAATAAGAGGATGAGTTGATAGAAATATATAGTGTAAGGAAGAAAAAGCATGCGTGCAGGGCTGGAACTAAGCAGGGAATGGACTCTTGATTCCATACCTTCCTCCATCCTGTTTTTAAGTTTCCAAGGCAGTTAGAAGACAAATCATTCTTTAGCCAAACCACTAACACTGATGGTGTTTTCAGAGGCGGAGCTGTCCCTATTGCTGCACAACGTGGTCCTACTCTCCACCAACTACCTTAGGACAAGGCGCTGAGTGAACCCTGAAGTGGATGGCATTGTCCTACAGTCACATAGTACAGCCGTGTGGGACCAAAGAGCTTGTCAGAAGAATATGTGTGCACTGTTAGGTGTGTGGGGTCAAAGGAGCAGGTGCCATGGGCTTCACAGAAGCACGCTATCCACGCGGGAACTACATTCCTCTCACGGCTCAAGCTAAAACCCTCTTCACAAGAGTGGCCCACGTGAGGCATCATCCCTTTTTCCTTGTACTAAACTGGAGCTGGCAGAACCTCTGCACCAGTCTTGGCTTGTGATGTGTTGTTTCAGTCCTCTAAAGTCAGGTTTTGCCTGAGGTGGGAATCATTTGTCCTGACTTGACTGTTTTTTGTTTTTTTTTGGGGGGAGGGGGTAGGGGAGTCTGGCTCTATTGCCCAGGCTGGCCTCAAACTCCTAAGGTTTGAGGGATCTTTCCACCTCAGCCTTCTGAGTAACTGGGACTACAGGTGTTCAACACCATACCTGGCTTCACTGCCATGTTTTTCATAGCTGTTTTTCCCCCATAGGATTCCTAGCTGATCAGATTTGCACTTAGACTGGAGCATAAAAATCCTTGTATTTTTGAGTGCTCTCTTCTATCCTGCTATGACCAAAAATGGGATATTTTTCTTTTGTCCTTACTGGCATGGACTAACCACTCCCTTTCAAATACCTTCACTTTTTTTTTTTTTTTAAAGGAATAACTTAAGGGAACATTGTAAAGGAAAAGCTAGAAAAGAAGTGCTGACTGGTCTCTTCCCCAGTGTTCACAGCCTTCAGCCCCTATTGTCTTAAGGGCTGTTATACAGTCCCCATGGATCTTAAATTATTTGCTACCTCCACTGTTGCAGAAACCCAACTATAACCGACAGTGGCTGTCTCTTTTGGGCCATAGGTCAAAACTGGTGAAGGTACTACCCAGCCCTGGGAGACCAGGAGAGATCGACATTAAGATAGTAAGTTATGTTTAGCTTTTGTGTGTACATCTATGACCTGTAGTTCTGTAATAACTTACTATAAATGCATGAAGCACTGTTTGAACCCAAGACTGCCTGAAATATGCTGATGGAAATTATTCTTGTACAACCTAATCACTTTTCTAAGGCTCCTTTTACAAGACTGACATAATCTAATGAATGTGGATTTAATTGATTGAAGTAGAACCTTCTCATGGGATGGAAGTTTTGAAGGAGCTGATTTGAGTTGATCTTCTAGTGGACATTTTAAAGTGGTAACTAGGAATGGAGAGAAATGAGACTACGAAGGGCGAAGTAACAGGGCAGGAGCAAGGCTTCCTTCCACTAAAGAGGTACATAGGACCTCTGAGGCAAGGCAGGCTTGTGGTATTTCAAATAGAATATTCTCCATTTCCACCACAAAGTATTTCTCTTGATAACACTATTTCTTGACTGACCTAATTAGTTTTATATACAAAGCCATAAAAGCCTTTCTCTAACAAGTAACTACTTGCAGTCTGCTAATAACAACACACCATTCTTTTGAATATTTGTTTAATATTACATTTAAATATTCTCTTTAAATACAGCATTATCACAATGTAAAGAACCTAAAGGGGAAATTGTTTTCAGAGAACCAGACAAGCTTTGGATTCACATTAAAAATACTACCTGGGTACAGTGTGTGAGAAAGGAACTGGAAAATAACAGAGTTGTGGTCATGAGTCATTTCTTTCATCTAGGCTTAGATGAGTGGGACTGAAGCAATCTGCTTCTATATCAGGGCCTTGCTTTGCTAGCAACCATGAGCTATAACGTTGTCCAACTCAGATAGCACCAGAAATGAGATGGACTTAGGTTGTAGAAAAGGCCTTTTGCTTGACAATAAATGTTAAATGCTAAATAAATGCTAAATGTTTAGTATTCAGAAGTTTGGGGTCAGTTTGAGTCAGAATTATACAGTTAATGAAGGAATGGACTTAGATTAAGAAACTATAGTTTTGCGGGAATATCAAACACATTAGGGGTTGGCAATGAGTTTAATAATAATTACACATTTTAATTCATGACTCCAAAGGCTAATGTATTTCTTAATATGTAACTGGAATCCATGTCCTAAATTAAGTTGTAACCTTTCTAAGGAGGGAATGTGCAGAGCACTCCTTCAAACAAACTTTGATTATTTTCTTCTTTGAGTTGCATTCCCAGTTAAACTTCAGACTTGTGTTTGGCAGTTCTAGTCTACGTGGGAATAGCATCTACATCCCAGGGACTAAATTTTGTGAGCCAAAGGCACAGGGAGAGATAAGGATCTGTGTGTATTGAAGGACTCTCCTCTAAACATAAAGCCAGACAAAACCAGGAAAGAACAGGAAAGGCAGAAGTAGTTAAAACCTATACCTGTCTTGAGTGAATGCCCTTCGGGCTGAGTTTAGAGATCATATAGGTGGAGTACTGCCACCACATACATGAAGTTGGCTCTAAGACACCAGGACCTTACTATCTCCCCCTATCCCACCAAAAAAAAAGGCATTACTTTTTTCTTTTCTGAAATGAAATTTATACCATGCTTCATTGGCCAGAAATGAAGCTTGGTATAAAGATGCTAGAGAACCAGTAGTGTTTGTTCCCTGCTGCCTCCATTGTAAAAGAGGCAAAGGTATCATTGCCAATAAAGAAATCAAACATAAGCTGAACATGAGTAAGAACTGACGGAGGCAAGGTCTGAATTCGAGTTGTATTATTCTATACATTTTAAATACAATTAGATATTGAATTCAGTGGAACCTGGAAACTGTATATAGCCTTTAAGAATTGATTTGGCTTCCAACTTTTATAAATCATCCAGATGAAGGTATCTGATAAACATCTGCAGTTCTTAGTGTTGAACTGGAATAGTGTAAGAACTCTAACCCTGTATATATCCAAGAAGGACAAGGAGTAGAAGAAACACATAAAACAAAAATGAGTTGATGACCTTAGATTGCCACATCTTATATTCCACTTAAAGCTCCAATCTCCCCAAGGGTGGGGAGCTGATAAAAAAGCGGACATGACAACAGTAAAGTCATCTTTCCATATGGTAGGCTGTTCCTGTGGCCTCCTTTGGACATAGTTAATGCTCTATGGGATGGATGGGTGAGCCTCACCTGAAGCTGCTTGACCCAGATAGCATTAGATACATGCAGAAGCCTCAGGTTCTTCAAACCACACACCTGGCCAATATAGTTTTTTTTTTTCTTTTTTTCTTTTCAGTCAAAGGATGGAGGAAAGAAGACAGACAAATTTAACTCTAGTATCTAAAAACATGTGAAAGAAACAATTCAAGTTATAGACCAGGAATCCCCAGTGTGGGGAGCAGGTCAGAAAACACCAAACATGTTAAATATTAACTTATTTACCAAATAGGTTGAGGGGAAGACGTGTTAAAATTTTAGACATCCTGGAGGTGTGTAGAGAAAGCAAGACCCTTCCACCCTCTCTGTAGATTCAACCAGGTGACCTTTCCAGGTGTATGATTATGATACACCAAGATGGGATGTCAGAATAACCACTGAGAGAAATGAGCTTGTCCCTGCCTGAAGCCCAGGTGAGAAGGGGCTCTGCCAGGCAAATTCTTGTGTTCTGGTCCCTATGTGAGGAACAGCAGCTTGAGTTACCCAGCTACTCCTGTGAGATCCTACATCTTTGCTTTGATGGCCCAGAAAGTTTAGTACTGGGCACTGTGCAGCCTCTTCTAAGACTCCCCAGATCAAGATGGGGCCGCTCCTGGTATTGTTTCCATTTTAAAAAATACTTGTACAAACAATCCTTTCCCATCCAGTTTCCCCAAAGACCCCAATAAAATAACATGGGAGCAACAGCTGCTTCTAGTCTTGTTTTGAAATGGCGTTAGATAAAATAAGGGAATAAATAGAGAACGGGCAAGAGGCAGTATGGTGCACCCACGTCACACTGCCAGAGGGAGTTCTAGGGCAGACTCTTCGGGAGGCCGGTCCTCATTCTGCTGGGAGCTCTGCTCTACCCCACAGCCCTCTTCATTGTCTGTGCGGAAAGGGAGGCTTGAGGGGGACCAGGAGGGGCAGAAGTCTTCGTTCTCAGGCTCCTCGGGGTCACAGTCGTCAGGTAATAGCGCATCTAGGGTGGGTGCTTTCCCTACATCTGACTTACAGAGTGCAGCTGGGTCTGTGGGGCTGCAAGCCACCAGTGAGGTAACAGGGAGGGAGAAGACACTCACATCCTTCTCCTTGGGGAAAGAGGCTGTGCCTTCTTCGATACCAGGCTCTCCTTTTACTCCTAGGACTGGCCTCTGCTCTACCTGGTAGTAGACCAGGGGCCCACTGTTCAAGTAGGACGGGTTGTTCACCGTCGAGGCAGATGGGTGGTCCGAGTTCTCAGCAAAACATAGAACAGAGGAGCCGGGGGGCAGCTGAGCCTGGATGAGAATAGGGGCCGTGAGGCCTGGGCACAGCTCTTCAGGCACAGCCAGGGGCTCTTCCAGGATGCACACGCCCAGGCTCTCAATGCTTGAGTCCAGGCTGGCACTGGAACCACTAGAGTCTTCCTCAGCCTTGAGCCGCTCCAGTTCCTCCGCACTCTGCAGGTGCATCACTGCAGTCTCATTCTCAGCGATGAACTCCTGGAAGTCCTGAGTCTCTGAGCCCTGAGCTCCTGTCAGGCTGCAGCTGGCCGTGGGTAAGGGCTCCTCCTCAGGGGCTGCTGGGCGACTCACCTGCCGCTTGCTCTCTAGCTCCAGCTTCATGATGGTGTGGAGGTAATGAGTCCGCACACGGATTGGATTAAACTCTATGCGCCCAGCCATGTTCCCACAGCCATCCCTGGAGCAGCCGCATGGAAAGGACATGCGATCCACCTATAGGAGGCACAAAGAGGTTGAGGCCAGAGGAGATGGACAGATCCAGCAGGGGAGACAGGAGACATTAGTTGGCAAACTCAGGCATTTGATGCCTTCTTACAGTTAAAGCAGCAAAGGGGCCCACACATGACATGCAAGCCCAAGCTAACAGTTGAAATGGGACTTTTCAGACCACATGTGCTTCAACTCCTGCTCAGCCATTAATTATTGGTGTGACCTCAAGAGAGTAGATTATTTCTCCCCAGGGAATTATTTCCTCTTTTAAGTAAGGCGTGGACAAAAATCACATCAGAGGCTCCTTCCAGTTAGAAAGCCCAGAGATACATCTTTGAATACTGACAAATCCAAAAGTGGAAGAAATGCAACTTGCCTTGGGAACTTCCAAAACTTACCTGATTCACAAACACTAAATGGCTAGGCCCAGGCCTACAGCCTTCTACAGTGGCAACAGTAAATGGAAGATCTTGCTAGTCTAAAGCAATAAATACATTTTAGAGAAACTAAACAAAGGTGTCTTAGTTTGCTAGGGCACGAGATGAGGTTCAAACAAATAATGGCCAGCTTTTCTCTATTTGCTTCCCTTTCCTGAAGGCTGCCCAGTTTAGTTCTGGAGCAGTCACAAGATTAACTCACAGTCTACACAGCTAACTGAAAAAGAGATGCTTTCTGTCTCCCTAAATCCCTTTGTACCCCAAAGGGAAAATACATACACACACACATACCAATAGTTAAAAAGTTAAAAATTAAAAACACAAGGAAGCAAAAAGCACAGAGAAATAACACAAATGTCTTCCTATAGTATGAACTTATAGGAATACTACTCCAGTCCCACCGACTGTGTGTGTGTGTGTGTGTGTGTGTGTGTGTGTGTGTGTGTGTGTGTGTGTGTGTGTGTGTGTGTGTGTGTGTGTGTGTGTGTGTGTGTGTGTGTGTGTGTGTGTGTGTGTGTGTGTGTGTTGGTACTAGAGCTTATATTCAGGCCCTCATACTCTCACTTGGCTTTTTCACTCAAGGCTGGTGTTCTACCACTTGAGCCACAAATCCAATTCCAGTCCCACTAATTCTTAGGACTGTTCTGTGAATTGACAGATTCAGTATGATACTTGAGTCTGAGAAAAATTATTTAGCCAGATCTGCTACAGCTAAAAATAACAAAAGGTTGGTTAGGAAAAGTTCAATAAGGACTCAGCATCCACAGTCTAGAGATACATGATGCAGATAAATTTCATTATTTGGGATAGTAGTAATGCTTTTCACTAAAATGTATCTTCCAAAGTCTTTTGTCAGAATGCTGACATAGGAATGACCCTTCCCCTCCAGAAACTGAGGCTTTAAATTCTGCCAGCTCAGGTCTGATCTTGAATTATAGGATCTCCAAGCCATTTTTGACTCTTACAAAGTTGGAGTCGAGGTGTTGTAAGTATTTGCAGGTAGACCCCTCCACAGGCCCCTGCTTCCTTTTATCTTGAGGAAGCAGTCGGAATTCAAGCACAGTTACTAACGTAACCATACACACCTCTGATCTTCCCTTTGCTAACAGCGCTGCTTATCCCCTCTGAGGTAGGAAACATAAAAGGTAAGAGGCACCTCCACAACTTAAGAATCCTGTCATGCTTGTTTCCTTTGTTGGCTGAGGAACCCAAGTACGTTCATAGCTGTGGGGCCCCCATCCTGGGAGGACAGCCTTCCATCTTTACCAGCACCCCCACCACAATCCCCTGGACTTGGTGTAGATTATCTCAGGCTGACTCTGACTGACCTGGCATTTAATCCCAGCCTGGCTACAGGCACATGCTTCTGGGTCACAATACAGCCGACAGTCACATCCACACTCTTCTCGAGACAGTCGGATGGCTCGAAGTTCTTGTTTCTCTTCAGCATCAATTCGGTGGACCCCAGAAGCCCTCAGCAGGGCCCGTCGACGTTTGGTGGGCAGAGGCTGAAGGAAGAAGTAATCATCCACTTCCACGTTTTCCACATCAATATCTTCATCTGAGACGTCATCCAGGGTCAGGCCATCAGCCTCCACTGACTCTACTGTCCCATTCTTGGTCAGCTGCCAAGAGATAGGAAAGGTCAACCTACAGAGTGTTAACACAAGCCTGCTCACAATGATCAGATAGCAGCACTATGTGTTGAATTGCTGCCATCATGGGAAGAAAGGCTCTGTTCCACAGAGAGATGTGAGGGCTGAGAAACTTTAGTTTTTAATTTTCATTTAGCCACTAGTCTCCATGACTAAGCCATCAAACTGGAGAGCACAGATTAAGTGGTAAAACTAGAGCAGAAGGATAGGAATCGTAGGCTGCTCTAAAGTCACCCCATCAACAGGTGAGGCATTGCCTTTCTGGGTCCAAGTTTCTCAGTGGGTGTGGTGGCACATGCCTGTAATCCCAGCTATTTAGGAGGCTAAGGCAGGTAGTCTGTGCAACAAAGCATAATACTGTCTGAAGAAAATTTTATAACCATATTTCACCTTCTCTCTTGGCAGGAAGTTGCTCACAAACATCCCCCACCAATACTCTCAGCCTGACTACTTGATAACAATGGGGGGGGGGAGGAAGGTATATCAACAGGTATTTAAGGGATATACAGATAACCTTGTAAAACATCCTTCAGCTTGTACCTTACAAACCCAAAAACCTACCTTCAGGGTAAAAAGGTGCATTAAAGTATATCCCATAATGTGAACAATTATTTGTGTGTGCAGAAGAGCTGCCTTTCATTAGTCAGATGAAGGGAAAAAAGGCTACTGACTAACAGCTATCAAAGAAAGCCCTTACTTCTATCCCAGAAGAAATGCATTCTCTGTCCTTTCTAATTTTTTTTTAATGTGACTTCAAAAGAAAGGTCTATATAAGGAAGAGTGGCATAAATAATATTGAGTATATTAATCTGGGCAGGAATCTGGGTGTTCTGGGTTGAGATGGACAGAGAGCAGGAAAGGGAATCTCTGAAAGGACAGGCTGAAGACAATCAGTGTCTGAAAGAGTTCTGCAAACTCACTAGAGAATCCAAGAAAATGAGGCCTCACAGTCCCTAGGGCTCTGGAAGCTGCTAGCAGAATGAAAGCCTAGTGACTGAAGTGTTTGGTTTATTTCATCAGACAATAAGCCTAGTGCTAGGAAAGAACTCCTGGGAGAAAGGTGATGCAACAGACCTAAGTAGTAAATCACATACCTGTTTTGTTTTTTTTTTCTTTTTCCTGGGGGTAGGGAGGACTGGTTGAGAAATGCAAAGCAAAGTAGGGCTTCTAGGGGCTTTCCAGTCTATTACTTTTATACTAGGTAGGCCAAGGTACCTTTCTGAAAACCTTAGGATTTGGACCTATATCATTAGGATTGGCTGTCTCCCAAGCACTCTCCCTCCTCCCATTAGAATCTCAAGGCAGGGAGATTAGAAATGCAATAGAAATAATGCATGTAATAGAATTTGTGGTAGAAGTGGCATTTCAAATTAGTGACAAGTCTTCTAGTCACTGGTATTGCAATGGCTGCATATTCTTTAGTTTTGGGAGAAATTTCTGGGAAAGAACAGAATGAATTCTATATGGATAAAACAGCAAAATATAAACATGACAAAACTAAAATATTAGCAGGGAACACAGCTCAAGTGGTGTGTACTTGCTGGCCTGCTTAAGGTTGTAGGTTCAATCTCCAGGACTAATAAAATATTGAGGAAAAAAAGATAGGCACCAGTGGATCATACCTAACTGAGGAGGCTGAGATCTGAGGATCGCAGTTCGAAGCCGGCCTAGGCAGAAAAGACCCTTTATCTCTAGTTAATCACCCCCAAAGCTGGAAGTGGAGTTATGGTTCAAGTGGTAGAGCACTAGCCTTGAGCACAAATGTTCAGAGAAAGTGCCCAGCCTCTGAGTTCAAGTACCCCCTCAAAAAAAATTGAGAAAAATTACATATAATGAAAATGAAGTAACTCCCAAGATGTAAATGGAATGGTCCAAAGGAAAACAAACATTAGATGGTATTTGAGAGATTCAGAATGCATGCGTGTATGTGTGCCAGCTGCCTTCCTTATACACCATTAAAGACGGGGGGTGGGGGGGGGGAGAGAATAAACAACCTGGAAAGGGTAAAGTACAATAATACACCTAGCATCAAGATGTACCAAATACCAGCACTGCTATACTCACTAAACACTCTAAGTAGGAATTTAAATTTCAGTCTTGAGTTTGTCTGGCATTACCTCTAGAATTCCTAGAAGCGGGTCACAACAGGATGGTAACCTGTTTAGAAAAATGACTCTTCTACCAGATTTAGGAGGGAGGGAGGGATTGTTTTTTAGAGAAAGAAAAGAATGCCTTCATTAGAACTGATGAAAAGAGTTATTTGCCCAGCTGTTGCTATAGCAGCAAGAAGGTGACAGAGTTGGTGATGGAATTCCTCAGAAGAAAGGCAAGGCTGAATGTCATTCCAGTTAGAGAAACAGGTGCAAGGCTTTAAGGGCAGGCTGACAGTTCTCAGAGGGAAAGGCATGGGATCTTGTAAGCCTAAATCCTCTTCCACCAGTTCTGTACCTCACTCTTGGTGAATTTCACCTATGACCCTGGAAATAATGCAGCCAGCATGCTTTGGACTAAAACAAACCCACATTTTTTGTTTTGTTTTTCTGTGTTGGGAATGGAACGCATGGATTCATACAATAGGTGAGTGTTCTACCCCTGAACTGCACCTCCAGTCCTGGGGTCCAGGAGACTTATAGAAATGATAGTCATGGACTGGCAAACTGGGTGAAGATAGCAAATGAATGGCTAAAAAGAGCTATCTGTAATAAGTCTTCTCCTAAGCTGAAGAGCTGGTGCTTTATCAGATAGTATGCACTGTATTAGCCAAATCTAAGTAAATATGTAATAATGTTGTTTGCACCAGGAAGATTATCAATCATCTAGGGTCACAGAAACAGCAGGCCCCCTTTCAGAGAAGGTGAAAAATCCTAAATCAGCACTGAGGAAAGAGATAATCTTTTGACAAAATATTTAAAACTGTGCTTCTTGTAAAGCACAGTAGCTCACTCCTTATAATCATTCCTATAATCCCAGCTACTGGAGGAGGCAAAAATAAGGTGGACTGAAGTTCAAGGCCAGGTCAGGCCAACTGTGAGACCCCTATCTCAATCAATATGCCAGGCATGAAGGCATGCCCCTATGATGCCAGCAACATGGGAGGCGTAGGCAGGAGGTGGATATTGTGTTTGGAGGCTGGCCTCATCCAAAAACAAAAGATCCTACCTGAAAAAGAACTAAGCAAAAAACAACAACAACAAAGTCTAAAGGTGTGGCTTAATCTGTCTACTAAGTGTGAGTCCCTAGTTCAAACCCCTGTACTAGGGAGAAAAAAAACAAAACCAACAAAAGAAACAGTATTTTGGAGGGTGGGGGGACGCCCACTTCTTTGGGTTTCCATGGTGACAGACTTAAAATATTTCAGGCATTCACATTTTAAGTGTTTTGTGGTTTTTTGTTTTTTTTTTTTTTTTTTGCTGGTCCTGGGGCAGAACTCAGGGCCTGGGGACTGTCTCTGGACTGCTTTTGCTCAAGGCTAGCACTCTACCACTTGAGCCATAGCACCACTTATGGCTTTTTCTGTGATTAATTGGAGATAAGAGTCTCATGGAGGGGGCTGGGAAGTTGGCTCAGTGGTAGAGCACTTGCCTTGCATGCCAGAAGCCCTGGGTTCGATTCCTCAGCACCATATAAGCAAAAAGAAAAAAGCCAGAAGTGGTGCTGTGGCTCAAGTGGTAGAGTGCTAGCCTTGAGCTGAAGAGCTGAGGGACAGTGCCCAGGCCCAGAGTTCAGGCCCCACAACCGGACCCAAAAAAAAAAAAGAGTCTCATGGACTTTTCTGCCTGGGATGGCTTAGAACCATGATCTTCAGATCTTAGCCCAAGTAGCTAGGATTACAGGTATAAGCCAAGCCACCAGTACCGGGCCATTTTAAGATTTAAAAAAAAAAAAATTGTTGCAGCCGGGCGCTGGTGGCTCACGCCTGTAATCCTAGCTACTCAGGAGGCTGAGATCTGAGGATCGCGGTTCAAAGCCAGCCCGGGCAGGAGAGACCGTGAGACTCCTATCTCCAATAAACCACCAGAAAACCGGAAGTGGCGCTGTAGCTCAAGTGGTAGAGTGCTCGCCTTGAGCTGAAGAGCTGAGGGACAGCGCCCAGGCCCAGAGTTCAAGCCCCACGACAGACAAAAAAAAAAAAAATTGTTGCCTGTAATGGTAGTTACTGGGGAGACTGAGGTCTAAGGATCTAAGGATTGTGATTCGAAGCCAGCCCAGGCAGAAAAGTCCCTGTAAGACTATTATCTCTAATTAATCACTCAAAAAACTGAAGTGGTGCTGTGGCTCAAGTGGTAGAGCACTAAACCTTGAACACAAAGAGGCTCAGGAATAGTGCCCAGGCCCACAACTGAGAAAAAAAAAAAAAAAAGGCTGGCTTGGAACTAGTGGCTCATGCTTGTCTAATGCTTGTAATCCTAGCTACTCAAGAGGCTGAGAGCTGAGCAGTTCAAAGCCAGCCATGGCAAGAAAGTCTGAGACTCTTAACTCCAATTAAGCACACATACACACAAAAGGCAGGAAGCAGCACTTGGCACAAGTGGGAAAATGCTAGCCTTGAGCAAAAGAGCTCAGGGATAGAGCTTAGGCATGAAATTCAAGCCCCAGAACCAGCAAAAAAAAATGTTGCAGGGGGCTGGGAAGATGGCTCAGTGGTAGAGCGCTTGCCTTGCATGCCTGAGGCCCTGGGTTCGATTCCTCAGCACCACATAAGCAAAAAGAAAAAAGCCGGAAGTGGCGCTGTGGCTCAAGTGGTAGAGCGCTAGCCTTGAGCTGAAGAGCTGAGGGACAGCGCCCAGGCCCAGAGTTCAGGCCCCACGACTGGACCCAAAAAACAAACAAACAAACAAAAAATGTTGCAGGGATAGTGGATAAGCAGGGGAAGGCATTTTGCTATCTCTAACAGAAATCCTCTAAAAGATGACAAGAAAGGCTCAGAGGCTCAGATTGAGATTTGACTGCAGATCTGACACTTATTCCAAAAAGGTGAAATCTCTAAGTACCAAGAATAAATTTAAAAATAAATAAATGGACAGGAATTGGAGGTATGGCTCAAGTGCAGAGTGTCAGCCCTGAGTGAAAAAGCCAAGCAAGAGCAGTGAAAGGCCCAGAGTTTAAGCCCCAGTATCAGTATTGTTGTGTATTAACAACAAAAAACAATGGGTAGCCCAGCATGGCAACACAACCCTGTATGTAACTTAACACCTAGGTGTTTGAAGCAGGAGAAATGTGAATTGGAAACCACCTTCTCATATATATAAATGGTTAGTTCCAACCCAGCCTGGGCTACAATGAGACTGTCTCAAAAAAAAATATGCATGCATACATATAAACATATAAATGGGCCTTTCCCACTTTGCTGAGGCATAGGGAAAGTACCAGACTCCTTAATCACCTTCATTTTCTTGGCATGGAGTTTCTCCTCCTTCAGGTGCTCACGAAGAATCTCTCGATGGTTCACCTCCTGTTCTTGTGCAAACTCACAGAGTGTGTAGCTGCGTACAGAGTTATGGCGCTGGGCCATGCCCAGAGAGCTACCGCCCTGGCTGGGCACACTGGTGAAACCCTGGCGCCTGGCAAAGTAGTATACAGTCACCTGGTCAAAGCGCACATTCTTCCTCCGTAGCTGTTTCTGCCGCTTCAGGATGGATGTGGCTGAAGGGAGCAGAGACAAGGTCATTAACTCAGACATGGCCTGTTGAGGGCCCTCCCCCTTTCTTAAGCATGAGGCCCTTAAACTCTTTCCCACATTTGTGTTGCCTGTCCCTACAGAACTTTCTAGTTTTTTTCAAATCATAAATGCACAGTTGGTAGGGTCCTTGAACTCAGCTGGTTCATACCACTGCCTCAAGACTAACTTCATCTAAATAGATGGCCACAAAAATCTATTTTTAGACAGCAACTGGGAAGAGGACAGCTAGGTAGTCTTTTCAGGATGTAACAATCAATAGCTTCACTAGTTACATGAGGCAATTTAATTAAAATTACGAAGATTTAAAAATTCAGCTCCTCAGTTACACTGACAATATTTCAAGTGCTCATGGGCCACATACAGCTAATGGCTACCAATGGACAAGGTAGATAAGGAAAGTTTTTATCATGACATTAAATTATACTGGACAATATAGACAGACATACAGAGAAGATAATACTCCCACCCCAACCCCCTATAGTCATCTAGATAGTCTACTGTTATAGCATGAAAGCAATCACAGACAATGGTGTGACTGTATTCCAATAAAAGTTTATTTATAAAAATAGGTAGTGGGGGCTGGGAAGGTGGCTCAGTGGCAGAGTGCTTGCCTTGCATGCCTGAGGCTCTGGGTTCGATTCCTCAGCACCACATAAGCAAAAAGAAAAAAGCCGGAAGTGGCGCTGTGGCTCAAGTGGTAGAGCGCTAGCCTTGAGCTGAAGAGCTGAGGGACAGCACCCAGGCCCAGAGTTCAGGCCCCATGACTGGACCCAAAAAAAAAAAAAAAATAGGTAGTGGGTCAGATTTGGTCATGGGCAAAATAAGACCAGAACTTCTTTGTGTGTGTGTGTGTGTGTGTGTGTGTGCATGGTACTTTGGCTTTAACTCAGGGCTTAGGCACTGTCCCTTAGTTTTTTTGCTCAAGGCTGGTGCTCTACCACTTAAGCCACAGCTTCACTTCTGGCTTTTTGATGGTTAAATGGGAGATAAGAGTCTCACGGACATTCCTACCCAGGTAGCTTCAAACTAGGATCCTCAGATCTCAGCCTCCTGAGTAGCTAGGACTACAGGTGTGAGCCACTGGTGCCTGGCCTGTCATCATATTTAAAATGCCAAAGAAGCCGGGCGCTGGTGGCTCACGCCTGTAATCCTAGCTACTCAGGAGGCTGAGATCTGAGGATCGTGGTTCAAAACCAGCCCGGGCAGGAGAGACCGTGAGACTCCTATCTCCAATAAACCACCAGAAAACCAGAAGTGGCGCTGTAGCTCAAGTGGTAGAGTGCTCGCCTTGAGCTGAAGATCTGAGGGACAGCGCCCAGGCCCAGAGTTCAAGCCCCACGGCCAACAACAAAAAAAAAAAAAGCCAAAGAACTATTTGAACTATAAAATGAAGAAATCTAGAGGTAGACCAGCTGTCCAGTCAGTAGCACTTGTGTCCTGCTACAGCAATATTTCCTGAAATTCTAGGGGAGTTTGTCGGGGAAAAGGATGAACGTCTGAACTCCCATTCGAGGAACCCACAAACCATGATGTACTTAAAATCAGCTGGAGTAAGTCACACTTCAGTCTATGCTCTTGGAGCGATGAGGTATTCCAAGAGCAAGAAAAGATGACCTGGGCAAATCCTCAACTGGACAGAAGCAGTCTCAAGCTGTAATGACTCTCTGCTTGGGGAATGTGGGGGACCAAGCAGGGAGGAATGGCTCACTCACGTGTGAAGCTGGTGGTTGTGGGAGGATTGAGGCTGTCGCAGCTGTCAGCACTGTCACTGCTGGAGATCTCATCGTCGGAGTTGGAAACTGATGAGCCCACATCCACATCATCAAACTTCCTCTTGAGACCAGAGCCCGTGAATGCATCCATTGGGTTTCAGAGGGTTTCCTTGTGGAGCCTACCGCGCTGGTTCCAAAGCTCCTGCTCACCACCACTTAACCAGATGCATTAGGATTCTGCCCAAGGGAAAAAAGGTGTCACCATTCCTGTCCTAAGACAGGACCCCTTTCTAAGTCTACACACACAGCTCTCAAACTGAAGAAAACGCATTTGACCCAGCACCAACATCTGGTTTCTCTACTGATTCCAGCCAACATTTTCCTACTCTCCCTTCAGTCCCTTCAGTCCCAATCCCTCTTATAATGATATGAGTAGCCACAGCTCTCTTCCTTTTGGAGGGAAGGCCTAGGGTTCAAATCCAGCTGGGCTTAGGCATCTTTAGCCCAGACTAACAGACACTGTTCCAGTTACACAGGAGAGCTCTCCAAGGACCCAATTGGAGGAGCCGGGGATCAAAGGCAGAATTAGGCTTTGCCTAAACATAAGTTAGACCCAATTATTTTTCCTAGTGATAATATAGCTTGGCATTCCCCAAAGTATGTATCTTAAATACACTAGTTACATGGATATTAATAGCTTTTACACAAAAATAGGACTGCTATGTCATAATAATCAGTTTAGAAAACTGCTTAGAGCAGAACCGCTTAGAGGCTTTTAATATACTAATGAGCATGGTGAACGCTGGGAGAAAACCCAGAAAGCAGTTTCACAAACCTGATTGTGGAACCTACTGTTTCCAAAGTATGTGAGGGGGCAGATAATCTCTGGAACACACTTTGGGAAATATTGCTTCAAGCTTTTAATTTTAAAGGGCATCCACAGTCAGGAAAACCCTTGACCCAGATCTTCACAAGTGTGAAGAGTCTCACCAGGGTCCTCAAAAGGGCAAATGTAGTACTAAAGAAAAGGATTCAAGATTAGAATCTACACTAGCTTCAAAACCCAGAAACTGAGTAAGGTGCTGGCTGGTGGCCTGTAATCCTAGCTACTCAGGAGGCTGAGATCTGAGGGTGGTGGTTCAAAGTCAGTCCAGGCAGGAAAGTCTCTGAGACTCTTATCTCCAATAAACCACTAGAAAACCGGAAGTGGTGCTGTGGCTCAAGTGATAGAGCACTAACCTTGAGCTGAAGAGCTCAAGGTCAGCGCCCAAGTCCAGAGTTCAAGCCCCACGACTGTCAAAAACAAAAAACAAGAAACTGGGACTTGGGGCTGTACCACAGTTGTAGAATGTTTGCCTAGCATACACAAGGCACTGGGTTCAATTCCCAGCACTACAAATTTAAAAAAATAAAAAAAAAAATCTTTCACAATCTCACACTGGCCTAGCATCATCATCATCATCATCATCATCATCATCATCATCATCATCGTCAATGTGAGAGAAACATAGCTTTATAATTTCTGCCCTTTTAAAAGGAAACAGTAAAAAAAAAAAATAGTAAAAGAACGGATAATTTACTGTTTACAGCAATATTGCAGACAGTGTTTCAACATGCTATCATGCAACAAGGAAATCTGAAAGCTCATTTCCCAGGTTCAAGTCTTTCTCCTCTGTCTTTGGACTTGAGTTACAGGAGGACACAATTCTGCCCAAGAGGAATGCTGTGCAGACCAAAGCCGCATGTGATGAGGTATGAAGAAGCCTCCTTTGCTTTGCCTCAGTAATGCCAGAATCACCCCAGACTATGATCTCACTAGTTGCTAATTATGCAGCAGGAATAACAACACTGCCCAGAACTACTGGGCTGCATTACTGCAGAGCAACTACTGTAGTGGCAAGAAGTACCTGCTACAGAGTTGTTTTTTCTAAACTATGTCTCCTGGAAGCAATTTAGATCAGTTCTACAAAGTCAACCAGATCTAAGAAGTATTTTAGAGAACATAATTCCTAATCTATCTACTCAGATCATGACAATTTCTGTATTCAAGTCACAGATGTACCTAAAGACTTCAGCCGTCCTAAGTCTCAGACAAACACATTCCTCAGATAAATTTGGCCAGGGAGGGGGAAAAAAAATCAAGCACTTGCTAAGAATTATAATTAAATTTTAAAATAAATCCAAAATACGAGTTGTGTTTTTCAGGCTACTGATCAGAGGTCACATTCTTAGGACATGGTAAGAATGGAGAGTGCCAAGGACATTTTATGGGTTAGGATTTTTAGCTGGCTAACAAATTTCTCATTCTGTCCTATTATTGGGTGCATGGGCACAGGGCAACACCCTTGTAATTGAGTACACGTGAGTACAATGAAAACAAAGAGAAATGTTGATACTGAATTTAATTTTTCCTTCTCACTTAATACCTTATCAACCACAGGAGAAATCAATGAGCAGAAAATCTGCTTTCTCAAAAAGGGATTAAATCCTTCTTCAGTTTTAATGAAGTTATAGGTTCTTTCTCTGCTAGCAATTACTAGAAAGGGGGCTTTATTCTCACCCTGGAAGCATGCAAGGATTTCTGGTTAGAAGAAAATGTGCAGTCCTCTAATTTCCTCAGTTGTCCCTTTGCTTCTGGTGGTATGGGGTTTCTTTGAAAATTGTGTGTGTGTGTGTGTGTGTGTGTGTGTGTGTGTGTGTGTGTCTGTCTGTCTGTCTGTCTGTGCCCATCCTGGGGCTTAGACTCTGGGCTTGGGTGCTGTCCCTTAGCTTTTTTTCACTCAAGGCCAGTGCTCTACCACTTGAGCCACACACTTCCAGCTTTCTGGTGGTTAATTGAAGAGTGGACTTTCCTGACCAGGCCAGCTGACTTTGAACTGAGTCACACGTAAATGTGCATTTGTTCCAAAATCATCTTATTACTAAAATTTTACACCACCTTATCACAGTGGTCCTCAAAGTATCATTTCTCTTTAGGTTACTTTTTGTGCTCTTGAATGTAACAAGGGTTATAAACTACTTGTTTCAATCTCTCCTGGTCTTTTTTCCTATGCCTTCTCTACCTCTGCGGCTGGAATAATGGTCTCTATGCAATAATGAGGTAGATAGGGAAGTAGGATAAAAGATAAAGATATTAAACTTAGGAGAAAAATTTCCTTAGGCTGATAACAATCAGATCTACATGGGTTACGAAAGGGCTGGGGATATAGCTCAATGGTAGAGCACTTGTATAACATAGATGAGGACTTAAGACCCTCAGCACCACAAAAACAAGCAAAAAAATATTTAATCAACTTGGATAGTACTTTGGAAATTTTTCTCCTACTTTAGCTCTCTTCATCTTACCTAGACCTATCTGCATCACTTTCTCTGAAATTAATTCCATTAGTTATTTTTAGTTGCATTTACCATTCCTTGACAACCAATGTAATAATATAAGTTGACATTTCAATTCCACTCTCCTTAGCCAACTCTTTGATGCAAATTTTACTTGTTTATGGGCACCAAAAACAAACCACTCACCCACTTCCATAGTGACCTGAAGAAATCTTTTTTCTTTTTCTCTTATTCTAGTGTCAGCTATAATAGATTCCATGCTTTTTAATTCATCAAACTCATCTTTAATAGAAGCCAATCATTCCCATCTCTCTCAAATATTCAATGGTAGAGGATCAATGCTATATTCAAGGGATACAATTGTAAGTTATACTCTACGCACTTTATTTATTTATTTTTTTTCTTTTTGGGTCCGGTCATGGGGCCTGAACTCTGGGCCTGGGCACTGTCCCTCAGCTCTTCAGCTCAAGGCTAGCGCTCTACCACTTGAGCCACAGCGCCACTTCCGGCTTTTTTCTTTTTGCTTATGTGGTGCTGAGGAATCGAACCCAGGGCCTCTGGCATGCAAGGCATGCGCTCTACCACTGAGCCACCTTCCCAGCCCACTCTACACACTTTAAAATAAAGTTGAGCTAGAATAACATAGAGAAATAAAGATGAGACCAGAATTCTGTACTGATAACTGACAGTTAATTGTCGAAAGGACCAACTCAAACAAAGGCTTTTGCTCAAATAATGTATCTCTCTGTAAAAGCTTTGAAATGTTAAGTGAAATGAAAATCAGTTGATATTTTCTGACTACATGCCTTTAGTCTTAAAGAGTATCTAGCTGATTTCCCAAGAGTATATGAAATAGTTCAGATCTACCATATATAGAAGACATTCAGTTAATACCAAATAACACTAGCATGTATAGCCGGGTGCCAGTGGCTCACTCCTGTAATCCTAGCTACTGAGGAAGCTGAGATCTGAGGATCACGGTTCAAAGCCAGCCTGGGCAGAAAAGTCTGTGAGATTCATCTCTAATTAATGACTAGAAAACTGGAAGTGGCGATGTGGCTCAAGCGGTAGAGCGCTTGCCATGAGCTGAAGAGCCCAGGGAATAAGCGCCCAAGCCCAGAGTTCAAGCCCCACGACCGACAAAGAAAAAAAAACAATAACAACAACAACAAAAACTAGCATGTATATTTGGGGGGGACAGTTGTGGGGGCTGAACTCTGGGCCTGGGCGCTATCCCTTAGCTCCTCAGCTCAAGGCTAGCACTTTACCATGTGAGCCACGGCACCACTTCCAGCTTTTTCTGCTTATGTGGTGCTTAGGAATTGAACCCAGGGCCTCATGCATGCAAGGCAAGCACTCTACCACTGATCCACATGTGTATTTTAGGACTAGATCTAAGTTTCTTCAGTCCTAGAAGATTCCTATAACTACCAAAACCAACCAACCAATGATCAGCACATGTAAGACTACTAGGAGAGATAGCCAAGGGGGAAAAAAAATCTGTGGAAGCAGAATGTATATGCAAAGTTTAGGTAATGTAAGCCTATTAAAAGTCTCAAATAAAAAGAAAGAGAAGCTGGGTGCCGATGGCTCATGCCTATAATCCTAGCTACTCAGGAAGCTGAGATCTGAGGATCATGGTTCAAAGCCAGCTCGGGCAGAAAAGCCCGTGAGACTCTGATCTCCAATAAACCACTAGAAAATCGGAAGTGGCACTGTGGCTCAAGAGGTAGAGCACTTGCCTTGAGCTGAAGAGTGCAGGGACAGTCCTCAGGCCCAGAGTTCAAGCCTCACGACCGACAAAAAAAAAAGAGAAAGTAGACGAGAGGAAGGGGAGGGGAGGGAGGAAGGGGAGGGGAGGGAGGAGGAGAGGGAGGGAGGGAGAAAGAAAAGGAAGGAAGGAAGACATCTTACAGGAGAAAGGATTTTCAATGAACTGGAACCCAATCTCCTGTTAAAGGACAAGGGACTCAAATCTCTAGTAAGATTGTCACAGACACCCAGCGGGGTTTTCCTTTTTGCTTATGTGGTGCTGAGGAATCGAACCCAGGGCCTCATGCATGCAAGGCAAGCGCTCTACCACTGAGCCACCTTCCCAGCCCCCCAGTGGGGTTTAAAGAAAGGCAGGCTTAGCCGGGTGCTGGTGGCTCACGCCTGTAATCCTAGCTACTCAGGAGGCTGAGATCTGAGAATCACAGTTCAAAGCCAGCCCGGGCAGGAAAGCCCGTGAGACTCTTATCTCCAATAAACCACCAGAAAACTGGAAGTGGCGCTGTGGCTCAAGTGGTAGAGAGCTTGCCTTGAGCTGAAGAGCTGAGGGACAGTGCCCAGGCCCATAGTTCAAGCCCCACGACTGACCAAAAAAAAAAAAAAAAAAAAGAAAGGCAGGCTTGTTACTAAGTTTTATGATGAACCTGAATAAGATGATGGCATGCCCTGTTTCCCTTTTACAAGATACTATAGTATGGTTGATTATCAAATACTACAACTTTCATGCATCCGGATGTCCTCTTATCACCAGGACCATGAACTCACAAATAACTCAAGTGAAAAACTCCTGTTTAAGGTAGGTATTTAAAAGAAACTCCCTCCCCCTATTTGCCCATTCAACTAACAAGGTTAGAATTTGGCTCTGCATGTCTAAACTACCATCGTGGGGAGGCCACAAGATCCTTGAGGTAAAACTAGAACATGATGCTGCATTAACTCTCAAGGATAGCCCGTCATTTATAATTGTGGCACACATCAACATTGTGGCTTTGGAGAACTGCAAGATGGGAAGCCAGTAAAAGAAAATCCGAAAGAACTATGGCTTCGCCGTGAACTGAACACTGTAGGACAAGGGGACAGTGTTGTGTCGTGGGGATAACTTCTAACATTTCATACTGAAGAATGGTTTGTGTTGTCACACTGCCGCTGTAAACCCCTTTAAAACGATGAATCGAAACCACAGTACTAAAATGGATGGATAGCAGTCGGCTGCGTGTTTGGGCCGGGGGTGGGGAATCAAACTAAGCAACCAGGGCAAATGATGCTTTCATTTTTACACACAACGCCAGAAAAAGAAGAAGAAGAAAAAAAAATGAGAGGCATCAGGAATCGAGGCTGAAGGATCATGTCAAGTCACCAGTTCCCTTTAAATAACCACTAGCGGTGAAACCCTTCAGCTCTCGACCCATTTCTCTGTTTCCTGCTAACCTTCCCGCTCATTTCAATGTCTGCAGCCCCTACACAGCCTTCCCCATCCCTTCCTGCCGGCTACTCACAAATTCCCAGCCACTCCTCCCACATTTTCCCCGATTCCCCCTCCCCTTCCTTCACTTCCCTCCATCCTACATCACTCCCCACTCCACCCGCAAGCCTGCCGGCTCCCAGAGCCGCCCATCCGTCTCCCTCGAGGTGCCCCCCGCAGCTCCGCGCCCGCGACCTCCGTGCCCCTCGCTCTCCTGACTCTTCCCGCGGCGCCCTCGCTCCCCGCCCCCCGACCGCTCCGCTCCGTGCTTCCCTCATCTCTGACCCCTCCATCACCCGGCTCGGGACCGGACCGCTCCTCCACAGCCGCCCGAGGGTCGATCCCGAGTCAGGACGAGGCGGCGCCCTCCGCCCCGCACCCCCAGGCCCATTACCGGCCCCGCCGCGGCTGCCTCCTCCCGTGATGGTCTCTGCCACCCCCGCCGCCGCCGCCGCCGTCGCCCCAGCCCGGGTAGGAAAGGACGGAGGAACGAGCGAGTCCCGGGCACCGCGGCGACGGTCGGGGAGCTCTCAGGGCGGCAGGGTGGGAGGGAGGGTGAATGGGCCGGCCGGCCGGCAGGCGTGGGGGGGGGGGGGGGGGGTGAGCGGGCGGCTCCGACAACTCCGGAGCCCCTGGCAGCAGAAGGCCAGAACCGCCCCGGCTCCGGCTAACAATAGGCTCCGGCCGCAGAGCTCGGGCTCTTATATGCGCCGGCACGTCCTGGCTGGGACGTGGGGCACGCCGGGAAATGTAGTCTACATTCTATCTTCACGCCCGTTGCATGCCGGAAGTTGGAGGCGGTGAGTGCCGCAAAGCATAAGCCGGCAGGCGGAACCACGCCAGTTACGGACCCCGGAAAGAAAAGTGAGGTGTGGCTGCGGCGTTTTGAAGCGGAAAGGCAGGTGACCCATTCCTCAGCTACCCATCGTGAATGACTGAGCTGATTCCCCTGTGAAGTTCCCCTTTTCCTTTCTCCAGGACCCCATTTCCACGCCCAACGTGGTTGTCCTTAGCTTTATAACGATTTGCTGGAGCCTGCACTGAGTTATAAAGAAATGACAGGCAATCGCTTAAGTAACCATCTACCTTTATGATTAAACTGACTTAAGCGGTGTACTTTGTTGTTGTTATTGTCGGTTGTGATGCCTGAACTCTGGGCTTGGGCACTGTCCCTCAGCTCTTCAGCTCAAGGCCAGTGCTCCACCACTTGAGCCACAGCGCCATTTCCGGCTTTTTTTGTTTGTTTGTTTGTTTATGTGGTGCTGAGGAATTGAACCCAGGGCCTCATGCATGCAAGGCAAGCGCTCTACCACTGAGCCACCTTCCCAGCTCCGTAACGCTTTATTTCTTTAGAGGAAAATTCCTTAGAGTCTGAGCGTCCTAATTTTGCAACCCACCTTTAAGTTGGTTAGGAAAAAAAACACAAAAACGAAGAAGTAAAAAAATCTGGGTATGTCCTTTAGATCCTTCCTCTTTCACTGACAATCTATCACCTTATTTTAACTTTTTCCCTCCTGTGTTTTACCACTCTGGCCTTGTAGTTTGAATCAGTGCTCCTACCTCAGGGCCTTTTGCCTGCTTCATACTTAACTCCTTCAATTTGTTCTAATGTCTCCATATCAGAAAATTCCATAAATAAATGTACACATACATATGTATGCATATATATACATACATACCTGTGTCTCTATCATCTACCTACCTACCTACCTACCTACCTGTCTATCTGATGGGGATTCACTATGCAGTGCAAGTTGACATGGAACTCATTATGTTTCTGCCTCTGAGTGCTGAGACATTAGCCATATTTTCTTTTTTTTTTTTCATTATTTAGAGAATACTTTATTAGTTTCTGTAATCAAACCCACGTAGATAAGACCTTACATATTTAATACAGTGCGTTTACCCCTGTACAAATGGAAAAAAATTAAGTTTAACATTTCTAGACCAATATGGTTAGCCATATTTTCAAGATAATGGTTCTCCTTAGTTTCTGTCTCTTGTTTTATATTTCCCAAGCTTTATTATCTGATGTGTGTGTGTGTGTGTGTGTGTGTGTGTGTGTGTGTGTGTGTGTGTGTGTGTGTGTGTGTGTGTGTGTGTGTGTGTGTGTGTGTGTGTGTGTGTGTGTGTGTGTGTGTGTGTGTGTGTGTGTGTGTGTGTGTGGTTTTTGGTATTCACTCACTTGACCAAATTCCATGAGACAAAGGAATTGTTTTGTCTACTGTGTTCTCAGAATCCAGTACAAAATCCAGTATTTGGATGTTTGGGGACACAGTACCTATCTATGGATAGATGGATGAATAGCAGAACTTATTTATTTTGGGCTGGTACTGGGGCTTGAACTCAGTGCCTGGGCATTGTCTCATAGCTTTTTTGCTCAAGGCTAGTGCACCTACCACTTGAACCATACCTCTACTTCTGGCTTTTTGGTGGTTAATTGGAGATACAAGTCTCATGGACTTCTCTACCCAGGCTGACTTTGAACCATAAGCCTCAAGTCACAACCTCCAGAATAACTACGATTACAAGCATGAGCTACTGGTGTCTGGCAAATTCAGATCAGATGTTTCTAGGGCTGGGAATGTAGCTTAGTGGTAGAGTACTTGCCTAGCATGCATGAGGCCCTGGGTTCAATCCCCCAGCACCCCATAAACAGAAAAAGCCCGATGTGGAGCTGTGGCTCAAGTGGTAGAGTGCTAGTCTTGAGCAAAAGAAGCCCAGGGACAGTGCCCAAGCCCTGAGTTCAAGCCCCAGGATTGGCAAAAGAAAAAAAAAAGTTGTTTCTAAATCTGTGGATTTTTCATTGCAGCCCAGACATTCTGAAACCAAATCCACTGGCTACCAACACATCTGTCTCACCTTTAGAATTGTGAGGTTCAGTGGCTTAGGGAAAAAAAATGCCAAGAACTCACTTTTTTCTCTAGAGATGACATTGGAGACTCCAAATGGCTAGGATACACTGATGCAAAATAAATCACAAAAAAAGCAGTCCTTAGGCTATCATGCACTAATCTTCTGATGAAATATAGAGGTAATAGGATAGGTGAGCAAGCACATAGATCCTGGAGCCAGACTGGCCTGAATATAAACCTATTTTTCCACTTGTGTGGTACAGCCCTGGGCAAACTTCTCTTAGCTTCTTCATCTGCAAAATTAGGCTATCAGTATGTTTTTCACTGGAGTTTGTGAAGGTTAAATATTACAAGATGTGTTTTTAAAATAGGTGCTTCTGCTCATGTCAAACAGATATTCTGCAGTATTGGTATATATACATATATTTTAATCAGTCATGGGGCTCGAACTCTGGGCTTGGGTGCTGTCCCTGAGCTCTTTAGCTTAAGGCCAGTGCTCTACCACTTGAGCCACTGCACCACTTCCAGTTTTCTGGTGGTTAAATGGAGATAAGAGTCTCACAGATCTTGCCTGGGCTGGCTTTGAACCTCGATCCTCAGATCTCAGCCTTCTGAATAGCTAGGATTACAGGTGTGAGCCCCTGGGCCTGGCCTGGTGTATTCTTTAAGTCTTAGAGTTGGTATAAAAATTTACATCAAAGAGTTACACACTCATGTAACTGTAACCCTCTGTATAGTATCATTACAATAAAAAAAAGTGAGTTACAAATTAAAAGTAAATATTCTAGTACAGAAAGCCTTAACACGATAATACAGCATTTACAGGAATAACAAAAAAAATTGAAAGCTGGGCAAGGGATAGCTGAGCAGTAAGAATGCCTGTTTACTATGTATAAAGATAAACCCTATTGCCACCAAAAAGAAAAAAGAAAAGAAAAATGATGAAAAATTAAACTCTATGAAAAGAATAACAATGATATAGCTAGGTGGGACATTTATGCAATTTTTGTTGAGACTGGAGTTCTTATAATAGATCAGTATGAGACATAACAGATTAATTCCTATATAAAAATCACCCTGGCCAAGGAAGCAAACTAATGATTCAATAAAATAGTTCTTCAGCCGGCCACCAGTGGCTCATGCCTGTAATCTTAGCTATTTCCGAGGCTGAGATCTGAGGATCTGAGGATTGAGGTTCAAAGCTAGCCTGGGCAGGAAAGTTCATAAGACTCTTATCTCCAATTAACCACCAGAAAATTGGAAGTGATGTTGTGGCTCAAGTGGTAGAGCACTCACCTTGAACTGAATAGCTGAGGGACAGCATTCAGGCCCAGAGTTTAAGCCCCACAACCCACAGAAAAAAAAATGGCTCAACTCAGTTCTACAGTGCCAAACTGCTCAGCATTGTTACATCTGGTCAGAGAAAAAAGTCCACAGTAGAAAAAGAGCAACTGAGTCCTGACATAAAATATTTGTACTCTAACTGTGTGTTGCTTTCAAGACTGGATGCAGACACTTCCTTCTGTGATTTTTCAGAGTGATTTTTCAGGAGAGTCCAATCTCTGTAGCCAGCCCTATGCAAAAGACTTTCTCTGAGTACTTGGGGATACAAGGAGTTTTGAGAGCTCTCTTGCATTATGCATACATTAGAAATGGCTGGCTCCATTATCCCAAGCAGTCTTCACTTGCCAAGCTTTGCCAAGCACCTCCAGCTCAGTGATGAGATCACGCTGTGCCCGTCACAACAAACCCAGTGCCTGACTTCCAGGAATCAGGACATCTTTTGTTGTCTTCTGTTTGTTGGGTTATAATCATTTCCTAACCAATAAGATCATCTGCATTTCTTTTCCCTTTATGAGACTGATGATCTGATAAGGCTTCTTCTTCATTTCCCTTTATTTTTAGTTTTTTATTTTATTGTGGTACTCACCTTTGAACTTAGGGCCTTATGATTGATAGTTAGGCACTCTGCCATTTGAGCCATTTACACCCAGTCAGTCCTTTTTTGCTTTATTTTTCAGGTAAAATCTTGGGTTTTGCCACGGCCAGCTTCAGACTGCAATCTTCTTATCTAGGGCCTTCAGCATTGCTAGGACCACAGGCATCTACATTTGGCTTATTGATTAAGATTGGGTCTCACTAATTTTTACTCAGATTGACCTTGAATCACAGTACTCCTGATCTCATGCTCCTGAGCAGATATGATTAGAGGCATAAGTCATTTAACTAAATGGCTTCTTAAATTTAATCATTTAGCCAAGCATAAGTGGCTCATACCTGTAATCCTTGCTACCCAGGAGGCTGAGATCTGAAAATAGTGGTTCCAAGCTAGCCTGGACAGGAAAATAAGTAAGACTCTTATCTCCGATTAACCACCAAAAAAAGTGGTAGAGTACTAGCCTTATGCAAAGTAACTCAAGGAGGGGGAAGGTGGCTCAGTGGTAGAGCGCTTGCCTTGCATGCCTGAGGCCCTGGGTTCAATTCCTCAGCACCACATAAGCAAAATGAAAAAAGCCGGAAGTGGCGCTGTGGCTCAAGTGGTAGAGTACTAGCCTTAAGCTGAAGAGCTGAGGGACAGTGCCCAGGCCCAGAGTTCAGGCCCCATGACCGGACCCAAAAAAAAAAAGTAACTCAAGGACAGTGCCAGATCTTGAGTTCAAGTCCCAGGACTAGCATACACACAAAAAATAATTTATGTGGGCAAATATCGGGCTATAATATTGGACAATCTTATTACTTAATAGCCACAATTCATTTAGTGGCTAGTACTTAATCCTTCAAAGTTTTGCAATGACCATTCCCACAATAACCACTTTTTTTCTTTTTCCCAGTACTTGGGGTTTGATCTCAGAGCTTCATGTTTGCTAGGTAGGCACATGCCTCTAGCCCTACCTTTTAATTATCAATTCTCTAGACAGACTTTTCTACATGGAACCTAATGTGCTTCAAGGAAATGGTTTAAACAGTGGTAGGTCAAATAGGATGTTACTTCACATCACAGACAGGACCCAAAACATAATCATTCTGCTTCTCATATACTCTCACTCTAATAGAAATATTAAACCATTTAACTTATGTATCAATTACCACATTGTTTAAAAGTTAAAAGTCTAGTCAATGTTACTTCTAGGACCATATCTTAGGGTTATGTATTTAAAACCGCATGAAGGCCCGGTGCTGCTGGCTCCTAGCTACTCAGGAGGCTAAGATCTGAGGATCGTGGTTCAAGGCCAGCCTAGGCAGGAAAATCTGTGAGACTCTTATCTCCAATAAGCCACCAGAAAACCGGAAGTGGTGCAGTGGTTCAAGTGGTAGAGCACTTGCCTTGAGCTGAAGAGCTGGGGGACAGCATTCAGGCCCAGAGTTCAAGCCCCACAACCACCACCACCAACAACAACAACAAAAGAAAACCAAAACAACAACAAAAAACACCATTAAGATGCATGTTCAAATATGCTTAACCAAAACAATATACAAAGAACAATCATTTTAAAAAATGATGTATAACTAAAATTCTAATATAAAAAGGTATGCAAGATAATACTAACTACAAACATCAAATTGCAATCCAGGTGCCAGGGGCTCATGCATATAATCCTAGCTACTCAGGAGGCTGAGATCTGAGAATCATGGTTCAAAGCCAGCCCAAGCAGGAAAGTCCACAAGACTATAGTCTTCAACTGATCACCAAAGAAGTCAGAAGTGAAGCTGTGGTTCCAGTGGCAGAACACTAACTTTGAGCAAAAGAAGCTTAGGGACAGCACCCAGGATCAGCATGCGCGCGCGCACACACACACACACAAACACAAACACACACACACACACACACACACACACACATACACGGGGAAAAAATAATAACCTTTATAGTTTGAATTTATAAGTTTGTATATTACTTTCATAATGAAAAAAGCAAGTTTAAAATTTTCATTTGGCTGAAAGGATCAATACTAAACATGCAATTTTGTAAAGCAAAGTGAATGTTTTATCACTGTACCAATTCTTAACAATTCTATAACATTAGCCCAAAAATGTTCAGCGGAGATCTAGAGAAAGCCTAAGATATTTATGGCTGGGAGCATAGCTTAAATGGTAGAGCACTTGCCTACCATACACAAGGTCCTGGTTCAATACCAAGTACAGACAGAAAAATAGATAGATAACATAGATACCCTTATATGTATGTGTGTGTGCATGTGTATATATTGGTATGTGTCCTAAGATAGTTTCTGGAAATTTTAAGTTCTGTAATCACAATGCTATATAAACTCATTTCTATAAGTGTGAAGACTATTTTTAGGAACATTTTAATATATAATTTCATTATTTTTGCTTATGTGGTTATAAGGAAATGAACCCAGGGTCTCATGCATGATAGGCAAGCACTCTACACCAAGACACATTCCCAGCCCCAACTACTTTTTTTTTTTTTTTTGGTCAGTTGTAGAGCCTGAACTGAGGGACTAGGTGCTGTCCCTAAGCAATTTTGCTCAAGGTTAGTGCTCTACCACTTTGAGCCACAGTACCACTTCCAGTTTTCTAGTGGTTACTTGGAGATAAGAGTCTCATAGACTTCTGCCTGAGCTAAATTTGAACTGCGATCCTCAGATCTCAGCCTCCTGAATAGCTAGGATGACAAGCATGAGCCTGGCTGAAGACTTTTGTCTAGGAGAAAATTAGAAAGTGTAACTTATAGTCAATAGAATTCTATACAACACTTTCAGTACATAAGAATCACTGACTCAACAATTTGGAAGAGACCTTAAAAGTTACCTGATCTAACCTTTCTAATCTGCCATTTAGCTGGAATGAGTGGGGAAAACCATATCTAATAGCAGCCTGCTAATGAGAGGCAGGCCCATTCCACCTAAGCTAAGCAGCAGTTCCAGGAACATAATACAACTAGAAATGACTCTTCAAAATGAGGGCACCTAGTAATCACCCACTAAATAAGCATTGAGGTCTAACATGTCAAGTTCCCTGAGTTAATTTTAAATAAGCTATTGACTAAATTTTCTGGTTCCAAGGTTTCCAACTGTTTCAAACCAAAAGAAATTAGACCATGTTGCAGGTTGATTTTAATGAACAAAAATCTTCATGTAAAAAACATTTAAACTTTATCAAATGTTTTAAAAAACATACACACACAAATCCAAATCCAATATAGACAGAATTGTTTAACATCATTTTTGTTCACCTAAGCACATCTGTAAAGAGATTTTTGGATAAAACTTTGCATGTTGATAAAGAAGATCAGTGAGGCTCCACATTTGTTTACACACCCCCCACACACAATCTTTTATAAGGAATTACTAATATATGGTTAAAAGTATGAAGGGAGAGGAATGAATCCCTTATAAGGCTTACATAAAAGAACACTATATAAGTAAAAGAACTTCCTATTCCAAGTGAAAATGCAGAGAAGAAAGGATAGTTTCTGAACTCAGTTATAAATAAATAATTTATGAATGTCACTCAAGAACAATGAATTTGGGAGTTATATGTAATTCCAAGTTTTTGTCATCTCAAATTTTGTGATTCTGATAAGTGATAACCAGGCGCTGGTGGCTCACACCTATAATCCTAGCTACTCGGGTGGCTGAGATCTGAGAATTATAGTACAAAGCCAGCCCAGGCAGGAAAGTTCATGAAACTGTTAACTCCAATTAACCAGCAAAAAATTGGCATTGGAGTTGTGGCTCAATTGGTAGATTGATAGCTTTGAGCAAAAAAGCTATGGGACAGTGACCGGGACTGCAGATTAAGCCCCAGGAGTACACACGTACACAAGTACACACACACACACACACACACACACACACACACACACACACACACACACACTCGCACAAACACACACGATTTTGCAGGTCTTTTGATTATCATTATTTAAGTGTGGTTTGTCTCTTTTAATTCCTCAGTCCAGTTCCCCTAAAAAGCCACAATATTAAACGATGGTGAGCACAGGCTAAAAAGAATAGCGTGGAGTCAGGCGCCAGTGGCTCACACCTGTAATCCTAGCTACTCAGGAGGCTGAGATCTAAGGATCATGGTTCAAAGCCAGCGGGGCAGGAAAGTTCATGAGACTCTTATCTCCAATTAACCACCAGAAACTGGAAGTGGTGCTGTGGCTCAAGTGGTAGAGCACTGGCCTTGAGCTGAAGAGTGCAGGGACAGTGCCCAAGCCCAGAGTTCAAGCTCCATGACTGACAAAAGAAAAAAGAAAAAAAACATAGAGTGGTGATATTGGAATAAGGGCCAGAAAGCCTGGGTTTAGATCTCCACATCACTACTTGTGAGCTATTAGCTAAGCTACCGCCACCATGTGTCTTTCTCATCATTGTTAGGGATCACCAGTGTCTCCTCCATGTAATTTTTTGTTGTTGTTGTTGTTTTTTAAAGATTAAAAGATAAACCATTTAGAGAATGTATTACACATCCCAGCTCAATTAATGTTAGGCCAAATTCATATTAGTTGTAGCATTACAGCTAAACTGAAAGAAGAAGTCAATATATATATTTCACTGTTGATAAAGTTGTCGGAGACCAAATGTGGCAGAGAGAAAAAGAGAGATGACAATATGTTCAATGTAAAAGATATTGAAGACCTAGTCTTACGTACATAGATATTTACTTTTATGTTAGAAAAGAATTACAGTAGTGGCCCTGGTGGCTCATACCTGTAATCTTAGCTACTTAGTAGGCTGAGAACTGAGAATCATGGTTCAAAGCCAGCTCAGGCATAAAAGTCCATGAGACTATTATCTCCAATCTCAAGCAAAAAAGATAAGGGACAGTGTCCAGGCCCTGAGTTCAAGCCCCAGTATGGGTTAAAGAAAACAAAAATTACATGGCTCCATATCACGAATTCAACGTCTTTCCATCAAACGTCACAATTCTCATCATCACTATTCCCTACATACACCTTAAATAATGTTCCTACTGACTCAACAGCAGGGGCCAGAACTGCAACTAAAAACTTGCTAGAGAGTTGCATATTGGGCAGTAATCTGTGCTTAGGCCAACTAGTGCTTAGGCCAACTGAGAACCTGCATCCAACGTTTGCATTCCTCCCTCCCTGCCACGGTTAGTTAGATGAGCCAGGTTCCTGAAGACCTTCAATCTCCATATCTCCTTCAAGAGGGGTAGTTTTCAAGAGGGGAAGGTGAAGGAAGCAGCAGACACTGACCGTGGAATGCTCCACACCTACTTCAGTATGATATGATAGCTATCATTGGTTTCTGCTGTAAAAAGAGAGAGAAATACTCTTTAGTCATCTGTAAAACATAATAGGACAAAACCAAAACTATCATAAGGTTCTTGGTGAGAAGGAACAGACTCAGAACAGGACAAAGGGCAGCATACTTATTAACATAGAATATTGGCACACATGATTCCCAGCTTACAAGCACTCCAATTTTCTGACTTTACAATGATGCAAGAGCCATACATATTCATTAGAAACTGTACTTTAAATTTCAAACCCTTCTTGAGTTCAAAATACATGCAATATGATAGTCTTTTATGGTGCTGGCCACTGGCAGTCAACTGCATTTTGAAATTAGCCACAAGATCACCAGGGTAAAATGCTGATAATCTACTATGTACTGTGTTGCAGTAATGAATGATAGTCTGCATTTTTAAAAATATTTTTCAATTTATATTGAGTTTATCAGGATATTGAGCTCACCATAAAACAAGGGGCATCTATAATAAATATGTATTACAAAAACAACATGGGGTTTTTTTGGTGGGGGAGTGGGGGAATCAGTCATGAGACTTCAACTCTGGTCTGGGCACTGTCCCTGAGCTCTTTTTGCTCAAAGCTATTACTCTACCACTTTGAGCCACAGTGCCACTTGCTGTTTTTTGGTAGTTAGATGGAAACAAGAGTCTCACAGACTTTTCTGCTCAGATCTCAGCCACCTGAGTAGCTAGGATTACAGGCATGAACCACTAGTTCCTGGCTAAAAACAATTTTTTTTTGTTGTTGTTGTTCATGGGGCTTGAACTCGGCCTGAGTGCTGTCCCTCAGCTCTTCAGCTCAAGACTAGTGCTCTACCACTTGAGATACAGTGCCACTTCTGGTTTTCTGGTGGTTTATTGGAGGTAAGTCTCATAGACTTTGATCCTCAGTTCTCAGCCTCCTGAGTAGCTAGGATTACAGGCATGAGCCACTGGCACCCCGCTTAAAAACAACATTTTTATTTCTTTATTTGCCAATGGAAGATAGAATGAATATATCATCAAATATACTTTGTCTACTTTGACAATAGCAAAAGCCAAATCATATAAGGAACAATCTCCAATAATGTGACTTTCTCTATTGCACATTATGGTTGCTACCCTACTTTTTCCTCTGAAAGAAGTACAATATGTTGCTGAGATTATAGGAAACACATCTGTAATCACAGCACTCAGGAGGTTGAGGCAAGAGGATTGTAAATTCAAGGGCATATAAGATATGAAAAGACCATGTTTTGTTTTTGGTGCTATGAGGTGGAACCCAGGGCTGTAGCATGCACTGTATCACTGAGCTATAAACCCAGCCTGAAAGAAGGTTTTAAGCAATTTAGAAAACGATATTTGTCTTATAACTGTTTTATTACCTTTCATTGTGTCCAAAATAAAACAGGCTTCTTCCTGAAAGTTCTGTATCATCTGAAAAAAAGCAAGAAAATTTGCTGATTATTTAAACCTTTTAATTTTCTGTATTTGATTATGAGGTTTAAAAATTATATTAGCTTTAAATAGGAAACAATCCCTTTCTATTTCTGTATTTCTAAGGACAACCTTACATCCACAGGGGTTTATATGAGGGCCTTTATAGGTCACAGAGTACATCATTAATTTCTATTAATCATGTATTTTCCTTCTACTTCTCAAAAGGCTTATCTTAAAATTAAAAAAGTAGAATATGGAGCTAGGCACCAGTGGCTCATGCCTGTAATCCTAGCTACTCAGGAGGCTGAGAACTAAGGATCACAGTTCAAAGCTAGCCCAAGCAGGAACGTCCGTGAGACTCCTATCTCCAATAAACCAACAGAAAACCAGAAGTGGCGCTGTGGCTCAAATGGTAGAGTGCTCATCTTGAGCTGAAGAGCTCAGGGACAGCGCCCAGGCCCAGAGTTCAAGCCCTATGACCAACAACAACAAAAAAGTAAAATATGGGTTAATGCCATATGCCAATACTTTTAAAATTTCTCTTCCCCATTTTCTCTTCTAAAATTTTCATAACATGTCTTATAAAATAAAAGCGTAAGTTTCTCTCTTCTAGAATCTTACCAAGGGGTAAAGAGATAGCTCAGAGGTAGAGAGCTTGCTTAGCATATATATAAGGTCTCAAGTTCACAGTTCAGCACTGTCAAAAGGGGTGCCACACCTCTACCTGAGGTATGAAAGCCTCAGTACCGAAGTGGAACCACAATGGTGAACTCTAATATCAGAATAACCAACCCTTATATGAATCACTTGGCTTCCAACTGAAGAATGATCAAATTGTCAAGAGAGAGGACTCAAAATAATTTTGGGCCCAGGGGATGGTGGCTTATGTCTGTAATTCTAGCTACTCAGGAGGCTGAGATCTGAGGGTTGAAGTTCAAAGCCAGTCAGGGCAGGAAAATCTGTGGGACTCTTAACTCCAACTAACCATCAGAAAATCTGAAGTGGCACTGTGGCTCAAAGTGGTAGAGCACTAACTTTGAGCTAAAGAAGCTCAGAGACAGCTCCTGGGCCCTGAGTTCAAACCTAGGACTGGCACTCTCTCTCTCTCTCTCTCTCTCTCTCTCTCTCTCTCTCTCTCTCTCTCTCTCTTTCTCTCTCTCTCTCTCTCTCTCTCTCTCTCTATATATATATATACACACACACACACACATGTAAGTATACTGTATATATATATATATATATATATATGATATGTATGGATAATATATGTATATATGTATAATGATTTCTGGTAATACCACTGTGCAATTCTTGGGATATAGCACAGAAGTTTAAAAAGAACTCCGATGCAGTTATAACAGAACTCTACCCATTCCAATGAAGTTAGGTCAATTAGGTTCCACAGCACTTAAATCTAGGGGAAAACCAGGATGGAATTGATGCTGAACTCTGTCATTTTTACAATAGGCAGTAGTTGATGATAGACAATTCATCATGTGTTAGGCTATGGGAAGTAAATGAAATAATCAATCTCGCTAGCAGATGCATGTCTAATTCTTTTTTCTTTTGTAAGTGTTGAAGACTGAACCGAGGGCCTTATGCATGCCAAGCATTTACTCTACCACTAATCTAACCCTATTGCCTTTTCTTGATGCTTAATAATTACTTAGTAAAACATATCAATGTTTAGTAATTAGTTCTTAAAACATGTAATATACTTGTTATTTTTATTCAGTGGCATAACTATGGTGATACTTTATTAATAAATAGAATTTCAATTTGGAGGGTTTATATTTTCTTTTAACTCACATCAATTAGTTGTATAACATTTACTTATTTATTTTTCTTTTCAAATTGTTAATTTTTTGTTCCTTTAAAAAAATTTAGCATTAGGGCTGGGAAGGTGGCTCAGTGGTAGAGCGCTTGCCTTGCATGCCTGAGGCCCTGGGTTTGATTCCTCAGTACCACATAAGCAAAAAAAGAAAAAAGCTGGAAGTGGTGCTGTGGCTCAAGTGGTAGAGCGCTAGCCTTGAGCTGAAGAGCTGAGGGACAGCGCCCAGGCCCAGAGTTCAGGCCCTAGGACTGGACCCCCCCCCAAAAAAAAACATTTAGCATTAATTAGTTGTATTAAGGGGTTTTCATTTAACATATCCATTTATGTATACAATGCATGTAGAGTTATTCCCTCTATCTTTCTCCCAGTTTTTCAACTTTTGTTTTTGTGGGGGGAGGGGAGTGCCAGTCCTGGAGCTTGAACTCAGGGTCGGGCACTGTCCCTCTGTCTGTGAGGTTCTTCACTCAAGGCTAGCATCCTACCACTTGAGCCACAACTCCATTTCTAGCTTTTTGGTGGTTATTTGGGGATGAGAGTCTTATGGACCTTCTGCCAGGGCTGGCTTCAAACCACAATCCTCAGATCTCAGCTTTCTTGAATAGCCAGGATTATAGGCATAAGCCACTGGCACCTGACACCTGGCTCCACTTTTCAACTTTTACTGAAACAAACTCTTTGGTTGAAACAAATTTTTCTTTCAAAGAAATATGGCAATACCACAGAAGTGGTTAACACCTATAATCTTAGTTACTTAGGAGGTGGAAATTAGGAGGATTGAGGTTCAAGACCAGGCTGCACAAAAAGTTTGTGAGACTTCCATCTCAACCAATAATTAGAGGCAGTTGCATGTATGTATTATCCTAGCTATATGGGAAGTTGAGATCAAAAGAATTACAGTTCCAGATTAGCCTGGGTAAAAAATTTGTTATACCCTCCTGCCCCCTGCCATTTCAGTATGGTAAATGCCTGTCAACCAAGCTACTGTAGGAAGTATAAGTAGGAGGACTGCAGTCCAGAACAGTCCAAGCAAAAAGTGAGACTATATAGTAGAATAATCAACGAAAGCTGTATAAGCATAAAAATGTTGCGTTAGCACAGAAATCTATGAGAGTCAGGAATGTTGATGCATACTTATTTTAGCACTTAAGAGGCTTAGGCAAAAAGATCATGAGTTCAAGGTTAGTCTGGACTACACAATGAGACCTGTGTTAACAAAACAAAACAAAAACAGAACAAAACTACTCTGTAAAAGAAGTGAATGAAAATCTGAGTTGAGGAAAACAAAGGAATGACACAGAAACTCTTAACTCATAAAAAGCATAATCACGTACTTTTTTAAATGGATGATGCTAAATCATCCATTAAATCATTCTTGTAATTTTAGTCCCAGTACTGGAAAAAAAAATCACTCTTTTATAAATAAAACAATCTTGTTTCTAAATGTCACATTTGCCCAGAAATGATGTCTTTAAACTTTTCCCACAAATGAACAATCGTTTACAACTATTGAAACCTAAACAATATGAAATCAACTTAAATATGGGCAAGAGGATATACATAGTTTCTAAAAATTAGTTTAGGAGGTAAGCAAGCAAAAACATCTGAGCTAGGCACAACAGAACACGCCTACACTCCCAGATATTCATGAGACTGAGGCAAGTAGATCACCTGAGCCCAGAAATTCAGCACCAGTCTGGGCAGCATAGCAAGAGCCTATCTCTTAAAAATAAGTAAAAATTTAAATAAATAAATAAATATGAATTTAAAAAAGAACTGAAAGTTGGGTGTTGGTGGCTCACACCTTAGCTGCTCAGAAGGCTGAGATCTGAGGACTATGTTTCCAAGGCATGAAAATCCATGAAATTCATTTCCAATTAACCACCGAAAAGCTGGAAGTGGGGCTGTTATTCAAGTGGTAGAACACCAGCCTTGCACAAAAAAACTAAGGGATAGCACCCAGGCCTTGAGTTCAAGCCCTAGTACTGGCACACACAAAAAAGTCTGAAACCTCTGGTTTAGAAAATAGAGCTCTAGGGGCTGGGAATGTGGCTTAGTGGTAGAGTGCTTGTGTAGCATGCATGAAGCCCTGGGTTCAATTCCTCAGTACCACATACACAGAAAAGCTGGAAGTGGTACAAGTGATAGAATGCTAGCCTTGGGCAAAAGAAGCTAAGGTACAGTGCCCAGGCCCTGATTTCAAGCCTCAGCACTGGCAAAAAAAAAAAGAAAAGAAAAGGAAAGAGGGAGAGAGAGAGAGAGAGAGAGAGAGAGAAAAGAAAGAAAATATAAAGCTCCAGCTATTTTCTCTAGCTAGTGGCTCACGCCTGTGATCCTATCTACTTAGGTGGCTGAGTTCTGAGGACTGCAGTTTGAAGCCAGCACAGGAAGGAGTCTGAGACTCTTATCTCTAATTAGCCACCAGAAAAGCCAAAAGTGGGGCTGTGGCTCAAGTGGTAGAACACCAACCTTGAACTTCCAGGCCCTAAGTTCAAGCCCTAATACTGGTACTGGCATGCGTGCATGTACACACGCGCACGCACACACACACACACACACACACACACACACACACACACACACCATAATACTGGTACTGGCGCATACACACACACACACACCATAATACTGGTACTGGCGTGTACACGCGTACACACAGACACACAGACACAGACACAGACACACACACAGAGACACAGACACACACACAGACACACACACACACACACACACACACACACACAGAGAAGAAGAAAGAAAATAAGCTCTGACCTAATAAAATTGATTACAACTCTTGTTATATGTCCTCACAAATTCAATTATCATCTGGTAATCAACTGTACTGAAAAAAAAAAAATCTACCTCATCGCTGATAAGCACATGGATTCCTGTTGGTCCCTGTTTGTAAATCTGGCTAATTTGTCGAGGAGAAATGCTGAAAAGCTGAGCGATTTTTTCTGTCAATTCAACAGCTGTCAGTTCTTCTAGATAGATTGCATGGTATACTGAAAGGGGGAGAAAACAACCATAGTCAGTACAAAAGTTAGTTCTCTGCATTCATAGGTAATCTGACCATTAGGAATGTCCACTTTTCTCTAAGACTCAGATATCATATTGCCGGTGTACAGATCATGATTCTTTGGCTATGAGATGTAGGACAAGTTATTTTCTTCATTTAAATGTTGGCAAAAATAACATTTACAACAAAGAGATTATTAGTTATAAAATTTAAAGTGTATAAAAAGTGTTGGGGCCAAGTGCTAGAAGCTCATACCTATAATCCTAGCTACTCAGGAAGCTAAGATCTAAGAATTTCAGTTCAAAGCCAGCCTAGGCAGGAAAGTCCGTGAGACTCATCTCCAATTAACCACAAGAAAACCAGAAGTGGTGCAGTAGTGATTTGATAAATGCCCATCACACATGCCCATAAGTCTTATTTTCACCTTTCTGTCCTGGTCTGCCCAGAACCACCTACCGAAGAAAGTACCATTTGAGTCTCCATCCTCATGCTTCTGCTGTGGCTGCTGCTGCTGTTGCTGTTGCTGCTGCTGTTGCTGCTGCTCCCGCAACTGCAATGATTCCTGACAGACATATATGGTTAATCTTGGACGCACCATCCTAAGGAGGTAGAAAAGAACTGTTAGTTTTATAGTTTTTATGGTAAGTACATTGTGAGATTGTATGTCTACATTACTAGACCAGTGGTTGAGAAGTGGAAGTTCATGGAACAAATACAATTCATGTATATATTTTTTGTTTTTTTGTTGGTCATGGAGCTTGAACTCTGGACCTGGGCACTGTTCCTCAGCTCTTCAGCTCAAGGCTAGCGCTCTACCACTTGGGCCACAGTGACACTTCCAGCTTTTTCTGTTTATGTGGTGCTAAGGAATTGAAACCAGGGCCTCATGAATGCAAGGCAAGCACTCTACCACTAAGCCACCTTCCCAGCCCCTCATGTATATGTTTTATTAGCTCCTCAGTGATTGTTTCTGTTCTTGAATGTGAATTAGTTCCAAAAGGAGACATCTAACAAAACTTTGACTTTTCTTAAAAACTCAGTTCTGGCAATCTAGGATCCTCATTCTCACATGAAAACAATCTCTTACGTGTTGTATGTATTCTTCAGCAAAACCTTGGCATTCCTTCATACCTGTGTGGTTCCTGTAGTCATTTCAATTTGTGGGTTCTGGTGTAAAGATTAAAAATAATCAAAGTGCAGCCAGGAGCCAATTGCTCAGTCGTCAATAATTCTAACTACTCAGGAAGCTGAAATCTTAGGATCCCAGCTCGAAGCTAGCCCTGACAGGAGAGTCCATTACATTTAGCTATAATTAACCACCACAAAATCACAAGTGGTGCTGTGGCTCAAAGTAGTATAATGCTAGCTTTGAGCAAAAGAGCTCAGGGACAATGCTGAGCCCTGAGTTCAAGCCCTACAACCAACAAAAGGGGGGAAAAAACCCTCAAAATGTATGACTATTTTATAGATCAGGTTCAAAATACATATTTTTTTTTTCTTTAAAAATGCTACTACAGCTGGGCGCCAGTGGCTAATGCCTGTAATCCTAGCTGCTCAGGAGGCTGAGCCCAGACAATACTCTTGCCTCAGCTTCAAAAGTACTGGGATTATAGGTATTCAACTTACTACTGCTTGTTTTGTTTCTTTCAAAGCCCTTATCATTATCCAAAATACTTATTGTTTATATCTATCATTCTCCTTATTAGAAAGTAAATGTTGCCAAGGTGTAGTGGTTCCTAGTCTACTTGGGAGGTGAAAATTGGGAGAAGATTGGGAGGATCATGGTTCAAGACTAGTCTGGGCAAAAAAAGTTAGTGAGATTTACCCCACCATTGCCATCATCTCCCCTGTCTGAAGACAATGAAATGTGGGACTCTACCTGAAAATAACTAAAGCAAGAACAAGGGCTGGAGACATGGCTCAGGTGGTAGAGCACCTGCACAGCAAATTGAGGCCCTGAGTTCAAACTCCAGTACAACTAAAAAAAAATGGTAAACTCTACATCTTGTCTGTTTGCTTACCAGTTTATCTATAAAACCTACAAAAGTACTTGGCTCATGCTGAAGACAATGAATATTTTCTAGATGAAAAAACAACCTGGAAATGAAAACTGGGATTGTATGGGGAATTCCTTAGATCAAATATATGAAAGGGTGCTCATTTTGGCAGCACATATACATCTGTCTTTATTTGGTATATGGCTGGCATTTCCAAAAATGTTTTGAGCTATGCTGGTGGCTCACGCCTATAAATCCTAGCTACTCAAGAGGCTGAGATCTGAGGACTACAGCAGTTCAAAGCCAGGTTGGGGAGAAAAGTATATGAGACTCTAATTTCCACTAAACCACCAAAAAAGCTAGAAGTAAAGATATGGCTCAAGTGGTATGCTAGCCTTGAGCAAAAGAGGCTCAAGAATAGTGCCTAGGCCCTAAGTTCAAGCCCCAGGACTAACACACACACACAAAAAAAATAATTAAAACAAAAACACAAGTTTTGACTTAGACAGTATGGCTCAAGTGGTATCTGTTTACCTAGAAAGCTTGAGGCTCTGGGTTTAAACTCCAGAACTGGAAGGAAAAAAAAGTTTGACAAAATTTATGTAACTATGTGCTGAATCCCTGAGTCCAACTTCATTGCTATTTTTTTTGGGGGGTCCGGTCGTGGGGCCTGAACTCTGGGCCTGGGTGCTGTCTCTCAGCTCTTCAGCTCAAGGCTAGCGCTCTACCACTTGAGCCACAGCACCACTTCCGGCTTTTTTCTTTTTGCTTATGTGGTGCTGAGGAATCAAACCCAGGGCCTCAGGCATGCAAGGCAAGCGCTCTACCACTGAGCCACCTTCCCAGCCCTTCATTGCTATGTTAACAGCAATTACATACCGGCCTTTTAATGCATTAAAAAGTCTGATTCCATCTGCAGGGCCACAGATTTGGATCACATCATCTCTAGTTAGTTTCAATAAATCTGCCCCTGGAATGAATATAAGAAAATAAGTGACAAAGGCAAAGATTCTCTTCATTAATGGCTATTAAAATGGGTCTTTTACAAGGATACCTCATCACCAGCAGTTTATAACCTATCATGGCATATAGATCCCTGTCTGCTCTAATGTCTCAGTTCTCATCCACCTAACTCCTCCACTTAACACAATGCTTTCATCGATTTGTTGAATAAGGAAATTCTTCTTCCTTCTGAAATACCCTCCTACCATGTGACAAGACTCCTATCACACAAGATTTACCTGACATGTTACATGTGTTCCCTAACACCAGGCCATCCCCTGAACATCTCTCTTGATATACACTTCCACTGGACCACCTATTTACTAGTGTTTAATCCTCATGTGATTTTTTTTTTATACGAGATGATGAATGATTTCTCTGATCACCAAGTATGCCTTATTCATTTGTGTATTCCTACCACTGCTGGTACTCAAGTGCTGACCAAAAGTAGATGATGTAAATAAAATACAATATAGAGACATCAAGGGAAAAATTCAGATTACCTACAAATGTCCCTTAAGGAAATTATGTTTGAAAAAGTGTTGCATGGAATAAGCATTTTAAAGCTAAAATGAGTTCAAACTAAGAGGTGCTTTTAAACTGATGAAAAAGCCAGGAGTAGTTAATAAAATTCATTTTATCAGAAAAACACTCACTTGGGAGAATGATAGAAAGGTGATTATGATCAAGAAACACTGTATACATAAATGGACTTCTCAAACTGAAACTCCTTTATACAACCAATTGATGATCAACTAAAAAAAGGAAAGAAACACCACCCCCATCACATCAATACCAGAAGACTCTAGAATGCAAGTAAATATCCCATTCTGGGGAAAAGAAAAGGAAAGGCAAATTTCACCTGAAAAGTTGGTAAAAAGCCTTGTGAATGTAGAAAACCGGTTTCGATGCAACCACTGTTGAGCTTCCTGAGGTGTGGTTGTTGGCAAAAGGTTCTGAAAGGGAGAAAGCATTTATTTTTAGTTGCTAAATAGATTCATTTGTTACCTCCTTAGGTACACTGCCAGTCAAACACACCTACAAACCCACACTCAGATAGGCCTAGTTTGTTTACAATTATTTACATCATATCAGTATCTTTCTCTAATCATGAAAGCTACCATGGAGTTTTATATTTATCTCCCTCACTAAACTATAAGCTCTTTAAATTCAATGGTACCTGTAAGAATAGCTATAAGGAAGATGAAGTGGGAAGCTCATTTAAGCCACACGTTTGAGGCCAGCATGGGGAACATCATGACACTCCATCCCCCAAATTTTTTTTTTAAAAATGTTTAAACAAAGTATGAAAAACAAGACAAATAGAAAGCTGAGGGAGAAAAAAAAAAACAAAAAACTTTTAATTCAAGGTCTTGAGTTATCAATTTATATTTTAGATCCCTAGCATGACTTCTGGCTCAGAGTGAAAATTCAATAAACAAATGAGTGTTAACATTCCCTAACAATTGGGCATTTATATAGAATCACAAATAAGTGACATTCAGCTTTAGACTTACATCTGTGACTGGAGGGGGCGGCTCTGGCTGATGGTTTGGTGAACCATTTCTAAAGAAACATTTAAAATGAAGGGATGAGTCCATGACACATACTAGGGTTCATTATCTCATTCTTCATCTTCTAATTAAAGATTTAACTTAGAGATTTGAAAAAACCTGTGCTCTCTTAATTTTTTTTTTTTTTTTGGGTCCGGTCGTGGGGCCTGAACTCTGGGCCTGGGCGCTGTCCCTAAGCTCTTCAGCTCAAGCCTAGCACTCTACCACTTGAGCCACAGCGTCACTTCCGGCTTTTTTTCTTTTTGCTTATGTGGTGCTGAGGAATCGAACCCAGGGCCTCAGGCATGCAAGGCAAGCGCTCTACCACTGAGCCACCTTTCCAGCCCTCTTAAAATATTCTTAACAACATAGTTTTTCAGTTTATGTCAACCTAAAACCCTTATAGGAAGATGGAGAAACTACATTACTTACAACATTTTTTATTACAGAAAAAAAAAACAAAAAATTTCCATAAATTGTAACTTATGATATAAATGTCATTATGACATTCATTATGTCATAATGAATATTTATAAGGGGCTGGAACTATAGCTCAGTAATACAGCACTTTCCTAGCATGACTGAAGTGGCCTAGATTCAATCTCCAGCATTATAAAAAATAAATAAGAATATTTACAAGAAATTTATTACAATGAGAAACACTAGAAGCCAGGCACTAGTAGCTCATGCCTGTGATCCTATCTATTCAGGAGGCTGAGCTCTGAGGATTGAAGTTTAAAGCCTAACTCTGGCAAGTCAGTGAGACTTCATCTCCATTTAACCAGTAAATGAGCTGGACTAGAGGTATAGCTCAAGTGGCACAGAACCAGTCATGCATGAAAAAGCCAAGCAAGAGCACAGGTCCTAAATGGGGCGCTGGTGCCTCAGCCTGTCATCCTAACTACTCAGGAGGCTGAGATTTGAGGAGCACAATTGGAAGCCAGCTGGGGCAGGAAAGTCCATGAGGCTCTTATCTCCAATTGACCTCCAGAAAACCAGAAGTAGTGCTGTGGCTCAAAGTGAACGAAAAAAGCTCAGCGATGGCACTCAGACCCTGAGTTTAAGCCCTACAACCCAAAACAACAAAAAGTTTACGTCCTGGTATGGGGGGAGGGGCACAAAAAAGAAAAATATTTATAAAAATATGTATAAGGGCTGGGAAGGTGGCTCAGTGATAGAGTGCTTGCCTTGCATGCATGAGGCCTTGGGTTTGATTCCTCAGCACCACATAAGCAGAAAAAGCTGGAAGTGGCGCTGTGGCTCAAGTGGTAAGGTGCTAGCCTTGAGCTGAAGAGCTGAGGCTCAGCGCCCAGGCCCAGAGTTCAAGCCCCCATGACTGACAAAAAAATAAAATAAAATAAAATATAAAATCAAGTGATTTACTACTACTCCTTCTATCTTACTATATTAAATATTCACATATACAGGAAAATATTGTAAGATTTATGCATGTAATATTATCACAGTTTTATCATGAAAAAAACAGTGTATGTATGTAGTAAGGACTGACCCCCAAAGCCTTGGGCCTTGTACATGACAGGCAAGTGTATTATCACTGAGCAACACCTGATAAACAAATTTTTTGTGTGCCAGTCCTGGAGCTTGAACTCAAGCCCTGGTATCCTATAGTTTTTTTCCACTTGAGCTATAGCTCCATATCTGGCTTTTTGGTGATTAAATTGGAGCTAAGCATCTCACAGACTTTCCTGCTTGAATTGGCTTCAAACCATAATCCTCAGGGCTCAGCCGCGTGAGTAGCCACTGGTTCCTTGCAAACCATTATTTTAAAGCAGCTTCAGGAATGAGTGCTATTTAATTTGTGATCCAAAGGCTATCTCCACACCTCTGACTTTTTTTTCTTCTTCTGATTTTGGATTATCTGCTTCCCTAATGCCTGCTTCCTTTATGGGAGAAAAAGTCGCACCTAATAGTGAATTACAGGGGGGAAAAAAAAAGAAAATGTAAAGCACAATTCTTAAACTCTATGTACAGTACTTTAAAATGCTTATAAATAGATGGTATCATCCTTGTAGTTGGTGAGAAAAAATTCTTTAAAATGGTATATGGTACATGTCTATTATCCCAGCTACCTAGAAGGCTGAAGCAGAAGACTAATTTCAGCCCATGAATTCAAGGCCAGCACATCTCAACTAAAAAAAAGAAAAAAGAATAACGCTGAAGTTTTAGTTTAGCCTGAGCTGCAAAATTCAAGTATGATATTCAAACTTACTAATTATCTCAGGGCCCTAGAACGTATTTCTTCTAAAACTACTACTTCTTTCTGTTGGTAATTGTTACATTTAAGCTACTTTCAATATTTCAAGAAGTAGATCAAACATAGAACCCAACTAAATCAAAAAGCAAACATTATGATCCATCAATACACACACATTTGCTAGCTTATTTCTAAGTTTCAATATGGCTATAAGGAACACATGCTAAACACTAGGACTATAAACCAATTATTTTTTAAAACTAGAGTTGATATCAATATTGACTTTCAAATATCTCTGATAATAAAAGACAATACAGCAAGGTTAACTGCATCCCAGGGATACTTAAATTTTATTTTGGCTGTCATCTTAAAGGCCCCTAAAAATGATTAGGAACATTGGTTTTTTTTCTCAGTGCTGGGAATGAAACCCAAGGCCTTGTTTATACTAGACAAGTGCTCTACTACCAAGAAATACCCTCTCCCCACTACAGATTTTAGTGTCTAAACAACTGTGCTTTCAATACCAAGTAACATTCCCTGCTGCAGGTATGAAGAAGTAAATAATACAAGGTGAGCAGTAAGAGGGCAAATCAAGAAACCCAGATAGGCTAGGTGCTAGTGGCTCATGTCTATAATCCTAAAGATTCAGGAGACTGAATTCAGATTTCAGGAGGCTAAGACCTAAGGGATGTGGCCCAAGTGGTAGAGCACCAACCCTGAGCAAAAAAAAGCTAAGCAAGAGTTCTATTTCAAGGCCCGATACACAGAAGTGCACGTGCATGTCCACACATGTGCACACATGGAAACCACCCAGATAATTAGTCTCATAGTTGCTAAAAATTGACCATAAATGTTTTGGTATCTCTAATGCTATTTCTGAGGAGGAAGGAAAAAGAAGGAAGAAAAAAAGGCTATATTAAACTCTTTAAGTCTCTTTTGAAGATAATCCAAATTTTAGTTAATACAAAAAATTATCAAAGACTGACCAAACAGAAATACTTGTTGATTTGGAAAGATACTATGTGTGGAAATATAATGAAGTACATATTTAGTACAAATACAAGCCAATTTCATTTTCGACTTACCCTTCTCCAAGGGAAAAACTGCTATGGGAACTGTTGAAGCCAGGTGATGGGGAGTTATTGACATATGTGATCTCAGGCCATGGAGAACACTGAAAACAGAGGACAGCGTTGATAAAGAAAAGCACATTTCACGCCAGTGCAGGTGGCTCATGCCTATAATCCTAGCTACTCAGGAGGCTGAGATCTGAGGATCACGATTCAAAGCCAGCTCAGGCAGAAAAGTCCAGAAAAGTCAGTGAGACTCTTATCTCCAATAAACCACTAGAAAACTGGGAAGTGGTGCTGTGGCTCAAGTGGTAGAGCGCTTGCCTTGAGCTGAAGAGCTGAGGGACAGCGCCCAGGCCCAGAGTTCAAGCCCCACCACTGACAAAAAAAAAAAAAGAAAGAAAAAGAAAAAAAAGAACACATTTCACTCTAATGGCCCATTAAATATTGTTATTTCAAAAGCATACCTTTTTTTTTTTTCTTGCCAGTCCTGAGCCTTGAACACAGGGCCTGGCCACTGTCCCTGATCTTCTTTTGTTCAAGGCTAGCACTCCACCACTCGAGCCATAACACCATTTGTGGCCTTTTCTGTTTATGTAGTAAATCTTTATTCTTTTGAGGTTTCAGTAAGTAAAAACAAAAAATGCTCCAAAGTAAAATTAGAGTGGGCTAGAAATTAAATGATATATATTTCTCTCTTAAGAGTGAAGATTGGGGCTAGGAATGTGGCTCAGTGGTAGAGTGCTTGCCTTGCATGCATGAGGCCCTGGGTTCGATTCCTCAGTACCACATAAACAGAAAAAGCCAGAAGTAGTGCTATGGCTTAAGTGGTAGATCACTAGCCCTGAGGTGAAGAGCTGAGGGACAGTGCCCAGGCCCCATGACTGAGAAAAAAAAAGTGAAGATGAAGGGTATGTATGTCAATAGTAGTGGTCTGTCTGCCTAGCATGTGTAAAGCCCTGGTTTGATTATGAGCCCCACAGGAAATGAAGAGACAGGGACAAGAGAGAGAGGAGGGGGGAGAGGGGAAGGAGAGAGAGAAAGTGAAAAGAATAGGCTGAAATTTTCACCAAAAGAAATCCTTTTACCTCTGTAAGAATGGTTGTCTCATAAGATGGTTGATATTTTTCCTTTTCATGTGGTGTTCGTTTCTCCATTTTTTCTCTGTCTGTTTTTTGCTTCCTGTCTGCACCTTTGGGCTAAAATAAGAAATATTTTGTCTTATACCTAGCTACTCATCTTCTTGAAAACACATGTTCACATATAAAACTTACATATACAATGATGCAAAGACAGGAAACATTACCATCTAAGTCTGAAAACAAAATTGAAATGTTGCTTGGGATTAGAAAGGAATGATAGGCCAGGTGTGGTATATACCTACAACACCAGCAACTCAGGAGGCTGAGGAAGAATACTGCAGTACAGGCCAGGTAAATCATAAGTTTGAGGCCACCTTGGGCAATTCAGTAAGACTCTCTTAAGTCTCAAAATAATTCACATAGTGTAATCCTACTTTGTTTCAAAGAGGGCAAACTATGTATATACCTATGTAAACATTTGTATAAAAGCAGTTATGACAGTGTCTACTTCTGGGGAGAAGTTGGGAAATTTCTCTTTCTTTTATTTTTGCCAGTATAGAGGTTTCAAGGGCTTGTACTCACTCAGCCAGAACTCTACCTCTTGAACCATACCTCTACTTCTGGCTTTTTGCCAGAATTGGTTAATGGGAGATAGTACCCTGAACTTTTCTGCTCATGCTGGCTTTGAACTCCAATCCTTTGTATCTCAGCCTCCTGAGTAGCTAGGATTACAAGAATAAGCCACTAACACCCAGCTCCTGAATTCTTTTATATTACCAAATATCTTGGAATGAGAATATATTTATGCAGGCAATAAAAATAAAGACCTAAACTCCATCTTTTAACCACCTACTCAGGAAATCGAAGTTAGAAAAATTACAGTTGGAGGCTAGTCCAAGCAAAAAGTTAGCAAGCAAAACATTAGAAAGACCCTATCTTAACAAACAAGGTACAATGGTATGTCTCCCGCTAGGCTAGGTGGGAGGCCTGGGTAAGTGGATCATGGTCCCAAGGCTAGCTCTGTGGAAAAAGCATGAGGCATTATCTAAAATATAACTTAAGCAAAAAAGAGCTGGAGGTTTGGCTCCAGTGGTAGAGTACCTGCCTAGCAAATATGAGGCCCATAACTTAACCCCCTGTACCAGGTAGGCCAAAATAAGATCAACTATGATGCTGGGTGCTAGTGCCCCACACCTGTAATCCTAGCTATTCAGGAGGGTGAGATGTGAGGATTATGTTCAAAGCCAGCCTGAGCAGACAAATTCTGAGAGATTTTCATCCCCACTTAGCCAGCAAAACACTGGAACTGAAGCCTAGTGCCAGTGGCTCACATCTGTAATCCTAACTGCTCAGGAGGCTGAGATCTGAGGATCACGGTTTGAAGCCAGCCCAGGCAGGAAATGCTATGAGACTTTTTTTTTTTTTTTGGGGTCCAGTCATGGGGCCTGAACTCTGGGCCTGGCGCTGTCCCTCAGCTCTTCAGCTCAAGGCTAGTGCTCTACCACTTGAGCCACAGTGTCACTTCCGGCTTTTTTCTTTTTGCTTATGTGGTGCTGAGGAACTGAACCCAGGGCCTCATGCATGCAAGGCAAGCGCTCTACCCTGAGCCACCTTCCCAGCCCGTCCATGAGACTTTTATCTCCGATAAACTACACAAAAAAAAGCTGCAAGTAGCACGTGGCTCCAAGTAGTAGAGTACTTGCCTTGAGCAAAAAAGAAGTGCAGGGACAGCGCCTAAGCCTAGAGTTCAAGCCCCAGGACTGGCCAAAAAAAAAAAAAAAGCAGAACTATAGGTGAGGCTCAAGTAGTACAGCACCAACTGTGGCTATCAATACAAGGATTGAGTGCAAATCCTAGTGCATACACTCACAAAGATGATCAATAATAAAAAACATTCATCTCTATAATTCTGTAAGCTTTAGAAGAGCTTATACTTTCAACAGGCTTCAATACGAATGCATGATTTTGTTTGTCTCTTTTTGCAAGTTCTTACTATCCTGTGACCATCTCCATATGTATCAGTGGACCAAGTATCTTAGTAGTTATTTCAGTGATTTTTAGCTTAGACAGTCTGCATAGTCCAGTTAACTTTCTAACTTGGTAACTTACATTAAAATAGAATTACAAGGAAAAAGGATCCAAGGGCCAGTACATTGCCCAAGAATACCTTGAAGACTTTGATCTGGCAGCTGGCTGAATGTAAGTGCTCAGTATATTCCCCATTTTCATTCTCCTTGAAGGTATCAATTTGTACTCGGAATGGCACTCCCTTTTCTCCACCATGTTTCCTCATAGTAAACTCTGTGCTAATACAGTGTACCTGAAAAGAATACAACATAAAAACATCAGTATAGCTAGCAATCCAAACCAATCAGTGATATATTTTGAGTAATTACCCATAGCAAAACTTTTTAATTGGCCATTTATGAACACTCATAAAAACTGTTTCCTCTTTTTGATCTTGAAGAAAATATGGTCTAATGAAGGAAATGAGAACAAAATTAACAAAAACCCTTGTTTCCACTGAAAATTTTAAATTGTTTGCAAATTCAAACAAGATAAATGTACAGATCTAATGCTATATGTTGAACCTGCTGTAAGGAATTAAATTTATTATCTGCTTCAGACAACATAGAGTTAGTCTATAGGAGAAAGACTACTATTAGTAAAGCTTCTTATGTAAGACAGATTTTAGAAAGAGGAGGCACATTGCTAGGAATATGGCTTAATGGTAGAGTGCTTGCCTAGCATGCATGAAGCCCTGGGCTCAATTCCTCAGTACCACATGAACAGAAAAAAACTGGAAGTGGCACTGTGGCTCAAGTGGTAGAATGCCAGCCTTGAGCAAAAGAAGCTCAGGGACAGTGCCCAGGCCCTGAGTTCAAGCCCCAGGACTGGCAAAAAAAAAAAGGAGGCACAGTCTGGCTTGAAAAAATAGTAAATATGCACGCTTATAGAAATGGTAGAGGATATGATTTGCCTGGCTACTGTTTAAAGTCTAAGACTGGTGAATTTTTTTTTTTGGGGGGGGGGAAGTTGGTCATGAGGTTTGAACTCTGGTTATGGGCACTGACCCTGAGCACTTCACTCAAGGCAAGTGCTCTACCACTTGAGGCACAGTGCCATCTCCAGTCTTCTGATGATTAAGGGAGGATAAGAGTTTCATGGACTTTCTACTCATGCTGGCTTTGAATGGTGATCCTCAGATCTCAGCCTCCTGAGTAGCTAGGATTACAGGCATGAGCCACCTGCTTAAGACTGGTAAATCTTAATAGTAGAACCTTGTCTGACTGATCACTTACTAGCTTAGGTTAAGTTATTAAACCATTCTAAGGCTCAGACTATTCCTACCTCACAGAGCTAGTTATTGTTCAAAGTCTTAAATTCATGTATACAAAGGGTTTGACTAACAAAGTCATTATTTCAAAGTCATTATTTCAATAAATTATTGGCTATCAATACTACAAGGAAAGAATTTTGGGGGAATAGAAATTTGAACTCAGGGCCTTGCACTTGAGCCATGGTTCCAGCCCAGCTTTTTGCTGCTATTTTGGAGATGGAGGCTTGTAGACTTTTCTCTCTGGGTTGGTTTGAACCTAGATTCTCTGTATCTCAGCCTCCTGACTAGCTAGAATAACAGGCATGAGCCACTAGCACCACACTATAAGTAAAAGATTTTTGGGAAGGAATCATTCAAAGGACATAATCTGTGAATAAAATTTTAAGTATGCAACTGTTTGAAATAATTTTATGGATAATAGTGAAAAATTAGAATAATTTGTACACAAATAAGCATTAGGTAAGTTATGAGACAACCAAAGAACAATACACTATACATCCATCAGCAATTACTTTGGAGAAATGTAAGTAAATAAACAGAAAATTAGAAGAGCAATTTTTTAAAAATTCTCAATGTCCAGGCACATGCTGAGGCTTCTTGATAGGCTAGGACCCTTAAAAGATTTCCAACTAGAGGTTTAAGGTACAGCTCAGTGGCAGAATGTATTTTTAAATCTTTTTTATTGTTGGTATAAAGGTAACATACAGCAGGGTTGCAGTTACAAAAGTAAAGAGTAGATTTCCTTTTGGACAATGTCACCCCTTCCCTTGCTCTCACCCATTTTTCTCACCCACAAATTGTATAGTTCATTTTCAACATAGTATCCAGTGAGTACCACTGCTGCATTTGTTTACCCTTTGTCCCTCCAGGTAGAATGTATTCTTATTAGCATATGTGAGGACCAGATTTATTCTTACCACCAAAATAAAATTTCAAATTAACCCATCTTCTCCTTTAAGAAACAATTTGGAATGCTTTCAGCCATTCCTACCTGAATAAACACAGATGTCCTCTTTGCAGGGTCCCACAAGAACTCCACTGTATTTAGCTGGGTTGGATTAGCTCTAGGATCTATTATGCCCACAGACATTGGGATATCTGGAAACAAAATGACAGAATTCTTACACTGGTCTCAGACGCCTGAGCTCAAGCAATCTTCCTATCTCAACTTCCCTGGTGCCAATGACTAACGGCATTTGTCACCATGCCCAGGTCTACTTGGTTTCAACTTAAAAAGCAAGGATTCATTCACCCATAATTACAAAGATTTTCATGTATCATACCCTAAACTTCTTTCTTGCAAATAAAAAAAGTCTGAATAAAAGAATTAAAATAGACTTATGCATTCTTCTTCTTCTAACCCTAACCCTAGTGGCGGGAAGGGGGAGTGCAGGCAACATAGTGAAACCCTGTTTAAAAAACAAACAAGCCAGGCCCAGTGACTCAAGAATATAATCTTAGCTACTTGAGAGGAAGAGATTGGGTAGTTTAAGACGAGCCCCATCAGAAAACTTAACAAGGCTCCAATCAATGACTAGGCATGGGGGTGTCATCCTAGCAACAAAGGGAAGTACCAATAGGAGGGTCATAGTCCAGGTTGGTCTGGTCAGAAAGCAAGATGCTATCTTGAAAATAACCAATGTGAAAAGAGGTTGGTGTAATGGCTCAAGAGGTAGAGTGCTTACTTAACAAGTCCAAGGACATATAAACAAATGGAACAGAACCAAGAGTCCATATATTGTCAAGTGAATTCCAACAAGGGTACCAAGACTATTCAAAAGGATGAAGAATGGTCTTTCCAACAAATGCTCTTAGATATCCATCCACATGCCAAAAAAATAAAGGCAGACCTTTACTTTGTACCATATACAAAAATTGACTCTAAATAGATCCATGACCTAATTGACTGTAAGACCTAAAACTATAAAACATATAGGAGAAGCTTTATAACTGGATTTAGATAAGACACCAAAACCATAGCCAATTTAAAAGATAGTTAAATTGGACTACAGCTCAATTTAAAACTTTTGTGTATTAAAAGGATATTATCAAGCCAGTGCTGGTAGCTCATGCCTGTAATCCTATTTAGTCAAAAGACTGAAATCTGAAAATCAAAGTTCACTGACAGCCTAGGCAAAAAAGACTGCAAGACACTTATCTCCAATTAACCAGCAAAAAGCCAGTAATGGAGGTATGGCTTTAAGTGGTAGAGTGCCAGCCTTAAGCAAAAACACCAAGCAAGAGTGTAAGGCTCTGAGTTCAAGCCATAGTCCTGGTACAAAAAAAAAAAAAAAAAAAAGAAGACGAAAGAAAAGACAAGAAATAGCCACATACTGGTTGCTTGTGCCTATAATATTAACCATTCAACATGCTGAAATCTGAGAATTGTAGTTTGAAGCAAGGCTGGGAAGAAAAGTCTATAAGACTCATATCTCCAATTAACCAACAAAAAGCCAGAGGTAGAGATGTGGCCCAAATGGTAGAGCTTTAGCCTTTAGTGAAAAAGCTATAGGACAGTGCCCAGGCTCTGAGTTCAAGCCTCAGCACAAAAGGAAGAAGAAGGGGGGGGGGGGGGAGGAGGAGGTGGAGGAGGGGAAGGAGGAAGAGGGAGGAGGAGGGAGGAGGAGAGAGGAGGAAGAAGAAGAGCAAAAAGATGTTGTCAACATAGTTAAAAGAAAACCCAAGCAGGGCACTGGTGGCTCACACCTGTAATCCTAGCTACTCAGGAGGCTGAGATCTGAGGATCACGATTCAAAGCCAGCCCAGGCAGGAAAGGCCATGAGACTCTTATCTCCAATAAACCACCAGAAAACCAGAAGTGACACTGTGGCTCAAGTGGTAGCACACTTTCCTTGAGCTGAAGAGCTCAGGGACAGCACCCAAGCCCAGAGTTCAAGCCCCACGATTGACAAGCAAAACCTGACAACTAGTGGCTCATACCTTTACCTAGCTACTTAAGAGGCTGAGATCTAAGGATTACAGTTCAAAACCATACCATGTACAAAAGTCTGTAAGACTCTTATCTCCAATAAACTACTCAGAAAAACACAGATGTGAAGCTGTGGCTCAAGAAGTGGAGTACTAATTTTGAGCTAAAGAAACTTAAGGATAGTGCCCAGACCCTAGGTTCAAACCCAGAACCAGCACACATACACACCCACACACATACACTCTGACAATACTTGAACAGCTATTTTTTCAAAAAATATACAAATAACCAATGTATTTCCTGTCACTATTCATAAGGAAAAATCAAATCAAAACCATAATGAGTTACCACTTCACACTCATTAGAACAGTTCTTATAAGAAGAGGAGGGAAGAAGAGGGGGAAAATAGGAGGAGGAGAGAGAAGAAGAAGAAGAAGAAGGGAGAAGGGAGAGGAGAGGAAGGAGGAGAAGGTGGTGGAGAAGGAGGTCGGTCTGGAGATGGAGGTCAGTGACAGGGTGCTTTCCTAGCATGGAAGAGGCCCAGGGTTCCACTCTAAGAACAAGGAAGAAAGGGAGGGAAGGAGGAAAGGGGAGGGAAGGAGGGAAAGAAAAAGAGAAGTATTAGTAAGGATATGGGACTTGGAACTCTGAGCACTAATGAGAATGTAAAATGTATAGCCACTTCAAAAACAATATACTCATTCCTCAGAAAAATTTAAACTAGAATTACCAGATGATCCAGAAATCTCAATTTTGGGTATTTATGCAAAAAAGAAATGAAAGCAGACACTCAAACAAATAGCAGCATGCTTAGTACATGCTTAGCAAGCCCTGTATTTGATTCCTTAATACCACATAAAACAAAAAAAGCTGGAAGTGGCACTGTGGCTCAAGTGGTAGAGTGTTAGCCTTGAGCACAAAGAGGCTTAGGAACAGAGCCCAGGCCCTGAGTTCAAGCCCCAATACTAGCAAAAAAAAAAAAAGCAGCATTATCCACAATATTCAAAAGATGGAAGGAAGCAATCTGTGTATACATTAACAGATGAATAAACAAAAGACAGTGTATACACACACACATACACACACACACATTCTCTCTCTCTCTCTCTCTCTCTCTCTCTCTCTCTCTCTCTATATATATATATATATATATATATATACCCATCCACTACAATGTAATATTACTCAGACCTAAAAAGGAAGGAGATTTTCACATATACTACTATAAGGATAAACTCTGAAGACATTATGCCAAATAATAAAAGCCAGTTACCAAAGGACAGATACTATATGGTTTCATTTTTATGAGATACTAGACACTGGGAGATGGGGAATAAAGTGTTAACTGTTTAATGTATATAGTTTTAGCTTTGCAAGATGAAAAAAGTTCTTGGGATGGATAATGCTGACAGCTGCACAAAGTAAATGTACTTAATACTAATGAAACATACTAAAAATGACTAGGGTAGTAAATTCTGTTATAAAGTAAAACATTCATAACATTTTACCACAATTTAAGATAAACCAAAACCATTCTGAAGTAATGGATGCAATTGCCAAGGAACTAAAGTATTCATACTTGCTATATCAGTTTGATATCGTGTATAAGTAATGTTTCTTCTTAATAAATATCCACTTCAAACCAGGCAACTGGTGGCTCATGCCTGTAATCCTAGCTACTCAGGAGGCTGAGATCTGAGGATCAAGGTTGGTTCAAAGCCAGCCGGGGCAGGAAAGTCCGTGAGACTCTTACCTCCAGAAAACTGGAAGTGGTGCTGTGGCTCAAGTAGTAGAGCATTTGCCTTGAGCTGAAGAGCTCAGGTACAGTGCCCAGGCCCAGAGTTCAAGCTCCACAACCCCCGCACCCCCACCAAAAAAAAGAATCAAAAAACACTTCAAAGTTCATGCTGAAGCTCTAAAGCATATAAATGAAGGTAAATGTCAAGTAAAGAAAACTAATCCTCAGCCCATAGTTAAAGGCACTTCCTATGCAACAGTGTCTTAACTCACCTATATCAAGAATCCTATCTCCTGGTCGGTTCCACCTCCAGCCTTCCAGCTGCTGATGCTCAGTGTACTGTAGCCTTCTGTCATGGAATACTACACGGAATATACTCTAAAAAGAACAACAAAGTCAGTGAACTATGCCCCTTGAAAATCAATGTAGCTGAGTCCTTGGTAGTGGGATTTTAGTCATAATCAAAATTACCTAAGAACCATTTTCCTCGAAAACCTGTACCATATTAAACTCTGTGCCTGGATAAATTTCGTAATTTCTCATATGTAATCTTTTTTATTTTTACAGAAATATTAGTGCTTGAACTAAGAGCCTCATGCTTGCTAGGCTGATGCTCTACCACTGATCCATGCCTCCAGCTCTGTTTTCTTAGATTGTAATAGAGTGTTTGCCTTGCATGCATGAGGCCCTGGGTTCCATTCCTCAGCACCACATAAGCTGAAAAAGCTAGAAGTGGTGCTGTGGTTCAAATGGTAGATTGCTAGCCTTGAGCTGAAGAGCTGAGGAACAGCACCCAGGCCGAGTTCAGTCCCCACAACCAACCAAAAAAAAAAAAAACCAAAAACATTATTATAAAGGGGTTATGGTTATGTAAGTCAGATAAAGAGTACATTTCTTTTTAAACAATTTTTATTTGTTATTTTTAAGCTAGGGTCTCATGTCTTGTCTGGGCCTGAACTTAGACCAAGGGCTATCTATTTTAGGCCTCTCTGTCACAGCTGAGATGACAGGTTCACACAATCATGCCCAACTTTATTCAACTGAGATGAAACCTGTGGACTTTTCTACCCAGGCCATCCTGGAAGTATATGCTCTTGATCTCAGTTCCACATATTGATTAAGAAGGGGTCTTGCAAACTTTTATACCCAGGCTGGCCTCAAGTCAAAATCCTTTCTTCAGCTTCCCAAGTAGCCAGGACTATAAGCATGAACCACCTATGCTCAACTTTGTTTTGTTTTGTTTTTCATTGTTGTTGTTGGTTGTGGAGCTTGAACTCAGGGCCTAGGCACTGTCCCTGAGCTCTTTTGCTCAAGTATAGCATTCTACTGCTTTGAGCCACCGCACCACTTCCAGTTTTTCAGTAGTAACTGGAAAGAAGTCTCATGGAGACTTTTCTGCTTGGGCTGGCTTTGAATCATGATCCTCAGATCTCAGCCTCCTGAGTAGCTAGTATTACAGCACTGGCTTGGTTTGGTTTTTTAAGACAAGGTCTTGCTATGTAACCCAGGTCTCAAACCTGGTCTCAAACTCTCAGTCCACTTGCCTCAGTCTCTTAAATCTTGGGATTACAGGCATGCACAACTATACCTGGCTTATAATCTTCATTAGTATAATTGGCATCACATTTAAAATGTCAACGTACTTCTGTGTAAACATTTCTATGTACTTTCACTGTTATGCTTTGTAATGTCTAGCTTAGCCCTTCAGGTATATAAGCAAAACTCACCAATTCCCCTGCTTGCTAACCTATCATACAATCAATGAAAGTTGTGAGACCTATTTCCATCAACTTTCCTTTTGTTACTCTTACTTTGTGAAGGTGCCTATTAATCCCTCCCATCACTTTTCACAATTCTACTAAAACTGTTCCAGCTGTGCTGTGAATTCTCAAAATCCTTACTGTCTATCTACAAAGTGAATTGCTACTCATCAACAGCAAGGTTCCACCTTTGTTTGTTACATTTTTATTTTATGTACAAAGAACTACCATAGTCTTTTTTCATTGAGTGGATGTTCTGGGAGAGCCATTCAAAGATCACCTGGTACAACTGAATGAAGCCTGTATCCTGCAGGTACTAACAGAAACATGCTGACACTCGTTGAACCTCCATTTCTGGATCAGATAAGTCTAATTTGAGCAGAATGGCAAGAGTGAGAACTCTGACCAGATTTTTATGGGTAACTCCAACAGAGCTGCTTTCAGGGATGCAGCAAGGCCAAAGGATAGATCATATCAATGGTACTTTCTATTTATCTTGCTACAAATACCAGGAATCCAAAGAGCTATTAAAGCTCCTCTAAAGATCTCAAGGAGAGCTGGGGAAAGCTCAGTGTCAGAGTGCTTGCCTAGCATATGTGAGGCTTGGGGTTGGTTCCATCCTAATAACATACACAAAACAAAAATCTTGCCAGGCGCTAATGGCTCATGCCTGTAATCCTAGCTACTCGGGAGGCTGAGATCTGAGAATTGTGGTTCAAAGCCAGCCTACGCAGGAAAAGTCTGTGAGACTCTTATCAATAAACCACCAATAAACCACCAGTAAACCAAAAAAAAAAAAATCTCAAAATTAAAAAAAATAAGTTAGCTGTGGGTGCTGGTGGCTCACACCTGTAATCCTAGCTAATTAGGAGGCTTAGGATCATGATTTGAAGCCAGCCCAAGCAGGAAAGTCCATGAGACAGTTACCTCTAATAAACTACTCAGAAAAAGCCAAAAATACAGCTCAGTGGTAGAGCACTAGCCTTGAGCAAAAAGAAGCTCAGGGTCAGCACATAGACCCTGAGTTCATGCCCTAGGACTGGCAAAAAAACAAAAAAAACATGCCAGCGGTTCACACCTATAATCCTAGCTACTCAGGAGGCTGCGATCTGAGAATCACAGTTCGAAGCCAGTCCAGGCAGAAAAGTCCATTAGACTCTTATCTCCAATAAATTACCCAAAAAAAGGTGGAAGTAGCACTGTGGCTCAAGTGGTAGAGGGCTAGCCTTAAGCACAAAGAGGCTCAGGGACAGCGCCCAGGCCCTAACTTCAAGCCCAGGACTGCCAAAAATGACAAAGAAAAAAAAAAGCCAGAAGTAGAGCTATGGCTCAAATGGTAGAGCACTAGCCTTTGGCCAAAAAATCTCAGAGATAGCACTTAGGCTCTTAGTTCAAGCCCGAGGACTGGCAGTAGTGTGCATGCATGCAAGTGCACGCACATACACAAATCATCATCATCATCATCATCATCATCATCATCATCATCATCATCATCATCATCATCATCTTGAAGTTACTTCATCCAAAAGCACATCATCAAGCCAGGAGACTACCCTGAACATAGACTTGTAAACCTTGTTTCTGCAGCTCTGAAAAATCTGTATGAAGAAAGGGACCCCAAAAAAACCAACAGATCAGTTTACTCTCGACCAACTGTGGCAGATAAAAAATACCATCAAGCCCTTTATAAAAACAAAAGAATATTAAAGCAAAGGTTATATACTGACCCAAAAGGGTCAGCAAAAGGATATTGTACAGAAGGATTTACTTATTTTCTTTTACCTTCACCAATTTGCCATTAATTTCTGGAAGTTCCCCAAGTTTCCTATTGTCTAGCATTCGGATTTCATAAGACTGTCCTAGAAGAAAAAGGAGTCATATATTACGTCTCACAAATTAACTTACCTAGATTCAGAAAGGATGAAATTCAGTTGGCTGAATATACAAGATAACATCATTAGTATTGGTAACAATAACTATACACCTTTATAAGACATTAGGTACTACGTTAAACACACACACAGAGATTATTTTATATACTAGATACAACTTCCTAAGCTGTTACCAATCCTCTTTTTTGTTTTTTGGTCAGTCCTGGGGCTTGAACTCAGGGCCTGGACACTGTCCCTGAGCTTCTTTTGCTCAAGGCTAGCACTCTACCACTTGAGCCACAGTGCCACTTCCGGCTTTTTCTATTTATGTGGTACTGAGGAATCGAACCCAAAGCTTCATACATGCTAGGCAAGCACTCTACCACTAAGCCACATTCCCAGCCCCTTAATCCTATTTTTACAAGTAAGAAATTGAAACAAAGATTTAAAATGAAGCTGGGTGCTGGTGACTCATGCCTGTAATCCTAGCTACTCAAAAGGCTGAGAGCTGATGATCATGGTTTGAAGCCCAGGCAGGAAAGTCCATGAGATTCCTTAACCACCAGAAAACCAGAAGTGGCACTGTAGCTCAAGTGGTAGAGTGCAAGCTTGAGCAAAAAGAGCTCAGAGAAAGCACCTAGGCCCTGAGTTCAAGCCCCACAACTGACAAAAAAAAGTTAAAATGACTTGTCCAACGCCACATAACTGGCAAACAGTAGAGCTAGGGTTTAACACTTCTCAGCCAATAACCAAACAGTAAACATAAATTAAAAAGAAGGAAATGTGAATTAAGAATGTTCAAGAAGGGCTGGGAAGGTGGCTCAGTGGTAGAGTGCTTGTCTTGCATGCATGAGGCCCTGGGTTCGATTCCTCAGCACCACATAAACAAAAAGAAAAAAGCCGGAAGTGGCGCTGTGGCTCAAGTGGTAGAGCGCTAGCCTTGAGCTGAAGAGCTGAGGGACAGCGCCTAGGCCAAGAGTTCAGGCCCTACGACCGGACCCCCCACCCCCCGGCCAAAAAAAAAAAAAGAATGTTCAAGAAGATATAAATATTAATTATATATATATATGTATTATTAATGATTCAGGCACTGGTGGCTCATGCTAGCTGTTCAAGAGACTGATATCTAAGGATTATAATTTGAAGCTAACCTAAGCAGAAAAGTTTATGAGACTCTTATCTCTAATACACTACAAAAAACTTGAAATTGAGTTGTGGTTCAAGTGGTAGAGTGCTATTCTTGAGCAAAGGAAGCTCAGGGTACAGTGGCAAGGCCCTGCATTCAAGCCTAGGACCAGCATTAAAAAAAAAGTGATATTAAAACTCAAATCTCTGAAGTAAGTTTGATAGGACATATGGAAAAATATACTTTCTACCCTTTTTCCTCTAAACGTCCCTAGTAAAATAGCCTGAATTCATCAGGTCTACAATATTAACAAGAGAGGAAACATTTCACCTTGATTGAGATATGTCAGAGTCTCATCATGGAGTTTCACAGCTGGAGACGTAGCAGCACAAAGCACATACTGAAAAGGTAGAATTTCATTCTCATTATCAGGAGGCAAACTTGACTCTTCTTGCTTAAAAATGGGCAATGCAAGGACATCACTAAAAGAAAACAAATGGCTTTCATTAATATCTGACAATGGGCAAAGCAGACTTATTGTTAAAAATTTAACTAATCAGGCTGGGAAGGTGGCTCAGTGGTAGAATGCTTGCCTTGCATGCATGAGGCCCTGAGTTCCATTCCTCAGCACCGCACAAGCAGAAAAAGCTAGAAGTGACGCTGTGGCTCAAGTGGTAGAGCTGAGGGACAGCACCCAGGCCCAGAGTTCAGGCCCCACGACCAAAAAAAAAAAAAATTAAAAATACAATTAACTAATCTTGCATTGGAAAGCAATAAACATCATGCACTTTGGCAGAGCATCATCCAACCCATTTAGTTCTGCTATGACAGCCCTCTGACCACAAAAATGTAGGTAAGGACAAATATTATCTGTTAACTACCTATTTATCCATATAGTATTCTAGGAGTCATACATAGGGTTTCTGAAAGGACTCTGAAAATTATATGCAGTGTTCCAAAATGTAAATCCAGGACACTCAGGGCTATCATCTGACTATGGTTTATGTTCCCACAAAGATACAAACATTATATGCTGGCCTGAAGCTTGGTCCTCATTATGGCAGTGTTGAGGCATAGAACCTTTAGGAGATGAGGCTGAGTGGAGGTCATGGGACATTGCTCTCAAAAAGAAATAATAAAAGGTAGGGGGTAATAGAGGTTTCAAGAGATCAGATTAGCTCTTGATAGAATGGCCTGTTAAAAGGAGACTGACACCTCCCTTGCATTTCCCTTTTAAATGCATTTCTCAATAGACATGATAGTACATGCCTGCAATGCCAGCATTAGGGGAAGCTGAGACAGGAGGACTGCTTTAGCCTGGGAGTTCAGGGCCAGCCTGGACAACATAGCAAGACCCTGTCTCTTAGAAAATAAAAGAAAGCCAGGCACTGGTGTCTCATGCCTGTGCTCCTACTCAGGAGGTTGAGATCTGAGGACCACAGTTTGAAGCCAGTTCAGGCAAGAAAGTCTCTTATCACCAATTAACCAGCAAAAAGCAAAAATGGAGCCATGTCTCAAGCGGTAGAGCACTAGCCTTGAGCACAAAAGCTCAGGGACAGTGTCCAGGCCCTAAGTACAAGCCCTAAGTACCAGCACAAAAAGTAAAGAGACAAATAAAACAAAATGATATGTCCAACAGAAGTATACTGGATACATAAATAACAACAAAAAAAGCATTATCATCACCTTCACTATGTGATGTCATTCACCAAGTGGCCTTCACTAGGGCTGAGTGGATGCCAGTGTCCTTTTCTTGAATCTCCAGCATTTATTCATTAGCTAGCACTGACTATTTTATTAAAGCTATACAATATATTCAGACTAGGTCAATTTTTATAATTCCTTAGCAGCCATAAGAAAGCCAGGCAGAGTGGCACAAGTCTGTAATTCCATCTACAAGGAGCTGAGGCAGAATGATTGCATGAAAAACAGCAAAACCTTGTCTCAATAAATAGAATAAGCCACAAGAAAAGGGTAGCTGAGTGCCAGTGGCTTATACTTGTAACCCTACCTATTTGGTTTTTTGTTTGTTTTTGTTTTTTTGGTCGGTTGTGGGGCTTGAATTCTGAGCTTGGGAGTTCTCCCTGCGCTCTTCAGTGCCACTTCCGGTTTTCTAGTGGTTTATTAGAGAGAAGAGTCTCATGGACTTTCCTGCCCGGGCTGGCTTTGAACTGTGATCCTCAGATCTCAGCCTCCTGAGTAGCTAGGATGGGAGCCACTGGTGCCCGGCTAACCCTAGCTATTTGGGAAAGAGATCGAAAGGACAGAGGTTTGAGGCCACTCTGGGCAAGAAACCTATGAGACTCCATCTCAATCAATAGATGAACATAGTGGACCACACCTGTCATCCAGTTACACTGGAAAGATTGGATGGATCATAGTTCCAAGCCAGCCCAGTCCCCACCACCCAACAAAAAAAAAAGAGCTCAAAGATCCCATCTCAAGAGAAAAAGATGGCATGGTGCCTGAACCTGTTTTCTCAGCTACCTCAGAAACACTAAAAAGGACCATGGTTCAGGTCAGTCTGAACAAAAAGTGAGAACCTATCTCAAAATTAACCAGAGCAAAGCCGGGCGCTGGTGGCTCACACCTGTAATCCTGGCTATTGAGGAGGCTGAAATCTGAGGATCATGGTTCAAAGCCAGCCCAGGCAGAAAAGTCCGTGAGACTCTTATCTCCAATTAACCACTAGAAAACCAGAAGTGATGCTGTGGCTCAAGTGGTAGAGCGCTCCCCTTGAGCTGAAGAGCTCAGGGATAGCACCTAAGCCCAGAGTTCAATCCCCACGTCTGACAAAAAAAAAAAAAAAAAAAACTAACCAGAGCAAAGGTACTGGAGACATGACTTAAGTGGTAGAGCACCTGCCTTTTAAGTATAAAGCCTCAGTTCAAACTCTAATACTACCCCCCCAAAGAAAAATTAAGAACAAATTAGTAACAAATGAGCATATATTTCAAAGTGACAGTCTGTGAAATATCACTAACAATTAGATGAGCCTTTAGTTCCTTCTTCCAAGAAAAAAATCTTCTAATGTCTATCATTCTGTATTAACTTGCATACAAAAGACACATAACCAAAGAATTCTAGAATGGCTCTGCTAGCCATTCTGATGTACTAGAGGAAGAAGAATACAGAACTAGGCCAAAGTCCTATGTTTCAGTCCCTGGAAACTTGGATGAATCTTTGGCAAGCTCCCATAAAATCTTTATTCCTTCATGTGCAAAGTGAGAACCATCTTTTGGAATCAAGAACAAATACATAGCTGGGCACTGGTGGCTCACACCTATAACCCTAGCTATTCAGGAGGCTGAGATCTGAGGATCAGTTTGAAACCAGTCGGGGCAGGAAAGTCAATTACAGTCTTATCTCCAGAAACCTGGAAGTGACACTGTAACTCAAAGTGGTAGAGTGCTGGCCTTGAGCAAAAAAAAAAAAAAAAAAAAAAAGCTCAGGGATAGCACTCAGGACCTGAGTTAAAGCCCCAGTCCCAGCAAAAAAAAAAAAAAAAAAAAACAGAAAAAAAATTCATGAGAAAGTATCTATGGGACCATAAAATGTTTATGGTGAAGGAGTAACAAAAAATTTTATCAAGTGGCAAGGATGACCAGGAACTTCTCCTGGATCTTGATCTGTATGTACTTTACTTCCAATTTTTAAAAATGCACAAAATTTAAGAAATGCACCAAATTACAGGTTATCTTTAGTTATCTCAAGGCAAGTCATAAACTAAGTCAGGTGCCAGTGGCTCACAACTGTAATCGTAGCTACTCAGAAGACTGAAATCAGAGGATCGTTTGAAGCCAAGTCCAGGTAGAGAAGACCATGAGACTCTCTATCTCCAATTAGTCACCAAAGAGTTGGAAGCACAGGTGTGGCTCAAGTAGTAGAGCACCAGCCTTGAGTGAAAAGGTAAGGGAGAATGCTCTGTTCCTGAGTTCAAGCCCCACTGCCAACGCGTGCATGCGCTCACATACGCGCGCACACACACAGCACTCCTAAAATAAAATGCATTTTAATTTCCTTTGAAGACAACTAAAATTAAAAAGACTGACAGCCCAAATGGTAAGGAATTGTAGCAACTAGACCTGAACACTTGCCAATGGAAATGAAAATGACAGTAACTTTAGAAAAGAGAGTGGCTAGTTTTTGTTGTTTTTGTTTTTGTTTTAAATAAAGTCCGCCACGCAATTCACTCATGTGTATTTATTCATAAAAACATGAGTCCACTCAAAGACTTGAACATGAATGTTAACAGCTTTAGAATAGAAAGTAGAAAGAACCCATTATGTTTACGATTAAGAGAATAGTGCACAAAATGTGCTCATAATCCTGGGATGAACACAACCCAGCAAAACAAAGGAATGCAACAGCATGGATGAATCTTAAAGATTTAATACTGAACAACAACACAAAAGACACTAAGAATGCATAAGGTATAATTCAATTTACATGACATTCTCAAACAAGCAAACCTAAAGAGAACAATGGTCTTGACCAGGCAGGTTCTGACTTGTTCTATGCTATGACAGGTATGTGCTAGATGGTTTTAAGTATACAAATTTGTGCTTTCAATATGAACACATAAAGATTATGTAAAAAAAAAAAAAACTGAGAAGATGGAAACTTGATGAAGATTTAAATGACTTTTAAAGTAGAGTGACAGGTACAAAAGGGTTAGGTTATTTTGTTTACTTTGAATTTGTTTGAAATGTTTATGATAAATAGTTAAGGTCTAGGTTGTTGTTTTTAAAGGAAAGTATAGCAATTTGGCTTAGTGGAGTCTGTTCACCTAGCATGTGTGAAGTCCTTAGTTCAAGCCTCAGAATCATGACAAAAACAAAAAGATTCACATTTGCTGGACAGGGTGCAACACGCCTATAATCACAGTACTTAGGGTAAGACAAGGATAGCAAATTTAAGCGTCTAGTGGCTAAAAATATTTCAAGACCCTGACTCAAAAAGAAATAAACAAAAAAGGAATACAGTCAAATCTTTCCATTTTTAAATATTATACTTGAGGGGCTGGGAAGGTGGCTCAGTGGTAGAGTGTTTGCTTTGCATGCATGAGGCCCTGGGTTCAAGTCCCCAGCACCACATAACCAAAAAGGAAAAAAAAAAAAAAACGGAAGTGGCGCTGTGGCTCAAGTGGTAGAGCACTAGCCTTGAGCCGAAGAGCTGAGGGACAGCACCAGGCCCCACGACCAGACCCAAAAAATAAAACAAACAAGCAAACAAATAAATAAATATTATACTTGTAACATGAAAGAGATAAAAAGTAATGTTTTGCTATAAACAGACAAAAAACAAGTTCCTTATAAGCACCTGTATTCCTCAGTAGCATATATACACAGTATACTTGGCAATTATATGTAGGCAAAAACCCTTCTGATAAGAAACTAAAGACAACCCTTCCTTTTTTTATTGTTTGGCAGTGCTAGGAATAGAAATAGATGAACCTTTTGTCTGTTTGGATACTGCTATAGTTATTGTTTGTGAGACAGGATCATACTACATATATTATCCAGGTTGACCGGGAACTCATGGTTCTTCTGTCTCAGCCTCCCAAATACTGGAATCATAGGCATCACCACTACGCCCAGAAGATGCTTGAATCTCTATGTGTGATTCATAGTACTAGAGGTTAAATCAAGGGCTTCCCCATGGTAAGCAAATGCTGTACCACTGAGCTACACTCCAAGTCCAAGAATCTTTTTTTTTGGGGTGGGGGGGGAGGTCCGGTCGTGGGGCCTAAACTCTGGGCCTGGGCGCTGTCCCTCAGCTCTTCAGCTCAAGGCTAGCACTCTACCATTGAGCCACAGCGCTACTTCTGGCTTTTTTCTTTTTGCTTATGTGGTGCTGAGGAATTGAACCCAGGGCCTCAGGCATGCAAGGCAAGCGCTCTACCACTGAGCCACCATCCCAGCCCCAAGTCCAAGAATCTTAAAGACTACAAATTCTCATTGGAAAACAAGCAGCAAATACTCTTGATAGTAGCCTAACACACAGGTGTAATACTGCACAAATTCAGTAGCACAAACACACACACACACACACACACACACACACACACACACACACACACACGAAACAGGAAGAAAAACTTCACTTTCTTCAGATGGTCAAACAGTAAAGATAGATGTTATTGGTTGAAAGCAGTTAGCCTAGATGCAGATCAGATTTGGGTTTATTTTGTTTTATTGAGACAAGGTTTTGCTATGTAACCTAGGCTGGCTTTGAAGTCACAATCTTACTTCAGCCTCCAAAGTGCTGAGATTATAAGTGTATACCACCACCAAGCTCAACAATTATGAATCTTTGTTGTTGTCAGAGTTCTTATTTTTAATGGGGATGAAACTTAAGCGCCTCATACATACTAGGCAAGTCTGACTTGCAAATCCATTTTTGCGAAAACAGTTTCTAGAGACTAAAAAAATTAGTGCAAAGGCCAGAAACACAAACAATACTTTCTTTCCTCAGGCCTGGATATATGCTAATGTCACTCAGATGTGTGATGGCAATGGGAAATCTTTCCTATCCATATTAACTTATCAGATGAAACATATTATTGTTCCCAAACTACAAAATTATGACATTTTCTTGAAAAGTACTTAGTTTCAGTTCTACTTCTCAAAATCACAAATAGTATAGACAGTTAAAGCAAAACACTACAAATCTAAAGGAACAGTGTAGTAATCTTTGGGAAACCTTACTGCCACACCATTCTCAAATATATCACATCTGATGATTCCTTGAAAGATAAAAGGATTACTAGGCATCAAAGCAAAGGAGACTTGGGGAAATAGTAACAGCTCAAGAAAACCACCCTATACTTATTATATTCAGTGTTATTTTTTTCTTTTCAAATGTCACTGCTTAGCAAGGCTGATACACAGCAACAGTTGCTAGTCTCAGCTCTATGTGGCATCACACCTAGCCCCTATGACTAAGCAAGGAACTGCCATTTGTGTTTGAAATTCTAAAATTGATTCAAAGTCATCCCTAAAGTTAAAACAGTACAGCCAAACCAACTACATAACACTGTATTTCCTCATCTGAGATTTTTAAGACCCATAAAGCCCAAATGTGCTCAAATTATTTATGTTTTAGCTATACTGCATTTTTTAAAGTATACTGTGGAAATGAGTAGCATTGATTACCACATTCCCAGAGATGGAGACTAAAGATCACTGGTAGTCAGGGCTGGGAAGGTGGCTCAGTGGTAGAGCGCTTGCCTTGCATGCCTGAGGCCCTGGGTTCAATTCCTCAGCACCACATAAGCAAAAAGAAAAAAGCCAGAAGTGGTGCTGTGGCTCAAGTGGTAGAGTGCTAGCCTTGAGCTGAAGAGCTGAGGGACAGCGCCCAGGCCCAGAGTTCAGGCCCCACGACCAGACCCAAAACAAACAAACAAACAAAGAAAGATCACTGGTAGACACAGTTCTAGGCTGCTGCCTACTCTCAAAGCAGATTCAAGCCTGGCGCTGGTGGCTTACACCTGTGATCCTGGCTACTCAGGAGACTGAGATCTGAGAATCAAGGTTCAAAGCCATCCAGGGCAGGAAAAGTCTATGAGATTCTTCTCTCCAATTAAACACCAAAGAGCCAGAAGCTAGCCTAGAATGAAAGAGCTCAGGACAATGCCCAGGCCCTGAGTTCAAGCCCCAAGACTAGCACCAAAACATACACACAGTTACTTTCTCTCTCTCTCTCTCTCTCTCTCTGTCTCTCTCTTTCTCTCTCTCTCCCCCCCCCTCTCTCTCATTCTGAACCAGTTTTAGTAAATTCAGTACAGATTAGAAGAATCTGCTCTGATAGACTTTAAGTAGCTGATGCAGAAGTATAACTTGGTATTTTACTATATTCTCCAATTGTTTCGTGTATCTAATTAACTAAAATGAAATACAAGTTATTAAAAAAGATAACTTCTCTTGCATATACTTAGTAAATATTCTTGATTTGATTTATACTTCTGTTTATTTTCATTCTCTAGACTGCTAAGGGCCATATACATGTATTATTTTGGAGTTCTTGATCTTACCATTGCTCTACCAAACATAAATATATAGAAAACTTACCTGCTAAGAGGATAAGTTGAATATATGTCAAAAATATGTATTCCCAAGTGCAAACCCATATTTGAGAGTGGAGCCATAGCAGAAAGCATTTCAGTGGAAGAAAAAAACAAACAGGCAGTTTCAGGAATGAACTATCCTGTATGTAACTAGGGCATAAAATCTGCTATTGCATGGTCCCCTGAAGTATAAATACCCTCTTACTATAAGGCAGTAGCCCTTACCAGTGTCTACTAACTCATAACTATGGTCTTCTCCCCTCAGGCATATCAGCTATGATGCTCTCTTCTAGAAGAGGAAGAGGTTTAATGAGCTTTCCTTGCAGCATGACAAGAATAGATAGCAACTAAGGAAGTTAGAAACTAAGCTGGGATAATGTCATGAACTTCAATTTCTGTATTTACAACCCTCATTTAGCTCTCTTTCTCAAAAGAAATTCTGTTATCTTTGCATTATCTGATGGAGAAAGAAAATAGGAGGGAGGTAGAGAATAGACAGAAAGTTTACCAATCAACTTAGAATTAGATGGATCCATATTATACATTTATTTATGTGTGTGTGTGTGTGTGTGTGTGTGTGTGTGTGTGTGTGTGTGTGTGTGTGTATAATATATGTATGTATGAAGAAAAGAAGTTTTTCTTTTGCTTGCTAAGCAGGTGCTATGCTACTTGAGGCACATCTCCATCTTCTTTACACTGGCTATTTTCAAGATAGGATCTGGCTTATACCCAACCTAGCCTGATTGTGATCCTCCTATTTGTGCTTCCCAGCCATTCTACTTCCCAGCTAGCATGAGATGACAGATGCCACTGTGCCTAGTCATTGCTCAGAAGAGAGTCACTGGAAGTTTTTTTTTTTTGGCCTAGCTCATCTTGAACCAGAACCCAATTTTTTTAACACTCCCCCCACCCCCCGAGTTCTTGAACTCAGGACCTAGGCACTGTCCCTGAGCTTTTATTTACCCAAGGCTAGCCCTCTACCACTTGAACCACAGTGCCACTTCCAGCTTTTTCTGTTTATGTGGTACTAAGGAATCAAACCCAGGCCTTCATGCATGTGAGGCAAGCACTCTACCACTAAGACACATTCCCAGCCCTTGAACCAGATCTCTTCTGCTTCCTAAGTAATTAGGATTAAAGGCTTGCAAAAGGAGGAAAACACTATTCTAAAAAATACATATTTTAGCCAAGCACTGGTGGCTCACCCCTATGATCATAGCTACTCAGGAGGCTAAGATCTGAGGATTACAGTTCAAAGCTAGCCAGGACAGCCAAGTGCCATGAGACTCTTAGTTCTAATTAACCACCAGAAGTGGAGCTGTGGCTCAAAGTGGTAGAGTGCTAGCCTTGAGCAAAAGAGCTCAGGGACAGCACCCAGGCCCTGAGTTCAAGCCCATAACTGGCAAAAAATAAGTAAGATTATATACATATATAGATATAGACAGACAGACAGACAGACAGACAGATATAAAAGAAATGGTACCTGCTGGAGGGGATGCGGAAAAAGAGGAACCCTACTGTAGTGCTGGTGGGAATATACACTAATACAACCACTTTGGAAAGCAATCTGGAGGTACCTCAGAAAGCTAAATATAGACCTCCCCTATGACCCAGCCATACCACTCCTAGGCATATACCCTGAGCAACAGGAACCTGGGTACAAGGACACATGCACCTCCATGTTCACTGCTGCACTGTTCACAATTGCCAAAATATGGAAACAACCCAGATGCCCCACTACAGATGAATGGATCCAAAAATTGTGGTACCTATATACAATGGAATATAATGCAGTCATTAGAAAGGACAAAATAATGCATTCGCAGGGAAATGGATGAAACTAGAAAAAATCATTTTGAGCAAGGTAAGCCAAGAGCAAAGAGATAAACGGCAAATGGTCTCCTTGATATGTGGATGTTAAATCCAAAATGCAAGGAGATATGACAAAGCAAACAGGACTCGAGAAACAAAGGACCTCTACTCATTTTGTCGTATCATTACTAAATGACTCCACATTCTTGACCACATATATGGGTGTGTGTGTGTGTGAGTGTGCATGCACACATCTGAGGGAAGCTAGGAGGAAGACACAGAACCAGAAGGAAACAAGAAAACATACAACAGAGAAGGCGGCGCATCATTTGCACTGGACATTGATGAAACTCAAGAGCAGCGATGGGAGGGAGGGAATGAGAGGGAAAGAGGGAACAGCTTACACTAAACAAAAGGAAAGAAATGTACATATCACCCAGTGTGGAAGAAATAGTTGTATGTCAAAGCTCATAGAATTCACAAACTTTATAGACCACAATAATGACAATTTGCCTTGTGAAGGATAAAATGTGTTTGTGACTTTAAGTATCACTATCTCACAATACTGTGAAATTTATGTAATCACTTAATCTCTTTCTTTTTTTTGGGGGGGGGGGGAGGTCCGGTCATGGGGCCTGAACTCTGGGCCTGGGCACTGTCCCTCAGCTCTTCAGCTCAAGGCTAGCGCTCTACCACTTGAGCCACAGCGCCACTTCCGGCTTTTTTCTTTTTGCTTATATGGTGCTGAGGAATCGAACCCAGGGCCTCAGGCATGCAAGGCAAGCGCTCTAACACTGAACCACCTTCCCCTCACTTAATCTCAATAAAAACAAAAATTTAAAAAGAAATGGTACCAATACATATATCAGGAGGAAGCTAAAGTCCAAAATCTGCTGAGACTTTTGAAAATGGTAAGAAAGGCACAGGACATTCTTTGATGTACATACTAATTAATATGAAGCTAAGACAGAAAAACATCTAAATTCTTTTCCTGTTTTTTTCCTTTTCTTTCAAGAAAAATTATCTCAAGAATAGAAAGAAAACAAATTCTAGGAAAGGTAAAGTAATTAAACCTCAAGTAGTGAGGATTTAATCTCCCAAGTAGCTAGGATTACAGGTATGAGCCACCAATGCCAGGCTCACACTAGCTTTTTATGCAATTTTAACAAGGGGTGGGGGGGAATTATATCTACACTGTAAACCAGAATGATCTGGAGTCCAAAAGTCCAAATGAGTCTGCAGAATGTTTATCAGAGTTGAAAACTGTAGCAGAGTGTTTGGTAAGTATATGCAAGGCCCTGGTTCAATACCCAGTGCTAACAACCCCCTCCCAAAAGGAATAATTTATGAATATAAAAATATCATTGAGAGCTGGGAATGTGGCTTAGTGGTAGAGTGCTTGCCTAGCATGCATGAAGCTCTGAGTTTTATTCCTCAGTACCATATAAACAGAAAAAGCTGGAAGTAGCACTATGGCTCAAATAGTAGAGTATTAGCCTTGAGCAAAAGAAACTCAGGGACAGTGCCTAGGATTGAGTTCAAGCCTGAGGACTGGCAAAAACAAACAAACAAAAATACCATTGGCTATCACCAGAAGACACGACCTAACTAACTCCATTTTCCTGTTTTCATATGGTTTTACCAGTGAATGCTATGGCCATTAATATTATCTAGATTTCAATACTGCATAGTCTTTCTTAATATCTTTTTTTTTTTTTTTTTTTTTTGTCGGTCGTGGGGCTTGAACTCTGGGCCTGGGCGCTGTCCCTCAGCTCTTCAGCTCAAGGCGAGCGCTCTACCACTTGAGCTACAGCGCCACTTCCGGTTTTCTGGTGGTTTATTGGAGATAGGAGTCTCACGGTCTCTCCTGCCCGGGCTGGCTTTGAACCGTGATCCTCAGATCTCAGCCTCCTGAGTAGCTAGGATTACAGGCGTGAGCCACCAGCGCCCGGCTTTCTTAATATCTTATTCAAGGTTAAAATATATATATATATATATATATATATATATATATATATATATATATACACACACATAGATATGTAGATATGATTTTTTTTAAGTTACATATAGGAAAAATGGAGGAAAAATGAAAATAAGTAAAACTTAGGTAACCCAAATGTAGCCTTAAGTTTTATAGACCATAAAATGGATTGACAGTTCATGACTAGGCTCTAAATGTCCTTTAGTAGCTAACCTCCAAAGACAGCCTCTAATGACCAAGGTTTCCTCATATGGACAGCCTGTCATAGTCCTCCATCCACATTGAACTGGAGAAAGTAGCAGTGTGCTAGTTTGGGCCTAGAGATTGATATTTAAGGAAAGCTAGCTTTTGCTATGTTCTGTCCTATTTTAAGTGGCAGGGATGTGACAAAAACAAATTGAAATAAGGTTCCTTTATCTCTAAAGGAAGGTATCATTATCTTTGCCTAGCAATGAATCATACTAAATTATTGTGAAAACACTTATTTTTTCTCCAGTGTCTTTATAGTATTATAAATACTAAAGGAAGCATAAATGAATTTTTTTACAGTGACAACAGGAGGTTTTAATGTACTGTGTGAAGTTATTTTTTTTAATGTCAAGGTGATGTACAGATAGGTTACAGTTATATAAGTAAGGTAATAAGTACATTTCTTGTCAAACTTGTTATCCCTCCCTCCTTTTTCTCACACTTTCCCTCTGCCCCCAACCCTCCCCCAAGTTGTACAGATCATTTCTAATATATTGTCTCATGTATACATAAATGAATTCTTTAAGAATATATAGTAGGCCGGGAGCCGGTAGCTCACACCTATAATCATAGCTACTCAGGAGGCTGAGATATGAGAATCACAGTTCAAAACCAGCCCAGGCAGGAAAGTCTGTGAGACTCTTATCTCCAATAAAACCACTAGAAAACCAGAAGTGACGCTGTGGCTCAAGCGGTAGAGCGCTAGCCTTGAGCTGAAGAGCGCAGGGACAGCGCCCAGGCCCAGAGTTCAAGCCCCATGACCGACAAAAAAAAAAAAAGAATATATAGTAGAAGCCAAGTACTAGGCACTTATGCCTGTAATCCTAGCTACTCAGAAAATTGAAATCTGAGAATAGTGGTTCAGAGCTAGCCTGGGCAGTAAACTTATCTCCAATTAACAAAAAAGCCAGAAGTTGAGTTGTGACTCAAGTGGTAGGGCACTATCCTTGAGCAGAAGAGCTCAGGGACACCTCCCAGTCCTGAGTTCAAGCTCTAGAACTCACACACACATACACACACATTATATATATACTATATATACACACATATATGTACATATTATATATATATACGTACACATTATATATACATACATACACTGATGTAACTTCAAGCCAAGTTTGTAGTCATTTCTGTAATCTCAGAACTTGTGAGGGCCAAGAGGGAGAAAGCAAAATGATCAACAGTTCAAAGCCAACCTGGGCTATATTTTAAGACTGTATGTCAAAACAAAAAAGAATGACAGAATGCAATAAGACTCAGTATGTTTTTATTCAACTCTGCCCTGCAACTTAAACCTGGAACACAGACTGTTAAGTATAATGCACAATAAATAAATAAAAATTATACTATATCTGATTTTATGCTGTTCCTGGTAGAAAGATACTGGTCATCTGACAATCTTTCTTTGAGAATAATGTTATTGGAATTTGTTTCAGATCTTTTAAGCACTTAATGGTTTTGATACCTGTAATCCCAGCATTCAGGAGGTAGAGAAAGGACGATCCTAACTTTGAGGCCGGACTGAGCTACACTGCCAGAAGCTGTAAAAAAAAAAAAAAAAAAAAGGGCAGGGTATTGGTGACACAGGCCTGAAATATTAGCTACTCAGGCTGAGATCTGAGGACTGCAATTCAAAGCCAGCCCAGACAGGAAAGGCCATGAGACTCTCATCTCCAGTTAACTATCTAAAAACGTATGGCTCAGTGGTAGAGTGTTAGCCCTGAACAAAAGAGCTCAGGGACAGCACCCAGACCCTGAGTTCAGGGCCCACAAACCAATAAAAATAAAAATGAAAATAAAATCTGGGCTTTCTATCTCTTCAGCACAGTTATAAGTATTTATTTATCATTTATTTGCCCGGGGGGGGGGTGTTATGTTGGCCTTGAACTCAAGATCCTTCTTCCTTAGCCTCCCAAGTACTGGGATTGCTGGTATGCTTGACCATGCCCACTTTATATCAGTCTTGTCGTATAGATGCACATTTATACGTGTATCCAATATTTACCAAAGTTGATTTATTTCCCTCTTCTCGCCAAGTCTTCAACTCTCTCTTATTTTTACTTACTTGCCATTTATTTTCTTCTATAAGAAATGCACTTTCATTTTTCTTTCACTTAGAAAGCCCCCTGGGGGCTAGGAAGGTGTCTCAGTGGTAGAGTGCTTCCCTCGAATGCATGAGGCCCTGGGTTCGATTCCTCAGCACCACATAAGCAGAAAAAGCCAGAAGTGGTGCTGTGGCTCAAGTGGTAGAGCACTAACCTTGAGCTGAAGAGCTAAGGGATAGTGCCCAGGCCCAGAGTTCAGACCCATGACCGGCAAAAAAAAAAAAAAAAAAGCCCCTAAAAGCCTTTATCAGAGCCTTACTTATTTTTGAAGCTTAAAAGTATCTGACTAGGCTGGGCATGGGTGATTCACACTGTAATCCTAGCTATTCAGGAAGCTGAGATCTGAGGATCTCATAGTTAGAAGTCAGCACTGGCTGGAAAGTCTGGGAGATCTTAAGATTCTTATCTCTGTGTACTGCCACCCCCACCCCCAAAAGACCAAAAGTGGATGTGTGGCTCAACAGGCTAGCCTTTGGCAAAAAAAAAAAAAAAAAATTCAGGAACAGCACCCAGATTGTGAGTTCTAGCCCCAGGACAAAACACACACACACACACACACACACACACACCACACACACACACACACACACACACACACACACACACACACACACACACACACACACACACACACACACACACACACACACACACACACACACACACACACACACACACACACACACACACACACACACACACACACACACACACACACACAGAGTATCTGACTAATGTCAGGCACAAATCTGCTTCCAGAGAGTTTACAAGCCATTACAAGTATAACCAAACAAATCTGGATCAGCAAAGCCCTATCTCAGGAGCTGTGTCTATTTCTTCCCCCCATCCCCACCCATACATTGTAGGATTAGCCCTTCCCAGCCTACAATTTAATTCATCATTGCTAATTGAAAAACCTTACCTGTGGCATCATTAACACCAGGTAGGTACTTTTTTTTTTTTTTTTGGGGTCCGGTTGTGGGGCCTGAACTCTGAGCCTGGGTGCTGTCCCTCAGCTCTTCAGCTCAAGGCTAGTGCTCTACCACTTGAGCCACAGTGCTACTTCTGGCTTTTTCTGCTTATGTGGTGCTGAGGAATGGAACCCAGGGCCTCATGCATGCAAGGCAAGCACTCTACCACTGAGCCACCTTCCTAGCCCCAGATACAAGATTCTTGATAGTCGGGTACTAGTGACTCATGCCTGTAATCCAAGCTACTAAGGAGACTGAGATCTGAGGATTATGGTTCAACGTCAGCCAGGGCAAGAGAAAGCCCAAAGACTCTTGTCTCCAGTTAACTTCTACTTCTCCAGAAGTAGAACTGTGGCTCACGTAGCAGAACATTAGCCTTAAGTACAAAAGCTCAGGGACAATGTCCAGGCCCTGAATTCAAGCCCCAGGATCAGACTCCTCAAAAAAAGATTCTTGATCGACAAGTTTAGTTTGATTGCTTGTATTTTCTTTTAGTACTATGAGTATATCAGCCCTCAGCCTTCTGACTTCCAAAGTTTTCTATTGAAATATGTTGAGGGCTGCCAATGTGGCTCAGTGGTAGAGCCCATGTTTAGCACCTGGGAAGTCCTGGTTCATTTTGTACTGAAAAAAAAAATCTTACTGAGCATCCTGTGACATTTCATTTCTCTTGTTGTTTTAAAGATTTAAAGTTTATGTGTCATGGTGTGAATCTAAGTTCATAATTCTTGGCATTCAGTGAACTTCTTGGACATTTACATTTATCTTTCATCATACATGAAAACTTTGTGGGTATTACTTCAAATACTATTTTTGTTCCTTTTTCTTTTTTGGAGATACCCACGATGCATATGTGGGCCTGCTTCAGTGTCCCCCAAGTCTCTTAAACTCTGCTCATTTTTATTCACTTCTTTTTTCTTTTGCTCCTCAGAAGAATAATTAACATTGACCTGTCTTCAAGCTCACTGCCTTTTGCATGCTTAAATCTGCCCTTGAATCCCTATACTGAGCTTTTTGTGTGCATGTGCCAGTCCTGGGGCTTGAATTCAGGCCATGGGCAGTATATATGAGCTTCTTTTGCTCAAGGCTCATGCTCTACCACTTAAGCCATAGCCACAGCTCCTGTCTGGGCTGGCTTCAAACCCTGATCCTTAGATCTTAACCTCCTGAGTAGCTAGGATTAGAGGATTGAGCCATGGGTGCCACATTCTACTGGTTATTTTTGATATAAAGGTTTGCTTACTGCCTAGACTACACTCCTATTTTTCACTTCCTGTCATAGTTGGAATGACAGGCACATGACACTACCCTTAGCTTCTTTTGCTGAAATAGTCTTGTGGACTCTTCTAACAAGGCTGGCCCAGAACCATGATCCTCTTGATCTTCTGCATTGCTGACAAGTACCTGACATCATTACCAACTGGTTGAGAGTCTTGGTGAATTTTTCTGCTTGGGTAATCTTCTTTTTTCTTTTTCTTTTTTTTTTTTTTATGGTGGTACTAGAAAATGAACCCATGTTCTCACAAACGGCCTTGAGTTTTCACTTAGCTTTTCCACTCACAGCTGTTCTTCCACTTGGGCTAGCTACTCAGGAGGCATACCCATAACATCTGTACACAAATGTTTACAAATTATCATGTGGTCTTTCCCTTTATAAAACAAACATACTACAGTTTGATATGAAGTCGCCCCCCAAAGTCCCAGGTGTTAAAGGCTCAGTTTGGCAATATCGGCAGGTAGTGAAAACATTAAGGGATAGGACCTAGTGAAGAGGTCTTCTGATCGTTGGGATCATGTCCTTGAAGGAGAAAGCGTGGCCCCAGCTACTTTCTCTTTTACTCTCTGGCATGAGGTAAGTAAGTGGTTCTTCCAGGCTTTGTGCTCCCCACGGTGACGTGCCATCTCACGAAGGCCCAAAAGCAATGAAGCCAATTGATCCTGGACTGAAGCGTCTTAACTGTAAGCCAAAATAAGCCTTTCCTCGTTATGAGCTGATTAGCTCAAGTATTTTTTACAGTGACAGGAAGCTTACTAACATAAAATATAAGGCCAGCTGGTGCGGGTGGTTCATGCCTATAATCCTAGCTACTGAGGAGGTTGAGATCTGAGGATTGTGGTTCAAAGCCAGTTCGGGCTGAAAACTCACCATGAGACTCTTATCTCCAATTAACCACCAGAAAAACCAGAAGTAGTACTGTGGATTAAAGTGGCAGGCACTAACCTTAAGCAAAAGAGCTGAGGCACAGTACCCAGGCCCTCAGTTCAAGGCCGACAACCGAACAAAAAACAAAAAACAAAAAACAAAAAAACAACAACCAAAAACCCCTATAAGGCCATAGCAGCATTATTCATTAAACCAAACTGTGTCCCACAGGTTCCTGAATGCTTGGTGCTATTTTGAGAGGTCACACAAACTTTAGAAAGTGAGGCCTAGCTGGAGGAAGGAGGTCACTGGGACTGTGTACAGAAGGCTACACTTGCTCTCCTATCCCTTCCTCACTGTCAGCTTCCCATCCAGTATTAGGAAAACAGCCTCCTTCTCTTCATACTCCTGCTGCAATGATGTTCTGCTCATCAAGGGCCCAGAACCAACAAAGCCAACAACTATGGCTTTAGCTCTCTGAAAGTATAAGCAAAATAAATCTTCCACCTTTTAACTTGTTTATGTCAGGCATTTAGTCAAAGCAATGAGAAAGTTAACTAATTTATGTCAGGCATTCAGTCAAAGCAATGAGAAAGTTAATTAATGAATAATATAAATGTCCATTAATGGGTTACATTGTGGTATATGTATACAATGTTATATTATTCCACCATAAAATGGAATGAATGGGGCTAGAAATGTTAGCTCAGTAGTAGAACACTTACTAAGCATATGAGAGTCTCTGGGTTTAATTCCAGGAGCTACACACACCCACACACAAAAATACTAAGTAGTAATATATGATAAATATGGATAAAACACTATGCTAAAGCTTAGAAGCCATGTACTATATAGTAAATAAATCCACAGAAATAGAGCAGACTGGTGGTTACCAGGGGAACCGATAAGAAATGCAGAGCAATCTACTTAAAGGGCACAGAGTTTTCTTTTAGGGTGTTGAAAGCCTTTTGGAAGTAAATTGAGATGGTGATTGCACAATGAAGTCATCATATTAAATGCTACTGAATTGTTCAGTTTAAAATGGTAAATTTTACTAGCAGAAAGTGGTAGGGCACACCTGTAATTCCAGGACTCAAGAAGCTGAGGCAGGGCTGGGAAGGTGGCTCAGTGGTAGAGCGCTTGCCTTGCATGCCTGAGGCCCTGGGTTGGATTCCTCAGCACCACATAAGCAGAAAAAAAAAAAGCCGGAAATGGCGCTGTGGCTCAAGTGGTAGAGTGCTAGCCTTGAGCTGAAGAGCGAGGGACAGCACCCAGGCCCAGAGTTCAGGCCCACGACCGAACCCAAAAACAAAAATAAAAACAAAAAAAAGAAAAAAGAAGCTAAGGCAGTAGGATCTTGAACTAAAGGCCAAACTCGGCTACATAGCAAGTTTGAGGCCTGCCCGCCCAAGACTTTGTTTTGAGAAACAAAAAAAGTTAGTTTTCTGTTCTGTTATTTGAACTTTACTTGAAGAAAGAAAGAGGAAGAAAGAAAAAAGAATGAGAGAGAGAGGAAGGAAAGGAGGAAGGGAGGAAGGAAGGAATGAAAAAAGGAAGGAAGGAAGGAAGGGAGCAAGGGAGGGAGGGAGGAAGGAAAGAAAGAGAGAAAGAAGAAAAAGAAAGGAAGAAAGAAAGGAAGGAAGGAAGGGAAAGAACGAATGATGGGAGGGAGGGAGGGAGGCAGGAAGGAAGGAAGGAAGGGGAATGGGAAGGGAAGAAAAGGGGAGAGGAGGGAAGAGAAAAATGAAAAGGGAAAAAATTATAAACACAACTCTATTGAGATACAACTTACTCTAAACTTAAAGTGTATGATTCCACTGTTTTTAATGTAGTCAGAGTTGACAATCACCATCACTAACAATTTTGGAATATTTTTCTCTCTCCAAAAAGAAACTTTATGTCCATTAGCACACAGTAACTTCCCATTCCCTCCTCCTCCACAGCTCTAGTCAAGCACTAATCTTTCTCTATAGACTTGCCTATTCTGGTCATGACACAGAAATGAAATCATTTGTTATATGTCTATATTTTCAAGGAATCTCATTTACTTTTACTAGAAAGTCTGTGCCATGTAGAAAAATATAAGGGAAAATGGAGAATTCTAAAGGGCTGCTTATGAAAACAATAGAGGCAAGTACATAATACACCCAAAAAAGTGAAAAAAGTAAAAAATAAAGTACTTAAAATTGTGGCATGATATACTCTCAAGGAAATAAAGCATATTTGAAAACTGAACAAAAGTCTGATGTTGGAAGAAAGTTATAAATGTAAAAATATGTAATGAAGACTAGTCAGGGTATGATTTGTAAGGCACTCTTTTTCTTTTTTCTTTCTTTGGGGGGGGGGTGGGGTGCGGTATGTGCCAGTACTGGCACTCGAACTCAAGTTCTTGCACTCTTGCTTGGCTTTTTCATGCATAGCTGGCAATTTACCTACTGGAGCCATGCCTCCAGTTCTGGCTTTTTTGCTGATTAACTGGAGAAAAGAGGCTCTCCAATTTGTCTTCCTGGGCTGGCTTCAAACTATGGTCCTCAGATCTCAACCTCTTGAGTAGCTAGGATGAGTAGCACTCTTACACTGTTAAGTCTCATGGTATGAAGAGTATATATAGTTGAATACACAGCAGATGATCAGATGTTTTTTAATGAAGTTGACTATATGGCTAGAATCATATTTAATAACTTCCATCCTAAACTTTATTATCCTAAACAAAATCAAACTTTTTGCTGTGGCAATCTTTATTTGAACAGCAGCATAAAATGCTGCTGGTTTTCTGGTGGTTAATTGGAGATAAGAGTCTCACAGACAATCTTGCCTGGGCTGACTTTGAACTGCGATCCTCAGATCAGCCTCCTGCGTAGTTAGGATTATAGGTGTGAACCATTCACACCCAGCAGTTCATCTATTTTTACAGGCAAACAGGCTAAAGTTAAAACTAAAGTTAAAGCCCGGCACTGGTGGCTCATGCCTGTAATCCTAGCTACTCAGGAGGCTGAGATTTGAGGATCAAGGTTGGTTCAAAGCCAGCTGGGGCAGGAAACTCAGTGAGACAGCTCCAATAAACCACTAGAAAACTGGAAGTGGTGCTGTGGCTCAAGTGGTAGAGCGCTTGCCTTGAGCTGAAGAGTGCAGGGACAGCGCCCAGGCCCAGAGTTCAAGCCCCATGACTGACAAAAATAAAACACTAAAGTTAAATTTCTCAAGACATTGCATAACAGATCTCAATTTTCCCTGAAAACCATTAAAATATTTACAGAAAGATAGACTTTATTATTCTAACTGTAAGCAAAGATTCCTGAAGTACTTAAGTATTAAGTTCTAACTCATAATTTTGCCTCAGTGAGAAAAGACAACTTTGAATTAGCAAGGATAAAGAATTGGAATTTTAAGCCTGGCTCCAGTGGCTCACGCCTGTAATCCTAGCTACTCAGGAGGCTGAGATCTGAGGATTGTGGTTCAAAGCCAGCCCAGGCAGGAAAAGTCTGTGAAACTCTTATCTCCAATAAACCACCAGAAAACCCAAAGTGGAGCTGTGGCTCAGGTGATAGCGCCCTTTCCTTGAGCTGAAGAGCTGAGAGACAGCACCCAGGCCCACAATTCAAGCCCCACAACCAACCAAAAAAAAAAAAAATTTTACATTACCCAACTCTCAGTGGCTCTTACACTAGAATGATGAATTCATCCATTTGCTTCATAAAGAGAACTTTCCCCTATCACCTCATAAACCCAATTAAAGTTTTAAGTTCTTGAGTTGCTTGACTCATTTAGATGAAGTCTTACACTGAATTGGAAAATCTAATTATAGTCCACCTAACTCCAACAAGCAGGCATGTCCACATCTACAGCTGAAACAAACCATTTTGGTAGCCAATACATACCAATAAGTTATATATGCTGCTTTCAAACCATATTTTTAATGTATTATCAGCAATTAGTTTGATACATTGAGGTCCAGACAAACCTAAAAGTTTTCTTTGCCACTTTTTCATTTCACAGCTAATGATTAAAAACTCAGAAACCCTGGAAGTTTAAGTGAAACCTTAAAGCAGCCTGTGAGCCAGGTTCCAGTGGTTCATAACCTATAATTCGAGCCACTCAGGAAGCTGAAATATTAAAATCAAGGTTCAAAGCAAGCTTGGGCAGGAAAAGTCCCTGAGTCTTTTATTTCCAATTAACCACCAAAATATCAGAAATGGAGCTGGTGCTCAAGTGATAGAGCACCAGCCTTGAGCAAAAACACTAAGGGAGAGCGGTGCCTTGGCTCTGACTTCAGGTCCCAAGACCAACACCTACACACAAAAAAGCATGCTAATGATAAGATGCGACTGTGTGGACTTCTGCAGCAAGGTTCCTCATTTCTTTCCAATGAGCAATAGATCAATATTAATCATTAATCCTCAGCTCCCCTGTCCCCAACTTCATAGACGTCCCTCACATACTGAAAGTAACCCTTCTTCACATAAATCCAACCACACCCACACATATACATAGCATCAGGTCCCAAGTCTCCCTCCCACATTGGCACAACAGTCTCTCAACTTTCTGGTTGCTGATCAAGGACCAATTCTTCATCCTCCTCCTAATCCTGCCCAGACTTCACACTGCCTACAATCTCTTTTTCCCTTTCTTCCACAACGCCAACTCAAACCAAGTCCCTATTTCCCTCAACTTCAGACAGCGTTTTTAAAACTCCATACACCTTTCCTCTCTGCCCACTCCCCACCTCCCAACCCCGTGTTTCTTATTCTTGCCTTTGTTAGTAAGTGGTAAGGTCTGGGAAAATCTCACTCACCTCATGCTATAGGCACCAGCACCCAGTTCCTGGCCGATCCCAGACAGGCTAGCATCAAAGTCCTGCACCAGCCCAGACTCAATCACTTCATCGGCCAGAGGCAGCTTCAGAGCCCAAGCCATCCTGGCTCCGCTCTTGCTCCCGGTGACACCGTTTCTTCTATGTACAAAAGCGCAGCACTTAATCCTACCCCCAAGGGTGCAAGACAGCATAAACTACAAACAAAAATCACACCTGTAGTGCCCACCAGCCACCACCACCACCACTAAAAAAAATCTGCCCTGCACAACTGCACAACTAATCTCGGGTTCCCTTGGCACCTTAGTGTTGGGTGCCCGGGCTTCTAAGAGTCTCTCCGGCTCCGCTCCCAGGGGCGTGGGGCCTCCCTCGGCTTCACTATTCCAGACTCCTGCACACCCACCCACTCCCCAGGGTAGCCTCCGCAGCCCGTCCGTGCTGGCCCAGTCTGTCTTCCTGAGCAGACCCGCAGCAGCCACAAGCCCAGCCGGCAGGGCCGCTTTTGTACCTGTACCTCCGCCCCCTTCGACTAGAATCCTCCCCTCTCCCGAGACCCGCACTTTCCCCCTCCAGGCCTCACTTCCGGTCAGTCCTAAGAGAGCTTCCGGTCACCCCTTCTCAGCCCTGCAGCTCTTAGAAATAAATCCAGGTTCCTGCTGAGTCGTCTCCTCGCCCCCTGCAGCCCCCCTCGACGGCCAGGAAACCCGGACAGGAAAAAAAAAAAATCCAGTGCAAGATTGAGACTCGTCAGGCCCCTTCACTGGCCCGCCGCCTCAACGCCAACCAATCATGGCGCCCTCTACCTTTGCTGGGCCGGCAAAAAAACGTCATCCTGGCGATAGCCAATGAGAAATAGACTTCATCAGCCTCTACAGCGATGATAGGTTAGCTCCTCCACAGCTCCCCGCCCCTGGAGGCGGGCCGAGCGGTCTGGATTTGAAGGGCTTCTACCTGAGTGGAGGAGGCGTGGGCTGCGGGCTCAGGTCAACACCTGACTCTGAGTCGTGACACAGACGCGCTTCCAGTGGCTCCTTTGCCCAAAGGTTCCCTATTCGTGTACGTTTATTCATGCTTGGCCTCTTGTCTTATTAAATTCACATCTCCTAAGGATATGACCCTGCTGAAGACCCAGGTCCATTGATAAATCATTTTGCCCTGAGCCTTCTCCCCAAGTCATTTGGAAAGAAAAACATGAGGTTGAAAAACAAACGACAAAGTATTGTGGCTTTTTTTAAAGGTGATGAAGGGGGCATGTTAGAATTTAGAAGATCTGAAGATCACAGCTGGGGCTGGCATCTTCACGTACTGATTTGGTGACTTCCAGAATAGTCACAAATGGAGCTGTGGCTCAAGTGCTCTATCACCAGCCTAATCTAAAAAGGAAAGTGAATGTAGGCTGAGGATCACAATTCAAAGCTAGCCTGGTCAGAAAGTCCATGAGACTCTTAACCACCAAAAAGTCAGACGTGGAGCTGTGGTTCAAGTGATAAAAGAATGAGCGTTGAGCAATAAAAGCAGCAGTGTCCAGGCCCTGAGTTCAAGCCCCAGTACCAGCACAAAACAAAGTAACAATAGCCACATATTGTCACTGAGATTTTTAGCTTCCTCAGTTGTAAGCAGATAACTATACCTGCTCCACAGCATTCAGTGGCTACGTACCTTGTCATCCTAGTTTCATGAGAAGCAAGAAGTAGGTGAGGAAATAGTAACAATAATAATAATAGTAATAATAATAATAGTAAAAACAAAAATGTCTGGAGGTGTAGCTCAGCAGCAGAATGCCTGACTATCAAGCATGAGGCCCTGAGTTTATTACCACACAAAAAAAGGTATATTCAGTTGTCCAGGTGAAAAAAAAAAAAAAGTCAGTCATGTGCCTTGAACTCTAGGCCTGGGTGCTATCCCTCAGCTCTTCAGCTCAAGGCACTCTACCATGTGAGCCATAGCACCACTTCTGGTTTTTCTAGTCATTTATTGGAGATAAGAGTCTCTAGCCAGGCGCCAGTGGCTCACGCCTGTAATCCTAGCTACTCAGGGGCCTGAGATCTGAGGATCGAGGTTCAAAGCCAGCCCAGGCAGGAAAGTCCATGAGACTCTTATCTCCAATAAACCACTAGAAAACCAGAAGTGGCACTGTGGCTCAAGCGGTAGAGAGCTTGCCTTGAGCTAAAGAGCGCAAGGACAGCACCCAAGCCCAGAGTTCAAGCCCCACAACCGACAAAAAAAAAAAAAAAAGTTTTCCTGTCTGGGCTAGCTTTGAACCTCAATCCTCAGATCTCAGCCTCCTGAGTAGCTAGGATTACAGGCATGAACCACCAGTGCCTGGCTCAGAAGAAAAAAAAAATGTTTTGGGTCGGTCGTGGAGCTTGAACTCTGGGCCTGGGCGCTGTCCCTGAGCTCTTCAGCTCAAGGCTAGTGCTCTATTGCTTGAGCCACAGCGCCTACTTCCGGCTTTTTCTGTGTATATGGTGCTGAGGAATCGAACCCAGAGCCTCATGCATGCAAGGCAAGCACTCTCCTACTGAGCCACCTTCCCAGCCCCAGAAGAAAATTTTTTTTTTTTTTTTTTTTGTCGGTCGTGGGGCTTGAACTCTGGGCCTGGGCGCTGTCCCTCAGCTCTTCAGCTCAAGGCAAGTGCTCTACCACTTGAGCTACAGCGCCACTTCCGGTTTTCTGGTGGTTTATTGGAGATAGGAGTCTCATGGTCTTTCCTGCCCGGGCTGGCTTTTGAACCTCGATCCTCAGATCTCAGCCTCCTGAGTAGCTAGGATTACAGGCGTGAGCCACCAGTGCCCGGCCCAGAAGAAAAATTTTAACTGTGCCATGTTTAGGAAAATATTTAGAAAAAGAAAGCCAGGCATTGATATTTAGATATTACTTTTTTTTTTTTTTTTGGTCGGCCGTGGAGCTTGAACTCTGGGCCTGGGCGCTGTCCCTCAGCTCTTCAGCTCAAGGCGAGCACTCTACCACTTGAGCTACAGTGCCACTTCCGGTTTTCTGGTGGTTTATTGGAGATAGGAGTCTCACGGTCTCTCCTGCCTGGGCTGGCTTTGAACCGCGATCCTCAGATCTCAGCCTCCTTCGTAGCTAGGATTACAGGCGTGAGCCACCAGCGCCCGGCCTAGATATTACTATTCTTGTGACCAAAGTAAATCCTAGCACCTATCATATCTACTTAAATCACTTTTCTCTAAGACTTAAGGACTTGAGGACTTGAGGAATCATCATCTTCAGGTCAGCAGCCCCTTTCCAACCCTTAGGCTTCCCTTCTTACTCTATTTGCTCAGGTTAGTATTGCTGGGTGCCTAGGTCAATACCTGGCACTTTCCTCCAAGTACAGGAAGAAACCATAACCTGGCGGGCTTTTTTGGGTTTTGACCATCTAGCCTTAAATCTTATCCTCTTCCTGTAGTCCACCCAAGGAGCCTCTGAGGGCCAGTTAGCTGCTTTGAAGGACCCTGTAGTTGAAAGAAAATAAAATCAGTAATTTTCACAGCTACACAATTCCAAACAATCTCAAGTTCTTCTCCTCCCTTGTCTCTATAGTCCAGAAACCATCCCACATCTCTTCCAGTTCATACAAAGTCAATTCCTTTCAACCCATCCACCTAACAATGAACTTCCCCAAGCCTGGAAATAAGAACTACAGACCTTCCACAAACCTATTTCACCTACCCCCTTCTCTAAAATCTTCCTGGGCTAACTGCCAGCAGCCACCCTTAACTGGTCTTAGCCAGTAATATCAGCTCCCAGAACTTTCCTGATGGGAGCTGCTAGCTCTGTCTCTGGCCAGATTCCATTCACTCTCACATTTCACAATCTAAACCCTGCCTAGCTAAGCAGAATCCTTGCCCCTGCTCTCTCAGTAGCCTGAACCTAGGCTTATTATTCCCTTAAATGAAGAGTAGGAAATGCACCAAGCTACCCATCTGACAGTTATTAAGCATCTCTTCTATGCCCTGGCCTGTGTACTGAAGTGTCACAGTTCAGCGTGGATTAGCATATCAGCAATGTGAGATCTATGCTGGCTGGGGTAAGTGCTGGATTCTAGTTAATATTTTGTCTCAATTGAGTGTTATAAAGCTTGTGTCAGAGTCTTAGACATCCATTAACACCCTGGGTGGAAGCAGGTTGATGACACATAGTGTAGAACCCAGCACAGTGTCTAGCACAGAAATGCTGGTTGGGTAGAGAAAAAGGGAATGCCTTGTTTTTGCCACTTTAAATTATGCAGTGGAGATCTCATTAGCACGAGCAAGGTGGGAGACAGGACACTATAAAGAAGATGGCATGAACCCATGCCTAAGAGGTAGACCAGCCAACAGAGAGAGAGAGAGAGAGACAGACAGACAGACAGATAGAGGAGAGAGCAAGCTTTGTGAAAGCTATACTCTCTCATCAATAAACTCATCTTCAGTCTTGGGGGGAAATGCAAATGGAGATTCATTTACCATAGAGCTACATCTTTTTTTTTTTTTTTTTTTTTTTTGTCAGTCATAGGGCTTGAACTCTAGGCCTGAGCTCTGTCCCTCAGCTCTTCAGCTCAAGGCGAGCACTCTACCACTTAAGCCACAGCACCACTTCCGGGTTTCTGGTGTTTAATTGGAGATAAGTTTCACGGACTTTCCTGCCCAGGGTTGGCTTTGAACTGCCATCCTCAGATCTCAGCCTCCTGAGTAGCTAGGATTACAGGCATCAGCCACCCGCACCCGGCTACAGCTACATCTTTATAAGGAGCTGTATAACTGGGCATTTATGGCTCATACCTGTAAATCGTTGCTATTCAGGAGGCTAAGATCTGAGGATTTGAAGTTTGAAACCAGTCCAGGCAGGAAAATCCATGATCTCCAATTAACCATTAAAAAAAACCTGCAGAAATGGATGTGTACTCAAGTGGTAGAGGGCCACCCTTGAGTGAAAAAGCTAAGGGACAGTGCCCAGGCCTGAGTTCAAGCCCCAGTACAGGAACAAGAAAGAAAAGAGAAAGGAAAAGAAAAGAAGAAAAGAGAAAAGGAAAGAAGGAAGAAAGGAAGGAAGGAAGGAAGGGGGAGAGAGAAAGGAAAGAAAAAGAATGAAAATAAGAAAGAGAGAGGGAGAGAAAGAAAGAGGGGGAGAGGGGGCTGGGAAGGTGGCTCAGTGGTAGAGTGCTTACTTTGCATGCATGAGGCCCTGGATTTGATTCCTCAGCACCATATGAGCAGAAAAAGCTGGAAGTGGTGCTGTGGCTCAAGTGGTAGAGCGCTAGCCTTGAGCTGAAGAGCTGAGAGACAGTGCTCAGGCCCAGAGTTCAGACCCCATGACCGACAAAAATAAAGAAAGAAAGAGGGAGAGAGAGGAGGGAGAAAGAGGAGGGAGTGAGGGAAGAAAGGATGGAAGGAGAAACAATATTAGAACTGTACAAATCAAGCTAACTATTCATGTAGATTTCTACATATCTAGATTAAGTTGTGGTGATAGAGCCCTTAAAAAAGGAGGTCTGAGGGAACATGTTTGCTTTTTTGCTTTTTCATCATGTGAAGATGTCTATGTTGCATCAGATACTAGATTACCAATTTCTTGATTTTTTTTTTACTTCATGCTCTCCATAACTGTGAGCAGTTTATAAACTACCCAGTCTAAGGTACTTTGTTATAACATTTGCTTGCTTATTTCCATTGTGGGGCTTGAACTCAAGGCCTGGGTACTGTCCCTGAACTCTTTTTTTTTTTTTTTTGGGGGGTCCAGTCGTGGGGCCTGAACTCTGGGCCTGGGCGCTGTCCCTAAGCTCTTCAGCTCAAGACTAGCGCTCTACCACTTGAGCCACAGTGCCACTTCTGGCTTTTTTCTTTTTGCTTATGTAGTGCTGAGGAATCGAACCCAGGGCCTCATGCATGCAAGGCAAGCACTCTACCACTGAGCCACCTTCCCAGCCCTGTCCCTGAACTCTTTTGCTCAAGGCAAGCTCTCTACCACTTGGAACTATAGCACCACTTCCAGTTTTCTAGTGGTTAACTGGATATCAGAGTCTCATAGACTTTACTGTCCAGGCTGGCTCTGAGCTGAGATCCTTGGATCTCAGCCTCCTGAGTGTCTAGGATTTATATGCATAAGCCACCAGCACCCAGTTCCAAAGAACTTTGAGACCTGTAAGTGTGCAGACCATTAGCAGAGTCTGCCAATATTATATCCAGAGAAGAGGGTACCGGAAATGAGTTTAGCAGAGGATTCTGGGATCCTTGATGCCCAGAATGTAGCCTAGAAGTAAAAAGGGGCACACCCCCTTGGGCCTGCAACCCCATAAGGAGGCCTGAAACTGAGGACCAGAGCAGGGGCTTCTGAAGTAGGATGACAGGACACTAACCCTCATGATTTTGCAATGGGATTTTCCAGGCTGCAAGTTCACAGCAAAGGCAGTTTCCTGTATTTTCCAGGTCTCTAATACTGATTCCTTATGTTTCTACCTTGACAAGTGACCAAGAAACAAGCAGCGCAGTACAAAAGAAAAAATACTGTTTATTCCACACAACTACATCAAGTACTTGTCCTCAGTCTCCCCTCTCCCCACTCTTGCCTCCAGCCTTCAACAGGTGTTGCTCAGTACTGAGAAATAGAACATCAAAACCTGGGAGGCAGGAAAGGAAATCTGGGTATGGGAATGTGATTGGATTTCTAAGAACACCAAAACAACCAGGTTTAACATTCCATACTCAGTGTGTTACTCAGTCCATGTGACAGAATTCTTCCCTGGACTTTGCCTGCCTAGATCGTGCAGGGTTCAAAGGCTCCAGCTGATTCAGCAAATCATAGAAGTTTTGGTCTCTCTTAAAACAAGCAAATTATACAGTTAAACCATTCCTGTTCCTTCTCTTGTCTTTTCCATTCTCATTTTAACCCTGGCAAAGAAGCCACAGAGCTCTGAAGTAAGTCCAGAAAGATACTTTCAAAACAAAACATCTATCAAGTCCCTGATGGTGCCCGACGGTATGAAAAACAACATGAACTACCTTGGGCAAATGGCCCAGGCCCCAGATGCTTCGCAGTGGTCCTTTGTGGGGAAGTCAGGACCAGAGACCATAGCTGAGAGAGCTCTGCTTTGGGAACACTCTTTGGCCACCTCCATTGGGCCTTGGGATTGTTCCTCTGGTTTAAGATTAGTTCAGCCTTGGGAAGACAGATTCCAATGAGGGAGGGGCTGAGAACTTGTGACTCAGCCTAATTTAGACCGGTGGTTCTTGGGGTTTTGTTTTCCTACCATGCCACAGGACAGATGGTGTCTTTTTGCACACCCTGTATTAGATGCTACTTCCAGGACACCAGCTGTGACCCACTTGTCTCCCAGAAAAAGAAAGCACTACTGAGTGCAAACATTTGTGCATGTCCCTAATTCACTGAAATATGAGTCACTGACTCCTTGACCAATTCTGGTACTGGTGATAATTCTTCATGAAAACTTGTCAACAATACCCCTCCCAAGTGGGCTCTTCATCTCATATAGGTTGATAACCATGACTTAGAGGGTGAAGTCTCCCTCCAGGAGATATATTCTTTCCTGGAAGCCTGAGTGAGGAAGCTGTCCACCTCTCTTTTCACTTCTACCAAACTCTGGAAGGCTTGGGTGGTCCAAATGGAGCATGGGGATGAGGGGCAGCTGCTAGAAACTAAGCTCTGGGACTGTGCTCCTTTGTGGCACAGCATACACAGCAAAATCTGGAGAATCTAGAGTCACATAGGACATTTTTTTAAGCATGTGGGAGGGAACCCAGGTGGTTGTGCATTGATTGCTAGGTAAGCAATCTACAACTAAGATGCCTCCCCAGCCCAATCCTAAAAAGCTGCCTAGCCACAGTGAGGCTGGAAACTCAGCTTGGATGCAATGCCCAACTCTCTGCCATGGCTTCTCCCTCTAGAGGAAAACCCTTTCTACTCTGGAGCTTTGGGGGGGGGGATGGTGAATGGGGGGGAGACTGCTTACACACGTGGTCTATGACTCTGCATCAAGTGAGATTTCTCCCCATCCCCAAGGTTTAAAATTACAAAGAACATTATGCTTAAGTCAGCTTTTACATAAGACTTCCTCAGGCTGCCATCCATGCTTCATGGATTGTTAACCTTCCCTTAGTGCCTTGTTGTCTGTTTAAAGTTCCCAGTACTCATTCCCAGTTGGGTATGAGAATAATGGTAGAGAGAAAGCATTCCTTTCCTCATTTTTTTTTCCCTCCAGGATTGCTTGCTTGCTTAACTAGGGTAATGTTTTCCAACTCAAACTCTTTTTTTGTGTGGGCAGATGGCCATGGGCAGAGATTAGATTAAAATCTGGAAGGATGGGCTTATCATTACGAAATTTCAGGACAGCAGCAGACCCAGGCAGCAGGTAAAGTTCACTGCTTGCTTCCTTCCAACATGGATTACACAAGAAAAAGATTCTATTGTAATGTCATCTCCTCCACCAAATGAACCACAAGAGGGACTCATGTTCTGTCCCAAGCTTTGGAAACCTTCTGACCTTCTACACTTTGATAAATGCATCTCTTGGATTCTTCGGGGGGTTTAGTATAACTATGCAAAGTAGGAGAGGGCAGTGTGAGGCTGGATGAGTTGTTTTAGCTGCCACAGTAACACAAAGGAGCAGCAAAGGAGAAAGGGGAGGTGCGTAGAAAGAGAATGTCATCAAAAACAAGAGCTAATGCCGGTGGACCCCCAGGAGGTGCTACAGCCCTGCCCCAAAGGTGGGACATAGAATTTGCCCTTCGGAAACCATGTCTACAAAGTGCTTCTCCAAGAGACACCACAAATACCCTCCTTCAGAGTGCCTAGAGCCCAGAGCCTGGGGCTCTCATGTGGCCCTGTCTCTCTGCCTCCCAGGGTGTGAGAGATGTTGGGGGAGAAGAGGGAGGCACTGACACACATGCACATGGTGAGGCTCATGACCTAGGGCCAGCACAGCTGCACGTAGGACTGTCAGGGCAGTGACAACAGCTGGGTGCCGAGGGAAGAGTACAAAGTGCTGAAACACAGGGCTGGGGGCTGAGCCCTAGGGAATCTGAAAGACGTTCAGCTTGCTGGTGTTCTTGAGTGTCTGGCGCCGGTTACAGAACCAGACCCGCACTACCTCTCGGTCATAGTTGAGCTCCTTAGCAATCTCTGTGATCTCCTGGCCAGTGGGCAGTGGGTTCTTCTCAAAATAGGCATTGAGAGCCTCGATGGCCTGTGGAGTGAAGGAGGTACGGCGTTTGCGTTTCTTGGAGGGCTCACCTCCCACAAATTCCATCAGATTCTGCTGGCCTTCCTGGTTCCGAAGTTCAGCCTCGTTCAGCCACTTCTCCAGCACTGGTTTCAGCTTCTGAGCACTCTTGGGTGTGATGTCCAGCTTCTCAAACCTGCAAGCAACACATGTCCAGCAAGGGACAGAGAGAGTGTCTCAGTCTGTTTGGCATACCCCATATCTGGATGGAAGTACTACCCTCACAAGCTGGAGAGACTCTATCCAGGGTACCCTTACTGCCCCTACAGCACTACTATCTCTCTGGTTCAAGCAAGCCCAGACTCTTCAGTTTCCCAAGTGCTAGCAGGCAGACCATGCCCTGGGCCTCAGATGGGCAAGGCAATGACAATAGTGCCCTAAACAACAGGTCCAGAATGTTTCCAAATGAAAGCTTGTGAGGAGTCATCCTGAGTAGGCCTGTAGGGGTCGCCAGTGTCACCAGTGTCACACATGACTTCATAACTCACAAGTCAGGCTGTTCCTTCTTGCTGAGCACATCATGGAATAGACAGCAAGCAGCAGCAGTAGATGTAAACATTCAACCATTAGTGAGCCATGCACTTATTTCTGTTTGAAATTCTAATTATCTCTCTGCTGATCCTAGCAGCAAAACAAGTTTGCAAACTGCACACAGAAAAACCTAGCCCTATCGCTTTCTAGTTATACCTTACATGAGGGAGAGGTAGGGTGTGACAAGAGTATTGTATGTAGTTGAGGGCCAAGAGAAAACTCCCATTTTTGTGCTTCATTTTCGAACATAGCTTTCTTTTTCTTTGTGTGTGTGTGTGTGTACCAGAACTGGGGCTTGAACTCAGGGCCTTAAACTCTCACTTGGCTTTTTTTTGCTCTACCACTTAAGCCACAGCTCTACTTCTGGCTTTCTGCTGATTATTTTGAGATAGGAGTCTCACTGACTTTTCAGCCCAGGCTAGCTTTGAACCATGGTCCTCAGATCTCAGGTTCTTTTTGAGCTAGGATGATAGGCATGGGGGCACCAGAATTGGGCTTATTATGAACTAGCTTTTGTGCTACAATTTCTGAATAGATTTGGGCCCTAGAATGTCTGAGTCAGTCTTTGGCTGCTGCAGTTGTGTCCACATCCATCCTTAGTCTAGACTTCCTTATCTGGAAGGAGACAGGATGGTAAGAAGGAGAAATATGGAAAGAGGCTGGATGCCCTGGTCCCCATGAGTGCCCAGGGGCAACAGGCCCTGAGCAGGCCTCATGACCTTCTCCAGGGCAATCTTACTCACCGACAGATGGCAGACTGGCTGTAGGCTGGTCCTTCTGTTGCAGTCAGAGCCTGGCCCACTTGAGTCTGTGTAAGGCCCAGGGAGAGCCGCCGGATCTTAAAGTTCTTGGCAAACTCCCGGATCTCTTCCAAGTTGATCCCATCCTCATCTAGACTTGGAGTATGTGGCTCTAGGCCAGAGGAAGGGACCAAGGATGACTGTATCAATGGGAATCAACTCAACCTATGTGGCCTATTTGCTGGTTCAGTGGTGAGGAATGAGGACATCTGTCAAAAGGCTGTATACCTTTAAGACTCCTGCCACCAGGACAAGTAAGACTTGTGGACAAGGGCCCTGGACCACTGCATTGGGGGGTGGGGGGGGTGGGTATAAGATCTATTTAAATTCCAGCTCTAACTGCTGGCCTCCCTCATGCTCCCTAGTTCTGCCCCAAGCATAGCTGTTGGCCATCCACATTCCTCAAATACTGGGTGAGAGAATGCAGTAGAGATAGCCAATGGTTTGGCCTCTCTGAAAAACAACCAGTCAGGAACAGCCTTCACTAATATGCCCAGAATCCTGTCCAATAGGAATGGGAATAACAAAGTCAAGCCCTCTTCCCTTTCCTTTGGAACTTCAGGAACCTCCCCTCTCCTTTCCGTTCCCTCCTTCTCTCCCTCCTTCTCTCCTTCTTTCCCTCTCTCCCTCCCTTCCTTCCTTCCCTTTTCTCTTTCTCTTTCTCTTTCCCTTCCTTCCTTCCTTCCTTCCTTCTTTCCTTCCTTTCTTTTTCTTTCCTCTTTCTTTCTAACAAGGTCTTGGGGCTCACTATGTTGCCTAGGTTTGCCTTGAACTTCTAGTCTCAAGAGATCTGCCTCCGTTTCTGGAACAACTAGGGTGCATGTCTGGCACCCAGTTCTAGGTAGTTTATTAAGGACAGCAGTATCTGAGGAGGTTGGGTTCCATCCCCCACCCCCTACCCCCCAGCCAATTCCACATTCCTCTCCCCAGAGCCACTTACTGGACACCAACTGGCTGACTGTAGGAGTCTCTGAGCAGGTGATGGGGATAGGAGCAGAGGCAGATGGCTTGGCTGCTGGGGTGGGACTAGCAATGACCACAGCAGGCTGGGGTACAGCTGGTGAGGGCTGGATGGGCTGCACCTATGAGAAAAGAGAAAAGCCTCTGTTGGTCTCTGCCAACTCAGGAAGTAGAAACTCCTGGGTGGAGCACAGGCAGGACAGAAATGGGTATGAGAGTCTCACTCACCTAGCACATTCCTGTGACATAACAAAAAGCAAAATTAGCAGATGCCTATGAACACACACACCATGATAATGACCTTCTAAATAATCACCTAAATGTAACACCTGAGACAAGCCACTAAGAGACTCAGAAAAGTTGGGTGTACATGGTCAAAGCCTCAATAAATAACCCCCTTGGGCTAACTCTCTCACATCCCTTCTTTCAAAAGAGAAACTTCAACCTTATTCTAGGCTCTAAAAATCTAGGAGTAGGAAACTGATAGGTAATTACTGGGACCTTCCCACAATGAGAGAGGGTAACAATGCTCGACAAGAAATGTACTCATTGCCTTACTCATGTAACTGTAACCCCTCTATACAGCATCTTTACAATAAAATAAAAAATTTTTAAATCACAGAAAAAAAGGTAAGGCTGGAAGCGGGGCGCTGGTATCTTAGCTACTTAGGAGGCTGAGAGCTGAGGACTGTGGTTCAAAGCCAGCCCAGGCAGAAAAGCTCATGACAGTCTTATCTCCAATTAACCACAAAAAGCCAGAAGTAGCACTGTGGCTCAAGTGGTAGAGCACTAGCCTTGAGCACAAAAGCTCATAGGCAGCACCCAGGCCCTGAGTTCAAGCCCCAGGACCAGCAAAAAAAAAAAAAAAAAAAGTAGGCTTGAGATGGCCCAGAGAGAGTATCTGCATCATGTAGAAGACCTTAAGTTTGATCTCTAACACAGACCAAAAAAAACCAAACTACTTTGAGTCATAGTGCTAAGTGAAAAAAGAAAGATGTGAAAAAAGAAAGGTTTTATGGAATTTGCCTTTTAAAATATTAAAATACTAATTAAAATATTAAAAATTTTAAATACATATTAATTTTCATGAAATAAAATTGAGAAATATAAAATAAGCTGTCAACAGAAGTCATCTTTGGAGGTAGAACTAGAAGGGACTTTTCTTTCTTTTTTTGGTAGTAGTGTTGGGGATTAAACTCAGAGCTTCATTCATGCTGGGCATGTGCTTTTCCACTGAGCTACATACCAGCCCAGCGACTTTAACCTAGAGCCAGGGTTCTGTCCCTAAGCTTTTTTCTTTCTTTCTTTCTTTCTTTCTTTCTTTCTTTCTTTCTTTCTTTCTTTCTTTCTTTCTTTCTGTTCAAGGCTAGTGCTATACCTCTTTTTTTTTTTTTTTTTTGTCGGTTGTGGGGCTTGAACTCTGGGCCTGGGCGCTGTCCCTCAGCTCTTCAGCTCAAGGTGAGCACTCTACCACTTGAGCTACAGCGCCACTTCCGGTTTTCTGGTGGTTTATTGGAGATAGGAGTCTCATGGTCTCTCCTGCCCGGGCTGGCTTTGAACCTCGATCCTCAGATCTCAGCCTCCCGAGTAGCTAGGATTACAGGTGTGAGCCACCAGCGCCCGGCTGCTCTACCTCTTGAACCACAGCTCCTCTTGTGGCTTTTTGGTATTTAATTGAAGATGAGTCTCACAGACTTTCCTGTATTGGCTGGCTTTGAACTATAATCCACAGATCTCAGCCTCCTGAGTAGCTAAGATTACAGACATGGGCCATCAACTGCTTGGTTACAATGTCTCTTTTAACTAGATACTTTTACAATATCTATTTTCAGATAAGGCTAAGTGGTTATTTCCAAAGCTTAGAAGCAGCATACAACTTTTGAGGACCACTGGTCCCAATGGCTCTGGGAACTTAGTTCATTCTTGGCCCCATTCAGACCTATGGAATAAGAAAATAGTCTGACAAGCCCTCCAGGTGATTCTGATGCACAAGTTTGAGAAGCATCCATCTAGTTTCATGCTCCTGTTTCATTCTCACCTGACCCTTATCTGTCAGAGCTCGCTTTTCTGGGGACCCAGAGGACCTTAGCCACACCCCTATGCTGAGCTACCTAAGGCTAACAGGGACATTTTAGTCTTTTTTTTTTTTTTTTTTTTTTTTTTTGCCAATCCCAGGGCTTGAATTCAGGGCCTGGGCACTGTTCCTGAGCTTCTTTCGCTCAAGGCTAGCACTCTACCACTTGAACCTCAGAGCTACTTCTGGTTTTTTCCGTTTATGTGCTACTGAGGAATTGAACCCGGGGCTTCATGCATGCTAGACAAACACTCTACTATTAAGCCACATTCCCAGCCCCATCATCTTTGTATCTTTAGTACTTGGAATATAGTAAGCCCTCAAACAATGCTTCTGGAATGAGGAAAAAATAATCAAAGCCTCAATATAAGGTAGTGGGGGAAAGGAAGCAGAAGGGGTACAGAATAAACTCCTGGGGCTTTTCTGCCAGTTTGTTCATTCTGTAGCTCAATCAGACCAGTCCACTTTGACTATCTGCAGCATACATAGATTCCCATTGGCTTCTACTTAGGAGCCTTCCTCACTTTTGCAAGTGTCTTGCTCCCCCAGGAACTTTAGAAGCTGCTCTGCTCAGCAGTCTGAAGGGAAATAACCCATTCCCTCCCTCCCCCAAACCCCCAATGCCTCCATCCCTAGTACCTCACTCTTCGCTGGGGACTCTGGCGTGCTTGGCTTCCGGACAGTCACAGGTGGAGGCAGGGGGCTGCTAGCCAGAGTCGCAATCACCTGGCCCTGGGCATTTAACAACAGTTGAGGGGTCACAGCCTGGACCTGCAGGCTTTGAGCTGGTGCTGAAGCTGCCACACTAGCTGAATTCACCACCCATGGAAGTGTTCCAATAACCTAAGAGGAAATAAGGGAGGGGCCCCACGTATGAGGGTTGTATCCAACCCACCCTCAGCCCAAATCCCCATACTGGCAAAAACTAACTTGGACAAAACACTTAAACCATCTGGCTGTTTTTCTCATCAACAATCCAGCCTGGAGGCTCCTTTATTTCATCCTCAGAGCTGAGGTACAGCTGGAGTGGGGCTGTTTGTGAGTCAGAGACCTGAATGTTAAGTTAGTACTCTTAATCTTCCTTCCTTTTTCTTTGTTTTTCCCTCCTTCCCTCCCTTCCTTCCCCCCTTTCTTTCCTGTACTGGAACTTGAATTCAGGGCCTATGCATTGTCCTTTAGTTTTGTTTTTTTTTTTGCTCAAGGCTGGCACTCTACCACTTGAGCCACAGTTCCACTTTCAGCTTTTTGGTGATTAATTAGAGATTAGAGTCTCTTGCACTTTCCTGATCACCCTGGCTTTGCGTTACAATGTTCAGATCTCACCATCCTGAGTAGTTAGTAGCCACTAGTGCCCAGCTTAACTTAGTATTTCTGAATCTTGTTCTCTCCAGTAAAATAAAAATCTCTACCAAATAGATCTGTACCCAAAACAGTGAGATAAAATATGAGAAAGCACCCAGCACAAAGCCTGTCCATAGAAAATCCTACAAGTAGAATGAACACCTCTAGGGGACCGCGGTGGCTGGCCCCAACATTAGCTGAGCCCCAACAGCTAGGGTCTTCAGCTTGACTCCCAGTTTGAGTTTCTAGGATGCTTACTTAGCCCAAGACCTGGCTGGCTATTCCACAGCACCCACCCTCAGCTTTCACCACTTGCCTGTCCCTGAGCATTGGTGAGGATCTGACTGCTGATCCCTGGCATGCCGGGAATGGTGTTGGTAATGACCGGAGTTGTAGTGAGGGAGCCCAGGATCTGGGTCTGTCCCCCAAGGGAAGCAGCACTGATCTGTGGGTGGAGAAAGAGCCTTGCTCAGAGGCCAAAAGGGTGAAAAGAGACCCAGACAGAGGGAAGAGTGCAAGGACATTTGGGGTGGAGTGGGCATAAAAGAGGGCTGCAGGTCTGTGTCCACTAGATGAATACCTAGAACTAGGAAGGGGTCACCAGGGGCAACAGGGAAGGGTAGGGCCAGTCATAGAACAGTAACTCTGTTTAATCTTTCCAGCCAGGCCTGGTGGCGGGGGTAGAAGGGCCAAACTGGAGAGGCTGGTGTGCTCTTAGTCACATCTGGCAACCCCACCGCTAAGCCAGGAGCCACATTACAAAGACACTAGCACAGAGCCGTGAGCCACCAGCTGCACCTTAGCGACAGCTCTCAAGGTTGTAATCCCTAGACATCCCACCCTCCAAGGCTCATCCAGAGGTTCAGGTTCTGGAGAATTTGCCCAGGCCTCTTGGTAGAGGGTTGCTTGCTTTTGTTTGGGTTGGACAGGCTGACAGCTGTAAGAAGACCTCAGAGGGAGCCCATCTCTGCTGGTGTTGGAAAGGGCTGGATTCAAGGGGCTGGTCCTTCTCTGTGGGAAGGGTCACTTCCACCCGAAGCCCTAGATTTGGTCCATCCCTGGTTAGCCCTGGGTGAGGGCAGCAGCTTACGATTCCTGGGCTAAATGCAAAGCCTGCAGGCTGGACGGTGATCTGTGGGGTGGTGTCCACTGGCTTGGGGGGAGGGCCAGCAGCGGTGGCAGCAGTGGGCTGTGGTATGATGGCAGGCGTGGTCTGTAGCAGCGGCTGGGTCTGGAACAACGTCTGGGGCTGGGCTGGTGGCCGGGGCTGGGCTGGTGAAGCAGCCTGGATTGGTGGGGCAGCTTGTGCAGGTGCCGGAAGGGCGGTGTTCAGCACAGCAGTTGCTATGGAGCAAGGCAGAGACAGAGGTGCTCAAGTGCCTAGCCATGGCCCAGAGTGGCTCCAATCCCATCTGGCACAAGAATGACAGGGGGCTGGGGCAGTGGGCATGGGAACAGGCAGTTGTAATTCCTTGGATGCTTGAAGGCCTGATGCATGTCAACATCTTTCATTCCCACCCCCCTCCCTTGGGCCAGTAGACTCGTAGGTTCAAGAACTAGATGTTGAATCTTCTCGCAATCCTTCTCAGGAGGCTGGTCATGGGTGAATTCTGGCATGGGGAAGAGAGCAGTCTCAGGCAGTTGGCTGAAGAAAGAAAGGCCTGCTGGCTGGCTTGGTGTCCTGGCCTAGAGTCCCAAAGTTGGTGCTGTGGCTCTGTGGTTAGATGCCTGGAACACTGGATCCAGACTGCAGGGTTCTTGGCCTGGGTGGGCCTCAGGTTCTGAGTCCAGCACGGCAAGTACATGTGCAAGGGTGGAGTGTGGGGTGGCAGGGCATCTGGTGCAGTCCTGGGGAGAATTGCCGTTACCTTGGAGACTGGCTAAAGGTGGCTTGAAAATTCCCCCCGGAGGAGAAGCAGCGGTCAGTCCTGGGAGGGCAGCCACAGTTGCTGTAGGAATTGTCCACACGGCCAGCCCCTGCTGCCCAGCCACTTGACCTGCAATACTGATGGGGATAAGAAGAGGTTGAGTAACTGCCCCTGCTGGAACCATAACTCCTGTCAGAACTGTGGCTAAGTTTTCCTGAGTCAAGACCTGCAAAAGCAAACAAGATTTCAAAAAAGAAAAGAAAAGAAAAAAAAATAAAAAGAAAAAATCAACATCCACAGAGCAAACACTGGTCTCTCAGACCCAGTTGAGCATAAACAATTATTCTGAGGGCAGTGAGGGAAAAGGCCACAGGAGGGTGAGGAAAAGGTCCAAGGCCTAGATGGAGGCCTCATCCTGAGGGGTGCTTGCCAGATTAGCCTTGCCTATAGAACCAGTGATTTGTGAACAATGAACAAGAGCAGAGGTGCAACTAAGCAGTCCAGGGTCTGCAGAGGCTTCCAAGAAGTTCTGGTGGAGAATACTATCTTTGCTTGGATGCCTTAGAGAATTGTGCATAGAGCAAAGGTCACCAGGACTGCAGGATCCCACACACAGCCTCTCGCTGTGCTAGAGATGTTCCCTAGCTCTGCATGAGGACTCTGAACAACCTCTTAGCTCTTCCAAGCATGAAAGAGATCATGTTATTTCTACAAGGAGATGGCCCAACAAATGCACATCTTCTTTTCCAGTGGGCTTTATGTAAGGCAGGGGAGTCTAGTAGGTAGCCTCTGCCTTATACTGCCTCACAGTTTCTCAGATCCCATAGTTCCTTCATGCCATACTCCTGCCCACTGCCCTCTGTCCAACTCCCTAGGGTGGCCCTTACCTGGGGGGCAGCTTGTAGAGCCAGTGGCGTCAGGGTCTGTGATGCCTGAGGCTGGGTTTGGGCTTGGCTGAAGGTGGCAATGGCAGGGGCAGGACTCGGAGGGATTCCCGGGAGTGATTTCACTTCATGTGGAATTGAGAGAAAGAACAAGAAGTGAGGGGAGGGGTGAATGGAGTAGAATATCTTGCCTGCAGCCGGAAGTGGTAACTTCTAGCCCATGTTTATTTCTCGTATAACAGAATACTAGTTGCTGGCTTTCTCTGACCCATGAAGCAGCTTTCCCAGTGCTGCTCAGTGTGAGACTTCAGCTGGAGAGCTCTGGGTCAGACAGGAAAGATAGGCCACCTTCTCTTCTCATCTGCATGAAATACACGTCTGTGCATAGCTGGGTACCAACCCCTCATTTTCTGGCTCTAAAAGACATTGTTACATTGTCACAACCTGTTACATAATCAGTAGGGCAGGAAGGTAAAGTGCTAGAATTGATGAAAACAGCAAAGGGGAAGTCAGCCAGCAACTGAATTCTTCATCTCATATTCAAGCTACTTTTGGATACAAAAAGTGCTGGTTTAGTTGGATGCCTCTGACCTATGCCTATAATCCTAGCTACTTAGGAGGCAGAGATCTGAGAATCTTGGTTCTAAGCCAGCCTGGGCAGGAAAGTCTTTGAGACTCTTATCTCTAATTAACCACCAGAAAACCAGAAGTGGAGCTGTGGCTCAGAATGATAGAACACTAGCCTTGATTGAAAAAGCTGGAAGTGGAGCTATGACTTAAGTGGTAGAATGCTAATCTTAAGCATAAAAGCTCAGGGACAGTGCCCAGGCCCTGAGTTCAAGCCCCTGACCAATACACACACACACACACACACACACACACACACACACACACACACACACACACACACACACACACACACGCGCGCGGACAGTGCCCAGGCCCTGAGTTCAAGCCCCTGACCAATACACACACACACACACACACACACACACACACACACACACACACGGACAGTGCCCAGGCCCTGAGTTCAAGCCCCTGACCAATACACACACACACACACACACACACACTCACACACACACTCTCACACACACACACACACACACACACACACACAAAGCAGGGACATGGAAATTCTTACAGGGCAAAGTTCCTGAAATTGGATATGACTTTACCAAACTGCAGGGTCATAGGAGCTCTTTATGCCAGCCAGCTTTTCTCTGCCTTCCTTGAAGTCTGAAGTCAAGAAGAGTTTTTAGCCAGGCACTGGAAGCTCATGATTTTAATCCTAGCTACTCAGGAGGCTGAGATATAAGGACTGGGCTTCAAAACCAGCCCAGACAGGAAAGTCTGTGAGATTCTTATCTCCAATTAGCCACCAAAAAGTACAGGTATGGCTTAAGTGGTAGAATGGCAGCCTTGAGTGAAAAAGTTAAAGGACAGCGACCAGACCCTGAGTTCAAGCACCAGTACACTCCTCTCTCTCTCTTTCTCCTTCTTTCTCTCTGTCTCTGTCTCTGTCTCTCTCTGCCAGTCCTGGCTCTTGGGCTTAGGGCCTGTCCCTGATCTTTTTTTGCTAAAAGCTAGGTTTCTATTACTTGTGCCACAGCTTCACTTCTAGCTTTTTGGTGGTTAATTGGAGGTAACAGTCTTAAGGACTTTCCTGCCTTGGATGGCTTCAAATCACGACCCTCAGATCTCAGCCTGATAGGGACATAGATGTGAGCCACTGGCAGCCAGCTTATGTATTTATTTGTAAACATTACTGCTTTGAATATTTTTGATTGGTCCTTATTTCTTTGTGGTGTAGTCCACTGAAATTCTTTTTGAGGAGAAATCAACTGTTGACGTGGAAGGAAGTCACAGGAGGGAGGGAGGGAGAGAGAGAGAGAGAGACTTTCTGCAGAACAAGACGTCAACCTCTTGATATGGTGTTTTATTCAATGATGAGAAAAGGGTGGTCTATGGAGCAGTGTTTAGGCCCATAGCTTAGCTTCTAGAATAGCCATGGTTCTCTCACATCTGTACTGTAGGAGCATCTAGTTCATACCCTAAGGTCATCTTTGGAAAAGAACAGCACCGTAAGTCTACTGAGAGGAGGGAAAGGCGTTTTCAGGGTTCTAGTTCATCTGTCTGTACAGTCTGAGGAAGGTAAGATGCCCTTCCATCCTCAGCTCCTGGAACCTTCCAGCTCTAACATAAAAATGATTGAGATTGAAAGGGTTGGCTGGGCTCAGCACTGGTGACTCACATCTGTAATCCCAGCTACTCAGGAGGCTGAGATCTGAAGATCGTGGTTCAAAGCCAGCCTGGGCAGGAAAGTCTGTGAGACTCTTACCTCCAATGAACCACCAGAAAATCGGACATGGTGCTATATAGTTCAAAATGGTATTGCACTAGCCCCTGAGCAAGAAAGCTCAGGGACAGCACCCAGGCCTAGTTCAAGCCCTGAAACTTGACAAAACAAAACAAAAAGAAAGAAAGAAAGAAAAGAAAAGCCTCCATCCTGAAAGTTCAGGCCTCTCTGCATTAGACCAACACTCTGGTTTGTATCTAGGAGCACACTGAGGTGGATTCAAATTTTTATTTATCTATCTATCTATTTATTCTTGGCGGTTGTGGGCCTTGAACTGGGGGCCTGGACACTGTTCCTGAGCTCTTCAAGGCTAGTGTTCTACCACTTTGAGCCACAGCGCTACTTTCAATTTTCTGGTGGTTAATTGGAGATAAAAGTCTCACAGACTTTCCTGCTTAAGCTGGCTTTGAACTGCAATTCTCAGCTCTCAGCCTCTTGAGTAGCTAGGATTACAGGTGTGAGCCACCTGCACTGGGCTAGATTCAAATTTCTTAGGATAGTCCTCACCACTCAGTGGATCCCAGCTTTGCTTTGAGAGTGATTCAAGGAGAACTCAATTTCAGGAACAAGGAGGATGAAATAGCCCTGGAGGCTGGCTAGATGTTCAGACTGTGGTCACAGGCTATCCAGTGAGCAGGAAGACAAGGCTGTAATGCCACATGGGTCCCCAGGACTTAGGCTGGCTCACCAGGAAACTGCAGAAGGGACCCAAGGGGAGCAAAGCCACATTGGAGTAATAGCCTCATACCAGCTGCATCTGTAGGGGGGTCTGGGTTGTTTGGCCCAGCTTCACCAGCGTTTTCTCTGGCTTCAGCAGGGTCTTGGTTCTGGGAGCCCTCGGTAGCCGCACCCTCCAGTCCTTTCCCCTCTTCCTCAGCCGGGAGCTGGGCATCCACTCCAACTTCCAGCACTCGGATGGTCTCATGGCCTGACATCACGATGACCTGCAAGCAGAGGAGGATGGGAGACATTGCTGGGGGAGGGGGAGCAGCAGGAGCTCTGGGTATGGCTGGGGGAAAGAGGAGAGGGCAACTTCAGGATGCTCACCTCCTACTCAGAGAGGACTGTGTCCTCAGGAATCATCAGAGCCTCGGCCAGGGGAGAAGCTACTAGAACAAAGCAGTTCTTGGAGATAGGAAGAAGGGCCTGACAGAAACAGAGAAAAGTCCCACAGAGCCAAACCACTTGGGAGATATTCTTCTTTGCTCTGTGGGACGTAGTGCAGGCAATGGGAAATGGCCTTATACACAGACATCCTCTTGGCTGCTAGGATACTGGAATGGTGGCTATGCAGGCTCCTACCACAAGCTGTGTGTCCACATTTTAGGTTGGGCCATGACACAAATCCATCTTTCCTTTTCTTTGAAACCCTCTAGAAATTTCCCAAAGACAAGTGGATGGAAAAAATTAGGGCTCCATAATGATGAGAAACTTTTTAAAGCTCCTGATACCATTATTTTCAAAACTCTGAGATAAGGGGCTAGAATTTTCCTGCAAACTATATTCCTGAAGGAAGGAGCAGGAATCCTGAAGATGCAGTCTCTCCTGCCTCACCCCTGCACTGACCCTCTGAGCCAGGCTTGAGGTCCCAGGGAACATGCTCAGACCACTAGGGCCCCTCCAAGAGCCTGTGGTGTGGACAGTCCTGGACCTTTCTTTCACTGGGGTTTCTGCTCAAATGCCAGGCTCTTTACTCCTCCCCACACACTGAAATGCTGCTGTTAGGACCCTTCAAGAATCCTGGATGAACTCTGTACACTAAAAATTTTGTAAGGATTGGAGCCAGTGGCTGACGCCTGTAATCCTAGCAATGCAGGACACCAAGATCTGAGCATCAAGGTTCGAAGCCAGCCTGGACAGTCAAGTCCAAAAGACTTGTACTTCCAATTAACCAGAAACAACAGCAACAACAACAAACAGCCAGGCTGGAAATGTGGTTTAAGTAGTAGAGTTCAAGCCCTTATACCAGCATACATACATGTGCGTGCATAATGCACACATACATACACAAATAAAGAGCTTTGTGTTGGTGTCAGCTCTCCCTACCCTTATCCGGTGTCTGCAACCACTTCCACAACACATTCCCGAAGCTGGAAAATTGGAGCCAGCCAGAGACTGTGCTGGAAAAGGGGACAATATGACCGAACAGGAAAGTGGGCCTGAAATAAATCTCCCAAAGCAGTTCCCTTTGGTCCATTCAAACATAACTTTGAAGGACTGCACTCTGATTAAATTTTTGGTTTTGTGTGTGTTTATGTGGTTTTACTTTTTCTTTTTTTGGCAGTGGTGGGATTTGAACTCAGGGCCTAGTACTTGCTAGGAGGTACTCTACCAATTGAACCATGCCCAAACCTCCAATTATGGTTTAAGGAATGTTAAACTTTTTTTCTGCATTTAAAAATAAGAAAGGGAAGCCGGGCGCTGGTGGCTCACGCCTGTAATCCTAGCTACTCAGGAGGCTGAGATCTGAGGATAGTGGTTCAAAGCCAGCCCGGGCAGGAGAAACCGTGAGACTCCTATCTCCAATAAACCACCAGAAAACCGGAAGTGGCGCTGTAGCTCAAGTGGTAGAGCGCTTGCCTTGAGCTGAAGAGCTGAGGGACAGCACCCAGGCCCAGAGTTCAAGCCCCACGACCGACAAAAAAAAAAAAAAAAAAAAAAAGGGAAAAAAGAATAAAAATAAGAAAGAAAATAAAAATAACAAAGAGTAAACTTATTAAGAAAAATTGCTATGTGTGTGTACGTGTGTGTATAGAAGAAAAATGAAGAATAAATTACCTGAGGCCCAAACTTTTCTTTCTTTCCTTCTTTTTATTTCTTTTCTTTTGTTGGTTGTGGGGCTTGAATTTAGAGCCTGGGCCTTTTCCCTGAGTTTTTTCACTCAAGGCCATTGCTCTAACACTTTGAGCCACAGCACCACTTCTGGTTTTCTGACAGCCAATTGGAGATAAGAGTGTCCCAGACGGGCTGGGAAGGTGGCTCAGTGGTAGAGCGCTTGCCTTCATGCATGAGGCCCTGGGTTCGATTCCTCAGCACCACATATGCAAAAAGAAAAAAGCCAGAAGTGGCGCCATGGCTCAAGTGGTAGAGCACTAGCCTTGAGCTGAAGAGCTGAGGGACAGCGCCCAGGCCCAGAGTTCAGGCCCCACGACCGGACCCCCCCCCCAAAAAAAAAAAAAAAAAAAAAGAGTGTCCCGGACTTCCTGCCCAGGCTGTCATCAAACCATGATCCATAGATCTCAGCCTCCTGAGTAGTTAGGATTACAGGCTTGAGCCACCAGAGCCTGGCTTGCTTGATAGCTTGCTCACTGTCTCTTTCTTTCCTTCCTTCCTACCTTCCTTCCTTCCTTCCTTCTTCCTTCTTTCCTTCCTTCCTTCCTTCTTTCCTCCCTCTCTCTCCCTCCCCCCCCTCGTGTGTGTGTGTGTGTGTGTGTGTGTGTGTGTGTGTGTGTGTGTGTGTGTGTGTGTGTGTGTGTGTGTGTGTGTTGGTTCCAGGGCTTGAACTCAGACCAGAGCCTCACACTTTCACTCAGCCAGGTTGCAGCTGGTGCTCACCCATTTGAGCCATACCACCAGCTCAGCTTTTTTCTGGTTAATTAGAGAGAGAATCTCTCTGATTTTTCTGACCTTGCTGACTATGAGCTGCAATCTTCCAGTTTCAGTCTCTGACTAGCTAGGATTACAGGCATAAACCCAGCTTTTTTTTTTTTTTTTGTTGGTCGTGGGGCTTGAACTCTGGGCCTGGGCGCTGTCCCTCAGCTCTTCAGCTCAAGGCGAGCGCTCTACCACTTGAGCTACAGTGCCACTTCCGGTTTTCTGGTGGTTTATTGGAGATAGGAGTCTCACGGTCTTTCCTGCCCGGGCTGGCTTTGAACCGCGATCCTCAGATCTCAGCCTCCTGAGTAGCTAGGATTACAGGTGTGAGCCACCAGCGCCCGGCAAACCCAGCTTTTAACTTTAATCTTAAAGTCAGTCTAAGTCCCAATCTCAGCCCCTGAGAAACCCTAGCTGGTAACTCCCTCTACATAGGCGAAATGACTATGAACTTTGGTAAGAAAACAACAATGGGGTGGGTCTTCCTTGCCCAAAGCCCTTGCCCATAACCCTCACCACCCCTACCTCTTTTGGTCCCAGAACATACCTGCTCATTGACAGTCAGAGATGACTCAGACCCGGCTCCAGGATCCATGGTCACTGTAGGTTGGGGTGGGCACCAGCCCACACCTAGTGCATCCTGGGTAAGATGGAATTGGAAAGGCAAAGGCTGATGTGACACAGTAGTAATACAATTTCTAAAAGAGTTAGAAATAGTATGGTAGGAAGACAGAGAAGAGAAATGCTCTCAAGTTTCTGGAGAAGTAAAGGGAACAGGAGTCTTTTTCTTTCTTTCTTCTTCCTTTCTTTTATTTTTTGTTACTAGAGTTTGAGTTCTTGCTTAGTTTTTTCTGCTTAAATTTCTACCCCTTGAGCCACACCTCCACTTCCAGCTTTTTGGTGGTTTATTGGGGATAAGAGTCTCAGAGCCAGGTGTTGTTGGCTTATGCCTATAATCCTAGCTACTCAGGAGGCTGAGATTGGAGGATTATGGTTCAAATACAGCCGGGTGAGTCTCTCCAATTAGCCAGATGAAAGCCAAGAGTGGAGGTATGGCTCAAGTGGTAGAGCACCAGTCTTGAGTGAAAAAGCCAAGTGCAAGGCCCTGAGTTCAATACTCAGTACTCTCTCTCTCTCTCACACTCTCTCTCTCTCTCTCTCTCTCTCTCTCTCTCTCTCTCTCTCTCTCTCTCTCTCTCTCTCTCTCTCACACACACACACACACACACACACACACACTAAAAAAAAGTCAAATTTGTTTGCCTGAGCTGGCTTTGAACTCAGATCCCAGCCTCTTGAGTAGCTAGGATTACAGGTGTGAGCCACTAAAAAAAACTTTAGAGTTTCACTTCCACAGCATGCCAGGCAAATAAATCCACACTCAGGAGGAACCAAGGGTGATCAGAGCCAGACATTTGTCCCAATTTCTCCAATCTAATGGGAGACAGTACACCCAGCAGAACCCAGAGTGAATCTGACAAACACTTAGAACCTTAGATAAGATAAACAGCACTCTGGGTTATCAGAGTACTTTCTTAGAAATCTGGGCAGGCTTCCCAGAAGAGATGGTAAAAACATTAACCTATGGTCTCAAGCTTTAATATGCATGATTGTTACTTAGTCAACTTACTAAAAAAATGAAGATCTCCAGCAAGTCCCTCCCCCCAACAGGCCTTGGGGTTCTACATAATCAGCCCTTAGATAATCCTGTGGCAGTGGCCCAAGGACCAGAGTAACAGGCACATAGGAGGTTGAACATCTCCAATAGTGGACCAGCCTGCTATAAGCAATGAGAAGTGACCGAACCCTGTGAAGACAAGTTGTCTGTTTGGAGCCACAAATCAGAATCACAAAAACTAGAGGAAATAATAATAACGGGGGCAAAGAGGTTTTCACATGCATACAGAAAAGAAAGCAATTAGCATTTCATTTGAGAATTGACTATGGGCTATTTTATATAATACTAATGGATGTATCACTCAACTCCAGAGGTAAGTGGTACATAGTAGGGGTTGGAGACATTGTTATAACTTTGTTAACAGCTGAGCAAACTAAAGCCAGAATGTTCTGGATTCCTCATCTTCCTATTCTTTTTCTTCCTCCGAGGTTGTTTTTTGTTTATTTGTTTTGTTTGTTTTTGGTGCCTGTACTGGGGCTTAAACTCAGGGTCTAAGTACTGCCCCCTAGTTTTTTTGCTCAAAGCTGGCGCTCTACCACTTGAGTTACAGCTCCACTTCTGGCTTTTTGGTGGTTAAATGGGATTAAGAGTCTCACGAACTCTGATGTAAAAAAATTTTTTTAGCTGGGCACCAGTGTGTGTGTGTGTGTGTGTGTGTGTGTGTGTGTGTGTGTGTGTGTGTGTGTGTGTGTGTGTGTATGTGTGTGTGTGTGTATCAGTTGTGAACTCAGGGCCTTGCACTTGGCTAAGTCCTAGCTACTCAGGAGGCTGAAATCTAAGGATTGTAGTTTGAAGTCAGAATGACAGAGAAAGTCTGTGAGACTCTTATCTCCAATTATCCATCCAAAAGCCAGTGGTTCAAGTGCTAGAATACAGCCTTAAAGAAAAAAAGCTCAGGGACAGTACCCAGTACTTGAGTTCAAGCCCCAGTAACTGCACCAAAACAAAACAAAACTTGTTCCCAATAGACTGTAAATTTCAAGACAGCAGGGGCCTTGTGGAGTTAGTACCCTCTCCTCCCTCATAGCTAGAATGATAAAGAAATGTACCACTTGATAGGCCCTATTATAATTTTATAGTGATTAAATCTGTTTTCATGTTCACAATGCAAACTTCAGACAGAAGAGGCTTCCTTTGAATTGTTCAGATAGGGCCTTTGGTGGGTATTTTTGTTGAGCCTAGGAAGGAAGGAATTAAGCTGTAGAGAACACAGACAAGGAAGATCCAATCACAGAAACAGCACCCTAGTCTCTGCCTGCAGACTCAGGCTACCAAGATAAGGAGGAGAGGGATGCAACCACGTGGGCTGGGGTCCGGCCCTCTACTTTGCGAAGGAGGCATCTCCAGGAGCAGACTAGGCCAGGATGTCTGCTCAGAGACTCTGGTCCGTGGCCCAGTTAAGCTTCTTGAGGGCTTTTTATTTCCCTGGCGCAGCGGCCTAGGCTGTTCGGTAGAGGCTAATAAGCTTCAGACCCTACCTAGCCCAGAGGGAGATCTCAAAGCTCAAGTGAAGGTCAGAAGCCCTTTCTCCCTCCCGGACCCCCTTGGCCCTGCCAGGTGTGAATGACCAGAGAGAAGTGATTGAGCCCATTTTGCGACTAGTATTAATAATAATATTGTGATGAAATATTTATGAGGTGCTCAGGTTCTGGGCACCCAGGTCTCTAACCCGGGAGTCCGGCCCGTCCTCTGGGAGCAAGGTGGTGACAGGTGGCCCTGGCTGACTCCGGGTGGCGGCAGTCACCGGGAATCCAGACATCCGGGTTGTCCTGGGGAGACAGGATCTGCTCACGATCGCCATGGGGGGGGAGTGTCTGTGGATAGAGCCCCCCTCCCCTGTGATCTGTACCCCACTAGGGCTCCAGGGGCAGAAACGGGGAGGGGCCTGGGCCAGGTTCCCTGGCCGCGTCCACCTGGCGGCCGCCCCGCCCTCCTGCCCGAGCTCAGCCGGGCGCGGCCCCCGGGGGTCGGCGGCCCCAGGTGGGCAGCGGCGCGTCGCCCCACGCCCGAGCTCCCCACCGCCCGCCCGCCGCCCGGGCCCCGCATCCCGCTGCCCCGGGTCCCGCGGCTTCCCCCCCCCACCCCGCTCTCTTTATCATAAATATATAAATTATGCTAATTACGGGCATTGCATATTAACCAAACCCGAAACCTCCCCTGCCCGGCCCCCTCCCCCCTCCGTGCAAACCCCTCCCCGCCCCGGACCCCGCTACTTACCGGAGCCCGAGCCGCCTTCGCCCCGGGTGCAAAGCGGCCACCGGTTACAGATCCATCTCACAGCCCGGGCCGAGGGACCGGGGCCGGGGGCCCGGGCGGCCGCCGCCCGCAGACAAAGAAGCCAGTGCGGCTGGGCCGGAGCGCGACTCGGCCCGAGAGTCGGTCGGGACCCGCCGCCGCCCCCGGGGCCCCCCGGGCCAGGGCTGGGCAGAGCCGGAGGGGGCTCGGTGGGCTGCAGCCGGGCGGTGGGGCACGGCCGGGAAGCGGGACGGGGGCGAGGGGGGGAGCTAGGTGTGTGGGGGGGCGATCAGGTATATATTTTTCTGCTTTCCCCCTTCCACGGCCCCCCCGATTTCCCTCCCACCCCCCCTTTTTCCCTCCTTCTGCTACTTGGATTTTTTTAGCTGCTGCGTCATGAGCATAATTTATGCAAAGAGCTTTGCCGCATGCTGCACCGCCCGCGCCGGCCGCCGGGGGCGGCGGTCCGGGAAGGGAGGGGACGGGGAGCCCGGAGCCGGGGGTGGGGGTGGGGAGGGACCCACCCCACCTCCCAGCTCCCCGCCCGAGGTTTTCTCGTGGGTCGGTTGCTCTGCTCCCTCCGAGGTACCGCAGGGAGGTGATTTCATTTTGGAGGGTGCAAGGACTGGAGCGCGGGAATCCGAACTGGGGCGGGAGGGGGGGAGGAGGAGGGGGACACCCGAGGTCACCCTCGCTTTAACGGAACGGCAGATAGGGAGGTGACCGAGATGACTTCCAGCTTTCCTCTCTAGGTAATCAACTGCCCCTTCTCCACGTTCGAAGTCAAGTTCAAGTCCACTTGGCAACAGCTGCTGTGCCCTAGCTCTCCAAGCGCGGGGGGGGCGGGGGGCACGTCCTGGATGCTCCCTCCGTCCCTCTCCCCCCCCCCTTCACCCCACTGGCATTGTGGCCTGCTTCCCTGCCCTCTTGTCCGAGAGGACAAAATGCAAAGGAAAGACAAAGTGTAGTGGGATGGAGGAAAAGCAGTGTTCTGCTTGGGTGGCCTTGCTGGTGATGAGGAGGGTTGGGTTTATCTAGTGGCTTTTGAAAACAGGGAAAGGCCTGGCGGGGGGGGGGGGGGGGGGGGACGGGGAGGGGAGCAGATTTGAGGACCAGGGAAGAGCAGATTGGAGAAGTAGTGGAAAAGAAAAAGAGAAAAGAAAAGGGGAAGAATTGCGGAGGAGGGAAGATCCTTAAGTGCAGTGAATGAGTCAACATCAGGCCCCTCACTGTCAGCCTCCTGAGGTCTCCTTACCACGCCCTCATCTCCCTATCCCCCTTGGTGGTCCATGATGAGCTTGAGGTAGGTGGTAAGAAGTAGTGTGAGAGAAAAAAGTGGAAACCAGAGTCCTCCCCACAGGTTTCCCTAAGCCCCTGTGGTATCAGGACTACAGCAGTGGAGGAAGGAAGGGAAGAGGGGCTGCGGCAGCAGGACCATGGATTGACAGGTGTTTATGTTACCTGGTGCCTGCTTATGCCCAGAGGCTCTCCCACAGCAGCTTGCCTTGGGAGGCCTGGCATCAACACCATGTGCCTGCTTAGAAGAGCTCAGATTTCAGCTTCCTGGGCAGGTGAGGAAGTAGCCTGTTGGTAGCCCACAGGTTAGCAGTCAGAAGGCTTAAGTTTTAATCTAAGCTTTTTGCTACACCCAGGCAAATAGTATAATCACATTTCTTATAAAAGGAGGGTTGATGGGCTGGGAAGGTGGCTCAGTGGTAGAGCGCTTGCCTTGCATGCATGAGACCCTCGGTTCTATTCCTCAGCACCACATAAGCAAAAAGAAAAAAGCTGGAAGTGGGGCTGAGGCTCAAGTGGTAGAGCTCTAGCCTTGAGCTGAAGAGCTGAGGGGCAGCGCCCAGGCCCAGAGTTCAGGCCCCATGACCAGACCCAAAAAAATAAAATAAAATAAAAGGAGGGTTGAGTGCAGCATCTCATCCGGCTCAATTTTTGCTTGATTCCAAGAGTGTCAGCCTGGGCAACTAAGTGATATCCTCATCACAATAACAAAAAGAGTTGGGAACTAGTGGCTTATGCCTATAATCCTAACTACTTAGGATGCTAAGATGTGAAGATCATGGTTCAAAGCCAGACTGTATGTGTAAAAAAGTATTGCCTCTGCAATAGTTTGAACCTAAAACTCTATGTGGCATGGTTTTATAGTTCACCCCCCCCCCCCCCCCCCGCTTGAACTCAGAGTTTGGGCACTTTCCCTGAGCTTCTTTTACTCAAGGCTAGTGCTCTATCACTTGAGCCACAGCTCTACTTCTGGGTTTGTGCTGGTTAATTGGAGATAAGAGTCTCACAGACTTTCCTGCCTGGGCTGATCTCAGTCTCCTGAATAGGTAGAATTACAGGCATGAGCCACAGGCAAGCCCAGCAAGACTGTAAATTCTTTTTTTTTTTTGGCCAATCCTGGGGCTTGAACTTAGTGCCTGGGCACTATCCCTGAGCTTCTTTTGCTCAAGGCTAGCACTCTACCACTTGAGACAGTGCCATTTCTGGCTTTTTCTGTTTATGTGCTACTGAGGAAGTGAACCCAGGGCTTTGTGCATGCTAGGCAAGCACTCTTACCACTAAACCACATTCCCAACCCAACGATTGTAATTTTTTATAGTAGTGGTTGTATTAACTACCTCTCAATTGAAAGAGGGGCATAGTATGGCTATTGAATTTTTCCCATGAAGGCAAAAACTCCTATATATAAATAGGTCAAAGGCTCTGGATGACATAAATGCCAGAGATATTGTAAAGAAATAAACATATAGATGTGATCAGAGAAGCTCGAGGAGCCATACATCTAAATGTTCCAGAATCCTATTTTGATTTTTGTTGTTGTGGAAATAAAGGAAAACTTTATTGTTATTTTCCCACAGTACTGGAGTTTGAATTCTGGATCTTTTGCTTGCTAGGCAGTCAGTCTACTGCTGAGCCATGCCTCCAGCCAGAGTAAACACTTTTTTTGTCGGTCGTGGGGCTTGAACTCTGGGCTTGGGCGCTGTCCCTCAGCACTTCAGTTCAAGGCTAGCTCTCTACCACTTGAACCACAGTACCACTTCCAGTATACACTTTTTTAAATTAAGATTTTTAATTCAAATTAGTGACTATTAATTGTATAAAGGGGTTTCGTTGTAATATGCCTATATAAGCAGGTAATATACTTGGATCAAATTAACCCTATTACTCTGATATTCCCATTTAAAAATAATTTTAATGTCTATTATTCTATTTTCTTGCACACATATAAAGTACTTTGATCTATTCAAACCCCCAATCACCTCTCCTTTCACCCACCTACCTCCTGTTGGTCCCTTCCACAAATGGTCTTTCTTCTTTTAAGTCTAAGTTTCACATCTGAGAGAAAACATTCAATAGCTGCCTTTTTGAGTTTGGTTTATTTCAATTAGCATGATGATATCCATTTACCTGTTTAGTTCTTTTTAGTTGAATAATGTTCCACTGCTTGTGGAACTTTTTTTTTTGTCAGTCGTGGGGCTTGAACTCTGGGCCTGACCACTGTCCCTCAGCTCTTCAGCTCAAGGCTAGCGCTCTACCACTTGAGCCACAGCGCCATTTCCAGTTTTCTGGTGGTTTATTGGAGATAAGAGTTTCACAGCTTCTCTTGCCCAGGCTGGCTTTGAAACAGAATCCTCAGATCTCAGCCTCCTAAATAGCTAGGATTACAGGCATGAGCCATCAGTGCCTGGCTTGTGGAACACTTTATAAATCCATCCACATTTTTAAGATCCATTCATCAGTTGATGATGGGCACTTAGGATGATGTCAGAGTTTGGCAGTTAAACAGAGGTATGTTCTGGTATGGTACAGCTTGATTATAGGATAGTTATATTTTTGGTTCTTTAAGGAACTACACTGATTTCCATAGTGACTGCACTAATTTACATTTCCAACAGTTTATGAGGGTTCTTCTGGCCCCCAAGTTTGCCAGCATTTGTTGCTATTTATTCATTGTATACTCTTCTGCATTGCTCCTATTTGAAGAGCATATATACCCTTCCTTCCTTCTTCTTTTTTTTTTTTTTTTTTGGTCTGAGACTGGAACTCAAACTGTATACCTGAAGCTTTCACACTCATTGGCTAGCACTCTACCAACTGAGCCGCATGTCCAACCCCATCCTTTCATTTTTTACTGGTATTTAACATATATAAAGTAAGTATGCATTTTTGTTGTTTGGCACATTTATTTACTTACTTATATGAGAGTGGGTACTGGAAATTGAACTCAGGATTTTTCATATTGTAAGCAAATACTCTACCACTGACTATCCCTCTGGCTGGAAAAATGTAATTTTATTTTTAATCTACACATAGAAATTTACACTATGAATATAGTGTAATGTTTCCAGACATATAAACAGTGTGTTACATGATCAGATCAGAATAATTAACGCATCTATCTGTGATCTATCCCCTCAAACATTTTGATAGTCTTTTTTTTTTTTTTTTGGTCGGTCATGGGGCTTGAACTCTGGACTTGGGCACTGTCCCTGTGCTCTTCAGCTCAAGGCGAGCACTCTATTGCTTGAACCACAGCACCACGTCCGGTTTTCTGGTGGTTTATTGGAAATAAGAGTTTCATGGACTTTCCTGCCCAGGCTGGCTTTGAACCGTGATCCTCAGATCTCAGCCTCCTCAGTAGCTAGGATTACAGCTGTGAGCCACTGGCGCCTGGCTTTGATACAGTCTTTAAAAAAAAAAATTTTGTGTGTACGTGCATGCCAGTCCTGGGGCTTGAACTCAGGGCATGGGTGTTATCCCTGAGCCTCTTTGTACTCAAGGTTAGCACTCTACCACTTGAGCCACAGCACCACTTTCTGTTTTTTTCTGAGTAGTTTATTGGAGATAAGAGTCTCATGGACTTTTCTGCTTGGCCTGGCTTTGAACTGGGATCCTCAGAGCTTAGCCTCCTGAATAGCTAGGATTATAGAGTGAGCCACTGGTGCCTGGTTTTTGACCCATTCTTACACATACATCCATGTGGTCATCACACAAAACAAGATGCAGTGTCTTTCTAGAATCAGAAAATTCTCTGGCAGTCTTTGCCAGTTAAGAAACTTGCAAAGAAGCCAGAATTCTGAGTTCTGTGACCATAGGTTATTTATTCTGGTTCTTGAACTCCATTATTTAACTGGATCAGACAGTGTGTACTCTTTCATATCTCATTTCTGTCATTCAACATATGTTTGACAACCCCATATACATAACAACCATCTGGTATTTGACAAGGAGCCCAAACATATATGTTGGGAAAAATAAAACAGCCTCTTCAACAAATGTGTTGGAAAAACTGGACATTCATTCATAGACTGAAATTAGATCCCTATTTGTCATCTTGAACTAATATCATCTCAATATGGCTCTTAGACCTGAAACATTGAAACTACTGTGAGCTAAATAAGTACCCACTAAAAAAGTTAGGTCAAGGTGTAGCCCATGGAGTAGAATGAAATGGGCTACATTTTCTATTCCTAGAATACAGAAAGGAATAGGAGAAACATTAGAACATATTGGCATAGGCAAGAACTTTCTGAGTTGACTTCAAGGGGCTCAAAACATTGGAGAGATAATTAACAAGTAGGATTACATCAAACTAAGCAGTTTTTGCACAGCTAAGGATAGTTGTTTAAGGGAGTCATACCATTGCACTCCTCCCCTATGTCCACCATGTGTTATGTGTCTCTCCAAGCCTAACTTACTTCACTTAACATAATTTTTTTTTAGGTCTATCCATTTCTCTGCAAGTGGCACAATTTTATTCTAACAGATGAGTAAAATTCGATTGTGTATATGTACCACATTTTCTTGATCCACTCATGCATTGTAGGGCTGTTGGCTATCATAAATAGTGCAACAGTGAGCATATAAATATCTTTATTGTATCCTGATTTGTAATATTCTGGGTAGATGCCCAACAGTGGTATTGCTGGGTCATAGAGAAGTTCTATGTTTTTTGTTTTTTAAAGAATCTCCAAGCCTTCTTCCAGAGTGTTCTAGTTTACTTTGCAACCAACAGTAGTAGCATTCTTTTGCCACATCCCCACCAGACTTTGTTGTTGGAATTTTCTATGATGGCCAATATTACTGGGGGAAGATGGAATCTTAATGGTGTTTTGATTTGCATTTCCTTTTTGGCCAGGGATATTGAGCATTTTTCATGTGTTTATTGATCATTCTTGCTTCTTATTCTGAGAAGTCTCTATTTAGCTCCTTTGCCCATTTCTTAATCAAGTTATTGATTGGGGGGGGTAGTTTCTTGAGCACCTTGTAGATGTGGAAGGATTACACAGAATAAGATTTGCAAAGATAGGCAAAGCCCCAAATCAGCATTCCTGACCATATATCCCTTTAGTCTTCCTAATTAATTAGGTCTCTTCTTGTTTTGCAAACTGCTTAAGATTTCCCTCCTCCAAGAAGCCTTTTTGAATAAATACCACATTTAACTAATGAATCTTATTATTTTAATTATAGCATCATTACAATAACTTCATCATACAATTTGTAGTTTTTAGGCCACTTGCTGTTTCTTGGGAATGTGAGCTTTATTTGAGAGATGAATGGCAGGCCAAATGTTACCTCCTTCACCTGACTTCCAAGAGCCCAGCATGCCAGAGACACTTTGCTGACCACAAGAGCCTTCCTTGTCACTGTGACCTTTCTAGAAATGTCCTAGAATCTTAACAAATAAGTCTTGAGATCCCATCTTCCCTAGCCTGAGAACTGATCCAGCTTCAGGTCTTCTAAAACTTCTCATAGAGAAACCAAGTTCTGCCAAGATCTGCCCATGTGTTCCCACCTTCCTTAGCTCCATAATTGTCTCGCCTCTCTCCTTCTCTAAGCAGCAGGTTAAAGATATCCACTGTAATTGCTAAGGGAATTGCTAAGTCTAGGCAGTGAGGAGTTACAGGGTGACATTGCAGGGGCTTCAGTTGGTAGGAAAAATCTCTCAGCTGTGAAGACAGGAAGAGCAACAATGCAGTTCCTAGGGCTTCTAGGATCAATTGTCAGACTGAAGACCCATGAGGAAACTGGGCCATGACGGAATGATCCCTGAAGGCTGTGAAGAGTACAACAATATTTTAAGTTAAGAAACCCAAACTTTCCAGGTACAGGTGCAGGTGGCTCACACTTGTAATCTTAGCTACTCAGGAGGCTGAGATAGGAGGATCACAATTCAAAGCCAGCCCACACAAGAAAGTCCATGAGAATCTTATTTCCAATTAACCACCAAAAAGTTAGACATGGAGCTAGAAGTGGCTCAAGTGATAGAGTGCCAGCCTTAAGCACAGAAGCTCAGAGACAGTTTGATTTCATCAAATTAAAAAAATTCTACACAGCTAAGGATATAGTTACTAAGCTAAAAAAAATAAAGCCTACAAAATGGCAGAAGATCTTTATCAGCTTATACATCTGACAAGGGCCTAATATATAGAATATACAAGGAGCTCATTTGACATGCATATGCGGTATTTTATTCTATTTAATTTTAGCAATGATGTAAAACTATTGCTGGGCTGTTGTCACTGTCTGTGACAGATCACCCTACCAGCTCAAAGGGTAAATATGGCTTTTTTTTTTCTTTAAGTTTTTGTACAGTAATAAGGTGAGAAGCATTTTAGCTCATAAATTATTTACCAAACCTCACAGGCATAATAGGCTGTGTGCATATTCATCAGGCTATCATACATTATTCATAAGAAGTTCACTTCAACTGTTAGAAGGAAATGAGGTTGTTGATTGAAATGCTGGAGAAATGTGGGCTTTTGTCTTCCTCTCTCCTCTCTCCCCTCTGATAAATCTGGAAGTTTCCATTTTAAATAATGCTATTTTAGGGGAAAATATTCCTGACATGCAGATATATATAGAGAGAATGGAAGCTTGGAGTAGGAAATAAATTGGTAGAATCAACCACCATTCACTGCAGTTGGATAATGACCCCTGACTTCTGCTTGAGTAGGGGGGAGCCAAAGGGGTTCCCTGCTTTCAGCAAGAGCAGCTCCTGCTTGTCTGCAAGGGTTCTGGCTTACAGCTACACACTTTTTTGTGTTCTACAGCTTAGCAGGTATCTCTTATCTTCATCATTAATCCCACACCAAGTCTGTGAGGTAGAAATAATTTTCATAATGAAACAAAGCTTAGATTCAGAGAAAACTGAGAAAACTATAACTCACAAGAGCAGGGATTTATCCAAGGCCAAGCAGTTCATGAGAACCTGAACTAGGACCCGACTAAAACTGCCTTCTACTTTGAGGTTCTTCATAGTGAAGAACACTGAGTTCTGCTCTGAATATTTAGAGCCACCATTCCTCAAACACAGCATATCATAATGTTTCCCATGAGTCTTCCTCACTTCCTCTTTCCCTCCCTCCCTCCTGTCCTTTCCTTTCCTTTTTCCCTTCCATCACACTTCCAGCCCTACAAGGTTATTATTATTTTTTTTTTTGGTCAGTTGTGAGGCTTCAACTTGAACTCAGGGCCTGAGCACTGTCCTGAGCCTCTTTGTGCTCAAGGCTAGTGCTCTACCACTTGAACCGTAGCACCACTTCCAGCTTTTTAGTGGTTAATTGAAGGTAACAGGTGCATGAGGACTTTCTGCTGCCCAGGCTGGCTTTGAACTGTGATCCTCAGATTTCAGCCTCCTGAGTTGCTAGGATTACAGGCATGAGCCACTGGCATCAGGCTATAAGGTTATTCTTGACACAAAATGGAAGAAAATTACAATAATGGAAAATCACAACTATTCAACTTTGCTTTTCACTTTCTCTATAATGCAAGTAGAAAACAGTCTAGCAGTTCAACCTTTACTAGAGTGACAGCCCTCCATGGATGGATCTCAGACCCTAAGCTGCTTAAGGAACTCCTTCTGAAAGTCCTCATTGCTTTCTGGGAATCCCAGGCTTGACCCTTATGGTCCTTAGAAGGGTATTACCTCAATCTGACAATATGGAATAGATTCTGGATTAGCAAGAGGTTTGGAATGTGTATGTACATGTGTGTATGTGTGTGTAGCGGGGGCGTGGCTGGGAAAAGTCACTGCAGCAGCCTTGTGGGAAGGGCACATTCTATAGAATTGTCTAAGTGAGTCTGGTACTCAAATCCCAATCCCTTCCAGTCCCCTTCTCAAGGTTTCCACATTGAGACACAGATGAGGCTCCATTCTTCTGAGTTCCCCAGGTCACCTCTGGAACTCTCTCTCTCTCTCTCTCTCTCTCTCTCTCTCTCTCTCTCTCTCTCTCTCTCTCTCTCTTACATCCTTCAAACTCCAAACTAGCAAATTTTGTTATCTATTGTTATATATACTCCATTGAACTTTCATTTTTAATTAGTCCGACCTCCAATTAACTACTCAAAAGCTAGACGAGGAGCTGTGGCTCAAGTTGTAGAGGACCATCCTTGAATGAAAAAGCTAAGGGACAGAGACCAGGCCCTAAGTTCAAACCCTAATACTAGCACCCAACAAAAGAGGTGGAACTTACCATGAGCTGATGTGGATGGGGATGAGCTCTCCTGAGAGTGAGTTGTTATAAACTAAAGTCATCCCAGTTGCTAGTTTCTTGTGATGGTTCCAGTAGCCTTTTCCCTTTCCTCTCCACCAGATCTAAGGCAGCTAGTGGGACCTTTACTAGAACACTAGTGCCATCCTATGTGGACAAGCTAAGCACCAAGACTAGAAGCCAAGCAACTTACCCTTTGTCAGATACTTTGTTATAGCAACACCAAACAGACTATGCCTGACCCTTCTTGTTGAACCGCCTAGTTTCAATTAGATTGATTCAAGTGTTTTATTTTGTTTGAATGTAACTTTACTGACCACCTACCACATGGTGTGCTTTTGTTAGCAGAACTAAAGAAATAAAGAACCCCCTATTTCCCAGACCAAAGAGGAAGTGTAGAAGCATGCAGTTAGGCTTCTTGAAGGATATTTTTTTTTTTTTTAGCTTTGGCTGCTCTCTGTATAATTAAAGGAACAGCTATTACAAGATATATGGTTCAGAAATGGTGAGCCTCCTTTCTCATTCCTGGCAAGTCATTTTAAGAAAGACCAGACATCGCTCTGCATAATAAATGTAAAGTGTCCAGTCTGTCTGGGCAGTCTAGTAAACCCCAGGCAGTGTCTCTTCTTATTCAGTTTGCGCCAGCTTTTTCCTCACTGTGAAATCCCAAGAATGCTGAGCAAGCAGCATGTGGCCTGGAGTCCAAACTCTGATAGGCGCACACACAAAAAAATAAACAAAACAAAACAAAAATCAGAGCAAAAAGGGATAGAGGTGTGGCTTGGACAGGAGACTAACTGCCAGTGTTGATTCAAACCTGAGTATAGCCAAAAATAATTAAATAAATAGCTCATTTGGACTTTTCCTTTTCCAGATATTATTTTCCTTGAGCAGTGGTGCAAATGGTAGAATGCCAGCCTCTTGAGTGGAAAAAGCTAAGCAAGAGATCAGGGCTATGAATTCAAGCACCAGTTCTGGCACGGAAAAAGACTCAATGAGCATCTTTATCTTGTTAGAGGATTTATGAGAAAGAAGAAAATATTAAAACTTCACTTGTGTGCAAAAAAAGTCAGCAGTTACCCATTACTTCCACCTGCTAGAGAAAGCAGTGGTCTATAACCCTCCCATTTCTGTTGGTAAGAGCTTTTGACTGCTTTGCCAATTGGCTTTGCCAATGCCAGGTCTCTGGGTATTGAACAAAATGCTTACGACCTAGGCCGAGGCTCTGCCCAATGTGAGGACAGCTTACACAAGCAGAAGCTAGATGCAGGAGAGTCCCTGAGTGGCAAGAATTAACACTTTCATTGTTGGACCCTTGCATGGGCCAACAATGAAGAACTGGTAGGAGTATTTTAATTTTTAACAGTCATAGAGCCTGACTAGAATTTACAAACAGATTATCTGCTGTGTCTTTCTTCTGTTTCCGCTTGTCTTTTGTTCTTTTCCTTCTAAACATAGTTTAGATTTAAAGCTGGAGATGAAACAAGGATTGGATGGTCTCTGGCAGATAATGAAACCAAGACCCTTGGGAGACAACAGATTAAAAAAACACTAAATGGCTGGATGTTGGTGGCTCATCCCTGTAATCCCAGCTACTCAGGAGGCTGATATCTAAGGATCTGGTTCAAAGCCAGCCCAAGCAGGAAAATCTGTGAGACTCTTATCTCCAATTAAGCACCAAAAAGCTGGAAGTGGAGCTGTGGTTCAAGTGGTAAAACCCTAGCCTTGAACAGAAAAAGCTAAGGGACAGTACCCAGGCCCTTAGTTTGAGTCCCAGTACTGGCAATAAAAAACAAAAATGGGTCTGGGAAGTAGCTTAGTGGTGGAGTGCTTGCCTAGCATGCATGAAGCCCTGGATTCCATTCCTCAGCACCCCAGAAACAGAGAAAGCCAGAAGTGGCCGTGTGGCTCAAATGGTAGAGTGCTAGCTTGAGCAAAAGAACCTCAGTGGCCAGGCCCTGAGTTCAAGCCCCAGGACTGGCAAAACGAAAAACAACAAAAAAGGAAAACAATGAGGAAGGAGCCTGTGAAGTGAAGAAAAGCTGAGTTTGAATGCTGGTTCTGAAGCTGGGTACTTAGTTCAATCTTTCTGAAGTTCATTTCCTCCACCAGCACCTTCCTCAGAATCTTCTAGATATTAAATAGATATGCCTGGTGCAGTATCTGACTCATACATAGTAGGAAGTAAGTTGCAGCTAAATAGATGAGAATCAAGGTCAGTTAATTAGTTGCAGACTTTTTTTTTTGTCATTTTGCTTGAACTCTGGTCCTGGGTGCTGTCCCTCAGCTCTTCAGCTCAAGGCACGCACTCTACCACTTGAACCACAGTGCACTTCTGGTTTTCTGGTGCTTTATTGGAGGTAAGAGTCTCATGGACTTTTCCTGCCTGGACTGGCTTTGAGTCTCGATCCTCAGATCTCAACCTCCTGAGTAGCTAGGATTACAGGTGTGAGTCACTGGTGCCTGACTGTAGACTTTTTTTTAAGGCTGTAGTCTGTGTTTCCTAGGCTGTTCTTGAATTCTTGGACTCAAATGATCCACCCACCTTGCTATTCTAAGTAGCTGGGACTACAGGCATGCCATGCCTAGCAGAACTAATATCTTGAATTCAGATTTACCTCCTGCATTCATACTGGCATGGAGTACTATAGTCAACATAACTTCAGGGTTCTTAACTGAACTCCTAGAAGAAGCATAAGAGCAATTTCCCCAGAGCACTGGGTGGAGTGAGGATAGATCAGTGACTTCCATTTCAGGTTCTGGGGTAGGATCCCTTTTAGGCTCTGACCCGAAAACGTTAAGATCTAGACAAGATTTGCCTTATCTGACTTCCAAGGAGTTATTTATTAATTTGTTTACTAATTACTGATTGCAAACTCAGGCTAAGAAAAGTACAAGGCCCCAGGGATGATAGTCCACTAAAACCAGTGCTTTTCAAACTCTGCATCCTGACCTGTTAATGCAATATGAAATCACAGTCAGAACTGGAAAAAGAGAAAAGGAAAGTTAAAAACAAAAAAAGGACAGATAATATCATAGTGTGGTAAACATAGAAAGATAAGCTACTTTGGAGGCAGAGATCTGAGAATTGAAGTTTGAAGCTAGCCCAATGGGGAAAAAAGCCTTTGAGAATCTTATTTCCAGTTAACCAGTAAAAAGCCAGAAGTGGAAGTGTTAGAGTTCTAGCCTTGGACAAAATAAGCCCAATGAAAGTATTAGGCCTGAGTTCAAGCTCCAGCATCTACACACACACACACACACACACACACACACACACACACACCACCACCACCACCACCACCACCACCACCACCACCACCACCACCACCACCACCACCACCACCACCACCACCACACACACACTACTAGGTCATATAACATTATATAAGGTAATAAATGTGTGTACACATGATCATTATTCAAAGGTATATAGCTATGAATATGACCCAAAAATTGCATTTGAAAGGGCTTCTTTCCTTTCAGAACAATGCCTGGCACTTGTAAGTGCTCCTCAAATAAGTAAGTGTTGAAAGGCTGCCCACCATCAAGAAGATTAGAGTCAGAAATGAGGAAAAGGTAAATAACATAAGCTTCCTGATAATGATGCTAGTCCAAATCAAATTAATAATGTGAATATGTTTACTACTAGGAACAAGACCTAAAAGTACTCCAAAAACAGTATCAGACTACCAGACTTTTATAGTACCTTACTCATGCTAGGCAATACTCATTGATTAAAAAAGAAACGAAACAAAACTCATACACTGATCTGGGAACCTGGGAGTCAAAACACAAAATATTATTCTGTAATCTGTTTGTTAACTGCATGACTTGGGACAAATCTCTTCATCAGTTAATTTGAAAAACAGGAATGCTTCTACGAGCACTGCCCGCCACACAGGTCAAGCCCAGGATGAGACTGTGCCCATTAGGGATGCTCTGTGAACTCTAATACAATCCTGGAGACAAAAGCAAGAGATTACCCAGTTGAAAGTGGGTTATGGGTCCTTTAAGTGGCTTAATGAATAGTTATCAGGAGTATATTTACCAAGAACTTTTCTCTCCAAAATTCTCCTTTTTAGATGCTTTCCTTTTTACCTCTTCTTTGAATCAGGTGGAAAGTCCATGACAGTATAATCCTGTATGGTTTTGTGTAGCTACATGGTCATACTTGTTTGTGCATGTATAACAGATATTCAGCAGATAGTTTGGAATGAAGAAAGGAAAAAAAGTAATCCTACAAGATGCCATCTTTACCCTTATGGACAATTAAGTTAGAGGCAACGAGATGCACAAAATATCTTCGGGTAACAGATCCTGTAGCAGGTGCCAAAAAAAGGGTTGTCACCAAGACTCCAGCAAAACCCCACAAAACCCAAAACACATCCCTTCCTTTGAGAAACACCCGGACCCACCGAAGCATGAACAACTTGTCTCAGGAACATATAGGCAGGAAGACTCCCGGGTAGGGTCTGTTTCAGAAAAAAAAAAATCGACGTGAACTAGATTGGCAAAACCAATCTTTCTGGAGCTTAAAATTAAGTTGAGCTTGGTAGAAGAGGAACGTAAGATAGACCAAGATTTGGGGAACATACTTTGGGTAGTTGGGAAAAATGTATAGGAATCTATGTTCCTCTGGAAATACTGCCAAGGTGAGGCGACCTTGAGTTTATGAGCACTGGAGGAAAGACCCGGTTTCCAGACAATACCTGTACATATTTGGTTTTCCTCCAGTTGAGGTGACAGTGGCGTGGGGGGGAGGGAGGGGGGCCGGGAATAAAGGAACTAGAGCTGGTGGGTGGAGCCAGCGCGAGTAGGCGGAACCTCGCGAACAGCCGCCGTAGAGATTGGAGGCTGAACGAAGGGGGCGGGGTTTCCGGCGGCAGCTTACTCGGGTGTCGGGTGATGCCGGGGGCGGACGCCCCATCACGTGACACGGAAGTGACTCCGAACAGGAAGAGGACGAAAAAAATAACCGTCCGCGACGCCGAGTCAAACCGGACCCGCAGACACCATGAACAGCAAAGGCAAGCAAAGGGGGCGATTGAGGCCAGCTGGGGGAGTAGTGTTGGCCTGGAGTGAGCGGGTTCGGAGTCTCGGGCCACTACATGGCAGGCTTGGGGTGGACTGTGCCGCTCTCCGCGGCCGGCCGCAGTTCTGGGGCCTGCACCTGACGTCTTCGTCATCCCTAAACCACGGCTGGTCGCTCCGGCCCGGCCCTTGGGCTCTAAAACTCTGTGGCGCAGTTTGGAGCAGCGGACTCGGACGTGTGGGGGGGCCTTGCTGTGATGGGCACCTGCCAGAGCAAATAGGAAGCTAGAGCTGGGATTTGGGTAGGCCAATGGCGAGCCGGCAGAGGCGGGGCGCCGCGCTCCAGACAACAGGCAGGGCCGGGAGCTTAACTAGTGAGGTGCCGTCGCTGGTGGGCGGGCCGCGCGGCCTGCAAGATTACTTTAACCACCCGCCCCGGCCACTTTGCTGCATTACAGATCTTCTCTCGAGCAAGGCTGCAATTTCTCCCCGTGCCCGCGATCGTGCCAGTTTATTTGTCAGCACTATCCCGTTCTCTCTGTCTCCGATCTCTCAGCTCACTCTACTCGCTTTTATCTGGAAGTCGACCTTGAATAGGACTCTGGGAGGTTAATAATTAGAACCACTGTTAGCTAGCGTTTGGGCAGGTTGCAGCTCAGCCAATGGAGACTGCCCCGAGCACAAGCACCGTAGCTACATCAGCACCTTGGACATTCCAGAACTTCAGGATCAGGTCCCCAGATGGGTCCTGCATTCCGGAGACCGCTTGAGTCCACTTAGATTTTTCTCTTAACATCGGTATGCTAGTCAGAACAGCGCCTTTCCTGTCCCGTCACAACTCAGCACCTTCCTTTATAAGGCTATACACACAATGCTTTTTTTTCTTGGCTCCAGAAATTAGGCCCTTTGGGGCAGTCTGTTTGCGATCTGCGTTCTCCCACCAAGTTAGGTATCCAGTATGTCTTGCTGCGTTTTGGTGGCTTTGTAATAGTAGGCAACCTGCATTTACCCCCTTTGTATTTCAGGTCAATATCCAACGCAGCCAACCTACCCTGTGCAGCCTCCTGGGAATCCGGTATACCCTCAGACCTTGCAGCTTCCTCAGGCTCCACCCTATACTGATGCTCCACCTGCCTATTCAGAGGTACTTCCAGTTGGCCAAATTTGGTCTAATTGAAAATATACTTAGACCACAGTCCTTAGTTAGCTAAGTCTGACTTCACAAGCAGAAGAGTGCTTATATGAAAAATCTAAAGTATGAGTTGGGTACCATGGCTCACGCCTGTAATCTTAGTTACTCAGGATGCTGAGATCTGATGATTGAGGTTAAAAGCCAGGTCAGGCAAGAGAATGCAATTAAGACTCCAGTTAACCAGCCAAAACTAGAAATGGAGCATGTGGCTCAAGTCGTAGAGTTCCAGCCTTGAGCAAAAAAGCCAAGGGACAGCATGAGGCCCTGAGTTCAAGCCCCAGCACCAGCACAAAAAAAGAAAGAAAAGAAAAAACCTAAAAATTTATATAATTGGGCAATTTCATGTTATTGATCACAGGCAGAGATTAAGAAATTGAATTTTTGTATTTTCAGCCTAATATTAGCTTTATCAGGAAGTGATCCAGGAGAATACTAACGCTGTGGGGAGGCAACTTGTAGAACTCACAAGAATTAAGAATTGAGTTATGAGTCAGGAAGTTGAGACAGGAGGATTAAGAGTTACAGGCTAGCCCTTGTCCCAAAAAACAAATAACAAGAAGAATGGACTCATTAAGGAAATTTCAAATAGGAATGTTATAAAGTAACATTTTGCCTTCTCTTCTCTTTAGCTGTTTCGTCCAAATTTTGTGCACCCAGGGGCTGCCACAGTCCCCACCATGTCAGCTGCATTTCCTGGCGCCTCTCTGTATGTTCCTATGGCCCAGTCTGTAGCTGTTGGGCCTTTAGGTTCCACAATCCCAATGGCTTATTATCCAGTTGGTCCCATCTATCCTCCTGGCTCAACAGTGCTGGTAGAAGGAGGATATGATGCAGGAGCCAGATTTGGAGCTGGAGCGACTGCTGGCAACATTCCTGTGAGTATCACTTGGTCTTTGGATAGCTGAATTATCTAAAGTGACTTCATACTATTCTCCCACCATCCCTGAAACATAGCTGCTGGTATTTGTGTAACCAATGCCATGTCACAGGCAAAAAGTGATTCCAGAAACTGAAGTATGGTAGATGAATAGCACTTGACATGTAACTTGATTCCTTTGTTTCCCTGCCTTGTGAATCTTGCTTACTGCTTCCCCAGTTTATTTTGGTAAAGTAAACTGGTGTGGTAATGATCATTAGTCATTCCATAAGCATGCTCTTAACATTTGCCATAAGCATGGTGTTGTGCTTAGAACCCGGATGATTTAAAAAAAAGCACAATGTTAACATTATGTGAAAATTGAACTACATAATTTGAAGGTAGAGACAGGATGGAGAAAGATGGGAGAGAAAGATGGAAGGGGTGACATTGATCAAGATGCATTGTACTCATAACCTGACTTCTGAAACTGAAACCTCTTCATACAACTAAACAAACAATTAAAAAAATAAAAAAAGTAGAATACATAATCTCTGGTAAATAGCTTCTAGGAAGGTAGGGATTTTGTTAGCATCTCCTGCTTAATTCTCTAATACTTGGATTTAGAGCCCATAGGGTCCTTGATCAGGTCAGTGTTCAGGAACCAGAATCCATGTTCGGGGATGGTGTCATTAGTGAACATTTAGGAAATTTAGCGATTTACCTAAAAACAAGAGGGCTGAGTATGTTGCTCAGTGGTGGAGCATGTCTTTAGCACATGCAAAATACCTTCTTCCCCAACAAAACCCAAGAAACCCACTTAGGCATCCTGTGGGATTTGGCCATGGACCTAGACCCTATTCTGATTTTGGGAATGTGAGTGGGAGTGACTTCCTACCCTAAAAAGGACAAGATGAACGTCTTAGAGCCTCTGGATGCCAAAGCCTTGAGTGAGTGCTAGGCTTCCTTTCCTATTGTGTTACTGGGTTCAGGTCTGTCTGGTGACACAGTTCATCAGAGTGTTATTAATAGGCACACTGCCATCTTAATAGACACTTTACTCCACACATAATCCCCTTCCCTCGTTCCAGCTGCCCTATGCCCATTCTACTTTGTCTTTTCCTTTCAGCCTCCGCCTCCTGGATGCCCTCCCAACGCTGCTCAGCTTGCAGTCATGCAGGGAGCCAATGTCCTTGTAACTCAGCGGAAGGGAAACTTCTTCATGGGTGGCTCCGATGGTGGCTACACCATCTGGTGAGGAAGCAAGGCCACCTCTGTGCCGGGAAAGACATCACATACCTTCAGCACTTCTCACAATGTAACTGCTTTAGTCATATTAACCTGAACTTGCAGTTTAGACACATGTTGTTGGGGTGTCTTTCTGGTGCCCAAAACTTTCAGGCACTTTTCAAATTTAATAAGGAACCATGTAATGGTAGCAGTACCTCCCTAAAGCATTTTGAGGTAGGGGAGGTATCCATTCATAAAATGAAGGTGGGTGAAGCAGCCCCAAGGATCTTCCTTTAATTCCTCTGGAGTAATACTGTACCATACTGGTCTTTGCTTTTAGTAATAAAATATCAAATTAGGTTTGAAGGAAACTTTGATCTTCCTAAGAATTGAAGTTGCCAAATTATTCTGATTGGTCTTTAATCTCCTTTAAGTCTTTTGATTTATCGTTCCTGTTCAATGAAACACATTAGCTGTCTGCCCTTTCCATTCTCCGTCCCATGTGGCATCTCCATCCTGTCTTCCATCCCCCTCCAGCCAATCTCCATTGACTCAGTGGTGCAGGATAGAAAGGCAGTCAGATGGGTTTCCTTCTTTCCTTGCACTTCTCACACTTGCCATCTTTCAGCTCGTCTTTCACAAGGATCCTCTGAAGCCCCCATTTTCTTCTGTTTTTGTATCTCAGGCAAAAATGGAGGGTGCCTTTTGGACCTCCTCACAGGTTGTCTCTGCATACATGAACCCAACTGAAATTTGCTTTGGTGCCAGAAAAACTGAGCTTTGTTGAACCTAAGGATACCAGTGTAAACTATCCCATAAAAAAAGTTTAAAATACGATAGGCAAGAGCATGCATTTCAAAAGCTTGACTTTAGAGCCAAATTAAGAGGTATTTCAGATCAGCAATTGGTTACCATTTTTGGTCAGTGACAGATGCAGCCAATCATGGCTCTCAATTCCTAAGCTGAGTGAATAGATCTGATGGTGAATGTTCACTGTAAAGTGACTTGAGTCCAGTGAAATCTCTTAGGGTTAAGAACATTTCAGGGATCCTTAATATTTGATTTTTGTTTTCTGAAATTGGATTTTATTTTATCTTATAATTTCAGTTCATCTAAATTTTGTGTTCTGTACATGTGGTGTTTGACTGTACCATTGACTGTTATGGAAGTTCAGCGTTGTATGTCTCTCTCTACACTGTGGTGCACTTAACTTGTGGATTTTTTATACTAAAAATGTAGAATAAAGACTATTTTGAAGATTTGAATAAAGTGATGAAGTTGCATTACACCTCACTCCAAGGATTCTTTATTTAGCTTGTTTTATTTCTTCTCCACATATCTTAATGTCCCACCTAGATACTCAGCAAGGTGCTGCTATTAGTATTTTCTTTAATAAAGGCTTTGAAATACATCCAGGAGTACAAGGCTAAGATTTGACTATTTCCATGAGTTTTTCTTTAGATAGTATATGTTTCTTTACTTTACCACCCAAACTCTTCCAGATTCTGAGAGTCAGAACCTAATCTCAGGAGAAAAGGAAACAATTGGTTCCCCTCATTTGCTTTCAAGTTTAAATTGAGGAGAATGCCTTAGTGTAACATTTGTATACCTTCAGGGTGATCTTCAGTTTGTCTCTAGGGTTCTCTGAAAAATACTGGGACTTCTAGAGTCCAGGTTACCAGATTGATTCCTCCACCTTTGGCCCTTACCTTGGGTGGGCTTGAACTTGGACAATAGGGAATACACAAAGACCTCAAAGGAAGTCTTAATTCCAAAGAAAATAGAGCAGCTAATAAGATTTATACCAAAGTATTACACCTTTTAAGCACCTCTCCCTGTGTACATAAGGAATGGGAAAATTTGGGCCCTTGCTAGTATAGAGGCCAAATTAACTTATTTCCCAGAGTATGTTCCCGAAGATGGAGTCATGTTCCTGAAGATGCTCCCCTGGGTGAAGCCTCCTGGATCATCCTTCTCTTAAACTCCCAACATAGTTCTGGGAACTTGTGGAACTTCAGAGTTGTTGCTTGGGCAACATATATACAGAAGAGTTAAATAAGCGAAAGAAAATGTCAATGTGTAAGCAAAGATAAGTCCAAATGTAAACGTAGTTACTTTTTGCACCTGAAAATCTGGTTTCTGCATCAATGAAAAAGTTTAATTCGGATAAAAATAGCATGAGGTTGTTGGGGAATATGGAAAGAAGGGCTCAGATTAAGGAATATAGCACATTTGTCAGGAGGTAAGATCCCCAGTTTCCTCTCCTTGATGGCTTGGCCTTTTAGTATGCTATCCAGCCTCTAGGAAGAACTATGGAGAGCTCCCTTAGGGATAGCATAGGTATCCAGGAGGGGACAGAGTAGATCAAGCAACAAGCTCACTCTTTTTCCTCTCCTTTTAACCTGTAGAAGGCACATACTCAACTATTCCCTTGCTGGCTAGTCACAAATACCAGTGCTATTACAAAGGCCCGATTAATGGCATCATAAGCAGCTTTCTCCACATCCCGGGTCTCTGGAGTCAGTGATGCTGGCATTTGGACCTTTGTCCTACAAGGACCTTGGATTTGCCCACATTCACTGGCTTCTAATACAATTTCACCTAACACATTAAATAGTGTGAGTGCTGGAGCCATGAATTGGCTCCTTAGGTCTGGGAACTGTTAGATGAAATACTCTTCCTTTTCTCTGCTCTTAGTTGAGTCAGTCTCCATCTGGAGGATGGCGCTGGGCTCGCCTTCTGCAGGTTCATACGTCACGTAGGTGCCTTTGTTCTTGTACAGGTAAAAGAAGATCAAGATCACGACCGAGAGCAGGGTGAGGAAGACCACGGTGATAACAACTTGGAAAGGAGAGGGAAAATGGAGACGGGTTTCAGGATTGGGGATGATTCAGGAATTCACTGGATCAACTGATGAGACCATTTCCTCACTTTTCATAGAGGCTCATGTTAATGAACTAGTATCTGCTTCCACATCTGTGTTCCTAGACCAAGCTCAGAGGCCATGCGATATGGTATCCAGACACCATGCTTTTGATTTCTAACACAACTTAACTCCTAAACCAGTTCCTGATGATGGTGAGAGAAATACGAAGGAGGGAAATGAAAAAAAGTAGCTTATCCTGGTAGATGAAGAGTACTTTTAAATCCATAGCTTCCTCACCCCTCTTCTTCCTCACCCCTCAACAAACCACATATATCCTCATCCCACTCACTCAAGTGTAATGTCCATATGCACCAATATCTTTTTTTTTTTTTTTTGGTTGGAAGTGGGGCTTGAACTCTGGGCCTGGGTGCTGTCCATGAACTCTTCAACTCAAGGCAAGCACTCTACCACTTGAGCCACAGTGCCACTTCCGGTTTTCTGGTGGTTAACTGGAGATAAAAGTCTCACAGACTTTCCTGCCCGGGCTGGCTTTGAACCATGATCCTCAGATCTCAGCTTCCTGAGTAGGCATGAGCCACCGGCACCCGACACCAGTATCTTTTTTGTGGCTACCTTCCAACGTCTCATTTACTGGCCATGATTATAACTCTGTGTGTGTGTGTGTCCCAGTAATGGATGGGGTGTTTTCCATACTAGGGTTCCAGGCTGACCCTACAACAAGATGGCCTCTGACCCTCCTCCTAAGAAAGGAGGGTATCCTTTGAATTTGGGGAAGAGCCCTTGTTACCTGCAATGAGTGCTGTGCTGGCTTCTTCCACTTCTGGAGACAAGGTTTCAGTAGTCTGAAGTATTGGGGTGGTCATCAGCTCTTCTGGAAAGTTTAGAAAAGCAGGGGGGAAATGGGTTGAAATTTGTCTTTCAAATTCCATCATCCACTGTCTTCCCTATTTAAAAGTGGTCATTACAGTAAATCCAAATAGGATAACCTAAAGAATACAGAAAATAAACTACTTCCCAAAGATGATTAACATCTTTTTAAGTAGTGGCTTTAAGCCTGACTATGTGAGCTGGGGAAAATAACCCGATTTCTCATCTGCAAATAGGCGCTGACTAGCTACTTCACTAGAGTGATACAGTAAATAACTGTAAGGGTAAGTCATTGTTAGGGAAGCACATTTTTAAATTAATGAGATCAAATGATGTATGTGTGTTCAGCATACATAGTTAAGGTCATATGGCGTGTGTTATGTTTTCAGTGTTTTTACGTACTCTGTATGTTATGTATATATGTGCTGGTATTGTAGATTGAACTCAGGACTTCTCACTCTCAAGTGGCTTTTTCGCTTAAGGCTGGTGTCTACCATTTGTACCACAGCTCAACTCTGGCTTTTTGCTGGCTAACTGGAGATAAGAGCCTCACAGGCTTTCCTGTTTGGCTGGTTCAAACTACAATCCTTAGATCTCAGCCTAGTAGCTAGGATTAGTGCCAAGTTCCTTACACACTCACTATTGGTGGCATTGGAGTTTTGAACTTAGGGCCTTCTGTTGTTTACGCAAGAACTCTTACCACCTGCGCTACACCTCCAGCCCATAATTATTATTTTAAGATAGTAAAATAATATTCCTCCCTTTCCAAAGTCCTTTTTCTCTATTCCCAGGATAGGTTGTATACTTTGAATGGCAGAAACAAAGCCTTTGCTATCCTAAAATATATCCTGTACCCCTCTTGGGTAGGTCTATTTATCCTTCAGTGTCTGAAAGCTCTAGTTAAGGCCATTCATTACCCCGGACCAGAACAGTACAAAACTGTATTCTCCAAAGTCTCTTCTAAGTGTTTGCACAGGAAGTCAGAAAACTCTTCTTAATTAGCATTTGGATGTGATGGTTTGAAAAGGTAACAATTAACTAGAGGTCATTGGAGGCTAGAGGTGTCCTGGGGAAGACAGGCTGGCTGGCTTTGAAATCATTCAGCCCTGCTGTCCTGCTTACACTTTGCAAGGCAGACACCTTGGGAACAGAATAGAGGGCAGACAGGTTAATTCTGGGGGCATTTTCCTCCACCACATCCACAGATCTCACAACTCTGCGCCTAAGAAAGTATGACCGAGAAAATATGCCTCACCCTGGGAAGAACATGTGCAGAGGGGCGTCTAGCGTTCTAGTCAGGAGTGACCTCCCAAGGAAGTAGTATTTGAACGAGAAGTGGGAGCAAGGGTCAGAGTTTGTTGGGTACCAAGAATAGGACACACTCTAAGCAGGGAGAAGAGCCTGGATGAAGGGACACAGTGGGAGCATGGCTCTTGTCCAGCGCCAGGACATACAGCAAGGGCAAAGGAAATGAAATCATCAGTATGCACAAGGCCCTGGGTTGGACCCCCAACATCATCACAACCCAACAACACCTAAAATTCATATAGTAGGTAACACATAAAATATCATTTAGGAACTGGGTGTGGTAGTACATACTTGTAATGCCAATCGGTACTCAGAAGACTGTTAGTGATTAAAAGGGCAAGTTTGCTTTGACTTTGTATCCTGAACAGCATATTACTAGGTGACCTAGAGGAAGTGATAAACTCTCTCTGGACCTCAGTTTCTTTTCTTTTTCTTTATTTTTTGGGTCCAGTCGTGGGGCCTGAACTCTGGGCCTGGGTGCTATCTCTCAGCTCTTCAGCTCAAGGCTAACGCTCTACTACTTGAGCCACAGTGCCACTTCTGGCTTTTTTTTTTTTTCTGCTTATGTGGTGCTGAGGAATCGAACCCAGGGCCTCATGCATGTAAGGCAAGCGCTCTACCACTGAACCACCTTCCCAGTCCCTGGACCTCAGTTTCTTGATCTGTAAAAATGGTGGTGGGCTGGGCCAGCTCCTATCATGGATTCCACTGGTCCTCATCTCCTGGTCTTGACACCTTGGGGTTTGGGCTCTCCGTGTGTGTGTGTGTGTGTGTGTGTGTGTGTGTGTGTGTGTGTGTGTGTGTGTGTGTGTGTGTGTGTGTGTGTGTGTGTGTGTGTGTGTGTGTGTGTGTGTGTGTGTGTGTGTGTGTGTGTGTGTGTGTGTGTGTGTGTGTGTGTGTGTGTGTGTTCACAAGTTTGCTGGACTCATTCTAATAGATGAACCATGTCAACAGTGATAGGATGCGACTCTGGAGATGAAGTTACACAGCACTGATTTCCATCAAAGACAAGCCCTGAAGTGGATAAACCTGGTCTTGACCTCACAGCGCCTCAGTCACACTTTTCTTCCCTCAATCTCCCCTAGCCCTGTCCTCCACCTTCCCTCCATTCATCTGCAGTTCTATGCAATGGCTGATACTTTTGCCTTAACACCTTTGAGAATTAAAAGCTATCCCAAGTGCTGAGAAGATGACTATACATCAGAAGCTTAAACAAACAGATGGGAGTAACTTTAGTTGAATTAATCAATAACATTCTCCACAGGGACCATCTGCCAGAGACTGGGCATGGGGGCTGGGAACAAACCCAAGGGGAGGTCACTGGGGGCCTGGCCTGTATCTCAAGGCTTCTGAGAACAGAAACACAGAAGTGCCTGGAAAGAGAATATGGAAGAAAAGACGAGTCATAGTTGGGAACATCTGCAAAGGATCCTGGTGACAGATAACAGGTGCTAATCACTGTCTCAAATTGAGCTAGGTATTCTTTTTTTTTTTTTTTTTTTTGTGCTGGTCCTGGGTCTTGAACTTAGGGCCTGAGCTTTGTCCCTTTTCTTTTGCTCAAAGCTAGCGCTCTACCACTTAAGCAACAGTGCCACTTCCACCTTTTTCTGAGTGGTTTATTAGAGATAAGAGTTTCACACACTTTCCTGCCTGGGCTGGCTCTGAACCATGAACCTCGGATCTCAGCTAGCTAGGGTTACAGGTGTGAGCCACCAGCATCCAACTGAGCTAGATCTTTTTACAAACATCTTTATTATTAATCCTTACAGCACAATCACTTTGAAGTGGGATTTCTGTTTGCTGATGTGGACCTTGAGGCCCTGGGAAAGTAAAGTTTAACATGCCTTTATTTCATATGATGTCGAAGTGGGTAGACAGGATCTGAATCCAGGGCTACCAGCTCCAAAGCTGGAGTGAGGTATTCACACTGAGCCTTCCTATCATTGTCCTCTTCTCTTCCAGTATAGAAGAAGTAATGAGAGGTAACTATGAAGGAGCATGACAAGCTTTACAAAAAGGTCAAGGGTATAAAAGGTGTGATCCATGCATGGGCTGGGAATGTGGCTCAGTGGTAGAGTGCTTGCCTAGCATGCATGAAGCCCTGGGTTCATTCCTCAGTACCACACAAACAGATAAAACTAGAAGTGGTGCTGTGGCTCAAGTGGTAGAGTGCTAGCCTTGAGCCAAAGAAGCTCAGGACTGGCAAAAAAAAAAAAAAGGTGTGTGTGCCAGGCAGAAGACTTAGAAGAAGTGTGCCAGGAAGGTCTATGGAGCTCAACGTGACAAATATGAAAGTCAATTTCTTTTTTTTCTTTCTTTTTGGTTGTAGGGCTTGAACCAGGGCCTAAGTGCTGTCCCTAAACTTTTTCCACTCAAGGACAGTGTTCTACCACTTTGAGCCACAGTGCCACTTCTGGTCTTGGGGGTTAATTGGAGGTAAGAGTCTCATGGACTTTCCTTCCCAGGCTGGCTTGGAATTCAAAAGCATATTTGGTACAAGGACAAGGAAAGAGCTAGGACTGATACTCGAGCCTGAATTCCCCAACCCCTTTTGCTTTTGTCTCCTATCTTTTCTTTTTTGCCAGTCCTGGGGCTTGAACTCGGGCTTGGGCTCTGTCCCTGAGCCTCTCTGTGCTCAAGGCTAGCACTCTACCATTTGAGCCACAGTGCCACTTCTGGCTTTTTTCTGTGTATGTGATACTGAGGAATCGAACCTAGGGCTTCATGTATGCTAGGTGAGCACTCTACCACCAAGCCACATTTGCAGCCGGCTTTTGTCTCTTATCAAAGAGAATAATTTTTGTACTAAGGAGCATTAGGGGTTTGGAGACATGGGAAAATGAGCTCAAGAGAAGAGAAGTTGAGCCAGATATGGAGGTTCAGGCCTGGAATTCCAGCGTTTGACAGCCTTAGGCAGGAGGATCATCAGTTTGAAGCCACCCAGGACTTCACAGCAAAACCTTGTTTCCAAAGAAAACAACACATAAAAACCACCAACAGAGCAAAACCTCCAACCTTTCCTTACAATTTATATTCTTTTCTTCTTTATTTTTTTTTCTGTATAGTCCAGGTTGGCCTTGAAATTGCTGTGTAGCCTAGACTGGACTTGAACTCAAAATAGTCCTGCTGTAACTTGCTCAGAGCTGAGATTACAGAAATGTGCTACTATACCCAGCTAATATTTATATTCTTAAAAGGAGAGGACAGACAAAACCAATATAAGTAAAAGGAACACTGTATTAGATGTTGATTAATGCGATATGGAAGAACAAGCAGGAAAGGGGTTAGAGAGTTGAGATATGGGGGGGGGGGGAGTTGCAATTTTTTAAAGGGTTATTTGCCTAGCCTGTGAAAAGCTCATCCTCAGACCCAAATAAATAAACAACTGGGGGAACATTCCAGGCCCAGGGGACATCAAAGTCAAGGTAAGGCTGGCTGTAATGCTGAAAAGCTGGCTTATACTCTGCCACTCAGGAATCATGGGGAGAAAGAGTTCTCAAGTGGGCTGAAGAACATGGGCTTTGTAGGCCAGGCAAGGACTTCATTGGAATGGGAAACTTTTACATAGATTGGGAGCAGAAGCAGGCAGGACTTACACTGGAAATGAATGCTTCTTAAGCTCTGTGATACACAGCAATGTCCTGGAGATATTGATAAAATGCACATTGGTGCAGTAGTGGGGGGGGGGCAGTAGGGGCTGAAATTCTGCTAGATGTATGGGAGAGGCCATTTTGAACCTTCCCGAAGATTCGTGATGCATGAGTGGGCACAGGTGAAACCAGTAGCTGACCAACCCACAGAACTTGTCATGCTTTTTTTTTTTCCCCCTTCAGTAACATGTACTTGAAACAGATTGATTTCAAAGGATCCCTCTGACTGCACAAGGGACAACAGACAGAAGAAAGGTGAAAAGAAGGGTAGAAGGTTGTAACAGTACACCAAAGGGGGAACTGTCTTCTAATTTGCATGAAAATCCAGCAGCCAAATGAGATTGTTGTAGAAACATGGACAGGTATGCTGGTGCATGCCTGTAATCTCAGTGACTTGGGAGGTAGAGGTCAGAGGATTGAGGCTCTAGGCCAGTCTGGGGAAAAGCAAAAGCGTGAGACCCTAGCTGAAAAATAACTAAAGCAAAAGGGCTGGGGCAAGGCTAAAGTGATTAAGATTCTGTCAGTACTGCCCTCTCCCACCCTCCACCCCCACACACAAAAAAGATTTGGGAATCAATCTAATCTGAAGTGAGGAGTGACAGGACTGGCTGTGAAGTGGATACCAACATTTTGGGCCTAAGTAACTGGATAGAAGTAGAGGAAAAGCTTGACAGCTTATCAGATATACAAGTGTAGATTGCAAGACTAGAATGTAGGGAAGGGCTTTGGACTGAAGGTTTTTTTTTTTAAAAATAAAAGAGCTGGGCACTGATGGCTCATGCCTGTAATCCTAACTATTTAAGAGGCTGAGATCTGAGGATCAAGGTTTGAAGCCAGCCTGGGCAGCAAATTGATGAGGCTCTTACCTCGTTAAACAGCAAAAAGCTAGAAGTGGAGCTATGGCTCAAGTGGTAGAACGTAAACCTTAAGCAAAAAAGCTAAGGGACAGTGCCTAGGTACTGAGTTTAAGCCCTAGTATTGGTATGCATGCATGCGCATGCGCACACACAGTCATCAGCAGAATTACAACCATGAGCATGGGTGAGCTCAGCCACACAGCAGAGGCACATGAAGACTCTCCTACTGCTGCCCAAGGAGACAAGAGCAGCAGACAGAAAATAAGGCACAGGGGCTGGTCACTGGATTTCACTAGAGTTCATGAACGACCTTTTCAACCCAAGTTCTAGGCAGGCTGGGGGTGTGGCTGTGTGGTAGAATGATTGTTTAGCACGTACAAAGTCCTGGCTTCATTCCCTGGCTATAACACACACACACACACACACACCACACACACACACAAACACACACACACACACACACACACAAACACACACACACACACGCATATTTTGGTGAAATGCTGAATATAAATCTGTGGTTTAGGGTGGAAGGGTGGATTCAAGAGAGAAATGGTAGGAAGAACTGGAGGCAGAATATAAATAAACTCTTCTGTAAAGGTGAGCAGAGAACCCAGGCTGTGACCAGAGGGGAGCAAGAGTTGTTTTCATTTGTTTTTAGGATGGGAGAAATGCCAGTGTGTTTGTGTGTGGACAGGAATGACTCAGATGAGAGGGAGCAACTGATAATGCATGAGCAGGACAGTGGCAGGAGCCACGTTCCTGGAGGGAAGGAACTCAGTACCCAAATCAAGGGGTGGGCTGTACACAGAAGCAGAGAAGATCAATCCTTTGTAATCACAGAAAAGCCAAGGACTTGGGCACAGATGCAGGTAGCAGGGAGACAGATGGCAAAGTAGAAGCCTTTTGGGTTTTGCTTCTGAGAACTTTAATTTTCTCAAGAAAATACAACGTGCAGGGTACAGGAGGCTAAGTTCTATGGATACAAGTTTGACAGTAGCTCAGGCAATAAAGTTCCTGAGACTCTTCAATTAACTTCCATAAAGTCAGAAGTGGAGGTGTGACTCAAGTGGTAAGGCACTAGCCTTAAACACATACACGCACACACAAGCAAAAGCTGGATACCAGTGGTTCAGACCTATAATCCTAGCTTCTCAGGAGGCTGAGATCTGAAGATTATCTAACCTTGAGAACAAATGCTCAGGGACAGTGCCTGGCCTGGAGTTCAAGCCCTACTACTAGCCAAAACAAAAACAAACAAACAAAAAACAAAACAAAGGACTTAATAGGAATCCCTGGAAAACTACACACAATACAAAATAGCAGCAGGAGTCACAACAAAGTTGAAGAATTCTGTGTGTGTGTGTGTGTGTGTGTGTGTGTTGTTGTTGTTGTTGTTGTGCTGGTCCTAGAGCTTGAACTCAAGGCCTGGATGTTGTCCCTGAGCTTTGAGGCCAGCCTTCTACCACTTGAGCCATAGTTCTACTTCCATTTTTTTGGAGGGTGGTTAATAGGAAATAAATATCTCAAGGATTTTCTGGCCTAGGCTGGCTTTGAACCATGATCCTTAGATCTCAGCCTCCTGAGATATTACAGGCATGAGTCACCAGTTAGGCTGAAGAATTCTGAATAATTTTTATTTTCTTCTATATATTTTATCTTCCATATTTCTTATAATGAAACTGACTTATATAATCATAAAGAATTCAAAATCTGCTGCTAGTTTAGGCACTGTCAATATAAAACATGGTCTCTAGTTATGCTGGCAACAGTTCATCCACTACTTCATCTACTCCTAGACTCTGCCACATCTAGCTTTGTGGTTGGTAGACCAATCGTATGGAATCAGGAGAGCTGCCAGAGAAAATCCAGAGTGCTAATACGTGGTGACTGTCTTCTAATAGCCAAAGTGTGACTATATGAGAGGATTTAGTGTAGAACTGGAGAAGACGACAGATGTTTTCAACACAAGAACATCTGGACAAAGAAGTCAAGGATTGGGTGGGTGCTGGTGGCTTGGCTCACACCTGTGATCCCAGCTACTCAGGAGGCTAAGATCTGAGGATCATGGTTGGATGCCATGGGAAGTCTGTGAGACTCTTATCTCCAATTAACTACCAAAAAACCCCCCCAGAAATAGAGCTGTGGTAGAGCACGATCCTTAAGCAAAACAAAACAAAAAACTCAAAGACAGCACCAAGGCCCTGAGTTCAAGCCCTACGCCTAATAAAAATAATAATAATAAAGGACAATTGGAGGCAACTCTAGTCAAGAGTGAGCAGTTAATGTAACTGGCCATCAGAATCACTTTCAGACTGAATTTTGGAGTTTTTTGGGTTTTTGTTTTTGTTTTGTACCTGTCCTGGGGCTTGAACTCAGGGTCTAGGCATTGTGTTTGAGTTTTTTTTTTTTAATGTTTTTATTGCAAGATACTGTACAGAGGGTTTACAGTTACATGAGTAACTGTAACAATGCTAGAGCACTGTTACCCCCTTCTTTGTTTTTCCCCTACTATCCTTTTCCTCCCCACCTCCCCAACTCCTTCCTCCTGCTACCCTCCTCCCCTTAAAGTTGTAAAGTTTGTTTTCAACATAGTGTCTTATACATCTCATTGTTACAATGGGTCAGCCTGTATCCTTTTTTCAGCATTTTGTTATTTCCCTTCCTCTCCCCAAATTAGAAGAATGTATATACAAGATGCAGGGCACCGACATCAAATACAGTGACAACAGTGGTTATACTTTTTTTTTTTTTTTTTTTTTGCTTAAGGCTAGTGTTCTACTAATTGACCCACAGTGCCATTCTAGGTTTTCTGGTAGTTAACTGGAGGTAAGAGTCTCAGGGACTTTCCTGCCTGAGCTGACTTTGAACTGTGATCCTCAGAACTCTTGCTTCCTGAGTAGGGAAGGTTATAGACTGGTACCTGGCTTGTCTTGGTTTCTGAGACATGGTTTTACTGTGTAGTCCAGGATCCTTCAGCCTCCCAAGTGCTTGGATTACAGTAATACACCACTATACCTGGCTTTAATTTGGGGACTTTTATAAATTGAAAGTCAAGTCCCCCCCCAAAAAAATTGAAAGTCAAAATTCTATCAAAATTCTTTTCAAGCCAGGTGCTGGCAGCCCACATCTGTAATTTTAGCTCTTCAGGAAGCTAAGATCTGAGGATCAACGTTCAAAGCTAGCTTGGGCTCTTATTTCCAATTAACCAGTCAAAAAACTAGAAGTGGAGATAGGGCTCATGTGGTAAAGCAACAGCCTTGAGTACAAATGGTAAGAGAGCACATAAGGCCCTGAATTCAAGCCTTAATCCTACCAACTTTTTAAAGTAAAATAAAATGTTTAAGTAAGTAAAAAACTTTAATCTGGCTCAAGATTTTTTTTTTTTTTTTTGGGTCCAGTCATGGGGCCTGAACTCTGGGCCTGGGCGCTGTCCCTCAGCTCTTCAGCTCAAGGCTAGCACTCTACCACTTGAGCCACAGCGCCACTTCCGGCTTTTTTCTTATATGGTGCTGAGGAATCAAACCCAGGGCCTCGAGCATGCAAGGCAAGTGCTCTACCACTGAGCCACCTTCCCAGCCCTTGCTCAAGATTTTTGTCAGTCTAAGTGTCACAGAGTGTCCTGGGATCACCATTATAACTGATATACTGATATTTGTGATCTGCGGTTTATAAAGCACTCCAAGAATATACAGAGCAGAAATCTGAGGCCAGCTAGCAAGCTGGATCAAGCAACTCCCGATTATTTAATGGATGGCTGAGCAGTGTTTCTAATCTGTCTCTGATCTCAGGGTTCTTTCCACAAAACAACCAATTCTCCAAGTTTCCTCCTCTAGCTGCACATTTTGTCTTTTTACATATCCCCTGGGCTGTGTTCTTTGAGTTTTACTGTAAAATGGCAAGGTTACTCACGGTGGCAGTTTGCAGGTGTGACACATACCTGAATGTCTATTTGTAGAGGAATGCTGAAATAAACTGCAGCCCACCCATTTTGAAAACACTGAATAGTTGTTTGGAAGGATGTGGTAGGCCAGGAGCAGTGGTGCATGCCTGTAATCCTAACTACTTGGGAAGCTGAGGCAAGAGGCTTGCTTGAGACCAGGTGTTCAGGACCAGCCGGGGCAATGTAATGAGACCTTCTCTCCCCTCCACACACAAAATCTCTCTCTTATACACATACATACCCCAAGTTAAAAACAACAACAACAAGATTATAATCATGTATCCATATGTCTGTATGTATATAGGAAAGGTCTAGAAGGCTATTCCTGAAAGGAAGATTCTCTTATTTTTTCTGGTCAAGGCCTGGGCACTATCCCATAGCCTTTTCACTCAAGGAAGGCACTCTACCATTTGAGTTACAGCTCTACTTCCAGCTTTTGCTGGTTAAGTGGAGAGAAGAATATCAGAGTTTCCTGCTGGGGCTGGCTTCAAACTATGATCCTTAGACCTCAGCCTCCTAAATAGCTAGGATTACAGGTGTGTATCACTGATGTTCAGCTAGGTATTACCTTTTAAACAAATAGACGACAACAATAAAGTAAGTTCAGAAAGCCTGGCATGAAAAGAGAGGAATCAGGTCTGGGGCATGTAGATCAGTGAAGGAAAGGCTTAGCATATTCAAGGTTCTGGGCTCAATTCCCCACCTCAAACCAACTCACAAACCAACCAACCAATCAACCAAAAGCAAAAACAACAATGGGATGGATTTTTAACTTTCTCCCATGATGATCCTCAACCTCAGTATCGTTCTATCAGCTTATCCAAACCAAAACACAATAATGTTATTCTGCATCTTCCTTTCTCAGACTTGGGAAGATGATAGCACTTTTTTCCCACTGGGTGGGCAGCCAGAGAAGGGGATCCCAGCAAGATGCAAGGCCTCCCCGAATCCTAGCCTGCTCCAATGACCTATCATCCATACTGTTCACTCACCTCCTTTCTGTTGACCCAGATACCGCATGGTTTCTTTGTGGCTCTTGTTCTCCCAGGCTGAGCTAAATCTCTTATCAAGAAGGCATCAGATCCATTTGCCACGGGAGGCTGCCAACCTACTTATTTGCTCTAGACCTACCCAGCAAAGGGTGGCTCCCCCAATTCTCATTTCCGTGGGAACCTGCCCTGGAATCCTGCCCCTCTCCTCTTCCTTCGCTTTGATGTGTGCCGATGGCAGCAGGGCGGAGACTTTGCAAGCCATAGATCAAGATGGAGTTAATCAAAGTTGGCAGAAAATCCCGCCTCTGCCATAATTAAGCTGCCCCTTGGAAAAATTTTTCTTAATTACTGAAAATTGCTTAACTTTCTGGAACTTCAGTCTTTGCTTTGGCATAATGCAAATAACATTCACTTAAGGGGAGACTGATTGGGGTATATTGTATATATACCTTGTGGAAATGTCATTGTGAAACCTTCTTCACACAACTAATGTATTCTAATAAGAGACAACACAGTACCAAAGGTCCACACACACACCTGGGTGGGAGGGGGTATGAAAATGTTTTGTTTTGATTTTCTTTTTTTTGTGTGTGTGTCCGAGACCAGATCTTAAACTTGGTATCTGGCTGGTGTTCTACCGTGCCTCCAACCCTGAAAATATTCTTTTTTTTTTGGTCGGTCGTGGGGCTTGAACTCTGGGCCTGGGCGCTGTCCCTCAGCTCTTCAGCTCAAGGCGAGTGCTCTACCACTTGAGCTACAGCACCACTTCCGGTTTTCTGGTGGTTTATTGGAGATAGGAGTCTCATGGTCTCTCCTGCCCGGGCTGGCTTTGAACCGCGATCCTCAGATCTCAGCCTCCTGAGTAGCTAGGCTTACAGGCGTGAGCCACCAGCGCCCGGCTGAAAATATTCTTAAATGGCTTTCATTTAAGGATTTTAAACTTTCTATAAAACCAGAAGGGAAAAATAAACTCTGCAATCAAATGCATATTTCTTATATTTGCCTGGACCCACTGGTTAGAAGGACCTGTATTATGTCTTAAAATACCAAAAACGATCAAGGCAAGTGCTGGTGGCTTGCTCCTAATCTTAACTCCTCAGGAGACTGAGATCTGGAGGACTGAGGTTGAAAGCCATCCTAGACAAAAAGTCTGTGAAACACCAACTCCAATTAACTAGCAAAAGGCTGAAGGTGTGGCTGAAGTGGTAGAATGCCAGCAAGAAAGCTGAGCAAGAGAACAAGGCCCCCAGCTCTAGCTTGATGATACCTTGATGAACAAAATGAATAAGACAAAGCTTTCTCCAGAATTATCTGGATGGCCAACAAGTACATGAAAAAACAGTCACCGCTAATCATTAGGGAGATGCAAATCAAAACCACAAGCAAAAGCTGGGTGTCGTGGCTCCCATCTGTAACACCAGCTGTATGGGAAGAGATTGGGAAGATAGAAGTTCAAGGCCAGCCCAGGCAAGAAGTTATCAAGACTGAATTTCAGCCAGTAGCTGGTCAAGTGAAGCAGGAAATCCTAAGGACTAGGAACTGGCTCAAATGGTAGAGCACCAGCCTAGCAAGTCCAAGGTTCTGAGTTCAAGCCCCAGTTCCAAAAAAAAAAAAATGAACACGTATTAATACACAACAGGGTGAAAAGAGCTGCTTAAAAGTTGTGTCTGCTACACCCATAAAAAGCAAGAGAAAAGCTTGACATCTAGACCTCTATTTTGTTTATGTTTTTGCTCTAAGCCATTCAATCACCATGGATTCCTAAAAAGACACGACTAATCAATAATGTCTTTATGGTAAGGGACCAACTATCCCTAAGGAACGACAATGTCTCCTAAGGTCAGGCCACTTACTAGACAACAATAACTTGCTTCAATGACAGATCATGATCAGCCAGACCACACTGCAACTGGGACTGTTTAATAATTATGCATGCCTCTCTCCTCCTGCCCCCTCTCCCAATTCTTTTATCTATAAAACCCGGAGACCATGTCTGTGCCCCTGAAGATGGCTCAAGATGTACTGATATGCTGTTTTCCCAGCCTGTGCAGTCTGTGCCTGTAAATACATCTGCTTTCTCTGCCTTTCATCAGGTCTCTTTATCTGGTGCATAGGGATGGGTGCCAGACCTGACATGTACAACTACTGGAGTTTGAGTCTGATCTCAGCAGCACATGCGTGTAATCCCAGGTGACTTGAAAGTTTGAAGCTATGGCTTCATAATGAGACTCTCCTCCACATTCTTGAACAAAACAAAGGAAAAAGGAAAGAAGGGAGGAAGGGAGGAAGGGAGGAAGGAAGTGGGAAGGGAAGGGAAAGGAAGGGGGGAGGGAGGGAGGAAGGAATGAGGGAAGGAAGGAAGGAAAGAGAGAGGAGAGGAGAAAAAGGAAGGGAAAGGAAGGGAGCCAACCTAAGCCCATCAACAAATGAGTAAACAGAACGTAGTATGCACATACAATGGCATATTACTCAGACTTAAAAAAGGAAATTGACATATACAACAACACAGAGGAATCTTGAAGGCATGATGCTAAGTGACAGGCCAGATAGCAAAGGACAAATAATGTACCATCTGTTTATATAGAAAGTATCCTGGGGGCTGGGAAGGTGGCTCAGTGGTAGAGTGCTTGCCTCACATGCATAGGCTCTAGGTTCGATGCCTCAGCACCAAATAAACAGAAAAAGCTGGAAGTGGCACTATGGCTCAAGAGTTAGCCTGGAGCTGAAGAGCTCAGGGACAGTGCCTACGCCTAGAATTCAAGCCCCATGACCAACAAAAAACAGAAAAGAAAAAGAAAAAAGAAGAAGAAAAGAAAGTATCCTGGGAAGTCAAATTCGTAGAAACAGAAAGTAGAAAACTGCCAGGAGCTGGGAAGAAGGCACAGGGGGTTTAATATTTAATAGATGTGGGGTTTCAGTACTAGAGATTGGAGGATGGTGATGGAAACACAAGGTAGATGTACTTAAGACCACTGAACTGTACACTCAAAAATGACTGCAACAATAATACTTGTAGTCCAGTTGTTTTTACCACAACTGTGTGTATGTGTGTGCCAGTTCTGGGGCCTGAACTCATGGCCTGAGTGCTGTCCCTTCGATTTTCCCCTTAAAATTAACACTCTACTACTTGAGCTACAGCTTCATTTCCAGCTTTTTGCTGGTTACTTGGAAAAAAGATCCAACTGCCTTTACTTCTCCAGGCTGGCTTTGAATTTTGATCCTCAGATCTTAGCCTCTTGAGTAGCTAGGATTACAGGTATGAGCCACCAGTGCCTTGCTTGCCACAAATTTTTAAAAAGGGAAACAAAAACAAACAAACAAAAACCCATAGTTCTCAACCCAAGGGCTAATTCTGAGCCAGCTAGACAAATATTACCTCTATTTACCGGAAGTTTTTGCCTTCCCTCCTGAACATTCTCCAAGGCAAACCCCAGCTCTGTTGCTTCACCCAGGGCCTGTATCTGTAGGGTGTGCAGACCTCTTCCTTTCTCTAGGATAATGTCGGAGGCCCTCCTCACTCAGTAGGCCTATAGCAACCATTCCAGATTCCTGGCTTTCCTCACTTTTCTTATCTCTTCTCACCAGATACCTAAAAGTCTGCATGGTGTGAATGGCCAATCACAGGATACAGCATCTTCAGCTTGCCCGGGGGCTGTCACTCACCTGCTCCCATGGGTAAAGCAGGGAATACTAGTTCTAATGGCAAATAAGACTGTGTACATGAAAACAAATGAATATAGACCAACCAAGAGCTTACCCCTCCCCTCACCCCAGCTAGCATAGAGAGAGGCAGGGAAGGGGGCAAGGAGGTAATAACAATCAACTACCTACACCTAAATGTGATAATTACATGAAATGAAAAGACTCTTGTTGTAAAGAGATAGCACCAGGTCTGGAATACCTTCAAGGAACAATGGAGTTTGATTCTGGACCAGTAGGATCAGAGGAATAAAATTAGAAGTTAGTATCCCTTTCCAGGACTACAGGTGTGCAGTGCCTATGCCGGCTTTTGGTGCCTCCCTCCCTCCCCCCCCTTTTTTATGCTGGTACTAGAGTTTGAACTCTGGGGCCTGGGCACAGTCCCTGAACTTTTTTGCTCTTAAACCACAGTTCCACTTCTGACTTTTGGGTGGTTAATAAGAGTCAGAAGGACTTTCCTGCCCAGACTGGCTTTGAACCATTGATCCTCAGGTCTCAGCCTCCTGAGCAGTTACAGGTATATGTGTGAGCCACCAGTGCCTGGCCTCAGGGCCATTAAAAATACATTTAAAAAATTTCTCTGTTTTATTTGAAAGATTTCTTTTCCACGTTTAATTACAGCAGTTGCTGCCACATTCTTTGCCACAGCTCTGGATGATTATAATGGTGACTGTAAAACCACTCCTTTAGGCTCGTAAAAGAACATTACTAGCCAAGGTTACAAAGCGTAAAGCGGCAGCAGCAAGAACTGGTCAGGTCCACACTAAGGGACACCCTCTGGTGGCCTCCAGCTTTCCTGGGTGAGGCAGGCAGGGAGGGGGAGGTCTTCCCATCCTGGCTGAGGCCTACGGAATTCCAGAACTGGTCTGGCCACGAAGGACAAGAATCAATTCTCTCCCTTTGGATAGCAAAAGGCCAACACCTACCTCCAGGAGAAGGCGTGGTCAGGAGGCTGTTCATCGCTGCTGGGGGGTGAGCACCTGGAGGGAGGGGCAGATCTGGAGGAAGGAAGAGAAAAACAAGAATGAAGCTGGGGACTTTTGGACGGGATTGTTGGGCCTAGAGATCCCCTGAAAGCCTTTGGTGTCAGGTTTTCCTGAGTCCCTTCCCCTGTGTCGGTCCTCCTGTCCCCTTTTTAAACTCACCCTCAACCCTTCTGTTTTGCGTCTCCCTGAATCTCCTTATGCTAATCATCCCTCCTCCAGGGCAGATCGGAGTATTTGGCATGTGTCACCCTTGTGACCCTCACACCGGCCCCCCACTTTTACCCAGGAGATCTCTCAAGAGCCTCTGAGAAAGTTGGGCCAAGGCAAGCAGCGGATCGGATTTGGCCAAAGCGCGATCCGAGGTATTAAGCCGCCCGGGCTTGCGGGGCCGGGAGTTCGAGTGAAAGCCGTCCACTAGGTGTCAGGAGAGGGCGCGGGGGGGGGGGGGATCCGCGCCAAGCGCGGGGAGCGGGGCTCGGACACGAGGTCGTCGAGCAGAAACCAAGAAGGGACCTCCCCCCGACTTTCTGCCCGGAGCCGCCGCCACCAGGCCCCCTCCTCCCCCTCCCCGCTCTCCCGCTTCTCTCTCCCGGGCTGGCCCCGCCGACCCTGCGGGGTCCCACGCGCCGTCCACGCACTGCCTAAAGCCGCTCCTCCGGGCCCGCCCCAGCCAAACCCCGCCCGGCCCCCCACGACTCCGCCGCAGGGCGGGATGCAGGGCGGCGCCAGGTCCCCCGAGATCCCCCCCCCCACTGCGCCGCTTCCCCGGATCCCCCCCCACCCGCCCCCCGCCGCGTTACCCTGCGCCCGAGGCTCCGCGCTGCGCCGCTCCGGTGCGCGCCGGCTGCGGCCGCTCTCGGTTTCAGTTCCTGCCGCGGCCGCCGTGGGAGTGTGGGCGACCCGACTCGCGGGCCTCCCCGCCCCGCCCCGGCCCGGCCCGTCCGGTCCCGTCCCCTCCCCTGCCCCGCGTGCTCTCCTACCTTTCCAGTCCGACGGGCCGCGGGGGGCCGGGCCCGACGCCCGCGTCCTTTGGAACTCGACGGGGGCGGGGACGGGGGCGGAGGGGATTTTGCTTCCCGGGCCGAGGGGTGCGGGATCCAGGGGTGCTGGGGCGAGGGGGCGCCGCGCCGGAGGAGGCCGCGCCGGGACGCGCCGAGGTAGCTGCAGTGTCCGGGCCCGGGCGGGGGTGGGGAGCGGGCGGCCTGGGTGGGACAGGAAAGAGGAGAGCAGCCGCCCTCGGCCGGTCCCCGCTCCCCCGGGAGGAAAGCCGCCTTCTCTGCGCCCGCCGCTGGCCCCGCGCTCTCCATCCGGAGCCGCTGCCTTCCGCGCCCGCCCCGAGGCTGCACCCGGGCTGACGCCGCCGTCCGTCCGTCCGTCCGTCCCTCCGCCCGACCTCTCCGGCAAACCCGCAAATTCATGTGCCTGCGTTTGCGGAGATTTTACGCACGTCGGTCTGGTGCCATGAAGCTTGGACTGCAGGCTCGCTTAGTGGGCACACCTGTCGTAGGGCACGCAGCTGAGGGAGGAGAGAAACGGGCACCTGCGGGTACAGTATTCCTTGTGCCATCTTCGTCGGAGGTTCAGTGTCATCAATAGACGGGCGCCTGTGGCTCATGCCTGTGATCCTAGCTGCTCAGGAGGCTGAGATCTGAGGATCCGGGGTGGAAGCCAGCCCGAGCAGGAAAATCTGTGAGGCTCTTATCTCCAATTAACCACCAGAAATCTGAAAGTGAAGCTGTAGCTCAGGTTGTATAGCACCAGCCTTGCGCTAAAAAGCTAAAGGCACAGGGCTCAGGCCCTGAGTTCAAGCCCCAGTACCAACACACACACACACACACACACACACACACACACACACACACACACACACACACACACAATGTGTCATGAAGTCGATTCAAAAGTCCCAGCTCCTCTGCTTACACATTACTTATAAAATTCTTATAGGGCTGGGAAGGTGGCTCAGTGGTAGAGTGCTTGCCTTCCATGCATGAGGCCATTCATCAGCACCACAAAAGCAGAAAAAGCTGGAAGTGGCGCTGTGGCTGAAGTGGTAGAGCACTTGTCTTAAGCTGAAGAGTTGAGGGACAGCACTCAGGCCCCGTGACGGGCAAATAAAATAAAATAAGTATAAAATTCAATTTCCACTTGTTAAATTACCCCCAATTTAAGTGATAAGTGCCTTACAACTGTAGTTATAGCACATGATAAGCACTTCAATTTAAATATGTGTGTCACATTTCAGCTGCTTTTTGACTCACTTCTTTGTGGCAGGAAATGCTCTCCCTTTAACCAGAGGAAGTCAGTGACTAAGCGGATGTAATTCTATAGAATCCAGGCTCTGTGGAATCTGAGACATGTCACTTCTTCATTTCTCTTCCCTGGCGCAATGCCTGTCTCATACCAGTATTTCTGTAGGGATGGGATGCGTTGATAAATAGGAGGCATTAGAACTTCACCTGGCACATACTGAGTGCCCAGGAAATGCTATAGCTATTCTGATCTTGCCCACTCAGGGTTGCACCTCTTGTGCTTACTCTGCCTCCCATCCAGTGACACAGACCTCTCTGTTCCTTTCTTCTGATGAGCTCTGTGGCTTTTGGAAATACATATTTATACCTATCAATTGAAAAAAAAAATAGGCATCACCACGCGCTAGTGGCAGATATCTCAATCTAGCTACTCAGGAGATTGGGATTTAAAAATCATGGTTCCAAGTCAGCTAGGTCAGAAAAATCCTTGAGCCTCTTGTTAAGAGTTAACCAGTAACATGCCAACACGGAGGTGTGGCTCAAATGGTAGAGGGCCAGCCTTGAGCAAAAAAGCCCAGTAAGAGCTAAGTTAAAGCCCCAGTACCCCTCCAAACAAGTAGGAAGATGGCTACCCTGGTTCACCTGGGCGTAAGTGGGATCCTACCTTGAAAATAATCACCACAAAAACAGACTGGAATTATTGCTCAAGTGATAATGTTCCTGACTAGAAAGCACAAGGCACGGAGTTCAATTCCCAGCACTACACGACACTACACACACACACACAGGTATTTTTCCACTGGAAAAAATAACTCAGTTATTATAATCTACCCTGGCCAGAAGGAACCAGGATATAGGCATGAGCCACTGGCACTTGGCCCAATGTATTCTTTATTACTTCATTTTGTCAGTTTGTTCAGAAGACCTAGATAAGTGCATTTCCTTTGGTAGTCATTGTTTCAGGAAATAATGCAATCAGATGCTAGTCTCTCAAATCTACTCTAGAATCATTCCCTAAAACCTGTGTCCAGCAGGGCACTGGTAGTACATGCCTGTAATCAGGACGCTGAGATCAGAAAATCATGCTTTGAGGTCCAGGACGGAAAACCCATGATACTGTTATCTTCAATTAACCAACAAAAAGCCAGAAGTAGAACTGTGGCTCAAGTGATACAGTACTAGTTCTGCACAAAAAAAGCTCAGGGAAGCCGGGCGCTGGTGGCTCACGCCTGTAATTCTAGCTACTCAGGATGCTGAGATCTGAGGATCGCGGTTCAAAGCCAGCCCGGGCAGGAAAGACTGTGAGACTCCTATCTCCAATAAACCACCAGAAAACCAGAAGTGGCGCTGTAGCTCAAGTGGTAGAGCGCTCGCCTTGAGCTGAAGAGCTGAGGGACAGCGCCCAGGCCCAGAGTTCAAGCCTCACAACCGACAAAAAAAAAAAAAGCTCAGGGACAGCACCCAAGTCCTGAGTTCAAACTTAAGGGCCTGCACAAAAAAGAAAAGAAAGCCGGGCACCGGTGGCTCACAACTGTAATCCTAGCTACTCAGGAGGCTGAGATCTTAAGGATTACGGTTCAAAGCCAGCCCCAGGAGGAAAGTCCGTGAGACTCTTATCTCCATTAAATCACTAGAAAACTGGAAGTGGTGCTGTGGCTCAAGTGGTAGAGCGTTTGCCTTGAGCTAAAGAGCGCAAGGACAGTGCCCAAGCCCAGAGTTCAAGCCCCATGACCGACAAAAAAAAAAAAAAGAAAGAAAAGTATCTCCTTCTAACTTATCATTAAATACTATCAATTCTGCTGTCTGCTCAACGTTCTCTGCCTCTTCAAGGTCTTACTGGCAGAAATTTCTGCCAGTAAGTATAGCTCAATCCTAGGTTCTGGGTTGACTGAGATTGAGAGGATTGTGGTTCAAGGCCATTTCCAGCAGAAAATGCATGAGACTCCATCTCAATAGCACACACTGGCTATCCTAGCTATGACAGGAAGTCTGAGCTAGATGAGTGGTGGATCTAGCTCTATACTCTGGTAGGAAACAAGACCCTATCTCAAAATTAACCAGCAAGAAATAGAGCTAGAGGCATGGCTCAGCAATAGAGCACCTGTCTAGCAAGCATGAGACTCTGAGTTCAAACCCCAGTACCAGTACCAAGAAAGAAAACAAAAGTAATAAATAAATACACACACACACACACACACACACACACACACACACACACACACATTTCTAGTCATGGGGCTTGAACTCAGCCTAGGCACTGTCCCTGAGCTCTTTTGCTCAAGACTAGCACTCTACCACTTTGAGCCACAGCTCCATTTCTGGTTTTCTGGTGGTTACTTGGGGTAAAGAGTCTTACAGACTTCCCTGCCCAGGCTGGATTCGAACTGTAATCTGCAGATCTCAGCCTCCTGAGTATCTAGGATTACAGGTTTGAGCCACCAATACAAAGATCTTATTTCTTCATCATCATGTTTATTTAGTAACCAGTACTGGTGCTCAGTGCTTGGCAGAAGTATTTGTTACATGCTTACTGAATAAATGAAGAATGGTGATATCATTAATTCTATAAGCAAAAACCAAGATAGATTTACATGTCTGCACATGCATGTTTGTCAAGTAGTAGTACTTCAGAATCACTTTTTAATGTCAAATGGTAGGATTTGAATCTAGAACTTTTGATTCCAAAATGGATGCTATTTCCACTGTATTGTCGTGCTTTGTATCTATTCTCTTAAGAGTTTCATATCTACTTCTATCTGGCTCAGATCCTTATAATATCAGATCATTAGCACTAGATCTAGCTCAAAAATATAACCCCTTTCCCAGAGCATTTGTTTGTTTGTTTGTGGTGCTAGTCCTGGATCTTGAACTCAGGGCCTTGGCATCATCCCTGAGCTTTTCTGCTCAAGGCTAGCACTCTACCATTTGAGCCACAACTTCACTTCTGGCTTTTTACTGTTAATTGGAGAGAAGAGTCACAGACTTTCCTGCTGGTCTGGCTTTGAACCATGATCCTCAGACCTCAGCCTCCTGAATAGATATGAACCACAGTGTCCAGCTGAGTATTTACTTTTATGTAGTAACACATCTGGATTGAGGACAGATACAAGGAAGAAATTAGTCAGGAGGTAGCGTGAGCTGAAGTCAGAGATATGATCAAAACTTCCTGAACCAGTGTCAAAATCAATAACCTTGTCTAAGTGGAAAGCCAGTCCTGGGCTGCAGCAACACCCTGTGTCTAAACAACGCATTCACATGTAGTCACAATCATACTTTATTTAACAATTTGAAAATCTGTTCGTTCCAATGGTTAAGTTGAAGGTGCATTTGTTCATGATCATGCGTGTTTGTGATTATGTGTCTGTGCATGGGCAAGTGGACGTGTCTACAACTACTTGCATTCTTTAGTCATTACAACCCCAGTATAATAAAGTCTTATTCTTCTAACAATGCTCAAGCCTGAATTAAAAAAAAAAAAAAATCCAAGTCAGACATTCTCCTCTCCCAAACCTTCCTCCCTCCCATCTTCCTCAGCCTCCATTAATGAATTGCCAGGTCTTTAGAGATTCCCAGCATTCATTTGGCCTGAGAATCTGGCATTATGCCCCTTGACCTCTTCCCTCTGCTTGAGGGGCTTCTTTGGAGCGATAGGGGTTGGGAGGTCTTGGCAGTTTCTCTTCAGAGTTGTGCATTCTCACTTGGACCTGCCTGGAAAGTAAACATGATTGCATTAGATACTGATCTGCACTGTCACCAACCATCAAGAGGGATGAAAACCCAATTGCTTGAATTCTCTTCAATCCTATTTCATGTTATGCTACTGGCCTCTACTGAGAGTGGTGATTATTGTAATGACTGGGATTATTGTTGTGGATTCTGTTCATTACATCACTTGCCTCTCTGTATTCACCAGTGAAACCATTTCACTTCAGCAGTTATTGTTTTCCTAAGGAATGGCCACCACAAATTGGGCAAAGTGATCAGGTGTTTTTTTCTTTTTCTTGGATGCTGGGGAAAGTCTGGAACAAATTTTCTGGCTCATCCTTAATAAATGTATCTAATATAATGTATTTTTTGTACTTGCCTAATTCATGGTTCCATATTCTGTCACTATTTTGTGTCAGACTTCTGAGTTTATTGTGCTTTCGTGTGTGTGTGTGTATGTGTGTGTGTGTGTGTGTGTGTGTGTGTGTGTGTGTTTGTACGTGTGTGTCCATCCTGGGGCTTGAACCCAAGGCTGTCCTTGGACTTTTCAATGCAGATCAGATTCTCACAGACTTTCCTGCCCATGCTGGCCTTCAACCACAATCCTCAGATCTCAGCCCCCTGAATAGCTAGGATTAGACATGAACCACAGTGCCCAGCTGAGTACTTTTATATAGTAACACATCTGTATTGAGGGCAGGCACAAGGAAGGAATTACAGTCAGGAGGTAGGGTGACCTGAGTAGCTAAAATTACAGGCAGGAGCACCAGATTTATTGTGCCTTTTTCTGTGTGAGCTAATTAAATATATGAGAGATATCTATGAAATTGGTATAGGCTTTTTGACATAATTACATAAATACTTGGGAGATGAGGTTAGTGTAAGGCCACATGTTGGGAAATGTGCACAGAGACTCTGTAAAGTTCTAGTTCTGCTTGGTTCCTTGGCCTCATCCCCTGCTTTGTCTTAGGCCCCATTGCTTACTATCAGATTCTTTTTAAGGCTTGTATCCCACATAGCCATCCCCCTGGCCCATCTCACCACTCACAATGTCCTCTGTATACCTGGGCCCTTACCTCTTCTGGAGGCTCAGGTGCTGTGACCTTGTTCTCTTCTGGCTCCACAAAGACAGGAAGTTGAAGGTCTTGGCCCTACAAAGACAAGAGTTCTGTGGGAGATGGCTCCAACCCATAGCCCCTCAGCTTATGTGCTGCGGGTCTGCCCTGCCTTTTGCTCTTTAAGGGTGACAAACAATACAAAGGGCAAATATGCAGTGTCATCTAGGCCTGAAGCTTCAGGGAAGGCCTTCCTCCAGGCCTTCAAAGGTGGGAAATGACTTGCTGGGACAGGAAACCAAGTCTCTGGATTGCAGTGCTGTTTCAGTGATGAGCCAGACTCCTTATGATGTGTGTGTCATGCATGCCTAGGTACCTAGGTGGGGTGTGAGGTCTTCAAACCACTAACCTCCTCAGGACTGTGCTGTGCTTACAGGTCAGTGAGCCTAAACCTCAGTGAGCAATTAGGAGACAGGGGAGGTATGATAATTTCTTTGGGAAAAGCTCCAGGTTCTGAGCTCTGCCTAAAAACTTCTTTTTTTTTTTTTTTGGGGGGGGGGTCCGGTTGTGGGGCCTGAACTCTAGGCCTGGGCGCTGTCCCTCAGCTCTTCAGCTCAAGGCTAGCGCTTTACCACTTGAGCCACAGCACCACTTCCGGCTTTTTTCTTTTTGCTTATGTGGTACTGAGGAATCGAACCCAGGGCCTCAGGCTTGCAAGGCAAGCGCTCTACCACTGAGCCACCTTCCCAGCCCCTGCCTAAAAACTTCTATGCAAGAAGACATTAACATTTAAAGGTTTGAAACAAATGTGTTAAGGCTGTGGTTAAATGCTCACTTAACAAGCTAGGAAGCCCTCAGTTCAATCCACAGTAAGTGTATGTGCGTGTTGTGTACGCATACATATACACACATATATATACACACACACATATGTGTGTATATATATACACATATTATTTTTTACTGCCTGGGATAGATATGAATACGAATATAAATATGTATTCCAGGCAATATTCATATCTATCCCAGGCAATCCATATATATATGGAAATGTAAAATAATATATATAGCCAGGCGCTGGTGGCTCACGCCTGTAATCCTAGCTACTCAGGAGGCTGAGATCTGAGGATCGCAGTTCAAAGCCAGCCCAGGCAGGAGAGACCGTGAGACTCCTATCTCCAATAAACCACCAGAAAACTGGAAGTGGCGCTGTAGCTCAAGTGGTAGAGAGCTTGCCTTGAGCTGAAGAGCTGAGGGACAACGCCCAGGCCCAGAGTTCAAGCCCCACGACTGACAAAAAAAAAAAAAAAAAAAAAAAAAATAATATATATATATATATATATATATATATATATATATATATATATATATATATATATATATATATATATGAAACAATATATCACTTGCCTAGTATGTGCAAGGTCCTGAGTTCAACCTAGCAGTAAAACAAAACAAAACCCCAAAACCTACTTTTAATTAATTAATTTTTTTTGGTGTACCAGTCCTGGGGCTTGAATTCAGGGTTTGGGCACTATCCTTGAGTTTCTGCTCAAAGCTATCACTCTGCCACTTCAGCAAAAGCTCCACTTCAGCTTTTTTGGTAGTTAATTGGAGATGAGAGTCTCGTGTACTTTCCTACCTGCTCTGGCTTTGAACTGTGATCCTTAGATCTCAGCCTCCAGAGTAGCTAGAATTACAGGCATGAGCCACCAGTGCTAAATGTGTTGTTAATTAAAATGTAATTGACTCACTATAAAATGCATCCTAAAATAGAACCAATTACTAACCGTGTTGGCAGCCAGCTTTCAGGTCTCTCTTAACCCTGGAGATGTGTCACTTTTCTCAGGGTCTGTTTACCATAGTCACAGCCAGATAAACTGAAGGTGGCCTTCCTCCATCCCAGCCCATCTCACCACATCCTCCCAAAAGGGGAAGATTACATGAGGGTACATAACTGTAATCCGGGCATTTGGGAGGCTGAAGCAGTAGGATTAACTTAAAGGGCAGCCTGCATAGCATTGAAAGATTTTATCTCAAAAACAAAACAAACAAACAAACCCAAAAGACCCAAAGAAAAGAAAAGGAGGGGAAGCTCTGGATGCTAGTTGTGGATTCTTTATATTGGGAACTCCTTGAATTGGAGTTAAAAGAAGAGTAAGAATCTTTTCATGGGCTGGGAAGGTGGCTCAGTAGTAGAGTGCTTGCCTTACATGCATGAGGCCCTGGGTTCAATTCCTCAGCACCACATAAGCAGAAAAAGCCGGATGTGGTGCTGTGGCTCAAGTGGTAGAGCTGAAAAGCTAAGGGACAGTGCCCAGGCCCAGAGTTCAGGTCCTATGACCGACTTAAAAAAAAAAAAAAAGGTATCTTTTCATAATAATACTAGAAATAAGTCCTTTATAGAAGTTGGTTAGTCTAAGATTATATTATGAAATTAGCAGCTGTGAAGGTGTTTAACAATCCCAAGATTCTGAGACTCCCCAATTCTCAGCATGTAAAATAATAACATCAACTGTGGAGTCTTTTAATTATAGTAAAGATGATCTACATGGAGGTCATAAAAGAGAATAGAGAAGGGGCTGGGAATGTGGCTTAGTGGTAGAGTGCTTGCCTAGCATGCATGAGGCCCTGGGTTCGATTCCTCAGTACCACATACACAGAAAAAACAAGAAGTGGTGCTGTGGCTCAAGTGATAGAGCACTATCCTTGAGCAAAAGAAGCTCAGGGAGACAGTGTCCAGGCCTTGAGTTCAAGCCTCAGGTCTGGCAAAAGAAAGGGGGAGAGAGAGACAGAGAGACAGAGAGACGGAACAGAGGAGTGAGGTAAGCATAGTGGCTTGTGCCTGTAATCCCAGCTACCTAGGAGGCAGAGATAGGAGGATCACAGTTTTGAGTTCAGCCTAGAAGAAAAAATGTTAAGTGAGGGATGTTGGAAGCATGGCTTAAGTGGTCGAGTATCTGTCCACAGGTGCAAGGCCCTGAGTTCAAGCCCCAGTACAGCAAAAGCAAAAAAGAAAAAAGCAACAGAACAATAAAATTGAGCCTGGTGACACACCTCTGTAATCTCAGCTATGCAGGAGACAAAGGTAGAAAAATCAGTTTGCAAAGTAGGCCTTGAGTTTGTGCCCCACTATAGGAACACACACACAGGAACACACACACAGGAACACACACACACACACACACACACACACACACACACACACACACACACACACACACACACACACACACACACACACACACACACACACACACACACAAGTACAGCCCAAAGAAACAAATTGGGAAACTGGAAATGGTGACACATGCCACATAGGTAAACAGGAGGCAAAGATGGGAGGATCGTAATTCTAGAACAACCCAAGCAAAGGCAAAGCTGTGAGATCCTGCCTCAGAAACAAAACACAAACCAAAGGGCGAGGAGGTGACTCAAGTGACACAGTGCTTGTCCTGCATTTCTGGGGCTCTGAGTTCAATCCCCAGTACCACCAAAAAAGGAGTAAAGATCCAATCGGATTCCTTCTTACCTGAGGGGTGCTCAAGGAGGGGGGAGTGTAAAGCTCTTCTGTGCTGGGATTGTGGGTGGTCTCATTTTCCAAGGCCTCAGGAGTTCTCAGTGGCTTCTCTGGGGGTTCTGGATGAGGAGAGGCCTCTAAGGAGGCCCTAGGACTTGAAGTCCCAGAGCTGGAGAGGACCCGGGGGCTGGTAGGTGAGCCCCCTCCAGAGGCGGGTGGGCTGGATGGCATGTTCCCTGAGGAAAGCCTGGGGCTCCCAGGGACTCTGGGTGGAGGAGGTCTACTAGGGGGTGCTGAGGTCCTCTGGATGGAGGCTTTCTTCTTTGGTTGTTCGGTTCCTTCACTTGAGGTGCGGGTCCGGAGAACTACTTCTGGGACAAATGATGGAGGCTGATGGGATGGGGTCAGGGATGTGCCTGGTGATGGGGCAGGGGAGCTCTGGTGATCTTCCTCCTGGGGCTTGTCTCCCTCAGTAGTAGGAGACAGTTGGGCCTGGGTTGAGCCACTGCAGGTTGACAGAGGCTCTTCCTCCTCAGAGGAGCTTCCTTCAGACCCATCTTCCTCCAATCCCGCATCTTCTGAGGACTCTTTTTTGATATCCAAATCCTCTTCGCTCTGAGCTGACTCAGGGGGCCGCTCTTCCTCTGCTGCCAAGATGGCTTCGCTCTCACTGGTCAAGGAGTTGGCAGAAGGACTTGTAGGTGAGGTTGGAGGGCTCAGGCTGGCCTCTGGAGACGTACGAACTGGGGAAGAGATGACTAAAGAGCGCTTGCTGTTGCTAGAAAAGGAACCATATTCAGATTCAGCAGGGTCAGACTCTGAAGCCACCTCATTGTTCACACATTCATAATAATAAAACAGAAGAAGTGTATGCTGGTAGTTTGTGTCTTTAATCCTAGCTACCTAGGAGGTAAAGATCTGAGGATCACGATTTGAAGCCAGCTCAGTCTGGAAAGGCTATGAGACTCTTATCTCCAATTAACCATCAAAAAGCTGAAAGTGGAGCTGTGGCTCAAGTGGTAGAGCACCAGCCTTGAGTGAAAAAGCTAAAGGACAGCACCTAAGCCCTGAGTTCAAGCCCTAGTACTAGCAGAAGCACGCGTGTGCATGGATGCACACGCACGTGCGCGCACACACACACACAGAATAAAGCACTTAGAATGATGTTGGTTTTCAATTATGCTTATGCTATAAAATAGCAGAAATGATAACATTTTTATCTGTACCATGATCCCCATTACAGAAAAAGAGGGAAGAAAAACTGCAATAACAAATATTTCCTCTAGGGAAAAGATTCATGGGTGCTAAGGAGTGGAAGCATGCAGATTTTGGCTCTACCTACTGATTTCTTTGCCTCAAATCAATATTCCTGGTCATTTGTGTACATGTGTGAATGGTGAAAAATTATCTGGCACGCGCAGGACTCCTCAGCTGAAATCTGACAAGGAACCATCTGCTTTTTTTTTTTTTTTCCAGCTCACAAACTGCAAACAAATAGCTTTTTCATCATGCTTTTTGTAGTTTTGTGCCTTTCTGTTGGGGACTTTGCTATTTCCAATGAACTCAAGCTGATGATGATGTGCTATGTTACAGTAAAAACATGTGTGCGACACAAACTACTTCAGGCATGAGTTGGGTGCTCTTGGCTGCGAGTTCCAGTATTAATGAAGTGACAGCATTATTGGATAAGATCTTCAAATAAAAACTCACAGAAAGCAGGTTATGCAGTAGCTAGTTGATTAAAATGTTGTCACTGATGCTGGGAGCTGGGAACCACACCTATAATCAGGTTGAGCCTGATTACTCAGGAGACTGAGCTTTGAGGATATAAGTTCAAAGCCAACCTAGGCAAGAAAGTCCATGAGATTCTGATCTCTAGTCAAACACGAAAAAGCCAGAAGTGGAGCTGTGGCTCTAGTGGTAGAGCTGCAGGACAAGGTTCTTGCTAGCCCTAGCATCCTAGGACTCTCTTAAGTTTAGAAGGCTCAAGAACTAAGGAGAGGAGGGGGAAACAATTTTGTTGGGTGCAGGTAACTCACATTTGTAATCCTAGCTACTTAGGAAGCTGAGTTCTGAGGATCAAGATTGGAAGCCAGCCAGGACAGGAAAAGTCTGTGAGACTCTTACCTCCATTTAACCACCAAAAAGCCAGAAGTGGAGCTGTAGCTCAAGTGGCAGACAGAGCACCAGCAAATTTATATCCTTTGGTTCTTGTCTCCTTAGACACAAGTTCTGTTCTTCCAACATTTTGTGGATGTCATTAGGCAAAAACTGAGTCTCCTATGTTTATTGGATTCTTAAGGCCTTTTGCATAGTAAGAACTCACTGAAACTTGCCAAATAAAAGCTTTTTTCTTTTTTGCCAGTCCTGCACTTGAACTCAGGACTTGGGCACTGTCCCTGAGCTTCTTTTGCTTAAGGCTAGCACTCTACCACCTGACCCATAGCACCACTTCTGGCTTTTTCTGTTTAAATGGAACCCTGGGCTTCATTCATGCTAGGCAAGCACTTTACCACTAAGCCACCTTTGCAGCCCTAAATGAAAGCTTTGGAAAAAGCAAGGAATCATATCCCAAAGGACCAGCAAGTTGTTGAACCTATTATGAAGGTGAAAGACATCATCCCAAAAAGCAAAAAAGTGAGCCATACAGATTGGTAAAAAGATATGTGCAATGCATACAATGAAAGGATTAGTATCCAGAATATGCCAATAAAAATATCATAACCAATTTTCCAAAAAAGGACTAACAGGGCTGGGAAGGTGGCTCAGTGGTAGAGTGCTTGCTTTGCATGCATGAGGCCCTGGGTTTGATTCCTCAGTACCACATAAGCAGAAAAAAACAAGTGGTGCTGTGGCTCAAGTGGTAGAGCGCTAGCCTTGAGCTGAAGAGCTGAGGGACAGCGCCCAGGCCCAGAGTTCAGGCCCCATGACCAACCAAAAAAAAAAAAAAAAGGTTGACAATCCAAATGAAAATAGGGAAAGGATAAATAGGAAAATCACAGAGCGAGACCTTAAATCACTAACCATACCATGAAAAGATGCTCAGGGGAGCTAGCAATTGTGGTGCTTGTGGCTTTTAAAACCACAAAGAATTTCATTTTCTATCATGAGCTCGGGAGAATTAAGAAGTGAGAGAATTTCAAATGCAACAAGAACATAGATGCACATGGGCTCCCACCCATGGCTGGCAAGTGATAAACTGGAACAATGGCTTCATAGAGCATCTGGTGATGCCTATTAATGAGGAAGCCCTGGTAACACACTGTAACTCCAAAATCCCCCTAGAGAAACTTAACAGAATTCACAAGAAATGGCAGTCAAGGTGTACACACCGGTAGTCCTAGCACTCAGGAGGCCGAGATAGGAAGACTGAGTTCAAAGCCAGGCCACATTTTGTTTGCTGAAACAACCTAATGAGTCTCCTCTATTTTGATCCCCTTCAATCTCTTTTCCCTTGCTGCAGCTCTAATGATCTTTCTGAAAGGCAAATATGGTTTTTTTTTGCGGGGGGGGGGGGGGGGGGCCTGTCATGGGGCCTGAACTCTGGGCCTGGGCGCTGTCCCCCAGCTCTTCAGCTCAAGGCTAGCACTCTACTACTTGAGCCACAGCGCCACTCCCGGCTTTGTGCAAAGCCATAGGTTTGATCCTAACACCACAAATGAATGAATGAACAAATGAAACCAGAACTTTAACAGCCTTTCTTGCTTCCCACAGCCACAGCAGTTGAAGCTCCTTCTCTGTGAGCTCACCCAAGATCTGGTCCTCACCTCTGCTTCTACCCACTTCCCAGCTCTGCAACATGGCAGCTGCATCTCTGTCTGTCCACTCTCCTGGCCAGCTCCTCCCCATCTGTCAGCTCTCCAGCCTGGCTTGTTCCAGCAAATCCTGATCCCATTAGACTGGAACTAGGGCTCCTTTTGTTTCTCCATGGTTTAGCCCAATCGAAGTACATTATGCCTGTTTTGTAATCTCCTCTTCATCTTCTCTATTAAAATTTGATAACCTTGAAGAGAAAAAGAGAGAGAGAGAGCGACAGAGAGAGGCAGACAGAGACAGAAATTTCAGGGCAGCCTTGGCTACCTAGTGTCAGCCTTTCTCAAAACAGAACAAAATAGAACAAAACACTGAAGAAGAATATATACAGTGTAAGTTCATTTATATAGAATTTAAGAATATGAAACAGCATTTTGTGTGTCACTAAGTGACATAAAGTAAAAAAGACATGCATGGAAATACTAAATACTGAATTAAACCAGGGGTTACTGTGATGAGGGCAGGAATGGAAAACTGAGGGAAAAAGGGACATTGGAAGCTTCAACTACATTTACAATAGTTCTTAAGTCTGGTGATAGGTATATGGCTACTTGTGACCCTATTCCTTATACTTTAAGTTATATCTGAAAGATGTTGTGAAAAAATTATATATATAAATATATCTGTGTGTACACACACACACACACACACACACACATACACGCACACACACGCACGCACACACACACACACACACACACACAGCGTGGGGACAATTGTGGGGCTTGAACTCAGGGCCTGGGTGCTGTCCCTGAGCCTCAGTGTGCTCAAGGCTAGCACTCTACCAACTGAGCCACAAATCTACTGCCAGTGTTTAAGTGGTTAATTGGAGATAAGAGTCTCACGGGGACTTTTCTCCCCAGGCTGGCTTCAAACTGTCACCTCAGATCTCAGCCTCCTGAGTAGCTAGGATTATAGCTGTGAGCCACTGGTGCCTGGCTATATTTTAAATGTGTGTGTGTGTGTGTGTGTGTGTGTGTGTGTGTGTGTGTGTGTGTGTTGTGTGTGTATATATACACACACATAGAGAGAGGGCTGGGAGAAAGAGAGAGAGAGAGAGTGAGAGAGAGAGAGAGAGAGAGAGAGAGAGAGAGAGAGAGAGAGAGAGAGAGTGTGTGTGTGTATGTGCGCGTGCACGCGCGCACACCAGGACTGGGGCTGAGGCTTGAACTCAAGACCTTGTGCTTTTGCTTTTTCTCCTCAAAGTTGATGCTCTATGACTTGAGCCACAGCTCTACTTCCAGTTTTCTGCTAGTTAACTGGAGATAAGAGTCTCATAGACTTTTCTGCCTGGGCTGGCTTTGAACCAGGATCCTCAGATCTCAACTTCCTGAGTAGCTAGGATTATATATTATCTATGCAGAATTATAAATTTGCTGTCAGCATAGCATGAACAACAAAGGTCATGTTGAGCAATATAAAGGAAAGGCCTGGATTCTGTACGGGAGATGAGCCTGTTGGCCTGTTCCCACGGGACAAGTGGTGCAGAAAAGTTGTGGAAGCTGCTTACCTTGACAATCCCTTCACCACAAAGACTTTGTTGGAATGTTGCTTCTCCAGTTTGCTCATCACCTCATAGAGATTGTGGTTCAGCTAGAGCCGGCAAGAAAGAAGACAATGTTAGCCAAACTGTCCTCTCTGCCAGACAACTACCCCTCATAAGAACCCATCCCCCATCCACTCTGCTCTGCAATCGCTCCTCCACCTCCCTGTCACAGCACCCCCTCTTCTTTCTGATTTGTGTCCTGCTCCTCCCATCCTCCTGGCAGTTTTCTTAAATCATGGTCCATAACTAAGGGTCTAATTTCTCTCAGGTGGTCCAGGGAATAGTCATCTTAATATTAGCTAGGGAAATCATTATTTAACCAAAGGAGCTATGGAGAGGCTGTGTGGCTGTATGAATATAATATTGTAATTGCAGAGGATATCAGACTAGAAAAGACCTTATGAGGTCATGTTATATGGCAAGATAGGTGCTACTGAAGACTAATCACCTGAGAAACCCACTTGTGATTTGCCTCTCCCTCCTGCTCCCCAGCTTTCCTTAGCCTGAAGGCCTGACCTCTTTATTCATGCTAAAGCTTGATTTCAGATGCTCTTACACAGTTGCCAAGGGAAATGGAGAGAACTCTCTGATAACTTATATATAATGTTCTTTCCTAGAGTTCAAGCCAGTAAATCCCAGGCTATTATTTAATCATGAGATAAAAGTAAAAAAAAAAATCTGGGTTTCCAATACAGATATTTCAAGAAATGATGTAAATCAAGGCTGCCTTTTTATTTCCTAGAAAAATCTACCTAGGAGTTTCATTGGACCTGATGTCACTCACCTTGCTCATCTCTCTGTAGAAGACATCTCTCAAGTTGGAAATGTTCTGGAAGATGGTCACGTAACAACCAATGCGACTATTAGGAGGCAAATGACATACACATAGGGGACAATCAAGGAGGTCCTTGTTTGAAATATAAGGTCCTTAGGCAGAACTCGCCAGCACCAAGGATCCTCAGAGAGGCACCCTACCACATCCAGGACCCCAAAGTTCTGGAATCTGAACTCATTAGTGATGGGCCGGGAATAGTTCTGACTCTTGTGAGCCAGTGTTAGCCCAGACCAACCCCATTGTTTAACAGAACTTCAGTTTCATGAAATTATCTGATCTGGGCTCTTCAAGTGTTGAAATAGACATGAAAGTGCTTTGAAGGATTTTTTTGAAAGGCTGTACAAACAGAAGACCATGTAATTATGATTATTATTATTATAGCAAGTTGTTATTCTTTCTCTTGATGCAATTCAGTACTAATATACACGTGTGTACCTTAATAGAATTCTCCTGTAAATGAATTGGTGACATTTACATTGAAAGGAACTGTATTAAATTTCAACTCTATTTAAGTTTTAAGTCTCATCATTAATATTTTACAATAAGTATAGTTGTTATAAAGGCTACATTGTATCAGTTGGGCAGAATGGCACATGCCTGGAATCCAGCTAAGGTAGGATTATTATAGGTTTGAGGCAGCATAGGTGACATAGTGAGACTGTCTAAAATAAAATAAAGCTACATCACATGTAGAGTAATTTTAAGTAGCAATATCAATGTTCTTACTATGATATGTTTTACAGCATAGTTGTACAGTGAACACAGAATACAAGTAAAGCTGGCCAGGCATGGGTGGCTCATGCTCTTTAATTCTAGCTACTCAGGACGCTGAGATCTGAGGACCTGAGATTCAAAGGCAGCTTGAGCAGGAAAGTCAATGAGACTCTTATTTCCAATTAATCACCAAAAAGCCAAAAGTAGCTGTGGCTCAAATAGGAGAGTGCCAGCCTTAAGTGGAAAAGCTAAGGGACAGCACCCAGGCCCCGAGTTTAAGCCCTAGCACTGGCGCACGCGCACACAGGCATGCGTGCACACACGGGCACGGGCACGGGCACATACACACACACACACACACACACACACACACACACACACAGGCATGCGTGCACACACGGGCGCGGGCACACACACACACACACACAGTGAAGTTTCTGACCAGATTTCTCTTTCAATGTAGAAAACTTAAATCTAAAACACTTTCATCCTTTCATCTAGTATGAAGTAAGGACTCCTCATTAACTATCACCTCACAGTTAATCTATGTAAATCCAGATGTCTGCGAACCAAGCTCACTTGATATAGCACACACTTGAGCATAAAAGCAGATCCTTGTGCATGATGATAGCACTTCCCTTGCCAAGATCCTCCCTACCCAAGAAGCATCTCATCTTCAGACCCAGAAGAGCTGGCAGGGCAAGGATGATTATCTCTGTATTGGAGGTGAAGAAACCAAGGCCTAGAGAGACAGGGTAGCTTGGCAGCACGTTAGTGGCAAGGCTGAGGCTACCTCCCACTCTTGGACCAGTGTTCTACTAAAGAGGTGCCAGATGTGGGCTGCAAATAGCTCAGGAATCCCGCCCTCTTGTGAATCTCAATTGCTACCTGTTATAAAGGAGGGGCAGCTCCTCCAATAGTTCCTGGTTCAGATCTTCAAAGACAATCTGGGCCTTGGTGAATTCTTCCTCTGCCTAAATGGTAAAAGAGACAAGACAATCCTCCTCTATTGTGACACCATGACTGTAAGCTGCCTCCTTCATCTGTTGTGAGTTTCCAGGTACTCCTGTTTCCTTCCCCAGACCTCCCCCACACTCCAGCCTGAAGACTCTGGCTATCCCTACAGTGGCTGGGTCAGAAGAAACCAGATTTCCTTTAGGTCACTTGATGCTGCATTTCCTGTACCCAGCACCTGCCACCCCTTGGGGGTGGAGAACAGGAAGGTCTAAGCAGGTTGTTTCGTTTTGTTACCTTGGCAGTCTTGGCATCATCTTTCTTCTTAGCATTCTGCACTGCCTCCAGGTGGTGTCGGGCACTGTCATAGTCAACAAGTTTCCGACTGCGCTTGGCAATTCTCTCCTAGCTCAGGGTGATGAGAAAGGGTGCAGATGACATCCACTTGTCAGTGGCCAGATGTGTACAACAGAGGCAGGATTCCTGGATCTTATTACCAAATTATTTCTAGCAGAAAGGAGAATATGTCCTAGGATCTCCTTCAATGCCTGAGAATAATAGGACTTCTCAGGTGTGTGTAATTCTACAGAGCATGTCAAAACCTGTGGCTCACACCTGTAGTCCTAACTACTCAGAAGTCTGAGATCTGAAGATTGTGGTTGAAGTTAGACTGGGCAGAAGTGTCCTCAAAACTATCTCCAATTAGCCAGGAAATGCTGGACTGAAGATATGGCTCAAGTGGTAGAACACCAGCTGTGAGGGAAAAAAAAAACTAGTGAAAGCTTGAGATCTTAACCCTAGTAGTACTGGCACTAGCTAAACAAAAAAAATCTTTTTTTGGTTGGTTGATGGTAGGGCTTAAACTCAGGACCTGGGAGCTGTCCCTGAGCTCTTTTGCTCAAGTCTAGTGCTCTACAACTTTGAGCCGCAGCATCACTTCTAGTTTTCTGGTGGTTAAGTGGAGATATGAGTCTCATGGACTTTCCTGCCTGGATTGACTTTGAACTGCGATCCTCAGAGTAGCTAGAATAATAGGCATGAGCCACCAGTGCCCAGAGTAAATAAATGCTTCTTATGAAATCATTATAAACTGATTTTCCTTCAGGAGAAACAACCTTGAGAATCTCACTAAACTGAAAGTCAGGATTTCTGGGTCTTAGTCCCAAATCTGCCCATTATTGGCCTAGATCAAGGCCCATCTCTTCTGAAGCTTCAGGAACCTCTTCTGCTCTACACAAGCATCATTTAAAATCAGATGTTGAACTGAATATAAAGTGCTGAGAACTCTAAAACACAGTAAAGCATCATAAATTATTGTAAGTAGTGAGAGAGTCTACTCAATCTCATCAAAACTACCAGTTACACCAGGAGGAAAACAAACTATGTATGTATTAGCCCATCTCATCCTCTCAAACACATAATTTGAAAAGCTCTGAGTGATCACCTTATCCAACACCTTCCTTTTTTGGTTGTTGTTTTTTGGGGGTGGCGGGGATCAAACCTAGGACCTCATAAATGCTAGTCAAGTTCTACCACTGAGCCACAGCTCCAGCCCTGGTCTAATATCTGATGAAGTTACTCTATAATGAAGCAACTCTACAATGAAGCAACTCTGACAATGAAGCAACTCTACAATGCCTAAGATAAGTGTAAACAGAAATTCAACTTCTAGAATGCAGTCAACAATTCAATGTAGATCCTACAAAATTAAGGTACGGGAGGGGAGGGATGGGTGAGAATGATAAAAGATGCATTGTTTTTCTAAACTGCTTTGTTAAGTGGCAACTCCTTTGTATAACTACTTAAAGAAAAAATATTATCATTATTACTTTTGGAACATATTTTGGAATATATTTTATCCTTAAGTAGTTGTATAAAGAAGTTACCATTCATGAAAGCAGTTTACAAATATAGTTCATCTTGATCAATGTCACCCCTTTCAACATTGTCACCCACCCATCCCAACCTACCTCTTTCCTTATTTACCTTAATTTTAGGTTATGTATTGAATTTTTTGCAATTTAACAAAGCAGTTTATGTGAAAAAAAGAAAAATAAGATAAAATTAAAAAAAAAGAAGTTCAACTTTTACTTAAACAGAGAACAGACAACAATCTCAGACTGTACTGCATTTAAGTTTTGGAAAGCTTTAACTGAGAAGTCAAACTTAAGGGCTGGGGTCATGGATCTAGTGGTAGAGCACCTGCCACGCAAGCATGAGGCCCTGATTTGAAGCTTCAGTATTGGCCCTCCCTGCAAAGTTAACTGTTAGCATAAACTTAGAAACTTCAGTCTGCTTCCCTCTAGTTTCCTCCTCTTAATCTAAAATCAGCACAGAACCCGACAGAGTAGATGTTTAATAAATTTAGTTGAATGAATAAAGAAGGGGAACTCTGCCTTCTGAAATAATTTAGAATATGTTAAGTTCCTCTTTTACCTAACAAAATTTCAAGTATTTGAAGATAACTATCTTCTGAGTTTCTTCTTCCGTAAGATGAACTTTTAAAATTTAATTTAATTGTAAGGGTGATGTCAGAGGGGTTATAGTTACATAAGTAAGGTACTAAGTACATTTCTTGTTGAACATTGTTACCCCCTCCCTGTTTTCTCCCACTTTCCCTCCCCTGCAAGATGAATATTTTTAATACTGTCAGTTGTTTCTCTTATATAAAAGGATGCCCTAGCTGGGTATGGTAGTGGACATCTATAATCCCAGCACTCAGATGTCTGAGGCAGTTGGATAGCAATTTTGTTTCTTTTTTATTTTAATTTTAGTGTCAAGGTGATATACAGAGGGGTTATAGTTACCTATGTAAGGTAGTGAGCACATTTCTTGTCGAACTTGTTATTTTCTCCCTCATTTTCCCCCCATTCCTCCCCCAGTGTTTTGTGTGTGTGTGTGTGTGTGTGTGTGTGTGTGTGTGTGTGTGTGTGTGTGTGTGTATGTGTGTGTGTGTGTGTGTGTGTGTGTGTGTGTGTGTGTGTGTGTGCGCTTTTTATTAGTTATTTGGAGATAGGAGTCTCAAGGATTTGTCTGCCTGTGCTGGCTTTGATCCTTACATCTCAGCTTCCTGAGTAGTCAGGATTATAGGCATGAACCACTTGAGTACCAGATAGCAAATGTAAAGCCAGTGTGTCTACACAGGAAGACTTGTTTCCAAGAAGAAAAAAAAAAGTATGCCTTGACTTGGATCTTATTCACTGATCATTGAGCCTGAAATCTGACTTTAAATAACCTTGTCTAACTCTCAACTTTAATCCTTCTCCTGAGCTATGTAAGTTCATTCTTAACCATGGGCTCTACGGTTACTAGTAATATTTTACTTGATCTATTTTTCTAATCAGTATGGGCCATCTACAACCTTACTTTTGTTTTGTTTTTTGTGCTGGTCTTGGGATGTGAACTCAGGGTTTGGGTTCTGTTCCTGACCTCCCTTTTGCTCAAGGCTAATGTTCTACCACTTGGGCCACAGACCACTTCTGGCTTTTTTGGTAGTTTAGTGGAGATAAGAATCTCACAGACTAACTTTGAACCACAATCCTCAGATCTCAGTCTCCTGACTACCTAGGATTACAGGCCTGAGTCAGCAGTGCCCAGTTCACAGCCTAGCATCATTTATTTATTTATTTATTTATTTATTTATCCATTCATTCATTCATTCATTTATGACAGTCTTGAGGCTTGAACTCTGGGCCTAGGCACCGTCCCTGACCTCCTTTTGCTCAAGGATAGCACTCTACCACTTGAGTCATAGCACCACTTTAAGCCTTTTCTATGATTTAACTGGAGATAAGAGTCTCACAGACTTTCCTGTCCAAGCTGGCTTCCAACCACTATGCTCAGATCTCAGCTTTCTGAGTAGCTAGGATTACAGGTGTGAGCCACTGGCTCCTGGCTTCACAGTCTAGCTTTGACTCTACAAATCAAGTACCTTAATCTCGCTGAACTGGGCCACATAGTTTTCCATGGTCCTCAAAACCTGGTCAATCAGTTTCTCTTCATAGTCTTCCCAAAGGAGATCATTATTCTGTGGAAAAGAGGTGGAGGCCGTGAGAGCCCTCACTTCTCAGCAGCCTTCCTGGGAAATACTAGATCCTCCCTGCAAAAAACTTTTTTTGTAGCAGTATATTTAAAAATATGTTAAGTTTCTGGGGAAAGGAAGAAGAAGAAGAAGGAGGAGGAGGAGGAGGAGGAGAAGGAGGAGGAGCAGGAGGAGGAAGAGGAGGAGGAGGGAAGAGGAGAAGGAGGAGCAGGAGGAAGAGGAGGAGGAGGAGGAGGAGGAGGAGGAGGAGGAGGAGGAGGAAGGGGAGGAGGAGAAGGAGGGGGAGGGGGGACGGGGAGAAGGAGACAAGCCAAACCTGCCCTCAGAAACTACCCAGAAGGAGACCAGACATATATTCAGACATAGAGAACAGAATCACACCATCAAAGCCCTGGATTCAAGAGCTTAGATGAAAAGTTGGATAATATGTAACTGCCTAAGATCATTTTCAAAAACAATCCATCTTCAGAAGATGAAAGTTCTAGAAAGTCTTAATGAGGGGAAAGCAGATCAAAGCCAGAGGAATTCACAGATTAGGGCACACTTTTTCTTTTCTTTTTTTTTTTTGCCCATCCTAGGGCTTGAACTCAAGGCTTGAGCACTGTCCCTTAGCTATATCACTCAAGGTTAGCACTCTACCACTCGAGCCAGAGCTTCACTTTCAGCTTTCTGGTGGTTAACTGGAATTAAGAGTCTCACAGATTTTCCTGCCTAAGTTGGCTTTGAACTGTGATCTTCAGATTTCAGCCTTCTGAGTAGCTAGGATTACAGATGTGAGCCACCAGTGCTGGGCTATGGAAAGTTGTTTTTATAATAATTGCAGTTTCTTCCCACTGTCCAGAGGCTGAGGCAATCCAAATGCAGAGGTGAAGTACATTCTTAGATGATGATGTTCAGCTGAGCTAAGCTGAGCTGTGGACAGAGTTTATGCAGAATAGTCAGCAAGCCCAAACTGCCCTTACCCCGACAATGGCCTTCAGGTCCTCATGCCCATCCCAATCGCTGCTGTAGATCTCCTGCAGCGTCTCAGACACTCTCTTCGAACTGTCGTGCATCACTGAAAGGAGAGAATTCAGTCCTAACATGAATTTTCCCAGAGGGCGGTTTGAGGTCATTGCAGGAGAGACAAGCAGTGGATCCATTTCAGAAGGTCAAACTTAGAAGGTTATCCATGAAGGATGCTGGATGGGGCTGGCTAAGAAAAAATAAGAGTGCCTGGAGGCAAGCAGAAAGGAACCCAGGTGTGGTAATTTTGCAATCCCCCAACCCCAGCAAGGCCACAAATGCCTAGCAATTCTCATGTACAAAAGACCCACCTTTAACTGCACTAAGGAAGTTCTTCAGGTCCTTGTATAGCTTGTGGCCTTCTGCCTGAAGGGAAAAATAGCTTTGGTGACTAAAGAGACATTTTAATTTTTTAAGTGATTTTTTTGTTTGTTTGTTTGTTTTTTGGTGTTGGTCCCCAGCTTTTTTTGTTCAAGACTAGCATTCTTCTACTCCTTGAGCCACAAGCTCTACATCCAGCTTTCTGGTAGTTAACTGGAGTTAAGAGTCCTTATGGCCTTTCCTGCCCAGGCTGGCTTTGAACCATGAGCCTCAGATCTCAGCCTCCTGAGTGGCTAGGAATACCAGCATGAACCAGTAACCCTGAGAAGGCACCATGCAGACAGTGTAAAACAGTGATGAAACAGTTAAGAGTCTCACAGACTTTCCTGCCTCGGCTGGCTTCCAACCACAATCCTCAGATCTGTCTCCTGAGTAGCTAGGATTGCAGGCACCAGTGCCCCACAATACAATGTATAGGAGATAAGTATCAGTTTTTGAGTTTTGAAAATGTGGTAATCAAGGTTTTAAAGAGCTTTGAAAGAATTTGGGGGATTATAAACATGAACAAATATTTCAGATTCTTTTTCTAAAGAAAACTTATTTCACCATGAAAACTTGATTTCAAAAAAAAATTTGAGGGCTGGGAAGGTGGCTCAGTGGTAGAGCATTTGCCTTGCATGCTTGAGGCCCTGGGTTCAATTCCTCAGCACCACATAAGCAAAAAAAAAAAAAAAAAAAAAACGAGAAAAAAAAATTTGAGTAACAAAAACAATTACACTATTTTACATCAGTTCTCTATCCTTTTCTACCACAGGACTGAAGCCAGGCCCTTGTAGATGCTACACAAGAGTTGTACCCCTTGAGCTATGCCTTTTGTTTGTTTGTTTGGACACAGGATCTTGGTACATAGTCCCAGCTAGCCTCAAACTCATAATCTTCCTGCCTCTGTGTCATGAGTACTGGGCTTACAGGTATGTACCACCACACCTTGTTTACTTAGCATAATTCTAACAAATAAGATTCCTATTTTCTCAGTACAAAAATATCCTCAGCCTTAAAAATATCACTGATCAAGTCTTTGACCATGCACTGCACAAAACAGTGAGGTACTTACAATTTCTGTCACAGCCTAGAATGTGAATGTCTTCTGCCTTGCACTGTGCCTCAGGAAGCCATCTCCACTCATGTTTTAGAATCAAGCCTCTTAAACGTTCTTCCTTTATGCTATTGTTCCTCCCCTTGGGGAGATGCAGTATAGGAATTTATGTGGAAGGGGCTGGTGGCAGGGCATGTGACATGGGGATAAGATGGCACATCTCTGACTGTCATTTTATTTCTCTGACCCGTCCATCCTTCTCTCCCATCCAAGTACTAACCAGGCCTGACCTTGCTTAGCTTCTGAGATCAGACGAGATGGGGCGCGTTCAGGGTGGTATGGCCATAGACCTGTCCATCCTTCTCTGAAATGACTGCGGGCTGATTAATCCCAGCATCCTCTCCTTTCCTGAAATGGAACTCTTACAGTCCTATGTTCTCACTTGTCTGGGCGTCAGGTAACTTGGCTTTCCTCCCAACTAGCAAGTTATTCCACTTCTCTGGTTCGTTTCCTCATCCATAAATGTAGAGGTAAGGCCATTTCTACTCCAGATCTTATGGTTTTATCACTCTGCTCCATAAAACCTTGCCAAATTCTTGGCTTTGCCATCAAGAGTCTGAGTCAGTCCTTGCCACCCCTTATACAAACAGTCTCAGCAGTTAATGAACCACTCATGGCGGAAGCTTGTCCCCAGCAGCTAGCTACGCTGGGAAGTGGCTCATGGTAGGGCACTCACCTAAGCAGTCATCTAGACACCCAAGGACTAAAGAGACAGGGGGTACTAGAAAGAACAAGAAGATTCTTGTCTGGACTTCCTTACTTGCTAGACAAAAATAGACTTATAGAAAACCAAATGCTCAGCAGAACAAGGGCAAAGAATACGATCAGGTCCTGAGCAAGTGTCTGATCTAGTGGAGATCTAGGAGGGAAAAAAGAAGACTGTTCCATTTTTAAGTTACTATTAATTATTATTATTGTTATTGTCAGTGCCAGGGCTTAAACTCAGGGCCTTTACCTTAAGCCTCCAGCCTAGCTTTTTTTCTAGTTAATTAAAGGTAGAATCTTGAGAATTTTTCTGCCCAGGCTGGCTCTGAACCATAGTCCTCCAGGTCTCAGCTTCCTAAACATGAATTGCAGGTATGAGGCCCACCATTATGTGCCTTCTGATGGAAGACTATAAGAGCATCTTTTTTATTTTCTGGAAATACCAGAGATTGCACTCAGAGCCTCATGGGCTTGTGAGGAAGGTGCTCTACTATTTGAACCACACACTTTTGCCTGCACCAGCCTCAAACCTTGATTCTTCTACCTTTACCTCCTGAGTAGGTAGGATTATAGGCATATGCCACTTTACTCAGACCACTTATGTGATGCTTTTGCCATCAAAACAAACAAAACCAAAAGCCTAAATCTCAGCAGGCCTCTAAATCGATCAATTTACAGAAAATACGGGAGGAAGAACTATGTTAAGCAATACCATAAAACTGAATCAGCAAAATATAAATTGCAGGGCCCTGCAAAACAGGCTGGTTTCAATAAGTAAGCTACAATAAGAGAGGGATTAGAATCTATAGATTAAGAGATTCAACTACACATCCAAGAGGCTTAAACATGTCAAAGAACAGCTGATTTCAAATAAAAAATGATGACTCGGTCAGGGGAATCTGAATACTGACTTTTGTTTAATTAATTAATTTTAACCTTTTTTTGTACCAGGCTTTGAATCATGGCCTTGCATGTACTGAGAAAGCATTCTACCACTTGAGCTACATCCCAGCTCTTGCTGGACATCTTCTTTTTGACAGTCATGGGGCTTGAACTCAGGGTTTGGGCACTATCCTTGAACTGCTTTGTGCTCAAGGCTAGCATTCTACCACTTGCACCACAGCTCCACTTCCAGTTTTTGAGTGGTTAATTGGAGATCAGAGTCTTTTGTAGACTTTTCTGCTTGGGGCTGACTTTGAACCACAATCCTCATATCTTAGCCTCTTGAGTAGCTAGAATTACAGCCATGAGCCACTGGCACCTGGCTTGGACATCTGGATATTAAAGAATGATGCTATTTTTTTTTTTTTTGGATAGCACTAAAACTTACCCTTGGTAGAATACTTAATCTGAATCTCTGAATAGATACTTGTATCATGTTATCAAGTGAAAAGAAAGCAAGTTGCAAAACCATCTGCATGTAACCAGTTGTGGAGCGGAAGCTTATAATTCCAGCCATCAGGAAGCTAAGGCAAGAGAGTCCTGAGTTTGAAGCCAGACTGGGCTGCAAAATGAGACCCTGTTCTCCCCCCAAGAAAAAAAACAAACAAAAACCCCACAACAACAAAGCAATGAAATAATTTCACTTTTGTAAGCATCACATTTACTTATTATGTGTATATCTAGCTACCATACATATACAGCAAAACAATTTCAAGGATATGAAATAATGGTGGATGGTGGATGTAGATTAGGAAGTGTAAAAATTTATTGTTTTGAAGCTCATTTTCTTTTTTCCTGATACTGCCTTAGGATCTGTGGCATAGTACCTTGGCAATACTAAGAAAAATTACTGGAAGAGGGGCTGGGAAGGTGGCTCAGTGGTAGAGTGCTTGCCTTGCATGCATGAGGCCCTGGGTTCAATTCCTCAGCACCACATAAGCAAAAAGAAAAAAGCCGAAAGTGGTGCTGTGGCTCAAGTGGTAGAGTGCTAGCTTTGAGCTGAAGAGCTAAGGGACAGCGCTCAGGCCCAGAGTTCAGGCCCCACCACCGGACCAAAAAAAAAAAGAAAAAAAGAAAGAAAAATTACTGGAAGAAAAAAAAAAGTCCTCTGAAAACAAGTGCTGGTGGCTGACACGGGTATCTTAGCTACTCAGGAGGCTGAGATCTGACAACCACAACTCAAAGCCAGGCAGATAAATTTGTGAGACTCTTATCTTTAATTAACTACCAAAAAGCCAGAAGTAGAGCTGTGGTTCAAGTGCTAGAATGACAGCCTTGAGCAAAATTGCTAAAAGACAGTGCTCAGACCCTAAGCTCAAGCCTCAACAACAGCACAAAGAAAAAGAGCCCTCTCTCCCCCCAAAATTTCGGTAAGGATGCTTGCTGGTTTATAAAACCTGCATTCTGCCACATAAGCCTCTGTTTTCTTTCTTCCTCCCCTTCCCCACTCTCCAGATTACCTGCTGTTGGTAGAAGTTGCTGGCATTTTGTTCAAATCGCTCATCTTTGGTCTCTACAGTTTTCCCCAATTTTTGCAGTACCTGGGGATATAAAACAGAAAAATCCCATAAGATGACAGTCAAATTATGATGAAAATGAACTATACAACTTTTGATGGAGTTGGGAAGAAAAAACTGGAAGAAAGCAAGGGAAGGGCTCTGACATTGTCCAAAAAGAAATGTACTCTTTATCTGACTTATTTAACTCTACTCTGTATATCACCTTTATAATTACAATAAAAAATTAAAAAAGGGTACCAGTGGTCTATAATCCTAGCTACTCAGGAGGCTTAGATCTGAGGATTGCAGTTCAAAGCCAGCTCAGGCAGGAAAGTCCATGAGACTCTTATCTCTAATGAATCACCAGAAAACTGGAAGTGGCGCTGTGGCTCAAGTGGTAGAGTGCTAGCCTCGAGCTGAAGAGCTGAGAGACAGGGCTCAGGTCCAGAGTTCAAGCCCCATGACTGACCAATAAATAAATAAATAAAAGATTACAATAAAGGGGCTGGGAAGGTGGTTCAGTGGTAGAGTGCTTGCCTTGCATGCATGTGGCCTTGGGTTCGATTGCTCAGTACCACATAAGCAGAAAAAGCCGCAAGTGGCGCTGTGGCTCAAGTGGTAGAGCACTCGCCTTGAGCTGAGGAGCTGAGGGACAGTACCTAGGCCCAGAGTTCAGGCCCCATGACCAACAACAACAACAAAAAAAACAATTAAAAAAAAGATTACAATCAAGTCTACTATAATCATCTATAGGCTTCTCTCAGAGTCTGGGATATGACTAAGGGCTCACACAATTAGCAACGCAAAAATGTAACATGTTGCTGACAAAAATAATAGTGCTCAAAGTGGGCTAACTGGGCATAAGTGGTAATGTGCTCAAGAAGAGATATCTCATATATATGAATAAATAAGGTAAGCCAGGCTCCTAGTGGCTCACACCTATAATCCTAGCTACTCTGGAGGCTGAGATCTGAGGACTGTGGTTTGAAGCCATCCCAGACAGGAAAGTCTGTGAGATTCTCATCTCCAATTAACTACCAAAAAAGCTAGAAGTGGAGTTGTGGCTCAAGTGGCAGAGTGTTAACCTTGAACAAAAGAAAAACTTCCCAGGGACAGTGCCCAGGCCTTGAGGTCAAGCCCTAGGGTGGGCAAAACAAAACATAAATTAATAAATAATTAAGATCTAACTTTCTGGAATCTCATCGATTTTCATTGTTTCATTTTTTTTGGGGGGGGGGGGAGCGGTCCGCTCGTGGGCCTGAACTCTGGGCCTGGGCGCTGTTCCTCAGCTCTTCAGCTCAAGGCTAGTGCTCTACCACTGAAGCCACAGCGTCACTTCCAGCTTTTTTCTTTTTGCTTATGTGGTGCTGGGGAATCGAACCCAGGGCCTCAGGCATGCAAGGTAAGCACTCTACCACTGAGCCACCTTTCCAGCCCTCACTGTTTCATTTTTTTAAAGTTCAATTTCTCTTTCTTCTCTTAAAACACCATTGGGGGGCTGGGTAGAGCGCTTGCCTTGCAGGCATGAGGCCCTGGGTTTGATTCCTCAGCACCACATAAACAGAAAAAAAAAAGCTGGAAGTGGCTCTGTGGCTCAAGTGGTAGAGCGCTAGCCTTGAGCTGAAGAGCTGAGGGACAGTGCCCAGGCCCAGAGTTCAGGCCCACGACCGGACCAAAAAAAAAAAAACACCATTGGGGATTGTATTTAGGGCCTTACACTTGCTTGCTCGATAAATACCACGTAAGCCATGCCTCCAAGCCCTTTTTCACATAGGTTATGTTCAAGAGGTGGGGTCTTGCTGGCTTGGGTTGCAATCCTCCTACTTGTTCTTCTGAGACAACACCCAGCTATTGGATGAGATGGAGTCTCCCAAACTTATTCACGCCCTGGACTACCTTGATCCCCTGTCTCCCAAGCAGCAGGAATTATTGCATCACAGCATGCAAGGCTTCTCATTGTTATTTAAAGTGTGTGGCTTTGGTTTGTTGTGGAGCGAGAGGGGGGAGGTAAGGAGAGAGGGAGAAGAAGAGGGAGGAAGACAGAGACAGAGACAGACAGAAAGAGAGAGACAGAGAGAGAGGGCACGCATGTACTGAAGGAGCCTGGCTCAAGCTAAGCACATGCTCTACATGAGTTACACCTTCAGCCCTAAAGCGATTCATAAGAGGCAAGAGAGAGGTCATTACATTAAAATGAGAATTAATGACAACAATGTAAAACATGAATCTTCCAGCCACAGTGACAGATTTCTCTCCATAGATGAAGTGAAGAGAGGTGGGTACAAGACTCTTCTCTCAGGAAGCCCTGCTATAATACATTCAAAGCCCAGCACTGCTTGCTCATGCCTATGATCCTAACTAGTCAGGAGGCTGAGACCAGAGGATTGAGGTTTGAAGCCAGCCCATGTGACTCATCTCCAATTAATCAACAAAGAGCCAGAACTGGAGGTAGAGTGCCAGCCTTGAGTGAAAAAGCCAGTGAGTATGGGAGGCCCTGAGTTCAAGCCCGTGTCTCTCTCTCTCACACACACATACATGTACAACTGGAACTCAACTAGAAATGAATGCTACCCGTGTCTGTCTCCTCTTAGGTAGGAAACACTACAGCCAACTGTCACACTGGTGTCAGTATAAGTGGTGACGCTGTACAGTCTGTCAGATGGGCTACTCACTCATAAATAAGTAATGATATGTGATAAGAAGGGCAGGAGTGGGGCTGGGAAGGTGGCTCAGTGGTAGAGTGCTCGCCTTGCATGCATGAGGCCCTGGGTTCCATTCCTCAGCACCACATATGCAGGAGAAAAAAAAAAGCTGGAAGTGGCGCTGTGGCTCAAGTGTTAGAGTGCTAGCCTTGAGCAGAAGAGCTGAGGGACAGCACCCAGGCCCAGAGTTCAGGCCCCACGACTCGACCCCGCCCCCCCCCAAAAAAAAGGAAAAAAAAAAAAGAAGAAGGGCAGGAGTCTGCTGCAACACCTATTTTGGAAAAAGCCACCATCATCCCCAGGTTTGAGGAATTGTTTCACTCTCTTCATGGATCCTCTGGAAACTAGCCTATGCTTTCTGGTCTCACTGGCAGAGCTGTAGTCCAGTACAACTAATATATGCTAGGACCAGAGGCATGGCTCAAGTGGGAGAGCATCTGCTCACCAAGCAAGAGGCCCTGAGTTCAAATCTCAGTGCCATAACTATTTTTTAAAATGGGAGGAAAATAAACTATGAACCAAAATCCTAACAACAAACATGCACACAAAAAAACAAACCAAAGCCTCAGGTACATTGTTTCTTCCATAGCCTGCTGAAATAGGTCTAAAGTTTCTAATAACTCCTGACTCCTAATTCCTGACTCTTCTCTGCTTAATTCCTATCAAATGCCCATTATATACCCATTAATAGTCAAACTCTAGCATACATGTACAATTCCTATTGGCTGAAGGTCTCCCTACACAAACTACACTTTTCTTTTAAGGTTCATGAATAAGCCACACTGTTAATTATGTAGCAAGTTCCCTCTTTCTCAAAGGTCCTTGCTTGCTTTGTCTGCCAGGCAAATACCTAAAAACAAACACCAACCCAGTTCCTACTCCATATAGTTTGTAACTTTTATCTACACCTACTTCATCCTCTTAATCAAGTTAATCACTCCTAAATGCTTATGACTTTGGTTAGTTACCTTGTATATACTTCTATTTATTTTTATTGTTGTTGTTTATATGTATTTATCTATGTCTCCTAAATAGTTATTCACTTCTTTAGATCACCTAGTAACCAGCAAAACTATAGTGATCACAACAGAAGGAGTTAGTCTGGAATACTGTGTTGAAGAGTGAAGAGTCCAAGGATTCCAATGAGACAAGGACTTCAGCAAAGTCATGAGAGTAAGGAAATTCCTGACAGCTTCCTGGAAGGGCTTGGCCTGTCTAATTTAGGGTGTGTTAGGGGGAGTGGTAGGGAATGTAGCTAGAAAGGCAGAGTGGTATCTCAATATTCAGGGCTTTGAATTACATTCAAGAGGACCCAAGCATTGGGAGCAGGGCCAGTTCCATGTAGACACTGTCCCTTGAGTGTTTGCAGTCTTACTGGTGGTGAGAGTAATGTGTCTCACTTCCTGATTAAGATCAAGAGCTCTCAGAGTCAGATATCAACTCTCATCTTGGCATTTCCACTTACTGGTACAAGCTTTGGGACAAGTCACTTAACTCTTGAGCCTTGCTTTAAGATTTTCTTTCCTTCATTAAGATAATATTTTTCATGGGGCTGGGAAGGTGGCTCAGTGGTAGAGCCCTTGCCTTGCATGCCTGAGGCCCTGGGTTCAATTCCTCAGCATCATATAAGCAAAAAGAAAAAAGCCGGAAGTGGCGCTGTGGCTCAAGTGGTACAGCGCTAGCCTTGAGCTGAAGAGCTGAGGGACAGCGCCCAGGCCCAGAGTTCAGGCCCCACGACCAGACCCAAAAAAAAAAAAAGATAATATAATATGTTTCAGCTGGTTGTTGTAGGTGGCTCACACCTGTAATCCTGGTTACTCAGAGGCTGAGATCTGAGATCATGGGTCAAAGCCAGCCTGTGCAGGAAAGTCCATGAGCCTCATCTCCAATTACTTACACACACACACACACACACACACACACACACACACACACACACACACGCTGAAAGTAGCTCAAGTGATAGACCACTAACCTTGAGCAAAAAAGTTTAAGAACAAGGCCTAGGTCCTGAGTTCTGGTACTAGGACCAACACAAAAAGGGAAAAAAAATCTCCTGGAGTTGTTGGGGAATTAAATGAGATTATGCATGTTAGCTTGTTTTCTCCTTGATGTACCACAGTAAGCAATGTCCATTCTTCCCATGTCTGGTCCCCACCCCTCCCATTCCCAGTCCTGGGGCTTAAACTCAGGGCCTGGGCACTGTCTAAAAGCCTTTGTGCTCAAGGCTAGTGCTCTACCACTTAAGCCACAGCTTTTTTTGTAGTTAATTGGAGAGAGTATCATGGACCTTTCCTGTCCAGCTGCCTGGCTTTGAACCACAATCCTCAGATCTCAGCCTCCTGGGTAGCTAGGATTATAGCTGTCAGCCACCTGCACCTGGCCTCTCAGGCTCTTTCTCTCCCCTCTTCTCTCCTCTCTTTTCTTCCTCACCCCTCCCCAACAAAACTAGGTTCCCTACCAGAAAACTTGCAAAACCGCCTGGTTTAGTGTTAAGTACAACTCCTACTTCCCTTTTGCAACTCCTCCCTTCCTTTGTCTAGGGCTTGGTACTTCTTAGATGAAGAGGTTAGAAAAGATGGAGAAAACTCAGTTCAGAGTCTGTGTTGAGAATGTCTGTGTGGGCCAGTTTTCCCAGTCCCCCAGAGGCTCATGGCATGGAGGGGTGAGGGTTGGTGGGTGCTGAGGAAGCCTTCCCACCTTCAACTCTGAAAGTGCAAACCAGAAACTCATCCCTCTGGGCCATCATTCTTACTATAAGCAAATAGTCTGTGTGTTAGGCACTTCTGTACTACATGTGTTCTTCCTTCCAGGAAACAGAGTGTACAGATGCTCAACAGATATTTACTGAAAGAATAAATTCTATGTTTGGATCATGGAAATCCATGTAATGCCAAACCCTAAAGTCCTGTCCTGAGAATTCTGCCCCAATTTTGATGGCCTGGCAGCTAAGAAGTTCTGATTCTTACAACAAGAGTAAGGACAAGTGTGATACAAATGTTCACACTTGGTGAAGATGGATGAAAGATGTTCCAGTGATTACTAACCTATTCTTTTTATTTTATTGTTGTTGTTGTTATTATTATTATTAGTGTGTGGGGGGGCGGTCCTGGGGCTTGAAAACAAGGTCTCATTTTCACTGGATTTTTTTTTCACTCGACTGGCACTTTACTACTTGAGCCACAGCTTCACTTTCCAGCTTTTTGCTAGTTAACTGGCGATAAGAGTCTCAAGGAGCCAGGCGCTGGTGGCTCACGCCTGTAATCCTAGCTACTCAGGAAGCTGAGATCTGAGGATCGCGGTTCAAAGCCAGCCGGGGCAGGAGAGACCGTGAGACTCCTATCTCCAATAAACCACCAGAAAACCGGAAGTGGCGCTGTAGCTCAAGTGGTAGAGCGCTCGCCTTGAGCTGAAGAGCTGAGGGACAGCGCCCTCAGAGTTCAAGCCCCACGGCCGACAAAAAAAAAAAGAGTCTCAAGGATTTTCCTGTCCAGGCTGGCTTCAAACCATGATCCTCAGATTCTGCCTTCTGAGTAGCTAGGATTATAGACATGAGCTATGCTACCAGTGCCCAGCATGACCTATACTTTTAACTTTACAGACTGAGGTAGGAGGTATAAAGGCTCAGTTTCTTACCATGACTCTCCCCCAAAATGATTACTTATTACATACTTAACTAATTCTTGTCAATTAGGGCAATTTAAGTAGGGCCTCCATGGCAGATGGTATTGTAGAATATTCTTTTTTTTTTTAGGGGTTAGTAATTTGATTTTGGTAATGCAAAAATTTTTAGGATATACGTTAAAGTCAGTTAGCTTTCCTTAACGTGGCTTCAATATACTTTTTCCAGACTTTTTTCCATGACTCCTAAACTCCAGCCCAGATGCATTCCTCCTAGTTCTGCCTAAAAGGATTAGCAGCTCGGCCTGGCTCCCGCTGGCATTTCTCAGCAGGGCTGTCCTCTCCTGGGCCTGAGAAACTTGACTCATAAGACAGTTCCCATTTCAAATGCAGCCTCCAACACCAAACTCCCTCCAGGCTCTGAAGCTGTCTGTCTCCGAAGTTCCCACGGATGTGCCTATCTCTCAGCTCATTCATTTTCACTTTATTTTCCCCCCATTAGATTGTAAGCTTCCGGCAGGCAGGACGGCTTCTTATTCATCTCTAAATTCCCTCTTGGGTCTAGCTCAGCCCGGTGAACAAAGCAATCTTATGCAAATATTTGCTGGCTTCAACCCTAGGAGATCTAAGTTGAGTATAAGTCAATAGAAAAGACCAACGAAGGGGTGGAAACAAAAAAGAAATAAAAAGAAAAAAAGCTCTTGCACAGGGGTGATCTGAGAAGTCTGCTGCGCAGAAATCACAAACAGATGGTGTGAGAGCCGTTTACAATGTCAGGATGTCTCATACTGTAAAATACAATAAAGCCAGCCGGAACCTGGTCTCATGTTGAGTTTTGGTGGGAAATGGAAAACAGAATTAGAATGCTTCATCCTTGTTTTGTATAACAGTCACCAGACCGTCACCCCCTGCTTTTCAGAGGAAGATGGGCTTATTTTTAAAAAAAGTGTTTCTTCGGCTAGGTTGACTCCAGAGAAAGGAGGAGCCGGAAGTGGGGGAAGGGCACAGATGTCAGAGTGACTTATCAGAAAGGTGGTTAGCCAGTGGCCTGAGGTTAGGACTGAAAGAAGGGGTAGCTGGGTTTCAGGAGTGGTTACCATTTACCAATCTCTTTCAAAAATGCCTCCCCCCTTTCCCTCCCCTCCACTCCACTCTCTTCCCCTCCCCTCCTCTCTCTCTGGTGTGGGTGCTGGGTCTTAAACTCAGAACCTCATGCTGTCACTTAGCTTTTTCCCTCCAGGATAATGCTCTACCACTGCACCTCCACTTTGAGCTTTTTGTTGTGATAAGAGTGTCTCAAGATTTGTCTGCCCTGGCTGGCCTTGAACCTCAATCCTCAGATATCAGCCTCCTGAGGAGCTAGGATAACCAGGCCTGAGCTTAGTAATTCTTGTTTCTCAAATTGGAATACGAGAGCTGAGAGCTGTAGCTCGAGTTGAGTGCTTGTCTGACATCTGTTCAATCCCCAGCACTAGGAGAAAGGGGGAAAACAAGCAACCGGCTTAAAGAGATAAAGTGAAATCGTATCATTAGAATGTTGGTCCCCTGCGGGAGAAGTCCCTTGTGCCAGCTTTTGCCGAAAAAGCACTAGTACCTTACTTTGTGCCTTTGAATTAACTAAAGGCAAGAGAAAGGCTTGGTATCTCTGTGCCCATTTGTAGACCTGTTTGTTTTGTTCTAAACCATATACTTCGTAGTCCCCTCAGAACTGGAGAAAGATAAGAACAGACATCTTTAAGACAAGAGACTGAAACTACCCCTAAGGAACAGCAGAGCCTTGAAGGTCACATCCTCCCCACCAAATGAAGACAATTACCTGCAATGATGGGGCTGTATCCTGGAGCAGGAGGAATTACCTCATAGGAACTGGTTGCTCCCCTCACATGGGACAGGAATAATTTCTCTGGAACTCATGGAGAACCAGAGCTGAAGTAAGGATTGACTGGCCCACACTAGTAGTTGGGATTGTGTATGTGGATCTTTTACCCCCTCTTCCAATTGTTCGTCTATTCCAAGCTAAACCTCATGTCTACAATCTTCAGATGGCTAAAGTATTTATTTTGCCTTTTCCCAGGCTATGTCATAAAACTCTTTTTATCTGGCCTTCACCATTATCACCATTTATTTACTGAATATATTTTTAGGACAAGTGGCCAGACCTGATGTGTGAAATCCCAGGAGTTTACAGCTGGAGGCTAAAACCTAGGTTTCAAAGACAGGCTTAGGTTTACTTCTCTCCCTTCTTGGTGAAGATTCAAGGCCGGAAGAGGCTGGATTTTCCCTTGGGAAATATTTGACTCAGGTTCAAGGAGTCATCTCCTTTTCTTTTTAACTTGGTCTTACCACACTTAGTTTCATAAAGAATAGTAACCCCCTTATTTTATGGATGCATGATGTGAAACAGGACATTTACCTAAAATTTTAGAGGCTAAGCTTAATAAAAGGATAGAACACCTAAGGTAAGAGCATTGTATGATGACAGATTAAAAGACAGACAGGGTATCAAAATGCATTTCAGGAAATGGAAACAAGAGAGGTTTTTTTTCTTTCTGTTGTATGTTTTCTTTTCTTTTTTTTTTGGGGGGGGGGGTCCAGTCTTGGGGCCTGAACTCAGGGCCTGGGCTGTCCCTCAGCTCTTCAGCTCAAGGCTAGTGCTCTACCACTTGAGCCACAGTGCCACTTCCAGCTTTTTTCTTTTTTGCTTATGTGGTGCTGAGGAATCAAACCCAGGGCCTCAGGCATGCAAGGCAAGCGCTCTACCACTGAGCCACCTTCCCAACTCCATGTTTTCTTTTCTTTTTGTCTTGTTTGTTCATTTATCTGTCTTTGGGAGGCAACAGAAATGGAGGCAAAAGGTGAAAAATGCAGCAGTGGTACTCACCAGACACTATATGGAAAATAAACTATACAACTTATGTGTGGGGACGAGAGGGAAAAACTGGGGTGACCAAGGGAAGGGGTGACAATGTCCAACAGGAAATGTACTCTTTACTTAACTTATGTAACTACAACCACTCTGTACATCACCTTTATAATAACAGTAAAAAATAAAAATAATACATTTTTTTAAAAAATAGGAGAAAAGAGCAAAGCAAAAGTCAATTGGTATGCCTTCTAAAAAAATTATTAGTTAGGTCAGGCACTGGGGGCTCACACCTGTAATCCTAGCTACTCAGAAGGCTGAGATCTGAGGACCATGGTTCAAAGCCAGCCCAGACAGGAAAATCCATGAGACTCTTATCTCCAATAAACCACCAGAAAACCAGATGTGGCACTGTAGTTCAAGTGGTAGAGCACTTGCCTTGAGCTGAAGAGCTGAACAGCACCCAGGCCCAGAGTTCAAGCCCCACAACCGACAAAAACAAAAAAAAATATTAGGCACTGATGGCTCATATGTGTAATCCTAGCTACTCAGGAGGCTGAGATCTGAGAATCAAGGTTTGAAGCCAGCTCAGGCAGAAACACTTATCTGCAATTATCCACCAAAAAGCTGGAAGTGGAGCTCTGGCTCAGTGGCAGAGTGCTAACCCTGAGGGATAGTGCCCAGGCTGAGTTCAAGCCCCAAGACAAGCACTGGCACACATAGACACAGACACAGACAGACAGACAGACAGACACATACACACACATACATGCACATACATATGTGAGTGTGAATGTGTGTGTGTATTATCCCATGCCATAAGGGAAGCACAATGGCTGGGTGCAGTGGCTCCAACCTATCAACTCAGTGACAGAGCAAAGCAGGCCAGCTTGGGCATAAAGTGAAACTGTCTTGAAAAATCACCAAAGGAAAAACAGGCTGTTGGAATGGCTCACATGGTAAGCATTTGCTTAACAAGCACCAGGCCCCAAGTTCAAACCCCAATACCATTCAAAAAAAATATATATAGACCCCTTGGCTTCCATTGTAGCCTCTTAAAGTCATTCCATCAGTTCTCCATTTATAAGAGCTGCTGGTTTTTAATACTTCTTGGGTTCATACCAGTGCTCTACCTTTAGAAGACAGTACAAATATTCCCATCATTAAACATGTGCTATTCATTTATTCTGCTAAGACCATGAACACTAAGAAAACCAGTAATCCATCTGAAGTTCTTGTGGCCTCCCCACCACTGCCTTTATGTTTTTTGCTGGGGTGAGGTGGGAGGACTAGTGGGGTTTGAATTGAAGGCCTCAGCTTTATTACTCCAGGTTTAGTACTTGATCCATACCTCTAGCCCTTTTTGCTTTTAGGTTATTTTTTCAGACAGGTCTCAATGTTTGCCTAGGGCTTGCTTTGGACAGGTGATCCTCCTACTATACCTCCTTTGCAGCTGTGATGACAGGATGCACCAGCATGGCTGGATTGTTTGTGAGATAGGAGTCTTACTTTTTGTTAGTAAGACTTTGAATCTTGATCCTCTTCATCTCAACCTCCAGAGAAGCAGTGATTACAGGCATGAGCCACCAGCCACCATGTCCTATCCTTCCCGCCCCCCCTCCCCGTTTTTCTTTTGTTTTAGCCTCTTTACATGTCACCTTTTCTCCTAGAAGTTGGTAGGTGGCAGTTAAAAGCAAAAATAAATAAATAAAATATGCTGAACTGAAAGAAAAAAATAGTATTAAAATATATAGTGTTAGCCAAGCACAAATGACTCATAATTGTAATCCTAGCTACTCAGGAAACTGAGATCTGAAGATCCAGGTTCAAAGCCAGATTGGGTCTGGGCGCCAGTGGTTCACATCTGTAATCCTAGCTACTCAGGAGGCTGAAATCTGAGAATGGCAGTTCAAAGCCAAGCTGGGCAGGAAGATCCCTGAGACTGTTAGGTCTTATTTACAGTAAAAAGTTAGAAGTGGAGCTGTGGCTCAAGAGGTAAGAGCGCCAGCCTTGGAGAGAAAACACTAAATAAGAGTACAAGGTCTGGAGTTCAAGCCCCAGTACTAATACACACCTGGTGTCCACATAAGGTAGGTATGCAGACAAGTTAGATGGTCAGGTACTCTACCTAAAAGCCCGAGCTAGAGTGGGGCTAGGCCAGTCTGAGGAAGACTCAATCTGACAGTAGATGCCTGCTTATCATATTGGGTGGTGTACCCTACAACGCCCAAGAATGGCTACAGGAAGCAGATCCCACAACAGCTTCTATCAGCTTAACCCGCAGTGGCCAGGCAGGGGTAGAGAGGGCCAGAGACAAACATGAAGAATGATTTCTAGTTCTCAGTGGATTCCCCAGCTCAAGCTACGTGGGGGTGCTCATCACAGCTGGCATCACAGCTGGCCGTGACTCAACCTTGACCTTGAGTAAGTGAACTTACCCTCTCGTTTCATCAGGTTAGCAGGCCACCCGGGCCTGCTAAAAAGTTGGTTACTAATCTTTCCTTCACCTTTTCTGGATCAGCCTGAAGAGCTCCTACGAGACGGCTGTCACCTCAGTTGCTTTGGGTTCTTCCATTTGCCCATTTTCATGGACATCCACTTCTCCAGTTCCAAGTTCCGGGCCTCTGGGACTCGCTTCCCTACAGTCCAGGTGTCCCCTCGCGATCCACCCCCACCCCGCCCCTCTGCCTTACCTTCTCCTGGGCTCTGCTGAACTTCTTCTGCACCTGCTTGGCGAAGAGGCCTGCTGCACCGCCCGCCTTGCCCTCCGCCATGCTGCCTGCCGGCTCCCGGGGGGCGGCTGGCCTGGGCAGGGCCGGGCCCTGTGGTTTCTACAGCCCCAGAGGAGGAAGTGCGACTCCCAGCAGGCCTTGCACCTCCGCTGTGGGGGCGGTCCCTGCCTCCCCCACCCCACCCCGCATGGGCCCAGCCCATCCTGACCACCCAGAGGCCCTGTCCCCAGGCCCACTGCGAGCCCAGGCCCACTGCTGGCCACCATAAGGCCTAGGCCCAGCTGGGGTGGGGCCTGAGCGGGCTGTGGGCCCTGCGGACCTGAGGATCTGGAACCGGAGGAGGAGGAGGGGGAAGGGAGGAAGGAGAGGAGGCGGAGGCCGCCTGGGGCAGGACTCGGCCTGGCCTGCCTTCAGTTAGCCCTCACTCTACTACAGGTTCCCAGCCCCAGCATCCCCACCCTGGGACCTTCCCGTGTGGCCTAAGTAAGATGCTTTCCTCTCAGGATGATGAGGACCTGAGAGGCAGAGGGAAAGGAATGGAAGGACTTGGTATTGGATAGAGAAAGAGGGAGAGGGAGAGAGGGAGGTAGGGGGGAGTGTCAGAGAGACAGAGAAATGCAGAGATGGAGGTACGGTTGAACATGGAGAAATGACAATGGTGGTGTGGGGTGTGGGCTGACATCTGTGCATCCTGGCTATCCCCTAAGAAACTCTCTTTAGGATCAGTATCTTGGGAACTGAAATTCTCTCTTGTCCACGCAGCACTGGACAATAACTGAAGGGAGGCAGAGGTATTGTTGAGTTCCATTCTCAGAGGGTGTTTACAGACTCGAGAGCTGGGGCTGGGATGAGGAAAGGAACACTTAGAGTGCTGCATAACAAGATGGAAGGAGAATGTGAACTCGCACACAGTTGGGGCGGGGCCAATGAGATTGTTGTTATTCTCTAGGGAAAAGGTCTCTGGATGGAAGTTTCTTTTCTGTCCCATTTGAATGGATAGCTGGAAGTGAGGATTCTGTTTGAGTAAATCCACTTACTCAAAGATTTTACAGGGCAAGTAGAATTTCAGTGAAAGAAAAGGGACTTTCTGTGCAGTGTAGAGGGAAAGTGCAAGTCTGCCACAAAATTACTTGGTGTTTTTTTGTATTTTTTCCACCTCCCCTCTCTCCACCATACTGCAGTCAAGTGAGCTGTGCCAGGCTTTGTGAGGTGTTGGGAAGCCAAATTAAAATGCAGTCCTTAACCTTAAGATGCTTAACATCTGGAGGTGGAGAGAGGTTACTAATCAGATAATTATACTGTCTTTTTTTTTTTGTAGTACTAAGGTTTGAACCCAGGGTTTCTCGCTCATCTTGCTTGCTTTACTGGTACTCTCCCACGTGAGCCATGCTTCCCGATCAACTTTTTACTGGTTAATTGGAGATGGAGTCTCACAAACTCTTCTGCCTGGGCTAGCTTAGAACTGTGATCTTCTGGATCTCAGCCTTCTGACTAGCTAGGATTACAGACGTGAGCTGCTGCTGTGTAGCTTGTCATAGTCTTAATTCATCTATAACAGTGGCTACAACATTTTTCAGGCAATAGGTGGTTGAGGTTTATTCTGAATGTTCACTTTGGTGTGGGCCCAGAAGAGATGAGTGAAACAAATAGAGGGACATCATGGTGGAGGGAGAGGAGGGGAATGAATAGCACTGGAGCACAGTGGTATTGCAGAACAGTGAGAGAAGGTGGCGGTGATCACAGATGTGTCATTAGCATGAGGCTAATGCCTGCATCACTCCCAGGACCTCATATTGCCCTTAGCAATATATTTACCTCCTTAGAGAAACTCCCTTTAGTATCAATAAAGGATACCAAATCATGTAGTACTAGAGCAGGTACAACCCACAGAAGTGAAGTAGCTGGGGAAATTGAGTCACAGAAAAGGCTGAAAATGTGCCCAAGGTTACCCCACCCTCAGTCATGGAACTGGGTCACAGATAACCTGACTCAGTCTCAACCGTTCATGTTTTGAGGCCCTGTCTCAGGCAGTTCCTCCCAGTCCCTCCTTTGTCTGCAGTGATTGCTGTGAAAAGCTAATTCTCATCCACACAGACTTCTTTCAGTTCCCTCTTCATTTTTTTCCTAGGCTACTCTTAACACGCTGAGGCCTGGCCAGGAAAGAGCAGTTACCAGTTTCCTAGCTCTTGGTGTAAACCCTGGGTAACCCCTGGATCCGGTTGGTGTGCCTATTATAGTTGCAGGCTGAAAGTGCTGATTCACACTGAAGACCAAGCTCTGTTGCTGCCTCTTCCTCTCTTTCTGCCTCTTCCCCTCAACACCTTCCCTTTTTTGTCTAGTTTCTTCTTTTCTCCTTTACCCTCCTCCTTCTTTCTACTTTGTTTGTCTGCTGGCATCTGACTACTTCCTAACCCATCTCCTCTCTAGATCTCTAGAGCATCCTACTAGCAGTTGGTTCCTAGGAGTTTGGACTGAGTACCAGTTGTAGGCACTAAAAGGGGAGGAAACAAGAAGTGGCAGCCCCTGGTCTACGTTGGAGAGTTAGGGCACTTATAGTCACTTGAAAAGTTGTTGTTGTTGTTGTTTTGGTTTTTTGATGCCATTCCTGGGGCTTGAACTCAGGGCCTAGGCCTTGGCCTTGAGCTTTTGTGCTCAAGGCTAGTGCTCTACCACTTGAGACACAGCTCCACTTTTAGATTTTTTTGGTGGTTGAAAGTCTCATGGACTTTCATGGACTTTCCTGCCCAGGCTGACTTGGAACTACAACCCTCAGAGCTACAGCCTCCTGAATAGCCAAGATTACACATGTGAGCTACTGGTACTGGCTTTGGAAAGCTTTTTTTTTTTTGGGTCCAGTCGTGGGGCCTGAACTCTGGGCCTGGGCACTGTCTCTTTGGCTTTGGGAAGCTTTTAAAGAACTTTGTACCAGTGATAAAGCAAATATGACAGGAGAAGGGGACAGAGGAAAAGATTAATGCATAAGTAGATCCTAGAATAATCCCAAATAGTGATGTACAACAGCTCCCACTAGGCTTAGTTTGTGGACTGATATGGAGAGCAGCAAGGAGAAGCAGCAGCCCACAGAAATGGTAGGTCCAGTGTAGGCCCAGAGCTGCTTTGCCTCTCTAGAGGGCTTGGGTACAAGCAGAAACAGGGTTGGTAAGAATATATATTTCGTTTTATTTACTTTTCTGTATCTGGCCCAATAGTGTCTCTGAATTTTTTTTTTCTTTTTATTCTCTGAGTGCTGGGCATTGAGCTCTACCACCGTGCTCTTACTGGTTGACCTCAAGTCCTATTGCAGATCTAAGAACCATCTCCGAAAGGCCATGAGACTCAGGAGAATGTTCAGTTGGATGCAATGACCTAAAGGAAAAGACAATTATATCTATAGTTAGTAACTGTGTATGTGCGGGGGGGGGGGGGGGTGATTGGGACTTGAATGCAAGGCCTAATTCTCTTGCTTGGCTTTTTCCACTCAAGGCTGTTACTCTTCCACTTAAGCCACACCTCCACTTCTGGGTTTTTGCTAGTTAATTGGAGATAGGCATCTCATGGTCTTTCCTGCCTGGGCTGGTTTTGAACCTTGATTCTCAGATCTCAGTTGCCTGCAAAGCTAGGATTACAGATGTGAGCCACCAGCTCACAGCTTGTAGGTTTTTGTTTTGATTTGAATTTTTAAAAAAGCCCTTCCTCCTCTCCCTCCTTTCTGACTAGGGGTTGAACTGAGGGCTTCCTATTTAGGTAAATACCCTACCACTTGAATTATGCTTCTGTCTATCACTGTTTTTCATTCTTTTTTTTTTTCTTTTCTGGATCTGGAATTCGAACTTAGTACCAGATGCTTTGCTCATTAGCTGTTGCTCTTATCAATTGAGCCACAGCTCCAACCCCTGACCACTACTTTAATCTTCCTTAAAGCTTCCAGTTAGATGTGGCTATGTACTCGGTTTACCGGAAGGAGAGCAGACAGTAGATTTGAGATGTGTCAGGACACCTCAGTATTATAAGCACATACCCAGGTCCTAGAGGCAAGGACAAACCTTGAAATGACCATGAGCCCAGATGCACATAGCCAGTCTCCAGGATGTGTGTGGAGGTTGGCAGGCACAGTGCCATGGGTTGTGGGCCGATGCTACTAAGTCACTCTAGGCAGAGTTTAACTCTCAAACACTATTTAAAGTTTGACTATGGTCAAACTTCTTTTAAAAGTTAAAGCAGCAGGGCACCAGTGACTCATACCTATAATCCTAGCTACTTAGGAGGTGGAGATCCAAGAATCATAGTTTGAAGCTAGCCTGGGCAGGAAAGTTGACAAGACTCTTGTCTCTAACAACCAGAAAAAAGCTGAAATGAAGCTGTGACTCAAGTGCTAGAGCACTCACCTTGAGCAAAAAAGCTCAGGGACAGCGCCTAGGCCCTGAGTTCAAGCTCCAGTGCTGGTACATGTGCAAACACACACACATACATAGCAAATTCTCACAGTGCTCTTAGAGGGAAAGGAACTGCTAGGCCTTTCTGAAGCTTTCCCCCTTAGCTGTGACTTAGGACAGCACTGCCTGCTTCAGATCTTCTGCTGGTACTTGGGGGAGCAGTGAGGCCATGTTAAATCAAGATGGCAATGTCACCAAATGAACATTCACTATGTAGGGAGGGGAAAGAGTAAACACATGAACGGAGAAGGAAGACAATGGCATCCCTAGCCAGTGTGGAGATCTTCAGGGGACCCCATTGTACCCTATCATTTAAGGGGACTCACATTATTCAACCAAGAGATGTAAGCAGAAACCCGGGTGAACACTGTCGGCTTCCTGGAGACATTGCAGCCCAGGCTGGACACAAAGCTGGTTACTCCGTGGACAGAATACTGGCCGTTCACCAAGCAGTGCAGGGGGCCTCCAGAGTCACCCTGCAGGGAGAGAAGCACAGTCCTCAAACTCCAGCCTACCCATCGCTGTGGTGAAATTCTCTAGGCTCTAATTCAAATCTCCGCCTTCAAGATGGGCATCAGTGGCTCACGCCTGTAATCCTAGCTACTTGGGAGGCTGAGCTCTGAGGATCACAGTCTGAGACCTAACCAGATGGGAAAGACCATGAGACTATTATCTCCAACAGACCACCAAAAAGCCAGAAGTGGAGTGTTATTGCTCAAGTGGTAGAATACTAGCCTTGAGCAAAAGAAACTAAGAGACATCAGGCCCTGATTGGTATATGCACATGCATGTGCACGTGCTCACATACTCTCTCTCTCTCTCTCTCTCTCTCTCTCTCTCCCTCCCCACTTTCTTCATATCATCACGGTCAAAACAAAGCTCTTCTTCCTTTCTAAACCACGGCTAACCTCCTTCCTCTCTGTTGTAGCTATGTCATGTTCTGCCTTTTATTTTGGTTTCGAAATTTGTTTCTGCCTCCTACACATATCCGTGAGCATCTTGAGCCAGGAACTATGCCTTACTGATCTTTTCTCCCCATAATACTAGCATAGAACCTGGGTTTTGTTTTTTATTTCTTCTTTTTTTTGGTTGGTCATGGGGCTTGAACTCTGGGCTTGGGCGCTGTCCCTGCACTCTTCAGCTCAAGGCGAGCGCTCTACCGTTCAGCCACAGCACCACTTCCAGTTTTCTAGTGGTTTATTGGAGATAAAGAGTTTCATGTGGACTTTCCTGCCCAGGCTGGCTTTGAACCATGATCCTCAGATCTCAGCCTCCTGAGTAGCTAGGATTACAGGTGTGAGCCACCAGCGCCCAGCTAGAACCTGTTTTTGTTTGTTTTTAAAAGTTGTTGTGGTCTGTTTGTTTTTGTGGTGCTGAGGTTTGAACCAGGGTCTCATGCATCTTAATCACGCACTCCTACCACTGACTTAGGACAGCATTGCAACATAAAATTAAGAACATTAAAAAGCATGGAGACAGGGTCTTACTATGTAGCCCACTAGTCTCATGAGTGCTGGGGTTACAGGTGTGTATTGTTACATCTGGCTAAACATAGAACTTTGAACATCTTAAATTTAAAATAAGATCTTACTGACTTGAACTGGACCTGGGATGGGAAAGTAGAGAATTCTAATAATTCCTTTATCCCTAGCATTGAGGCCAATGGCTCTAATTAGATCTAGAGGGGTCGACATAAGAGTACATAGTCAGCCAGCCAGAGTAATGGGAGAAGTGTGCTAGTGGGCAGTGGTTATAGGCTCAGCCTTAGTGCGGGGGAGAGGGGGCAGGCAGAAATTAGCTGAAAAGAATTAGAAATGGACCAGGTTGCTATAATACTAGCTACTCACTAGGCTGAGATCTGAGGATCACAGTTTGACACCAGCCTGGGCAAGAAAAGCCGTGAGACTCCTATCTCCAATTACCCACCTAAAAACTTGAGCTGTGGCTCAAGGTGTAGAACACAAGGCTTAATCTAAAAAAAAAAAAAGTCAGGGACAGTGTCCAGGCCTTGAGTTCAAGCCCCACAACCGACAAAGAAAAGAAAAGAAAAGAAAAGAAAAGGAAAGGAAAGGAAAGAATTAGAAATGTTACTCACTGACTGGGGGGTGGCAGGGAGAAGCAGCAGAGTCAAAACAATATTCCACTATTGAACCTCATAATTGAATCTGCCAACTTCAGCCTGTTAATAGGTATGACTTTAATACAAATTGAAAAAAAAATTGTTTTGGCCAATTGTGGGGCTTGAACTCAGGGCCTGGGCACTGTCTCTGAACCTCTTGGTGCTCAAGGTTAGCACTCTACCACTTGAGCTAAAGCACCACTTCTGCCTTGTTCTGTGATTAATTGGAACTAAGAGTTTCGCAGACTTTCCCACCTAGTGTGACTTTGAACCACAATCCTCAAATCTCAGCCTCCTAGTAGCTAGGATTACAGGTGTGAGCCACCAGCACCCAGCTTCTTTTTGGTTTTTATTGTGTTTTTGAAGTAGGATCTTGATAAATTTACCCTCTGCCATCTGAGTAGCTGGGATTACAGATGTGTTCTACCATGCCTGAATGTTCCCATTTTAACTAAGAAGAGTCATTACTCTCCCTCCCCCCACCAGCCAAAACAAAACAACCAGGATGAGTGGATCACTTCCAAGTGCATACATTTGAGGGTGTTCACAAAAATCCCTTTAATCCTTTCACTCTACTATTTTCAGGCTGCCTACCAGCCTCCTGCAAACAACTTCTCTTCCATACCAATCTTGGATCTGTAATTCTGTTCTATTGCTATGTTTGTGCAGCAGTCATGGAGTCATTCAGTCCTGCAAGAATCCTTCCCCTTAATCCTTGTCTCCAATCTCAGTATTTTAGGGGACAATCCTTCCATTCTCCTTCATTATTCCAGACACATGTAACCTTTGCACATACATTTCCTGCGGTCAAGTTGACTCTTCCTAGTTCATGAATAACCAGAAACGATATTACAGAGCTCTTGCAAATCTCAGCCACCCCACCCACGAAGGCCTCCACACTTCATGGACACTGGTGATTGTCCCTCCTGCTCAAAGCCAGCTCCCCCTGTGCCCTTGGTCCTGTCTCTTCCAGCTCGTCTGAAATCTGTGCCATCCAGTCTCCCTTCTCTGACTTCCTGCCTATTCATGTACTCTATTTTCTTCCCTTTTGTCACATCCACCCTGCTCATAACTTGCTGTCTCCGAAGCAACCTTTCTCCGTTCTTCTCCTTCAGCCAAGATTCTTGGAAAAGTCATCTACATCTCCTGCTATGTTTCTCTGCCTCTTCCTCCCTTACCCACCAGTCAGGCTTCTGTTCTCTAGATCGATAGGATTCAAACCTACAAACTTTTAGTTAACAGCTAAACACCATAATCAACTGGCTTCACTCCACAGACACTGCTTTTGCCATAACAAACAGCAGTCAACCTGTTGCCAGAGTTGCCACTTTTGGTTCTTGCCATGGGGGCTTCTGGCTGCACTGTGTACTGTGGAACACCCATCAAGAGCAGGAAGGCAAGTCACATTTGCTCCCAAGGGAGTCTCTAACCCAGCTTTCCCCCCAAAGCTCGCTTCTTCCTTCCTTCCTTCCTTCCTTCCTTCCTCCCTCCCTCCCTTCCTTTCCTCCCTTTCCTTTTCTTCCTTCCTTCCTTTTTTTTTTTTTTTTTGGTCGGTCGTGGGGCTTGAACTCAGGACTTGGGCGCTGTCCCTCAGCTCTTCCATTCAAGGCGAGCACTCTACCACTTGAGCCACAGCGCCACTTCTGGTTTTCTAGTGCTTTATCAGAGATAAGAGTCTCACAGGCTTTCCTGCCCCGGCTGGTTTTGAACCCTGATCCTCAGATCTCAGCCTCCTGAGTAGCTAGGATTACAGGCGTGAGCCACCGGCGCCCGGCCCTTTTCTTCCTTTCTTTCTGGCAGTACTTAGGTTTAAACTTGGGGCCACATGCTTGTTCCACTGGCACTCTACCTCTTTTCTTTTCTTTTCTTTTCTTTTTTTTGGCACTCTACCTCTTGAGCCATGTTTTCAGCCTTCAGGTTATTTAGGAGATGGAGTTTCAGTGACTTTTCTAACTGGGCTGGCCTCAAATCTCAGTCCTCTGGATTTTAGCCTCCAGAAGATTAAGGCTATTAGTGACTGGCTCCAAGTAATGCCCCCCCTCTTCTTTTTCCTCTCTCTCTCTCTCTCTCTCTCTCTCTCTCTCTCCTCTCTCTCTCTCTCTCTCATGCTTTCTTCTTAGTATCTAACTTCTTACTGGTTAGTTATATCTGATGTAAATGCTATAAATCATGTCTCATTCGAAGCCATAACTCCCAATCCCTTATCACTTAAACTAGATGCCTGGAAATCATCCCAGAGCCACGTCCTTCCCTCTTGCTCTCTGTTTCTACCACCACTGCTTGAATTCAGGCCTTACATTTCCTTCTAGCTCGCCACACAAACTCTCACCAGTGTCTCTGGCCCTTCTCATACAACAGGCCTACATCTTTGTCAGCACGCTCTTCTCAAGGCCAGGCTGATCATACTCTTCTGGGTCGGAGACTTCAGTGGCTCCATTGCCCGTGAGATAAAGGTCATGTGGCCCCTGCTGGCCTCTTTAGTCTCATCTCTTGACATTTGTAATTATTTATGTTCTAGCCCAGGGGTCAACAAGCTTTTTCTGTAAGGGGCCAGACAGTAAATATCTTAGCCTTGGCAGGCCATATTCTCTGTGTTGTCATACAAAAACAGTCATAAATTAATATGTAAACAAATAACTATATCCATGTTCCAATAAAATGTTATTTATGAATATTGCCAATTCATATATTTTTCACATGTAATGATTTTTTTCTGAGCTACTAATCTCACTAGATAGCCCTGGCTGGTCTCAAATTCACAATCCTCTTGCCTCAGCCTCCCCAGTGCTGGGACTACAGGCATGTACCATTATGCTCCGTAATTGAAATACTATTATTTTCCCTAACCATTTCAAAATCTAATAGTCATTCTCAGCTTGTGGGTCGTTCCAAAAACAAGCAGCAGGCTGGATTGGCATGGGGGCCTCCAACTTCCGCTGTGCCCTTGCCGGAAGAGAATGCTCAGTAATTCTCTACATATTCTACAATGTTCTTGGCCCAATGACTTTATTCATAGTGTTCCCTTCCTTTAAACATCTTTCCCCCTTTTATTTCACTTGCTTATTTCTATTTAACCTTAACCTTCAGTATTCACTGCAAATTCTAGTCTTTTATATTTTTTTTGGGGGGGTGGGGGCTTAAACTCAGGGCCTTGTGCTCTGATTTGGCTTTTTTGCTCAAGGCTCTAGTATTTGAGCCACAGCTCTACTTTGGCTTTTTGGTGGTTAATTGAAGGTAAGAATCTCACAGACTTTCCTTCTTGGGCTGGCTTTGAACCTTGATCCTTAAGATCTCAGCCTTCTGAGTAGCTAGGATTAAAGGCATGAGTCCCCAGTACCTGGCTACATTCCCATCTTTCTGATTCTAACCCACAGAAGTAACTGTCCTTGGGCTCCTATCCCACTATATATGTGTATGTGTGTCTCTCCATTATAAGCACTTACCTGGATTGTATTATAATACCCTACTGCCTGTCTGTGCCTCTACTTCTCCCTTGATGTTGTTTCATTCCCCTTTATCGGGCTGGGAAGGTGGCTCAGTGGTAGAGTGCTTGTCTTGCATGCCTGAGGCCCTGAGTTCGATTCCTCAGCACCACATAAGCAAAAAGAAAAAAGCCGGAAGTGGCACTGTGGCTCAAGTGGTAGAGCCTTGAGCTGAAGAGCTAGCCTTGAGCTGAAGAGCTGAGGGACAGTGCCCAGGCCCAGAGTTCAGGCCCCATGACCAGACCCCCCCCCAAAAAAAAACTTCATTCCCCTTTATCCCTAGAGTTAGTAGTACTTGGCATGTAGTAGATACACAATTAGCATTTTTTAATTTTTTATTTTTGAGCTGGTCCTGGGGCTTGAATCCAGGACCTGGGTGCTGTCTCTGAGCTTTTGTGCTCAAGGCTACCACTTGAGCCACAGCTCCACTTTCAGCTTTTTGGTGATTAATTGGAGATAAGAGCCTCAAGGACATTTTTCTGCCTGAGCTGGCTTTGAACCATGATCCTCAGATCTCAGTCTCCTGAGTAACTAGGATTACAGATGTGAGCCACCAGTGCCCAGTGAGCATTTCTGTAGTATGGTTTACTGCTTACTCACCTTGTTAAAATAGAGAATTGTGTTATATAAAAATCATTACAAAATTATTTTATATGCTTTCCCCTATTAAACTCACCTGCACCCACTGCTGTCATGACTGGATGAAATGGGCCCTCCTGGGAGAAGTCCAAGGAAAGCTGGGATTTCTGGGACTGGGAGGTACCTTACACACATTAAGTACAACCCCTCTTCTAGGCCTGCCATAAAAGATGTAAATAACCTAGGCACTGGTGATCCTAGCTGTAATCCATGCCTGGGATCCTAGCTACTTGGGAGGATTGCAGTTCAATGTCAGCTCAGGTAGACAAGTTCACAAGCTCCCCTTCTCAATGGAAAACTACAGCCCGTGCTGTCATTCTTACTCTGATAAGAAGTCTAACAACATGGGCAGGATATGCCCACACCTGGACAGGCAATAAAGAGGATCATAGTTTGAAGCCAGCCAGAGAAGGAAAAGCCCATGACTCTTATCTCCAGTTAACCACACACACAGCTGTGGCTCAAGTGTAGAATGCTAATCTTGAGCAAAAAAATAGCTCAGGGACAGTGCTTGCTGAGTCCAAGCCCCAGGACTGGCACACACACACACACACACACACACACACACACACACACACACACACACCAGGGTAGGTGTGGAAGGGGTGACATTGTCCAAAAAGGAATATATCTTTACCTGACTTATGTAACTGTAACCCCTTTGTAGATCACCTTTATAATAATAAAAAATTAAATACTAATAAAAAGAGTAGGTGTGAGATGTGGGCTGAGCAGTGGATATGGGCGAAGTGGAGGATGGGAGAGGGACTTGTGCTTGTACTTACCTGGCATCCAGAGCGAACGCCATCCCCACCGGCACACACCATACTCCTCTTCACTGTGGAGCCCCAGTAGGAAGAGCTGGAGCAGATGGAGTAGTCCACGCTGGGCAGGTAAGCCTGCTGCAGAGTCTGAGCCAGCTGCCCATTGGCTGAACAGAACACACACACTGGAGATCAACCCCAGATGCTCTAGGGGAAAAAATATCCTCCACTCCCTATCAAGCTTTCCCAGGTGCTGGTAAAACCTGAACTCGGGACAAGCTCCTTCCTTCTGCTTGCTATATGTCATAGGTCCTTCTTGATCTTCTATCTATGGCAGTCACAGGCCTCTTCCTTCAGGAAGTCATCCTTGCTTACTGTTTCACTAACTCTACTCCTGCTTTATTCATTCATGGATAACTTAGTCAAGTAATTAGAGTTTATTTAAAGTCAGGCGCCGGCCGGGTGGCTCACACCTGTGATCCTAGCTACTCAGGAGGCTGAGATCTGAGGATCGTGGTTCAAAGCCAGCCCGGGCAGGAAAGTCCATGAGACTCTTATCTCCAATTAACCACCAGAAAACTGGAAGTGGCGCTGTGGCTTAAGTGGTAGAGTGCTCGCTTTGAGCTGAATTGTTCAGGGACAGCACCCAAGCCCAGAGTTCAAGCCCCCTGGCCAACAACAACAACAACAACAACTATATATATATATATATATATATTGGCGTCGATACTGGGGCTTGAACTCAGGGCTTGGGTAATGTCCTTTAGCTTTTTCTCTCAAGGCTGGTGCTCTACCACTTGCCCCATAGCTTTACATCCAGCTATTTGGTGGTTATTTGGAGATAAGAATATCACAGACTGGGGGTGGGGAGTGGAGATGGGAAGGGATGGGAAGGGGAAACAAAGGAGGAGGCAACAATGCTTGATAAGAAATGTACTCATTACCTTGCTCATGTAATTGTAACCCCTCTGAACGGTATTTTCACAATTTTAAAAAAAAAAAAAAAAGAGTATCACAGACTTTCCTGCCCAAGCTAGTTTTGAACTGTGACCCTTAGATCTCAGCATCTTGAGTAGCTAGGATTACAGGTATGAGCCTGTACATGACTTGTTGATAACTTATTTGGCTTATAACTTATTTAAGTTTCACAAAGCAGAATTGGCTTGTGCATTTCTGTTTTCATCTTCCCTTTCTACCTTTTGCCTCCTTCCCTCCCTTCTTTCCTTTATTCCTTTTATTTTATTTTTGTTGGTCATGGGGCTTGAACTCTAGGCCTAGGTGTTGTCCCTGAGCTCTTACAAGGCAAGTGCTCTACCACTTGAGCCACAGCGCCACTTCTGGTTTTCTGATGGTTTATTGGAGATAAGGGTCTCCTGGACTTTCCTGCTTAGTCTGGCTTTGAATCATGATCCTCAGATCTCAGCCTCCTGAGTAGCTAGGATTATAGGCATGAGCCACCAGCACCCAGCTTTATTCCTTTTTCTTTTCTTTTCTTTTTTCTTTTTCTTTTTTTTTTTTTTTTTTGGGTCCGGTTGTGGGGCCTGAACTCTGGGCCTGGGCGCTGTTCCTCAGCTCTTCAGCTCAAGGCTAATAATGCTCTACCACTTGAGCCACAGCGCCACTTCTGGCTTTTTTCTTTTTGCTTATGTGGTGCTGAGGAATCGAACCAAGGGCCTCATGCATGCAAGGCAAGCGCTCTACCACTGAGCCACCTTCCCAGCCCTCATTCCTTTTTCTTAAGACAGGGTTTGGCTATATTGCCCTGGCTGTCCTAAAACTCAGAGTTCTCCTGCATAGCCTATAGAGTAGTTGGAATCCCTCTTTCCTTCCTTCCTTCCTTCCTTCCTTCCTTCCTTCCTTCCTTCCTTTTTTTTTTTTTTTTTTTGGTCAGTACAGAGGTTTGAACTCAGGGCCTCCCACTTGCTTGGCTCACTTACTTTGCTAGTGCTTTGGCACTTGAGCAATATCTCTAGTCCAGCTGTTTGCTGATTATTTCTCAGACTTTTCTGCTTGAGTTGTTTTTGTACCATTTTCCTCCAGGTCTCAGCCTTCTGAGTAGCTGGGAATACAGGTGTGATCCACCAGCATCAAGGTGTTAAGGTTCTATCTGTCTGTCTGTCTATTTATTTTTGTTGGTTGTGGGACTTGAGCTTGAGGCCTGGGTGCTGTCCTGAGCATTCCGATTCAAGGTTAGCACTCTACCACTGTTAGCCACAGCTCCACTTCCAGTTTTCTGGTGGTTAATTGGAGATAAGAGTCTCAAGGACTTTGCTGCCTGGACTGGTTTTGAACTGCAATCCTCAGATCTCAGCCCCCTGAATAGGATTACAAGTGTGAGCCACCAGTGACCAGCTATTTATTTAACTATATTTTAGTACTAAGAGTCTATGAATTTCTGACTTGACTATTTCACAGCTTATTCTTAGCTTGGTTGTCAGTTTATTTTATCTGTGGTTCCTTAGGTTGTTGGTATCTGGCTATAAATACTTAGGATCATAGAAAAATATGCCCTAAAAGTCAGATACTTAGTCAAGATTCCAATGGTGGATGGTGTGAAATATACAAGACTTACTCCTGGTCCTGCCCCAGCCTGTAATGTAGCAGGGAGTGTTGTTAGGCAGGACAGTTCCTTCCTGGGGCAGAACACCCAGTTGGACGTAGCTATTGAGTGTTACACTCTGGGCCAGTCGTAGCAGGGCGATGTCATAGCTGCGGGAGGAAAAGAGACAGCTCACTTGTGGTATCAGATCAGCACGTGTGTGCATAGTCCTTTGTGCCCTCACAGAGTTGCAAACAAACCACTTTAACGGAGGGGGCCAACTTGCCAAATTCAACCATAGGACATTATATGTTTAACAGCGGCATCTCTTGGTTGAATATTGGTATTGCAGCATAGTTGTGCTCTGCAATCCTCCCAAGTAGCTGAAATTATGGGTCTGAGCCCCTGACACCCAGCTTTACAGTGCTTCTGTGTTTGTTTGTCTTGAGACTTGAACTCAGGGCCTGGTTACTGTCCCTGAGTTTCTGTTGCTCAAGGCTAGCACTCTACCACCTGAGCCACAAAACCACTTCTGGTCTTTTCTGTTTATGTGGGACTGAGGAATCGAACCCAGGGCTTCATGCATGCTAGTCAAGCAGTCTACCACGAAGCCCCATTCCCAGCCCTACAGTGCTTGTGTGTAAGATTCACTTTAAGAATAGTTTTGGGGTATAGCTTAGTGCAAGAACATTTGCTTTAATATGTGTGAGATCCTGAGTCTGATCTCCAACAACAAGAAAAACAAAAATAAATAAAATAGATTTCCTTTTTCTGATGGGATTTGTTCCATAAAGCAAATAAGAAATATTATTAAGCTTGACACCAGTGGTTCACCCCTGAGATACTATCTATTCAGGAGGCTGAGATCTGAAGATCACGGTTTGAAGCCAACTGGGGCGGGAAACTGTGAGATTCTTCTCTCCAATTAACTATTAAAAAGACTGAAGTGGATTTGTGGCTCAAGTAGTACAGTGCTAATCTTAAGTGAAAAAGCTCAGGGACAGTGCCTAGGCTCTGAGTACAAGCCCCAGGACCGACACAACAGCACAAAACAAAAGAACACAAGACACCCCTATCCCCAAACTACAAAGAGGCTTCCGTGATGCACACCTGTTCCCCTCAAACAAATCCCAAACATCTTCAGACATTCTCCTTCTGTGGCTCCCTGCATGAGCCAGTGCCCTTGCTCAGGCTCACACACCAAGTGTCAGACAGTGCAATCTCCAGCCCTCTGGGAACACATGTGAAGGAAGCCAAGACTCAGCCTACTGGGCCAGGCAGCCATTGCCCTCCCAGCCCAGGACCAGCCCGGCCCAGTCCCTACCCGGCAGCCACGTTGTTGCTGTTCCACTTTTCATGCACCACGATCTTCTGCACACTTAAGTACTGCTCGGTACCGTCGTTCTGATTCAGGTTGTGGTCTCCCACAACCACTCGGAAGGTCAGGGCTCTGCAGGGAGGGAAAAGAGCTCAGAGGAGGGTCTCAGGAGCTCCCTTTCCCCTTGGAGAAAAGCCATTTGATGTCTTATCTTTAGGACTGGAACTCATCTTGCTTGGGCGGAGGAGGAAGAAAGACCCTTGCAGATAAGAAGGAAACAAATGCTCTCATTCCTTAATTTACTAACGTGTTGTTCCACAGTTTATGAAGCTAACACTACAAGGCTGAATGTCTCAGAATCGGGGAGGGGGGCGGCGGGAGGGGTGGGGGGGAAGATGGGCACGAATAATGGCACTCAACTACAGAGGGACTTTCAGGGAAATAGAAACTTCTAGGCTAATCATCTGGAAAAAAAAAATGTTTGTTTTGTTTTTGACCCGGGATTTCATGATGTAGCCCGGGCTGGCTCAAATTCCATGTCCTCCTGTTTTAGCCTCGAATGCTGGGATTATAAGTATCTGCCATCATGCCCAATACTGGGACTTGAACTCAGGTCTTTACAGCTCCACTTCTGGTTTTTTGTTTTTGTTTTTTTTTTTGGTCATTAATTGGAGATAAGAGTCTCCTGGACATTCTTGCCTAGGCTGGTTTCAAACTGTGATCCTCAGATCTCAGCCTCCTGAGAGTAGTTAGGATTATAGGCACAAGCCATGGATACCCAGCTTAGACAAGTGCTTCTTGAAGTGTGGCCCCAAGGCCAACATCGTTAGCATAGATCACCTGAAAACTTGCTAGAAATGAAATCATCACCTGGGACCTTCCCAATCAGAAACACCGCTGGGCGGATCCATGCCTTTCATGTTCTCCTGAGTCATGCTCAGATTTGAGAACTGCTTATTACAAATGTGAAAAAAAAAATCTAGTTAGCAGTCCTGTATTGACTGTTTAAATATTTACTCAGTCCTCACAACAACTCTATCAAGTTGGTATGTAGAGATAAGAGACTGGTAGAGTAGAGAAGCTAAGGAAATGTACCAAGGTTACAGAGCTGGAAGATGGTGGAACTGCAACGGGGGCTTAAATGCGGCTTTTGTTGAGGAGCGTGGAATCCTTGCTTGGCCTCACAAACGAGCTGCAAGCAGGATACTAGCTAAGCATCCCAGCCTCCGCCATTTTGTATCTATGTTCTTTTTCCTGAGCCATTCTCTCTTGTAGTCCCTTTACAGGCATCTTGGAAGCCAAGTAGGAGCAAACAGGAGGCCAAACCATTTGCCAGGCATCAAGGACTCTCTTATACGAAGGCCCTATTCGACCAATCTGTAGACAATGGAGTGCTCTACTACATTGGGCCACCCTGAACATATCTGTGACTGAATCCATTTAACTCTACATCTCCCCTTGCCCCTGTCTCCCTCATGTCTATATTCCAAAGATGTCTAGAGTGCTGTCTTCCCATACACTACATTTCTTGTGCCACACAATCAATCTGCCTTTGCATTTGACCTCTAGGGGTGAGGAGCTGGACAGGTACAATTCCTGGGGTTTGGGTCTGAGATTTAAAACTCCAGTTTCAGGAGATTTGAACCCAAGCTTGCCTAACTGCAAAACTTGTACTTTTCTCTTACCTATCCGCCCTGGCTTAGCCCCCAAATACAAATGGGTTGGGCAGTGGTTCTCCAGCCAACCCTTTGAAAGCTTTGTCCTGAGAAGCCAAAGACCAGTGTGCCGTCCCCTCCCAGGGGAAAGGCTGCGCTCACCTGTCCACGCAGTGCGCAGCCGTCATCACCCAGTTCCGTCTGACGAGGGTCCCCCCGCATGTGTGATGCCACTGCCCTCCTGACAAATACTGGAGGGAAATCTACATGGGAAGGAAGAAAAGAGGGACAGGTTGGTGCTTCCCAAAAGGCTTTACCCCCTCCACACACAACACATAGCCTCCTTAAATTCCTGACATCCTTCAACACATTCCCCCTGGTTCTGAGTCACTTATAGCATAAAATGGTGGCTTTCTTTTCTTCTGCCAGCTGCTCAGGGCTGGTTGGTAATGGCTACCACATTGCTGGGATAGGTATGGAGCTGCCTCTGCTCCATTGTTTGGGGTGTTTGCTGTGTCTCCCATGGGGGAGAAAGCACCCACAGGGCCTCAGACAGCCTCACTCCAGGTTGTGGCCAGGAGCCTCTGTTCCCTCTCCAAAAGAAAATGTAGCCAAGGCGTTTCTCCTTCAGCCAAGCCCACAGGCTTAAGACTCCAGAGCCCTCCCTTTGATGTTTTTATGAAATACCATCTCCCATGTGTGGAATTCTTAGAAATGCCATGGGAAGTCGGGCACCAGTAGCGCATGCCTGTAATCCCAGCTACTCAGGAGGCTGGGATCTGAAGATTGATATACAAAGCCAACCAGGGCAGAAAAATTTGCGAGACTTTTATCTCCAGTGGACCAGCAAAGAAGTTGGAACCGGAGGAATGGTTCAAGTGGTAGAGTGCTAGCTGTGAGCAAAACAGCCGAGTGAGAGTGTGAGGAGACCCTGGGTTCAAGCCCCAGTACTGACAAAAAGAAAATAAAGCCCAATTGTTTCAGTGTTACTGGTTCATGTTTTTTTTATATTACCCAATAGCTCTGTTCCCAAAAATTGGGCCTCAAAACTATTATACACTGAATGTAATTAAGTTGCAGGTATTTCTGTCCAAGTGTTCACCAATTCATTGCCAGTTTTATACATTAGACTTGCTTAAATTAGGGCGCAGCTGCTCTGTGACAAACAAGGAAACTCTTTAACCAAATAAGCAGCATGCTGGGCCATGTGGGTTGGTGTAAGTGGGGTGGGGTCACACACCGTGCGGAGAAATGAGTGCATGTGTGTCTCTAGGTATGTAGAGCTCACTGCCAGTGGCTCACACCTGCAAGCCTAGCTATTTAGGAGGTTGAGATCCAGAGGATTGAAGTCTGAGGCCAGACTGAGCAGAAAAGTCTGAGATTCCATCTCCCAAAGCAATCAGCAAAAAACTGGGCTGGAGACTTGTTTCAAGTGGGGAGAATGAAAGACAAGCAAGCGGAGCAAACATACTCTCAAGAGTTCAAACCCCAGGACCTGTGGGAAAAAACTATGTGGAGCTGGCTGTGTGGGTCTGGCACATAGTCTTGTGAGTTTCTTGTACGTAGTGTCCCTGGGTGTATAAAGTAGTTGATGAGTTGAGCATGTCGCTCAGTAACACAGCGTTTGCCTGGCATGTAGAAGGCTTTGGGTTCACAGTCCCAGCAACCACTAAAAAGAAAATGGAGTTTGGTTAGGATGTATACCTGGGAGAACATGCTTGGTGTATAAACTTCTGAGCCTTCTGCAACACCTGACCTACTCTCAGCAGTCTTTAAAATCCAACAGGAGCTGGGGGCCAGTGGCTCACCCCTGTAACCCCAGCTACTCAGGAGGCTGAGATCTGAGGATCATGGTTCCAAGACAGCCTGGGCAGCAAAATCTGGGAGACTCTAATCTCTAATTAACCACCAGAAAAAAAAAAAAAAGCCAAAAATGGTGCTGTGGCTCAAGTGGTAGAGTGCTAGCCTTGAGCAAAAGAAACTCAAGGGGGGCTGGGAAGGTGGCTCAGTGGTAGAGTGCTTGCCTTGCATGCCTGAGGCCCTGGGTTCGATTCCTCAGCACCACATAAGCAAAAAGAAAAAAGCCGGAAGTGGCGCTCTTCAGCTGGAGCTGAAGAGCTGAGGAACAGCACCCAGGCCCAGAGTTCAGGCCCCACTACCGGACCCCCCCCAAAAAAAAGAAACTCAAGGACAGCACCCAAACCCTAACTTCAAGCCCCATGACCAGCACACACCCATACACAAAAATCTAGCAATTGATGAATGGCCTGTTGACACACACACACCCTCCCCCCCCCACATTCTGGAAAAATCCTGGCTGTGAAGGAGCACCCACCTGAGAGGGCCAGGAATTCCTTTGGGCCTCAGTCCCTCCAACTACGCGTGCGTTGGTTTCTGGAAAATCCTGGGTGCTGTGTCCTTTGTGGCAGAAGAGACATGAGTGATGACTAAGCATGGGGTCAGCGGGGGTGGGGTGGGGGCGGGGAGGGGCCGTGGCTTTGATGGGGGGTTAGCCTTGTCTGCAAATTCACAGCTCTTCCCTGACAACCCTGGCCGCCCTCCCCCTCCCACCCCCCTCCTCCTTCTCCAAGCCCCTTTGGAAATCAGCAGCCAGACCAGTGCCTTCTGCAGCTCTCCACAATCAAGCAGCCCAGGGCCACACAGGGCCCATGAGGCCATAGCTTTTGCCTTAGGTCTCGCTTGGGGCTTGAGAGAACCCTCTCACTAGGTTTTGGCAGAGATTTTCCCCAGGGCCAGGCATTGGCTGACCATCGCCTCCTGTCCAGGCACCGGAGGGGAAGCCCAGGCTCCCCCCTGCAAGGGCCACTTTCTGCTTGGTGGCTCAGGGGACCTGAGGTCCAGAAGGCCCTTGCCTGGCCCGCCAAGGGCCCTGGTTCCCTTGCTGCCTTGCTGTCCAAGAGAGGAAAGGCAGAGCATCCCACCTGGGCGTAGGGAAGGCTTTCCCTGCTCTCCCTCCAATCGCCCTTCCCGTGGCCCTCAGGCAGAGTGATCCACTTACCATAAAGGACCAAGGTGGCAAAGAGCAGGATGCGGAGCATGGTGCTGGCTAAGAGACCACTGTCCCCTGCCGGGAAGCAGGCCCTCTTTATCCACCTCTTATCAGCAGCCTTGCTGACCGCCTTCCTGCCAGCTGGCAGGGCTGTGAGGGAAGGCAGAAAAACTCACAGGTGCCATGGAAATACAAAGGAAAAAGATTTCTTAGGCAAGTCAACTCATTTATCTGTTGTTCAAAGACAGATCAAGGTCGGAGCTCAGTTAATCATCTGGCTTTAGTTGAAAAGCATCCAAAACAAAAAAGTCTTTTGCAGAACTCAAATGAAGAGCCTAGAACTGTTTTTATTCCCCCCCTCAGAGTGCATCCCTTATTGTCCTACCTTCATTGTCCCTCTGCATTCGGTGGCGGGGACCTGCTCTACATACTAGGGGGTGAAGGCAGCCGATGCCGGGAGAGGGGAGAGGGATAGGAGGAGGGGAGCAGGCTGGTGGTTTTTAACTTTGTACACATGGAGACAGACTGGCACCCAGCATGCAGAACAGGGCAGGGCAGACTCTGAAATACAAAGTCGGAAGGAGATCTCCCAAGCAGGGGGAAAGTGAGGCAGGATGGGGAGCGAGTCTGAGGGCTATGAGGGTGAAGGGCTGGGCCCTGCAGGAGGTAAAGGGCTCTCGCTTGGTCAGGAGGAGAAAGGAGGGAGAGGAAGTGTGCCTTGGGGTGGGAAGAGGACCTTGGGGTGGGCACACAATGATCAGAACCATTGCAGGCACCAGGGCTGCGGTGGAAGCAAAGAGTAGGAGCTTTCAGTCATGGGGCTTGAACTCAGGTTCTGGGCCCTGCCTCTGAACACTTTTGCTCAAGGATAGCGCTCTACCGCTTGAGCTACAGGGCAACGTCTGGCTTCCTCGTGGTTAATTGGAGAGAAGAGTCTCCCAGACTTTCCTGCCTGGGCTGGCTTCAAACCATGATCGTCAGATCTCAGCCTCCTGATAGCTAGGATTACAGGTGTGAGCCACCAGCGCCCGGCTAGAAGCTATTATTTTTTAATTTAAAATTTTTGTTCATGTTTCCTGAGACAGCATCTTATGTTAACCCAGTCTGGTCTCACCCCCCTCTCCCACTTGCCCCCCATCCTCCTCAGTCTCCCAAAAACTGGGATTATAGGCATGTGCTGTTGTGGTGGGCTTTAATGCAGAGCTTGATTTGGGAAGGGAGAAGCCTAGAAGCCTCCAGCGAAGCAAGCACATCTCCTGACTCATCTATGGTTTCTGTGGCCCTTAGATTTGAGATTCTAGACTTCCTTCCTGCATGGCTGGGAGAGACAGGGAAAGGGTGTTTGAAGGAATCTGCACAGTATTTACCTTTCAGGTCCCTTGAGCTGTTTGGAGTAGTTTTGCTTTGATGTTCAGGTTGCTGGAGGGTAGCCCTGACACAGCCCAGACCTCAGAAAAGAGGGTGGAGCTGGACTGGTCTCTCTCTCACCTCTCTGCTTCTCTGAAGAGAAAGAGACCCTGCCTAAGGTCTTAGGGCAGGGACTTATCCATACAAACTCAATCTGTGTTTGCTTAAAAACCAAAACTTTAGGCTGGGTGCAGTGACTCAGGCCTGTAATCCTAGCTACTTGGAGGCTGAGATCTGGAAGCTGTGCAGAGCCAGACCCAGGAGCTCATGAAGTCTTTATGGAACCAATAAAAGCTGGGCTCCATGGAGTACACATCTCATCCCACCTGATAAATAGGAGGATCGTGGTCCAGGCTAGCCTAAGCAAAACGTGAGACTCTAACTAAGTAAAAAAAGGGGCTGGGGGAATGGCCTGAGTGGTAAGAGTGCCTGCTTTGCTAGCAAGAGGCCCTGAATTCAAATCTTAGTACCTACCTCCCCCACCAAGAATCAGACTTAAATGAATTGACATGAAAAGACAGTTACGCCGGGCGCTGGTGGCTCACACTTGTAATCCTAGCTACTCAGGAGGCTGAGATCTGAGGATCTCGGTTCAAAGCCAGCCCGTGCAGGAGAGACCGTGAGACTCCTATCTCCAATAAACCACCAGAAAACCAGAAGTGGTGCTGTAGCTCAAGTGGTAGAGCGCTCGACTTGAGCTGAAGAGCTGAGGGACAGCGCCCAGGTCCAGAGTTCAAGCCCCACGACCGACCAAAAAAAAAAAAGACAGTTACACAGAATGTGCTATATATCTGTATACTCATAGAAAAAAATATAGGAGTGTTTAGATATCAAACTGTCAACAGTTATTCTAGAGAAGAACTCTGTAGGGAAAGGACACTATGAATTCCTTTCCTTTTTCAGGAGTGGGGAGTGGTTCTGGGATTTGAACTCAGAGCCTCATGCTTGCTAGGATGATGCTTTGTTACTGAGCCACTCCAACACATAGCTTTTGTAATTAAAAATAATAAATCTGGATTGGGAATGTGGCTTGGTGGTAGATTGCTTGCTTAGCATGCAAGAAGCCCTGAGTTCAATTCCTCAGTACCGCATAAACAGAAAAGTCCAGAAGTAGTGCTGTGGCTCAAGTAGTAGAGTGCTAACCTTGAGCAAAAGAACCTCAGGGACAGTGCCCAGGCCATGAGTTCATGCTCCAGGACTAGAAAACAACAACACCAACAATAATAATTTCTAAGATAGCTGTTTGGGCAAACTCTTCAAATGGGAGACTGACGTCAGATGGATCAGCACTTTAGTGCCAAGATGTCAGAAAAGTGTTTCATAGGGCTAGCTGCAGGTTTTATAAGGTGGTGGCCCTAGGTTAGCTTTGAGACCATCAGGAGGAAAAGTATAGGTGTCGAGATAGGGCAATGCCAGCTACAGTTAAAAGGAAGGATAAGGAGCTAGTTAGTGTTTCTCAGCTGCTGCTGTCTTCCTCCTCCTCCTCCTCCTCCTCCTCCTCCTCCTCCTCCTGCTCCTCCTCCCCCCTCCCCCTCTTCCCCCTCCCGTTCCCCTCCTCTTCCTCCTCCCCCTTCTCCTCCTCCTCTTCCTCTTCTTCCTTTTTTTTTTTTTTTTTTTTTTTTTTGGGTCCGGTCGTGGGGCCTTGAACTCTGGGCCTGGGCGCTGTCCCTGAGCTCTTCAGCTCAAGGCTAGCGCTCTACCACTTGAGCCACAGCTCCACTTCCGGCTTTTTCTTTTTGCTTACGTGGTGCTGAGGAATCGAACCCAGGGCCTTGAGCATGCAAGGCAAGCGCTCTACCACTGAGCCACCTTCCCAGCCCCCCTCTTCTTCCTTTTTTATCTTCTTTTAGTGCTGCACCTTGGCTTAAACTCAAGGTCTTGCATCCTCATTGTGCTTTTCGATCATTAGTACTACTACCCCTTGAGCCATACTTCCAGAAAAGCATTTTGCTAGTTAATTGAAGATAGTCTGAGGCCCATGGTCCTCAGATCTCAGACTTGTGGGTAGCTAGAATTACAGGTGAGAGCCACGATCTTACTACCGTAGTCATTGCCCTTTCCTTCCCTTGCCCCTTCCCTGGGCCCACTGGGGGGGGGGGGGAGGGAGGGGACAGGATGTGGTCCTGCATGCCCCAGGCTCCCTAAGCATGGTCATTATCAGCTGCTAGCTTCTGGAAGATGCCATGTTATTTGAGGACAGGTGGGAGGAGGTGTGTTGGTACTGAAATAGGTTGCCTTGGCTGGAAACCATATGAATGGGCTGGAGGTTGTTGGGTGCTGCTATCCACAATACAAAGATTTCTGCCTGACAGATGTCTAGGTGTTTAATGCCAGCAATGGGCTCAAGGTGAGGGGTCATGACTTCTCACAGCTGGCGTGATTTATTCATGTGACACTCAAATCCCTTCTGCACTGGGCACCAACTTGCTCCTCCATAGGGCCGACGCCAGCAGGCGCGGTGCCCTGCCCAGAATACTTCAAAGGGCCCATAAATTAAGATGGGTTACTTTCTCTTGAGTTTAGAAGAAATTACAATCTGTATATTCACCTTTAGAACGATGTAGTCGTCTATTGTATGGCTACATAAATTACATATAAATTATAGTTAGTTGTGTGTTTGTGGTGTGTTTGGTGCTGGTCCTAGAGCCTGAACTCAGAACCTGGGTATTGTCCCTGTGTTTCTTTTGCTTAAGTCTAGCACTCTACCACTTCTGGCTTTTTGCTTGTTAAAGATAAGCATCTCAAGGACTTTCCTGTCTGGGTTGGCTTAGAACCACATCCTATCTCAGTGTCCTCAGTGGCTAGGATTACAGGTATGTGCCTTAGAGCACGGCTATTATTAGTTTATTTTAATGAAACAAGAGTACTATGAAGACCAAAGTGTCTAGGGTCCACCAAAGTCCAAATGTGGCCTTTGGAACTAGACATGTGGAATGCCTCACATACACAAAGCCCTCATTTCCATTCCTAGCACAGCATCAGAGTTCTTGTGCTGGGCAGGTATGGTGGTGCATATCTGTATCTCAGTACTAGGAAGGCTGAGACAAGAGGGTCTTCAGTTTGAGGACAATCTAAGTAACATAGCAAGACACTGTCTCAAAACACAAAACAAAAACAAAACAGCCAGGTGCCAGTGGCTCATGCCTGTAAGTGTAGTTACTCAGGAGGCTGAGATCTCAGGATCAGGGTTTGAAGCCAGCCTGAGCAAGAAAGTATAGCAGACTCCAACTAATTAATCAATCAATTAATTAACTAGCATACAAGCCAGAGGTAGAGATGTGGCTCAAGTGGTAGAGCACTAACCCTGAGTGGAAAAAGTTTAGGGACAGCACCCAGGCTAGCCCCAGAGCCAGCACAAACAATAACCCCAAACAGCAAAACAAATGACTAAACGCAACCAATGGCCTTCATCTTCTAGCTCTTATACCTATTGCTCCCTCGCCCCGCTGTCCTCTTGGTTTTCCAGACCTGCTTCTGCCTTTGTTCCCTAGAGGCTCTTGTTCATTCCAGAGGTGCTAGAGTCCTTCCCACGTCAGGACTTGTCCTTTGATGGTTTTTGTCACTCTTAGCTCACCTAGCACATTTCTGGACATCGTCTGGCCTGTCACAGCTTGTTTTCATTTCGAGTGGGACTTCTGGTGGAAGGACTTCATCTTCCATGTCCTGGTGCTTGACTCCAGTGCACGGGGCTCCATGTGAAGCCACAGGAGGTTTGGGGAGAAGAGACATGGTTGTGACCAAGCTTTTCAGCTCAGAGACAACACAGGGAAGGCAGAACTCAGCCCAACTTCCTCTACCATTGCCATAAAACCTTTATTTCCACGCCCAATTCCTTTCCCTTTCACCACCTCAGATCCGGATCTGGTTGGGTCATTTCAGAATGTCTCTTTTTCTGGAAAGCTTCCAGGGGCAAAGGGGCCTCTGCAGTGTTGGGTTCCAGGGAAGAGGCAGCTGTGGTTCCATGGCACCATCTTGTGGCTACAGCCTGCTATTGCATCCAGAAAAGCCTTCCACCCCAAAGCAGCCAGCCCTGTGTGGGTGGGTGGGGTCTAACTAGTTCTGGACCTGGAGATCTGCTCAACACCAAGACTTCAGGGATGCCTCTTAGCACATGTTCCTGCTTTCTCAGACTTGCCGGGACTCTACACAGCCTGAACTGGGATCTAGCCTCTGGGCTGCCAATACCTTATTGGGCCCCTGACTGGGTGGTGCTGGGTGAATTCATTGGTCTGGCTTTAGTTTCAGAATATGAAATGAAAGGGCTGGACTAAAGTACAGTTTCAAACCATACTTAACAGACCTTCCCATGCCACTGTGCTTTTTAATCTAGCTTAAAAGGACCTGGGATGGAAACTTGAAAACAAACAAACAAAAAAACAAAATCCCTGGTTCCAGGAGCTTCTTCAACACTAATACCCCAGGATTCTCAGTGTGGTCTCTTTCCACCAGCCAACCCAGTTCTAGGCTTTATGGAGGCCAGGCAGTGAGAAATGATCAGAACGGGGAGAAAGAAGAGGGAATGGCAAGGCTGGTGGCTGTCTAGTGTTCTTATGCTGTGGCAGGTGCCCTGGTTCAGTGCTGAAGACCACCAGCTCCAGCCAACACAGTGGAAGGGGCTGTCAACCAACAGCTGGGAAACCACACACAAGCTCCTTTACCTCTCTTTGCTTCTCCCTTCCTCTCCCTCCCTTCCTTCCATTCTTTCTTCCTTCCACTGAGCTAGGCCCTAGGCAGGCCTCAGCTCTCTTATCTGTAGTTTGGGTGTGGTGGTTTCTGAGTGCAAATGAAGATAAAGAACACCTGGCAGGATGCTTTCTAAAAATGCAAACATAGTTCCACACACTCTGTGTGTTAGCAAGGGAGGCTCCTGCGGCCTCCAGTCCATTGGAGAACATTTGTTTCCCTATTCTGTAGGCACTTGGGTGACTGGGGCTTCGAGACGTGGCTGTATTAGTCATCTTCCTAAGCTTGGCATTACTGCCCTGGGCCCTGGGCACTGCAGCCATGGTCCCTGGCTGCCTTCTTTGCTTTAGAGGTCTGTTGCTAGGCCAGGTATCATGTGTCTCTAGCTCCTTCCATTAGTGTGAGATGAGCCCCGTTGTTGCAAGGAGCAAGAAGGTCCTGTGCTGACATCCAGTGGGATTGGGAATCCATCTTGGAGGCCTACAGAGGAGCTGGTGATAAGGTCCCCAGATGTCTGGCAATCCTAGTTCCTGAGAGACCTTCCCTCTGGGGACAACTGGCATCTAGACAAAGAGCCAGAGCTGGTGTGGGTCCCTTGGATTGCAGGGTGCCATGGCTGGCTTTTTGTCCTGGGATGTCAGGCAGGTACCAGATCCTGAGTTCCTAATCAGTTGATCCTAAAAGACAACACAGAAAAAGGGTCAGTGTGGCCAAAGACTTCTAAGTGTTATTGGGGGACAATGAGATGGGGGATATCTGACAAAAGGCAAAGGATGAAGACAGGTGCTATTTGAAAAAGGGGGAAGAAACCAAGTGCTGGTGGCTCCTGATAACCAGGAAGCTGAGATCTGAGGATCATGGTTCAAAGCCAGCCCCGGCAGGAAAAGACGAAAAGACTCTTCAGTTAACCACCAAAAAGTTGGAAGTGGAGGTGGGGCTCACGTGGCTGAGTGTCTCCCTGAGCAAAGAAGCCAAGCAGGAGTGTAAGGCCTTGAGTTTAAGCCCTAGTACTGGAAGGAAAGAAAGAAAGAAAGAGAGAAGAAGGGGAAAGGGAAGGAAAGAGAAAAAGAAAGAGAAAGAAGAGAGAGAAAAGAAAGGAAGAAAGGAAGAAAGAAAGAAAAAAGAGGGGAGAAAAGAAAGAGGAAGAATAGAAATATGGTGGAGGGGGCAAATTTGTTCAAAGTATACTGTGGACATATATAGAAATACGATCATGAAAGCTCCTCATAACACAAATGCATGTTCATTAAAAAAAAAAGACCCCACACACCCCAAAAAGGTAAAGGAAATGCAGCAAGGCAAAGAGGACCCTTGCAATTCCTTCCCTGGGGCGTGCCCATATGCTGAGACGCAGTCTTGAGTTTCCCCCTATCTGGGGCTCACTCCCCATGTGCAGCGGAAGCCTGAGTTGCTGGAATCGAGGAGAACAAGGCAATGGACTCCCAGAAAAAGGCTTTCAGGAGCTGCCCCTCCCACAGCTGGCCAGGGTGAAGGACCTAGGCTCCAACGCTCCCCCCATTTTCTGCCTTTGCTCATCCTTCCATTTTTCCCTTTCCTAAAGCTCCTCTTTCCCAGTGGTGGTACTATGGGAAGAACCAAGACTTTCAAGTCAGACTTGAATAGGTTCAAGTCTCAGACTGCCATTTATTGGTGATGGATCTTAGGCCAGTCACAGATTTGTTGCGCTTTATCTGGCTAGATATCTACAGAAATGGAGCCATTGTATATTAGGAAAGAGCCTCAGGAAGACTAAGTCTATGAGAGCCAGCCCTGTACTTTGTACCTGGCACACAGAGGTTGGCAAAGTCGTAGGTGATGCTTCACCTTCATCTCACCTACATACATTCAGCCTGTTATGCGAGGGCAGGACTGGTCCCATATTAATTACATAATTTTAATTTATTTTTCCTTTTTGTCAGTTGTGGGGCTTGAACTCAGGGCCTGGACACTGCCCCTGAGCTCTTTTGTTCAAGGCTAGCACTCTACCACCTTGAGCCACAGTTCCACTTCCAGTTTTCTGGTGGGTAACTGGAGATAAGAGTCTCAAAGACTTTCGTGTCTGGGCTGGCTTTGAACTGTAATCCTCAGTTCTCAGCCTCCTGAGTAGCTAGGATTACAGGCGTGAGCCACCAGTGGTCATATTCATTTATTTTTGTGTATGTGTTGGTACTGGGGCTTGAACTCAGGTCCTTGCGCTCTCATTTGGCTTTTTCACTCAACACTGGCACTCTACTTTGAGCTATACCTCCACTTCTGGCTTAAAAAATCTTAATTGGGGATAAGTATCTCATGGACTTTCCTTCCTGGGCTGGCTTTGAACTGTGACTCTCATATCTCAGCTTTCTGAGTAGCTAGGATTACAGGCATGAGCCACCGGTGCCCAAGAGGTCCTCTCTTCATACTCAGCCGGGACTAACCACCACCAAACGTCACTCCCACCCTAAGAGCCCGGCTGTGCCAAGCCTACACTCCTACACTTTTCAAAACATCCTAATCTTTCCATGGTGGCTCAAGGCAGAAGATGGCAGATTCTTGACTCACCTGAGTGAATTCCCATTCCTCGTCCTTGGGCACTTGGCTGTTCTTGCCAGTGAAGTGGCAACTCCGGAGGCCCAGCGTGCTAGCACTGGCATGTAGACACAGCTGCTTTGCGATATTGTGACGAAGGTCCTTCTGGGTTGTGTACTCAAAGTACTGGAAGTCAAGACAAGGAGGTGAAGAGCAGATGGGTAGTCTGCCCGCCACTCACCACAGCCACCTAGTTACACAGCCTCCTGGGGAGGAGGGCCCATGGGAGGCCAGGCCTAAGTATTTAGTAATTTATGTGTTACCCTCAGAGGTGTGTTTTTTAAAAAAACATCTGGGTTATCCTGGAATCACAGTTCGTATGTATATACATTCTTGTGTGTGTGAACTTGAACTCAGGACCTCATGCTTGCTCAGCCTTCTTGCTCATGGCTGGTGCTCTACCAGCTGAGTCATGCCTCCAACTTTAGGCTTTTTGCTGGTTAGTTGGGGATAAGAGTCCTAAGATTGGGCTGGGAAGTTGGCTCAGTAGTAGAGTACTTGCCTTGCATGCATGAGGCCCTGGGTTCGATTCCTCAGCACCACATAAGCAGAAAAAAGCCAGAAGTGGCGCTGTGGCTCAAGTGGTAAAGCACTAGCCTTGAGCTGAAGAGCTGAGGGACAGCGCCCAGGCCCAGAGTTCAGCCCACACAACCGGATCAAAAAAAAAAAAAAAAAAAGAGTCCTAAGATTAGCCGGGTGCCAGTGGCTCACGCCTATAATCCTAGCTACTCAGGAGGCTGAGATCTGAGGATCATGGTTCAAAGCCAGCCTGGGCAGGAAAGTCCGTGATTTTCTTTTCTTTTTCTTTCTTTCTTTTTTTTTTTTTTGGGACCGGTCATGGACCTGAACTCTGGGCCTGGGCACTGTCCCTCAGCTCTTCAGCTCAAGGCTAGCGCTCTACCACTTGAGCCACAGCGCCACTTCCGGCTTTGTTTTCTTTTTGCTTATGTGGTGCTGAGGAATCGAACCCAAGGCCTCATGCATGAAAGGCAAGTGCTCTACCACTGAGCCACCTTCCCAGCCACAATTTTTTTTTTTAGGGGGGGTCCGGTCGTGGGGCCTGAACTCTGGGCCTGCGCGCTGTCCCTCAGCTCTTCAGTTCAAGGCTAGCGCTCTACCACTTGAGCCACAGCGCCACTTCCAGCTTTGTTTTCTTTTTGCTTATGTGGTGCTGAGGAATCGAACCCAGGGCCTCAGGCATGCAAGGCAAGCGCTCTACCACTGAGCCACCTTCCCAGCAAGTCCGTGATTTTCTTATCTGTAATTAACCACCAGAAAATCAGAAGTGGACTGTGGCTCAAGTGGCAGAGTGCTTGCCTAGAGCTGAAGAGTTCAAGGACAGTGTCCAGGCCTGGAGTTCAAGCCCATGACTGACCAAAAAAAAAAAAAAGAGTCCCAAGATTTGTCTGCCTGGGCTGGCATCAAATCAAGATCATCAGATCTCAGCCTCCTGAGTAGCTAAGATTATAGGTGTGAACCACTAGAACTTGGCAGACTTCATGCATATATAGTCTCTAAAATAACTAAAACTTAGAATTTACCTTAGTCTTGTTTTGAGCACATTCTATGAATAATGTGCTGGATATGATAGTTTTACTTTTGTGTTTGTGTGTTTGTTTGTTTTGAGAGAGGATCATCCTATGTAACCCAAGCTGGCCTCAAATTTGTAATCCTCCTGCTTTAGCCTCCCAAGTCCTGGGATTACAGGCCTATACTACTCTATCTAGTTCCTAGTTCTATTTTTGCTAACAGATTACTATTAGAAGAAAAAATGGTGCTTGCTTAAACAGCTCATATACTAACATTGGAACAATACAGAGAAGATTAGCATGGCCCTTGCGCAAGGATGACATGCAAATTCGTGAAGCGTTCCATATTTTTGGAGTCAAAGCAGACACTCTGAAAACATTACAGGATGGAATAGGAGAAACCCCAGGTCTCCTTGGCTCAGGCCGAAATTTTCTTAATAGAGACCCAGAAACACAACAAATCAAAGATAGGTTGGGCAAATGGGATTGCATGAAATTGCAGAGCTTCTGCATGGCAAAGGACATAGCTAGCAAGATCAATAGAAAGCCCACAGATTGGGAGAAGATCTTCACTAGCCATACAACAGACAAGGGTCTCATATCTAAAATATACCTAGAACTAAAAAATTAAATCCTCCAACAACAAATCCTCAAAGAAACAACTGCCCAATAAATAAGTGGGCTAAAGACTTACAGAGAAACTTCTCTGAAGAGGAAAGAAGGATGGCCAATAGACACATCCAGAAATGCTCAACCTCCCTAGCCATAAAAGAAATGCAAATCAAAACAACATTGAGATACCACCTCACCCCAGTTAGAATGGCTATAATCAAGAACTCTAATAACAACACATGCTGGAGGGGATGTGGACAGAAGGGAACCTTACTGCATTGTTGGTGGGAGTGTAAACTTGTTCAACCACTTTGGAAAGTAGTGTGAAGGTTCCTCAAAAGACTCCACATAGAGCTCCCCTATGACCCACCAATCCCACTTTTGGGCATTTACCCAAATGATCACAAACAAGACCATACTAAAGCTACCAGCACAACTATGTTTATTGCAGCATTATTTACCATAGCTAAGATATGGAACCAACCCAGATGCCCCTCAGTAGATGAATGGATCAAGAAAATGTGGTATATATACACAATGGAATTCTATGCCTCCATCAGAAAGAATGACATTGCCCCATTTATTAGGAAATGGAAAGACTTGGAAAAAATTATATTAAGTGAAGTAAGTCAGGCCCAAAGAAATATAGGTCCCATGGTTTCCCTTATTTGCAATAACTAGTATATGTCTGAGACAAACAGATACTGTCAGACAAGTTGATGTTAGGCGAAATGAACCCCAAGATAAGGATTCAAATGTTTTTTTCTTTCTTGTGATTGTTTCCAACATATTTATAAGATGATTTTTTTGTTGCTATTGTATGTAACTCCTCCACGATATAACCCCTGCTTTCACTGTATTTGATGCCGGTATAATTTGTGGAGGGGAAGGGAAAAAACAAACTGTTTAAATAGGGATACAGGTGGATCCATTACAACAATGAGATGTACAAGACGTTATGTCAAAAAAACAAACTTTACAACTTTGGTGGGGGGTGGGGGTGGGGTGGTAGTAGGGAGGTGTGGGGGTGTGGGGTGGAGAGGGGAAGGGATGGAAAGGGGAAACAAAGGAGGAGGCAACAATGCTTGATAAGAAATGTACTCATTAGCCGGGCGCTGGTGGCTCACGCCTGTTATCCTAGCTACTCAGGAGGTTGAGATCTGAGGATCGCAGTTCAAAGCCAGCCCAGGCAGGAAAGACCGTGAGACTCCTATCTCCAATAAACCACCAGAAAACCGGAAGTGGCACTGTAGCTCAAGTGGTAGAGCGCTTGCCTTGAGCTGAAGAGCTGAGGGACAGCACCCAGGCCCAGAGTTCAAGCCCCACGACCAACAAAAAAAAAAAAAAAAAAGAAATGAACTCATTATCTTGCCCATGTAATTGTAACCCCTCTGTATGGTATTTTCACAGTAATAAAAAAAAAAAAGAAAAAGAAAAAGAAAAAAGGTTGCTGGGTATGTGGTGCAGACCTGTAATCCAAGCTACAAGGAAGCAGAGATGAAAAGATCTCTGTTCAAGGCCAACCTGGGCAAAATAATTAGTACAAACCTGTCCCCACAACAAGCTAGGTATGGTGGCACATGACTGTAGTCCCAGCTATACAGGAGACAGAGGTAGGAGTGTCATGCCCAGGACAGCTTAGGCAAAACTACAAGACTTTATTTGAAAAATAAGGTTTAGAAGGGTTGAGGATGGCTCAAGTACTAGTTCAAATCCAACACCCTGATTTCAAATCCCAGTACAGCTTAAAGAAAAAGTTAAGCTGGGCGCTGGTGGCTCACGCCTGTAATCCTAGCTACTCAGGAGGCTGAGATCTGAGGATCATGGTTCAAAGCCAGCCCAGGCAGGAAAGTCTGTGAGACTCTTATCTCCAATAAACCATCAGAAAACTGGAAATGGCACTGTGTCTCAAGTGGTAGAGTGCTTGCCTTGAGCTGAAGAGCTGAGGGACAGTACCCAGGCCCAGAGTTCAAGCCCCACAACCCCCCCCAAAAAATTTTAAAAAGTTGTTTTTTTTTAAGTCAGGCACTAGTGGCTCATATCTATAATTCTAGCTACTCAGGAAGCAGAGATTAAGAGGATCATGGCTTAAGGTCAGCCTGGGCAAAGAATTCCTGAGACCTCACCTCAGTCAATAGCTAGATGGAAAAGCATGCTTCTGTCATACCAGCTGTATGAGAAGCATAAATAAGGGATTACAGGCCAGGCCAGCCTCTGGCCAATAAACAAATAGTTCATTAATATATCATTTAAAATCTGCTTACAGGCCAGTGGTGCTGTAGAAGAGACAGCTTTTTTTTTTTTTTTTTTGGTTGGTCGTGGGGCCTGGGAGCTGTCCTTCAGCTCTTCAGCTCAAGGCTAGTACTCTACCACTTGAGCCATAGTACCACTTCTGGCTTTTTCTGCTTACGTGATGCTGAGGAATCAAACCCAGGGCCTCGTGCACTCTATCATTCTATCACTGAGCCACCTTCTCAGCCCCAAGAGGCAGCTTTTGAATAGCCTTAACTTCATGCATATGACCACAGCCCATTTAGTGTTAGTGTCCCAAGCCATTCCTTTCCTTGCTTTGGATGTCCATTTAACACAGTCTCTTAGGCTGGGGATATAGCTCGGTAGAGAGTGTGCTTGCTTAGTATACCCAAGGCCCCAGGTTCAATACCAGAACTATAAAGAAAAAAAGAAAAAGAGGTGCCTCTTTTTTTTGGAGGCTGGCATGGGGGTTTTCCTCAGCGAGGTGCTAGGACATTGTAGGGTGAGATGCCAGAAGGTGATTGGGGTAGGATCCCAGTGGAGGTTTCTAGGCACTGCAGATATACTGCAGATATACAGTGGCTCACACCTGTAATCCTAGATACCTGGGAGGTTGAGATTTGAGGATCAAGGTTTGAGGTCAGCTAGGGTGGGAAAGTCTATGATACTCTTAACTCCAATTAACCAGAAAAAAAAAAAAAGCCAGATGTAGAAGTATGGCTCAAGTGGTGGAATGCTAGCCTTGGACTAAAAATCTCAGGGACAGTGCCTAGGCCCTGAGTTCAAGCCCCAATGCTCCTCCCATGGAAAAGGCCATGTGGATGAGGAAACGGCAGCCTGCTGGCCTCCACTTCCTCTCAATTGTGCTCCCCCCTCTTTCCATCCAGCTCCCACCATGGATGCCAGTGCTCTGCCCCTCAGTCCAGACTTCAGGCCTCATCTGTCTGTGCCATACTTCCCTCTCAGACTGGCATCTTCCCAAGGTTGGTACCTCCCCCCGCCCCCCACCAGGCTGTTTCCAATAGAGAAGGATCAGGGAAGGAGAGGAGGCTTGGAACCACAGGCTCCCCCCGCCCCACACCCCCACCCCAGCCTGCCCCATGGGCTGTGTACCTGATTGCCACCAAGGCCGTGGCAGAAGTACATGATGAGGGGCTTCCCACCGCTGCGATTGTTCTCCCCCACGTCCAGACATTGTTCGGTGCCAAGGTTCTTGATCTGCAGAGTGGTAAGCACAGAGGGGAGCTGGGTTGGCCTAGCTGGAAGTTTCCTAGTTTGCAGTGTGAGGCCCAATGGGAATAAACATTCTCGTTTCTCTGTTCACTAACCAGGATGCCTGGAGTGAATAGCAAAGTAAGGTAAAGAAACCTGCCCCCTCTCCAGGGCCCGGAGCTGGTGGCTCATGCCTATTTAGAAGGCTGAGATCGGAGGTTTGAGGTTCAAAGCCAGTCCGGGCAGGAAAGTGCATGAGACTCTTGTCTCCAACGAACCACCAGAAAACTGGAAGTGGTGCTGTGGCTCAAAGGGGTAGGGTGCTAGCCTTAAACAAAAAGAGCTGAGGGACAGCACAAAAAAGAACCCCCAAAGCTGGAAGGATAGAACAGGAGCCACTACAGGGCAGGATGAGCATTCCCACAGGATACCAAATGTCTGGAAGAAGCCCTCAACATGTAAGAGCTCCCTTAGGAGCAGACCATGAGTGTCCCTGGAACTTTGCATTCCCTCCCCCAGCCCTTCTGGATGGGAAACTCTGGGGGTGTAGGCAGCCGTGTTTTAACATGTCTTCCTGCCGATTCTGATGCATATTAATATTTTTGGGTGTGTGCCAGTACTGGGGTTTGAACTCAGGGCCTGAGCGCTGTCCCTGAACTTTTTCACTCAAGGCTAATGCTCTATGCTTGAGCCACAGCCCTACTTCTGGCTTTTTGCTAGTTAGAGATAAGAGTCTCAAGGAGTTTCCTGCCCAGGCTGACTTCAAACCTTGATCCTTAGATCTCAGCCTCCTGACTGGCTAGAATTACAGGTATGAGACACCAGTGCTAGGTTTGTGTATTAACATTTGAGAAGCACTGCTCATGGGTTATTTTTTCTCTTAGCAGGTTTTGGGCTACCCCAGGAAGTGTGTATCTTGGTTAAAGGAGGGTGGAAGGTATAAAGTAACCGTTGCGGATAGTGTACTGATGGATTGATTCTCAAACTTACAGCTCCGTAGAAGGTGGGATTCAGGTCAGGAACAAACATCTCTGGATAGATGTTGTGCAGAAACCAGGAAAAGTTGTGACAGTGTAGTTGTTCCCTCAGTTGGAGTCGTTCTGAGATGTCACCAAAGGATTTCTGCCAATCAAGCCAGCCCCCTAAGAGTCAGTTTCACAGCCCTGACCTTCCAGCCCAAGCTGATGCAGCCTGGACAGCACACAGCTCCCTGGGGTACTCTGGCTCCTGCTCTTTCCTACTCAGGACCTGATGAAGCTGTTGGCTCAGTCTCACACCCAATCCCAAACCTCCTGCCTTGGTTTAGGAACCAATACTCCTATTCTTCTCAGAGCCATTCCTTTTTTTTTTTTTTTTTTTTTTAACTCCAGTACTGAGGCTTGAACTCAGGACCTCACTCTCTCACTTGGCTTTTTCTGCTCAAGGTTGGTGCTCTGTGACTTGAGCCACAGCTCCACTCCTGCTGGTTAATTGGAGATAAGAGTCTCAGGGACTTTTCTGCCTGGGCTGGCTTTGAACTTCGATCCTCAGCCTCCCAAATAGCTAGGATTACAGGCACCAGCCATTCTTCCTATAAGTGGTTCTTCCCCAAATCTCTTACCTTCCCCCTCCCCCCCCCCCCCCACCAAGGACTTAAGACTCATTAGGTATGGACAATTAAGCCCTCCCTCTTTTTCTAGCTTTTGTTAGTTGGAGCCCTCTGCTGGGGAGTGAAGGAAGACTCAAGATAAAGGTGTGTTGTAGAGTTGGGGGGCCCTGACCAGGGCCTGGGGTTCTGGACCCCTATTCACTCAAATGGCTTCCAATTGCCACTTCCTCTCACCTCCTGGGCCATCTTCGCTGCCTGTAGGTTCCTCCTGTAGAAAATCTTCTTGTAGTTGTCCATCCAGACCTCGGCCAGGCGCACTTGGTTACGAGCAATGACACTGGTGCCCTTGGGGAAGGTGTGGGGGCTCTTGGTACGGAACACATGGCCTACCACTGAGCAGGGGATGATCTCCAGCTGTCCCCCACACTGCCACACCTGACACAAGAAGAGACAGGACAGGGCCTTCAGGGGGTGTGGCCAATCTCCCTCCAAGCAGCTCTCTTCAATTCTCAGGGTGCCAAACCCCAGGTCCCAAGACTCAGGGAAATGGGATTCTTTTTTTCCCTTGGAAAAAGGGACATTGACCATGCTTCTTCCTATACCACAACTACACAATTCCAAGCTCTCTAATGTTGGTTCCCTCTGATTCTAGCAAACATTGATTTTCAGGATCATGAGGTGACAAAATACCTATTTCAAAGAAAAGACAGTTGGTTAACTTTGTGTGTTGTATACCTACTCTGAGCTCTGATCATTTGGCTTTTTGATCTGGAAACATGATTTTTTTTTGGGGGGGGGGAGTTGGTCCTCGGTCTTGAACTCTGGTAGTTTCCCTGGAGTCTCTTTGTGCTCAAGGCTAGCTCTTTACCACTTGAGCCACAGTGCCACTTCTGGCTTTTCCTGAATAGTTTATTGGAAATAAGAGTCTCACAGACTTTCCTGCCTGGTCTGGCTTCAAGCAATGATCCTCAGATCTCAGCCTCCTGAATAGCTAGGATTATAGGCATGAGCCACTGGTGCCCAGCTAGAAATGTGATTTTTAATCAGCTCACCTAAGGGTTTACTAGAAACAGTAGTCCTTTCAAATAAGGCATTAATGCATGAATCACAGGACAGTCAACTGTCAGCGGGCACCAGGTAGTCACCTGGGACCTTAGCTTCCTAAGATAGGAGCTGCACAAATGTCAGAGGCTTATTGAGCAGTGTGAACTAGAATTATGGGAATTATGGAAACTGACCAAGTGACCGTTTTCCTGAAACTTAAGATATTCATCCCTTCCACTGACTCATCTTTTAGGTTTTATTATTTTTATTTATTTATTTATTTTTATTTTTATTATGTTTATGCTGGTATTGAACTCATATTCTCCCTTGGCTTTTTCACTCAAGGCTGGTGCTCTACCACTTGAGCCACAGCTCCACTTTGGGCTTTTTGCCCAAATTGGAGATTAGAGTCTTACGGACTCTTCTGGCTGGCTTTAAACTATGTGTGATCCTTAGATATCAACCTCCTGAGTAGCTAAGATTACAGGTGTGAGCCACTGGTACCTGGCTTCTTTCGGGTTTTATGTGATGAGGCACGTGTGCTTCATTTTAGTGTGGCAACAATGGAAGCACACAATCTTAAGTGCAGTGGAAGATGCTATTTACATTATTTAACATGTGCCTGACACTGACAGATGGCGTCATGAACAAACTTGTTCACTTGGTACTTGATTTCTCACTGGTATAGGGGTTTGTGCAGGTTTCACAGAGGCAATCTTTCTTCTTGACCTAATCTTGATTTGTCCAGTTCCTAGAATCCCTGAGTTCTGCATCCACCAGAATCACAGTTGCCCTCTTGTCCCACAGTTATGAAGAGCTTGTTGAGAATAAACAGGGAAAATCCAAAGGCTACCAGAGGTTATGTCTTTTGATCTGGAGAGGGGAGCTTGAACCCCTACTCCCCCAAAAAGAGTTCCCAGTCCTCAGATGTCCAGCCCCGACCGATCCCTAATATTCTTCCCTCTGAGAAGTTCTGCAGGGTAATTTGTTTTAAGCAGTCTAACTGCCAGAGTCCCTGCCACGGAAAAGGAGGGGAGCAGAGGAAGGGCAGAGCCATGGCAGGAAACAGCCACCCTTTCAACTTCCGGTCCAGATGGGTCATTACCCACAGCCAGCTCTTCAAGCTGTGCCCTGGAATGCTGTAGTTTCCCCACAAAGCCCCTCTTCACTCTCACCCGGAAGGACATTTCCACGTTCTCCCCTCCCCAGATCTCCATCTGATTATCATAGGTACCGATGTGCTCAAAGTAGGCCTTGGAAATGGAGAAGAGGCCTCCAGCAAATGTCGGGGATCTAGAGAAACAGAGGGAGAAATGTGTGATGAGGGGAGCAACTTGTGGCCTCCACTCGTAGGCCTCCTAGCCTCTCTCCCTCCCTCCCTCCCTCCTTTTCCTTCCTGTCATCCCAGGACAGGCAGTCACTCTTCCACTAAGCCACTCACTCTTGCTCATGGAGCTTTGATTATGTCCTCTCTCACTGCAGGACCAGGTCAAGGAGAGGTGTAATTAACATTCCTCCTCTAGAAGGTGCTCATTTGTTCAACCAGTGGTTTCTGAAATGCCAGCCTGTACTACAGGGTGAGCATCAGAGCTGATAAAGACAGCTGGGTCCCTCAGAATGCAATCCACCACCAGCGGAAAGCCCCATCACTGTTTTTTTTGACAGCAATACGACAGATACTCTTTTTTTTTTTTTTTTTTTTTCTGGTACTGGGGCTTGAATTCAGGGCCAGAGTGCTTTTATGCTCAAGGCTGGTGCTCTACCACTTGAGCCATACCCTCATTTCCAGCTTTTTTGTCTGGTTAACTGGGAATAAGAGTCTCCTGGACTTTCCTGCCTACGCTGGCTTTGAACCTTGATGCTCAGACCTTAGTCTCCTTGGTACCTGGAATTTTTTTTTGTGCCTGTCCTGGGGCTTGAATTCAGGGCCTGAGTGCTGTCCCTTTTTGGTTCAAGGTTGGTGCTCTAGCACTCAAGCCACACCCCCACTTCCAGTTTTTTTTGGTTGTTAACTGAAGAGTCTCTTGGACTTTGCTGCCTAGACTGGCTTTGAACCACAATCCTCAGATCTCAGTCTCCTAAGTAGCTAGGATTACAAGTGTGAGCTATCAGCTCAGATAGTCAATTTTTACAAGCTATATAAATTGGTTTTGGACATAGGCAGGATTCAATGAATGAATGAATGAATGAATGAATGAATATTAGCTGAGTGGACCCTATTCTGGGTCAGGGTCCTTGATCTTTCAGGGATTCTAAGGCCATAGGGACCTAACCCTGGGGTTTTATACTACCAGAGAAACTTAAGGTTTTGAGGAAAAGCAGCCAGTCACCTTGAACAGTAGCCACTGATAAGAGGGGCTGCTGGAATGGGGTAGGTAGTCAGTGAGATTGGGCTCAATGTTTAGCAGGCTAGAGCTGCCCAAGAATCTGACTTTCAAAGGCAGGAAGGTACAGTGAAGACACATTGATAAAAACAACTCATTCCTAGAATCTATGGACTTCAGTGGCCAGGAGGAAAAATAAGCACCAAGGGAGGTAGGATTATAGGCCGGGATGGGCAGAAGCAGGTAATCAGCAGCTATTATTGGTTTCTATGCCAGGGTCAGGCTGGGTTAGACGAGACTTTGTTGTCCTCAGGGGCTGGCTTCCTATAGTATGACCAAGCAGAAACTGCTGGATTCCTAAACCTACTAAGATATCTGAAACACAGTGGGGGCCCAGCCAGCAGTCATTAGCTCTATATATCAAAGTGACCTCCCTCACAAGCTGGGTGTCAGCGGCTCACTCCTGTAATCCTCGCTACACAGGAGGTGGAGATGTGAGGATCATGGTTCAAAACCAGCCTGGGCAGGAAAGTCTGTGAGACTCTTATCTCCAGTTAACCAGAAAAAAAGCCTGAAGTGGAACTGTGGCTCAAGGGGTAGAGTCCTAGCCTTGAGCAAAAAAGATAAAAGACAGCACCTAGACTTTAAGTTTAAACCCTGATACTGGCTACAAGCACCTAGCTTTGGTTTTACCCTGTGGCTGCTCATCTCCCTCATGTTGGCGCCTGTGGCCAATTCTGGGAGGAATTTCAGTTGGAAACCCTGGTGTTAGGGCTAGCTTCTTGTTCCTGGTTCTATTCTCTTCCAGGCATCCTAAAGTCCCATGTGGACCCAGAGCGGCTCAGAGAGTCCTAGAGCTCTACACGAGTACTTGGAGGCTAACGTGCTCTTAGAATTGCCCCTACTAAATACCAGGTATTTCCTGGCCTACTTCTCTGGGGGACTCTGGATCCTTCAGCTCTCCTATTAGCCTTTCTCCTTGTCTTCCTCCTTCTTCCCTCTTCTTCTTCCTCCTCCTCCTCCTTTTCCTTCCTTCCTTTTCCTTTCCTTTCCTTTCTTTTCCTTTTCTTTCCTTTCTTTTCCTTTCCTTTCCTTTCCCTTCCTTCCTTTCCTTTCCTTTCCTTTTCTCCCCCCTCTCTTCCTTCCTTCCTTCCTTCTTCCCTCCCTCCCTCCCTTCCTTCCTTCCTTCCTCCCTTCCTTCCTTCCTTCTCCTCTTTCTCTTCTTCCTCCTCCATGCCAGACCTGGGTCTTGAACTCAGGGCCTGGGCCCTGTCCCTTAGCTTTTCCCCCTCAAGGCTGACACTCCAGCATTTGAGTTACACCTCCACTTTTAGATTTTTGGTAGTTAATTGGAGATGAGTCTCATACATCTTTCTGCTTGGCCTGGCTTTGAACCTTGATCCTCAGATCTCAGCTTCCTGAGTAGCTAGGATTCTGCTCCTGAGTCAGGGGTACCCAGCCACTCACCAGCTTTGAGAGTGAGGGTTCAAGGCCCTCTTGGTGCTTGGGGCAAGCCACGTGTGCTGCCAGGATATTTGGAATTAGGCACAAATACACTTCTCAGACACTGGAACTTTGTCCTCCAGTTGTACAGTCATTGGCTATCAGAGCCTGAGACTTCTGTGATGGGTGGCGACCAGGTGCCCTGCCCTGGACCCGTGCAGCTGGGTGCCTGGCCCTAGGTTGGGTGGGATTTGTTGCGGCACAGGCAAAACAAAAGGCATCTATAAAACAAGTGGACTGTTGATAAGGAGTTCTGATTCCTTTGCTCTCTCTGTTTTTCTGTTTTCCTTCTCTAATGGAGACAGAACAGCCAGCCAGGATTCATGGGGTTTCACTACATGGCCTCCATGTAGGCCCTCTCACCTGAGATTCTGGGGAAGCATTTCTTAGGATTCTGAGCAGCTGAAGAGGAACCCCAACATTCTTTCCAAGCCTTCCCTCTAGTCTCTGACCACTATATCCCAACTCTGCTTTCCTCCAGCCCTGAGGTTTATTGAGTTGACTCTTAGGTCTTCTGGCCAGAAGAGGAAAACAGGAACACACCAAATCTGATCTGAAACAACGGTTAAGACAGATAGTCTGGAAGTGGCGCTGTGGCTCCAGCAGTAGAGTGCTCACCTTGAGCTGAAGAGTGCAGGGATATTGCCCAATCCCAGAGTTCAAGCCCCAGGACCAAAAAAAAAAAAAAAAAAAAGACAGATGGTCTTGCTGGGTGCCAGTGTCTCATGCCTATAATCCTAGCTACACAGGAAGCTGAGATCTAAGGATCATAGTTCAAAGCCAGCTTGGGCAGGGAAGTCAGTGAGATTTTTTTTTTTTTTGCCAGTCCTGAGGCTTGAACTCAGGGCCTAGGCACTGTTCCTGAGCTTCTATTGCTCAAGGCTAGCACTCTACCACTTGAGCCACAGTGCCACTTCTGGCTTTTTCTGTTTATGTGGTACTGAGGAATCGAACCCAGGGTTTCATGCATGCTAGGCAAGCACTCTACACTACACCACATTCCCGGACCTCAGTGAGATTCTTATCTCCAATTAACCACCAAAAAAAGGCCAGAAGTGGAGCTGTGGCTCGAATGATAGAGTGCTAGTCTTGAGTGGAAAAAAAAAAGTGCCCATGCCCTGAGTTTAAGCCCCATGACCTACATACACACACACACACACACACACACACACACACACACACACACACACACACACAGAGTCTCTAATAGCACCTGCACTAGGTGTACAGGGATGGAGAAGCAGGTGCGAGGGAGCTTAGCCCAGCTGGACTTTAAACAGTGGATTAAACTTCTGTCTCCACCTAACAATGCAGGACCTGGCAAGCTAATCCTATGGGCATAATGCTTGTTTTTATAGGGCTTTGAGCCCAAGAATAGTTTTGTGTGTGTGTGTGTGTATGCACATGCGTGCTTGTGTGTGTGTGTGTGTGTGTGTGTATTCTTTTTTTTTCTTTGTCATGGGGCTTGAACTCTGGGCCTGGGCGCTGTCCCTCAGCTCTTCAGCTCAAGGCTAGAAGCTCTACCATTTGAACCACAGTGCCACTTCTGGTTTTCTGTGGTTTATTGGAGATAAGAGTCTCATGGAGTTTCCTGCCCCGGGGTTGGCTTTTAGCCGTGATCCTCAGATCTCAGCCTCCTGAATAGCTAGGATTATAGGCATGAGCTACCGACACCCAGCTGTGTGTGTCCTTAAGCTTGAGCTCAGTGTCTCCCACTCTTGCTTGTCTTTTTCTGTTTAAGGCTGGTGCTCTGCCACTTGAGCCGCATCTCCACTTCGGGCTTTCTGTTGGTTAATTGGAGATAGAGAAGTTTCTCAAATTTATCTGCCTGGGCTAGCTTCAAACTTCCATCCTCAGATCTTAGCATCCTGATTAGCTAAGATTATAGATGGGAGTCAACTAGCACCTGGCAACTTTAACATTTAAAAAGTGCTGAAAGAAATCAAAACCAAAAGAACAATACAATGCATTGTATATGGTTGGCAAAACTTAAGATGGTTATTCTCTGACCCTTTACAGATTAAGTCCGGTCAGCTGTAGCAAACTTTTAACTGCAGAAAAGTGACCTATTGCATTTTGTTCTAATTAACCATTTAAAAAGTCAGAAGTGGAGCTGTAGCTCAAGTGATAGAGTGCTAGTTTTTAGCAAACAAACAAACAAAAAAAAGACAAAAAAAAAAAAACCCTCAGGGATAGTGCCCAGGCTCTGAGTTCAAGTCCTAGGACTGGCACAAAAACAAAAACAAAACATGTCAAGTGTTTGGTAGAGCATCTAATAAATACTGGTGTGTTAGGAGGGTGATGGCCGGGTTGGGGGTCACCAGGCGGTGGTCCTTACTTGATGGGATAGGTCTCATCCTTGCGCCTCTGCTTCTCATGTGCAGGTAGAGTCTCCCAGCCGAAGGTCAGGCTCCAGTCAAAGTTACCGCGGCTATGGACTCGGCCCGTCTGCACCGGCTTGGAGAACTTGAAAGTATTAAGGTCGATGGTGACAATGTCCGGGCTCACCACTGCCGTCTTGTCCTCAGCAATTCGAGCCAGCAGCGGCTCTAGCCAGCCATGGAAGCACTCACCTGTAGACCCAGACAGCGATGGGCCAGCTGCCAGCTGCCCATAGCCAGATCACACCCCCTTCTTGGGGGGATGGACGGGACACAGCAGGATTGGGGGACCTGCCCCCATCCCCTGGTTACTGGCAGAGCATTGGGTGATCTCTCACCCCACCACCCCTTGAAAGATGGAGGTGACTTTGGAAGGGGGAATGGAGGTCTCAGGAGAGTAAGATTCCCAACTCCAGTGATACAAAAGCACAAGGCAGGCTCTGCATAGGGATCTTCAAAGTCCCAGTCCCCCCAACAAAAGAGTGGATTTTGGAAAGGAGTGTTAACCTCCCCCAGAGTATTTGCACACCAAATTCTATTCAATTGTACAACTTTCCTCAACTTTTCAAACTTCAGTGAACAAATATTGCTTTGTCTGGCTTGTTGGAATCTAATTTTGTTAGATGAGCAAGGGTGAGCTCAGTCTCATTTTACAAATGAGAAAACTTGCCGGGTGCTGGCAGCTCATGCCTGTAATCCTCAACCACTCAGCAGGTTGAGATCTGAGGATCACGGTTCAAAGTCAGCCCAGGCAGTCAAGTTGGTGAGCCTCTGATCTCCAAGTCCCCAATATTTGTCACTGCTCATGAGGAACAACCTCTCAACTGTACCCCACAATGGTGGGGAGATATTCTGGTTTTCGTCAAGAGGGAGATATTTCTTGGCTCCACATTTCTCCCTCCTATAGGAAAGCTCCCCACAAGCCAATTCTCCCTGTAAGAGGATCTCTCTTGAGTGGCAGGTATGTGGATGGGGAAAGAGGTAGGGATGAACAACTGGTGGTCCAGATCACACGCCAAGATTTGGGGGTCACCAATTGTTTTAGGGCTGTTCATGCCTCTTGAGGAAGAGGCAGAAGTGGATAGGGGTCCCAAGCCTCTTATCCTAGAACTGTACTACAGGACAGTTCCCACCCTGCACTCTGCCAGGGAGAGAAGCAGGAGACCTAGAACTTCAGGGTGCCAGGCACATGTGTGCTACTCACAGTGAGCATCCAGGAAGGTGAGCACCTCTGCCTGTGCTACGCTGGCCCCCAACAGCCGGGCAGTGATCAGCCCCTTCCGCTCTTCCTGCCGTACCACCCTCACGATCTGCAGCTGCTGCACGTACCGCTCCAGTTTCTCCTTCAAGTATTCTGCAAGGGACAAGGCCATTGTTGCCAGTCTGCCATTGTTGCAAACCTAATCCCCTGTGGGCACAAAGCTGGTGCCCCAGGCCTGAATGTCAACCCTCCCACATACCTGCTCTGAGACATTCATTCTACAGAAGGCAAAGGCGGGGAAGGAGACGGGGGAACAGAGCAGAAGGAAGCCCTGACTTCTGGCCAGGCCCAAGCCCTACCTGCTACACTGGTGCCAGGGGCACCTTCTCTATTATCTTAAAGCTGTGTTTCTTTGGTCTCCATTAGAGTCTACACTTCTAGCAATGGCTGTTTGATGCCTTACTCAGTGTTTCCACTGTCTCAGAGCTACCATTCTGGCTTCCTTTGTCCTCTTTGTAGCCCTCTCAGTGTCTGTCATTTCCGGTCTCCTATCTCTTTACAGTAAGTTCATCTGATAGAGACGACACAGAAGATATAGATGCTGATTTCTCATGTGTGTGCCCATCCTCGGGCTTGCGCTGTCCCATAGCTCTTTTGCTCAAGGCTAGCACTCTATTACTTGAGCCACAGCCTCATTTCTGGCCTTTTGGTAGTTAATTGGAGATAGTCTCACAGACTTTCCTGCCTGGGCTGGCTTTGCACTGGGATCCTCAGATCTTAGTCTCCCGAGTAGCTAGGATGACAGGCATGAGCCACGGGTACCCAGCTACATGATGTTGATTTCTTGCTTGCTGAATCAGCAGCTTTTTGTTGTTGTTGTTGTTGTTTGGTAGCATTGGGGAATGGAACCCAGGGCCTGGTACAGTACAGTCAAACTATCACTGAGCTACATCCTCAGCCCCAATCCTCTCAATTTCTTCTTCTGTATATGGAACTTTCCCCACTGTGGATTGTGGGGGTTGAACTCAGGGCCTGGGCACTGTCTCTGAACGTTTTTGCTTAAGGCTAGTGCTCTACTACTTTGAGCGACTGGTCCACTTCTGGTTTACTGGTGGTTAAGGGGACATAAGAGCCTCACAAGCTGGGTGCCAGTGGCTCACACCTGTAATCCTAGCTACTCAAGAGGCTGAGATCTGAGGATCGAGGTTCAAAGCCAGCCCCGGCAGGAAAGTCCATGAAACTCTTATCTCCAATTAACTACCAGAAAACTGGAAGTGGCGCTGTGGCTCAAG